>NC_035439.2:53672863-54872863 GCF_002127325.2 Helianthus annuus
GGATAACCAATCCATCCCAATGACAACGTCGAAGCTACCCAAGATGATAGGAATAAGGTCAATAGAGAAAGTCTGGTTAGCGAGGACAAGTTTGCAACCTTTGACTACGTGTGAGGCTTCCAAGCTCTTACCATTAGCTAGCTCTACAGCGTGCTTGTCGCTCAGGGGTGTTGGAATGCGCTTAAGCATTTTACTAACTTCTAGTGACACATAGCTAGTATCGGCACCCGAATCAAATAAGACTGTAACATAAAAGTCGTCGAGAAGGAACTTACCCGTCACCACGTTGGGATCATTCCTTGCTTCACCTTGACCAATCACGAACACTCGCCCCGTGGCACCATTGTTGTTGTTGTGGTTCCCATTGTTGCCACTCCCCTGATTGTTGTTGTTGTTGTTCTGGTTCAGTTGGGGACAATCTTTCTTGAAGTGGCCTTCAGCTCCACACTGAAAGCACCCTTTGTTGTTACCCTGTTGCTGTCGCTGATTCTGTTGAGGTTGCTGACGATTCTGATTGGCGGGGTATGCGCTCCTACAATCCTTTGCAACATGACCAGGCTTGTTGCACCGATGACAGTTGCCCCTGGTGCATGGCCCACTGTGGTGTAGGTTGCAACGATTGCATTTGGGGTGATTCCCCTTGTACCCACCATGACTTTGACCACCAGACGATTGTTGACTGGGGCTCTTGTGGTCGTCAGTCTTTCTCTGTTGAGACTGAGATTGCACAGAAGTTGAACCCTTGCTTGAAGTTCCATCCCATTTCCGTTTGTTCTCACTAGAGGTACCAGAAGTAGTTGCAGCACCTATGCGTTTTGGTAACTTGTTCTGCTCCACCACCTGATCAGTAAGACGGTGAGCCAACTGAACAACCTGCTGGATAGTGGCCAAGTTTGCTGAAGTCACATGACTTTGGATCTCTGGCACCAAGCCCTTGAGATAGAGTTCAATTCGCTTATACGGAGGGTCCACCATAGTAGGACACAACAAGGCAAGCTCATGCGATCTCTTAGTGTATGCCTCAATCTCTGACCCCGTCATCTTGAGATTGTAGAACTCGTCTTCCAACTTATGAATGTCGTCGCGACTGCAGTATTCCTCCCTAATCATTTCCTTGAAAGTTTCCCATGGGGTGGCGTTGGCAGCAACCAACCCTAGCATTTGAACTTGAGCGTTCCACCACGTGAGGGCCAAACCCTCGAGAGTACCAGTAGCATACTTCACCCTGCGTGCTTCAGGGCATTCACACATTTCGAACACAGACTCTAGTTTCTCAAACCAGTGTAGGAGACCTACTGCTCCTTCAGTTCCGCTAAAAGTAGTGGGTCGGCAGTCCATAAAGGTCTTAAAAGTGCACACCGGTGCCTGAGCATGTTGACCTAAGGTAGGTGAAAGAAAGACAGAGTTTAACACAAAGGTTGGTTCACGAGAGTAGGATCCTACAGATCCTAGGATAAGTTCGGACTGCAGGATATACCTCCTGCGTATGCAGCTGCGAGTGCTGCGGCAACTCGTTCGTTGATCAAAGCCGTCAACTGGGCTTGTGTCATGTTAACGCGTCCAGACATGATTCTTCATAACAAGAGTAATACGAGTGAGAGAGAGGTTCGCGAAAGTACGATAGTAGGATAGAGTAAGCACGCACGTGTTCAAGCAACAGTAGTTATACTAACCAAGCATACTATGAGAAATATACTATGTAACTAATCAAGTAGGCAATATACACATATCATATCACCTAGTATGTCGAGCCTTGCATGTGGAGTGAAGCGTCGCTGTGGACCGTTGAGCACTGTACCGGTTATAGTCTGGTTTTAACAAAAACGTTTCCCCTCTATTAAAACCAAGTTCACTATAACCAATGGCTCTGATACCAATCTGTCACACCCCCAAAAATCCACCTGCGGAGTACTACCGCTTGGAGGCGTGACTGACCAGGATCCAGCCACCAATCATACTGAACGAGCATATAAATAGTTATAAAAGTCTAACCAATACGATTGGTGTTCAAACAAAACAAAGTTTAAGTTGTAAGCGGAAGCATAAGTCTTAAAGTTAAAACATAAGTTCAAATGTTTTCAAGTTTAACATGGCACGCAGCAATCCATGTCCCACAACGACTCTCCTCCATGCAAGCTCCAGCTGAGTACCTATGGTCCTGCAAAGCATGTAGTAACGAGTCAACAACTAGTTGAGTGAGTTCACTGTTGGGTGTTCGTTTTAGTTGTTTCGAAAACAGTTTCCTTTAGCTGGCATCCTGCCGTGGGGGTTACCCCATAGTTTAAAAACGTGACTTGTTCATTCCCAGTTACTCTGGCATTCCAGCCGTGGGGGCTACCCCATGTTAGTTATCAGGCATTTCGGCCGTGGGGGCTACCCCATGCGTACACTAGACTCGTTACCATATCGACTGCTGACTGTAGTCATGTTTATGTGCCCTGAAACTGTCAATGTCTATCATCATTGACGTGCCCCAGATCCATTAGTTCACGCCCGTCCTCTACGGCACGGTGTGAGGTTTGTCAGACCTAAATAGCGCTATCTAACTAATGACCGCTCGCCATTGGCCCGGCGATTAAGTCGATATAAAAAGGAGGGACTTCGTGATAGAGTTTTGGTCTAGTACGAGTTATCCGTCCGTCCGGACGAGGAATCACATTCCTGAACCACTGCTGTCCTACCCAAGGAGGACGAGGAACCCACGTTCCTTAACCCCATTCCCAACCCAGGGAATCCCATGCTTTGTAGAGGGTGTGAACTCACCTTGGTTTGCTCGGCAGTTAATCACAGAAAGGTCAACCAGTTGCAAGTAGTCAACTACGTCCTAACATAGATACCACTTATATCAGATTCGAACCAAGCAGTGCACGTACAAGTAGAAATCATGGCATACAAGTTCTTAGCATGGCAGTTCATCAAATAGTTCACAACAAGTTCCACAGTAACATGCACGCATTAAACAGTAGCATAAGGAGTCCATAAGTCCGGCCCATTAACTTAGGCCCGTAACTAAGCAAGCCCACTAAGCGTGGTTTCGAGTCGCAACCGGACTCGCAAGCATGGTTGCGGGTCATGCTGTTTATGTTGATCATAGATGGTTGCGAGTCGCAACCTATGTCGCAACTATGGTTTCGGCTCGTCATGCTATGGTTCCGAGTCGCAATCTATGTCGTAACTATGGTCTCGGCTCATCATGCTGTGGTTTCGAGTCGCAACAGGACTCGCAACCTGTGGTCTCGGCTTGTAAGGCTGTGGTCTCGAGTCGCAACCAGAGGTTTCGACTCCCCAGCAGCTGCTGATCCTTCGCAGATTGTACTATCCACTAAACATGTTTTGTTGTCTAACATTTACCAAAAATGGATCAAACAATTCAGATTTCAAATATTCAAAGCACCTTCAAAGCACATTCAAGTTGTTCTTCATATATTCATCATGTTCTTCAAATATTCAAATCACAAACAACCCTTATTCAAACACATTTTTGCATCAATCACCAACATAATCATGAATAACAAATCAACACATTTAACATAACACTACAAACTCGGTTCTATACTAAGCCGATTATATGACACATGTAAACCGGTTTCATGAACATCAACAACTAGTGGTTTAAGCTTCATTTAGACACAAATATCATAACTCTACATGCAATATATCCGAAATCAAGACATGTTAACCGATTTATCACCATCATACATATAATATCATCATTTGACAACAAGTAGCTATTTTCTATCAAGCAAACAATCATTTCTCAAGTGCAATCTTAGCAAGCAAACATAATGTCATACTCATCAACCCAAACACAAAACACAACAAGGATTACTAACCGGTTAAGGAATAGGAAAGGTGAACTCCAAATGTCGATTTCCAAGCTTGAACCGAAGGTCCTAGTGCCAACCGATTGGATCCGAGAATGAAGTGTGTTTGTGTTTCTTAGGGTTTTTGTGAGAGGGAAAGTGGGAGAGTGTGTGTAGGAGAGTGAGTGTGTTGTCCAAAGAAATGGCAAAGTTGGCTAGAGGTGTGATATATATATTAGTTCCACAAGGTGCACCCTAATGGGTTTACAAGTCGGCTAAGGGATTTTACGGCCCAAATGGCCCAACCGGTTACTGTTCACTCGAGACCACATGGTCTCGAGTCGGGTCCTTGTTTCTCGGCTCACATACTCACACTCATTCATACATATATACGTGACATACACACATAACATCACATAAAAGGTTCACATTTATTATTAAGTTAACAAGTTAACTAGTCACATAACGTTCAAGCCTGTTACATCGAGACACAACGAAAGGTTCTAAGTTTCGAGTTGTCACAATGGAGGTGGGCACCCCGTGCCTTGAAACAAGTTCTTTGAGATAGATGTCTGCGAGAGTGGAGAACTTATCCGTTTCCTTTATAGCTAGGAAGTGTGCAGACTTGGTGAGTCGATCCACGATCACCCATATGGTATCATTCCCACGCTGAGATTTAGGTAGGCCTGTAACAAAATCCATGGAAATTTCTTCCCATTTCCACTGTGGTATCCTGGGTTGTTGAAGTAGGCCCACTGGTTTCTGGTATTCCACCTTGACTCGCGCACAGGTCAAGCACTTGCCAACGTAAGTAGCGATGTGGGCCTTCATGCTAGGCCACCAATATGTTGTTTTGAGATCGTGGTACATCTTATCCGAACCTGGATGTACCGAATAGCGAGACTTATGAGCTTCATCCATCACAAGTTCTCGTAAACCGCCATACAGTGGGACCCAAATACGCCCCGTTACATAGTAGGCGTCGTCTTCCTTTTGTTCCATTCGTTGCCTTGAGCCGCGTAAGGCTTCAGGTTTGACGTTTTCAGGCTTTAATGCTTCCATCTGAGCAGTTCGTATCTGTGTGGGTAGACTGGACTGAATAGTGAGCTGCAAGGCTCGTACGCGTCTAGGTAGAGTGTCTTTTCGACTGAGAGCGTCAGCCACAACATTGGCTTTGCCTGGATGGTACTTGATGGCGCATTCGTAATCATTAAGTAACTCGACCCATCGTCGTTGACGCATATTCAATTCCTTCTGCTTGAAGATATGCTCGAGACTCCTGTGATCGGTGTAAATAGTGCACTTGGTACCGTACAGGTAGTGTCGTTATATCTTAAGCGCGAAAACAACAGCTCCCAGCTCTAAATCGTGCGTCGTGTAGTTCCGTTCATGAACCTTGAGTTGACGAGAAGCGTAGGCAATAACTTTATCCCGCTGCATCAATACACAATCAAGCCCCTGTATCGATGCGTCACAATAAACGACAAAATCATCTGTGCCCTCTGGCAATGAGAGAATAGGTGCGCTGCATAGTCTATCCTTCAGGTACTGAAAGGAAGTTTCTTGTGTATTACCCCAACGATAGGTAACACCTTTGTGTGTCAACATAGTGAGCGGCTGTGCGATCTTCGAAAAGTCTTTGATGAATCGCCTGTAATACCCCGCCAAACCCAAGAATTGGCGTATTTCTGTTGGTGTACGCGGTGCAGGCCAGTTCCTTATCGAATCTACCTTGGATGGATCGACATGAATCCCATCCCTGTTCACTACATGGCCTAAGAAGTGGACTTCACGAAGCCAGAAGTCGCATTTAGAAAACTTGGCGTACAGTTGCTCTTTTCGAAGAAGTTCCAAGATAAGGCGTAAGTGCTGCTCGTGTTCCTCCTGACTCTTGGAGTAGATCAGAATGTCGTCGATGAAGACAATGACGAACTTGTCAAGATAAGGTTTGCACACCCTGTTCATAGGATCCATGAATACTGCTGGCGCGTTCGTAAGCCCGAATGGCATGACTAGAAACTCGTAATGGCCGTAGCGAGTTCTGAATGCTGTCTTGGAGACGTCCTCATCCCGGACTCTCAGCTGATGATACCCTGACCTTAAATCAATCTTGGAATAGTAACTCGACCCTTGCAACTGGTCGAATAAGTCGTCTATACGAGGAAGAGGATAACGGTTCTTCACTGTGACTTTGTTCAGTTCGCGGTAATCGATGCACATCCTGAAAGTGCCATCCTTCTTTTTCACGAATAGTACTGGAGCTCCCCAAGGCGAAGAGCTTGGACGAATAAAGCCCTTATCCAAGAGCTCTTGTAGTTGCTTAGATAGTTCCTCCAGTTCAGTTGGAGCCAAACGGTACGGTGCGCGGGCTATAGGTGCTGCTCCTGGAGCTAGCTCGACTTGAAATTCGACCTGACGATGAGGCGGTAGACCAGGTAAATCTTTAGGAAACACTTGAGGAAATTCGCGTACAACTGGAATATCCTCTATTCTTTTCTCTTTCGAAGCTGCATCAGTAACAAGTGCCAAAATGGAAGTATGCCCCTTTCGTAAACATTTCTGAGCCTTCAAGAAAGAGATGATGCCAACCACAGCACCACTCTTGTCGCCTTGAACTTCGAGAGGTTCCTTACCCGCACGAGGAATACGAATGATCTTCTCCTTACATAAGATCTCTGCTTGCTGCTTGGATAACCAATCCATGCCGATGACGATGTCGAAACTACCCAGAACTATAGGAATAAGATCAATCGAGAAGGACTGACCCGCTAAAACGATGTTACAACCCTTGACTATATGCGTGGCTTCTACACTCTTACCATTTGCTAGTTCTACGACATGTATGGTGTTTAGGGGTGTTGGTGTACGTTTTAACAATTTACTCATTTTCAAAGACATATAACTCGTATCCGCACCCGAATCAAACAAAACAGTAACATAAATATCGTCGAGGAGAAACTTACCCATAACGACGTTGGGATCATTTCTGGCATCACCCTGCCCCAACACAAACGCACGACCCCTCGCTTCATTGTCGTTGTTGTTCCCACCATTGTTGTTGTTGCCATTACCCTGATTGTTGTTATGGTTGTTGTTGTTCTGGTTCTTGTTCAGCTGAGGGCAGTGCCTTTTGAAGTGACCCTCTACACCGCAATGAAAACACCCTTTGTTGCCCTGCTGCTGATTCTGCTGTGCTGGTGGCTGCTGTTGATTCTGGTTCGCAGGCTGAGGGCTTCTACAATCTTTGGCCTCATGACCCATCTTGAGGCATCTTTTGTCACACCCCCAAAATCCCACCTGCGGAGTACCACCGCTTGGAGGCGTGACTGACCAGGATCCAGCCACCAATCATACTGAACAAGCATATAAGTAATCATAAAAGTTTAACCAATACGATTGGTGTTCCAACAAAACCAAGTTTAAGTTGTAAGCGGAAGCATAAGTTTAAAGTTATAACATAAGTTCAAATGTTTTCAAATAGAACAAGGCACGGAACAATCCGTGTCCCACAACGACTCTCCTCCATGCAAGCTCCAGCTGAGTACCTATGGTCCTGCAAAGCATGTAGTAACGAGTCAACAACTAGTTGAGTGAGTTCACAGTTGGGTGTTCGTTTTAGTTGTTTCGAAAACAGTTTCCTTTATCTGGCATCCTGCCGTGGGGGTTACCCCCATAGTTTGAAAACGTGATTTGTTCATTCCCAGTTACTCCGGCATTCCAGCCGTGGGGGCTACCCCATGTTAGTTATCAGGCATTTCGGCCGTGGGGGCTACCCCATGCGTACACTAGACTCGTTACCATATCGACTGCTGACTGTAGTCATGTTTATGTGCCCTGAAAACATCAATGTCTATCATCATTGACGTGCCCCAGATCCATTAGTTCACGCCCGCCCTCTGTGGCACGGTGTGAGGTTTGTCAGACCTAAATAGCCTATCTAACTAATGACCCGCTCGCCATTGGCCCGGCGATTAAGTCGATACAAAAAGGAGGGACTTCGTGATAGAGTTTTAGTCTAGTACGAGTTATCCGTCCACCAGGACGAAGAATTACATTCCTAAACCAACACCGTCCTACCCAAGAAGGACGAGGAACCCACGTTCCTTAACCCCGTTCCCAACTCCAGGGAATCCCATGCTTTGTAAAGGGTGTGAACTCACCTTGGTTTGCTCGGCAGTTAAATCACAGAAAGGTCAATCAAATTGCAGGTAATCAATTAGGTCCTATCACAGATATTATTCGTATCAGATTCAAGCCAAGCAGTGCACGTATGATCAACACGTATTGTACACAGGTAATAATCATGGCAACACGTTTAACAGTTCACAGTTAACAGTCAAACACAACCCAAAGTCCAAGTATGAGGCCCAAACAGTTGGGCTCGTAGTAACAGGCCCAAAACAACGCGTCTACAGTAATACAGAAGTCCATAAGCCCGGCCCACTAACTTAGGCCCATAACTAGCAAGTCCAATAAGTGTGGTCTCGAGTCGCAACCGGACTCGCAAACGTGGTTTCGAGTTGTGCTGTTATGTTGATCATGGGTGGTTGCGAGTCGCAACCGCGGTCTCGGCTGATCATGCTAAGGTTTCGAGTCGCAACCTGTGTCGTAACTATGGTCTCGGTTCATCATGCTGTGGTTGCGAGTCGCAACAGGACTCGTAACCTCTGTCGCAACTGGCGGTCTCGACTTGTAATGTTGTGGTTGCGAGTCGCAACCAGGGGTTTCGACTCCCCAACAGTTGCTGATTCTGCACAGTTGTACTATCCAATAGAATTCCAATTGCATGCACCCTATTTGTGTACTATCCACTTAAACATGTTTTCTTGTCTAAACATTAACCGAAATAGATCAAACAAAGCAGAATTCAAATATTCAACACACATTCAAGGCATATTCAAGTAGTTCTTCATGTTCTTCAAACATTCAAAACATATTCATAACATATTCAACCCTTGTTCAAGCAAAATTATGAACTATAACTCACTAATGTGCATCCTATGATGACAAACATATTCATTTAGTGGTTTCAATCCTCACACATGCAAACCGATTTCGGAAATTCCCTTATTCAACACTATCATGAACACATCCTTCTAGCATAAACAAGTCATTCGGATTTAGACCCATACAAAGCCGATTATAACATTTCATCATCTCACAATATCATTATTTGACAACAAACAACTATTTTCTATCTAGCAAACATCTTTATCATAGATAGACAATCATCAAGTCAACACATATTATCATTCAACCTCATTACACATCAATAACAAACCGAAATACAATATGAGCCACTAACCGGTTAAGAGGTATGAAAGGTGAACTCCAAATGTTGATTTCCAATCTTGAATCCAAAGGTCAAGTGTGAGCCGGTTACTAGAAGTGTGTTTATGTTGCTTAGGGTTTTGTAGGAGAGAAGATAGGAGAGTATGTGTGTGTGTTGGTTGTCCAAGAAAATGGCAAAGATGGTTACAAGTATAATATATATACTTGTTTCACACATACACCCTAAAGGGCTTACTAGCCGGTTAGAGGGGGTCACGGCCCAAAGGCCCAAATCGGTCACTATTCACTCGAGACCTCATGGTCTCGAGTCGGGTCCTTTGTTCTCGGTCGGGTTCTCGGCTCACATATAACACGTACATATATACATACAAATGCACACATGACAAAGCACATAACACATAAAAGGTTCACGTTTATCATTAGGTTTAATCAGTTAACTAGTCACATCACGTACAAGTATGTTGCATCAAGACACAACGAAGGTTCTAGATTTCGAGTTGTCACATCATCCCCAAGTTGAAAGAAATTTCGTCCCGAAATTTGATGGCACTCACTGAGGAAGCTAGTCAAGTTGTAAGGTTTTCCCGGTTATCCTGGGGTGTCACATCCACCCCCCGTTGATCTGGAATTTCGTCCCGAAATTCCGTAGCTTCAGCCTCAGTAGCGGTTGTACTGTTCTCAAACAGTTGGGGATACTTTTGTTTCATCCGATCTTCGCGCTCCCAGGTGAACTCTGGGCCGCGACGTGAGTTCCAACGAACTCGAACGAGAGGTATTCTAGTGTTCTTGAGGACCTTAACATCCCGGTCCGTGATTTCGACTGGTTCCTCGACGAATTTCAACTGTTCGTCGATCGTGAGTTCCTTTAGAGGAACTACGTGGGTCTCATCTGACAGACACTTCTTCAGATTCGACACATGGAAAACGTTGTGAACTGCACCGAGTTCTGCTGGTAAGTTCAGTCTGTAGGCCACCTTGCCTATTTTCTCAATGATTTCAAAAGGTCCAACGTATCGTGGGTTGAGTTTGCCTCGTTTACCAAAACGAACCACACCCTTCCAGGGTGAAACTTTGAGTAATACCCGCTCCCCAACCTGGAGCTCAAGTGGTTTCCTGCCCTTATCGGCGTAGGCCTTCTGACGGTCACGAGCGGCCGCCATGCGTTGTCGTATTTGAGCAATCCGCTCAGTAGTGTCTACCACATGTTCAGGACCAGTGATTTGACTATCCCCCACCTCTGCCCAACAAAGAGGTGACCGGCATTTACGTCCGTACAATGCCTCGAACGGAGCAGCTTTAATGCTTGTGTGGTAGCTGTTATTGTATGAAAATTCCACAAGTGGCAGATGCCTTTCCCAGTTGTTGCCAAAGTCGATTACACATGCACGTAGCATGTCTTCTAAGGTCTGAATAGTGCGCTCGGACTGCCCGTCCGTCTGTGGGTGATACGCTGTGCTCATATCTAGACGTGAGCCAAAAGACTTGTGCATTGCCTGCCATAGTTCTGAAGTAAAACGTGCATCTCGATCAGAGATGATAGAGGTGGGCACCCCGTGCCTCGAAACAACTTCCTTGAGGTATATTTTTCGCTAAAGTGGAGAATTTATCTGTTTCCTTAATTGCCAAAAAGTGTGCGGACTTTGTAAGTCGATCCACGATCACCCAGATAGTATCGTTTCCGCGTTGTGATCTAGGTAGGCCAGTAACGAAATCCATGGAAATTTGCTCCCATTTCCATTGTGGTATCTCTGGTTGTTGGAGTAGGCCTGAGGGTTTCTGATATTCCGTCTTGACTCGCGCACAAGTCAAACACTTGCTGACGTAAGTTGCTATGTGGGCCTTCATGCTAGGCCACCAATACGTAGTCTTAATATCGTGGTACATCTTGTCCGAACCAGGGTGTACCGAGTAGCGAGATTTGTGTGCTTCATCCATTACAAGTTCTCGTAAGTCGCCATAGAGTGGGACCCAGATGCGTCCTGTTACGTAGTAAGCACCGTCTTCCTTCTGTTCTAAGCGTTGTCTTGACCCGCGTAGGGCTTCAGCTCTAACGTTTTCTGGTTTCAGTGCTTCTATCTGAGCAGCTCGTATTTGCGAAGGTAGACTAGAATGGATCGTGAGTTGTAGAGCTCTTACGCGCTTAGGCGCAGTGTCCTTTCGACTCAGGGCGTCGGCCACAACATTGGCCTTGCCCGGGTGATACCTGATGGAGCACTCATAGTCATTCAGCAGCTCGACCCATCGTCGTTGCCGCATATTCAGTTCCTTCTGCTTGAATATGTGCTCTAGGCTCCTGTGGTCGGTGTAGATTGCGCACTTGGTTCCGTACAGGTAATGCCGCCATAACTTAAGTGCGAAAACAACAGCTCCCAGCTCTAAATCATGCGTAGTGTAGTTCTTCTCGTGAACTTTGAGTTGGCGTGAGGCGTAAGCTATGACCTTATCTCGTTGCATCAATACACAACCAAGACCTTGAATTGATGCATCACAATAAACCACAAAATCTTCTGTGCCCTCTGGCAGTGAAATGATAGGTGCACTACAAAGTCTATCCTTTAGATGCTGAAAAGCTAACTCTTGTGCATTTCCCCAATGATAGACAACGCCTTTCTGTGTTAGCGAGGTGAGAGGCTGCGCGATCTTAGAAAAATCCTTAATGAATCTCCTGTAGTAACCCGCCAATCCCAAGAATTGGCGAATTTCCTTTGGTGTACGAGGCGCAGGCCAGTTCTTAATAGCGTCTACCTTGGATGGATCAACGTGAATCCCATCCTTGTTCACCACATGCCCTAGGAAATGGACTTCACGAAGCCAGAAGTCACATTTCGAAAACTTTGCGTAAAGCTGTTCTGTTCGAAGGAGTTCCAAAATAAGTCGTAGATGCTGTTCGTGCTCCTCTTTGCTCTTAGAATAGATCAGGATGTCGTCGATGAAGACTATAACAAACTTGTCCAGATAAGGCTTGCACACTCGGTTCATCAAATCCATGAAGACTGCGGGTGCGTTTGTCAGCCCAAACGGCATGACCAAAAACTCATAGTGCCCATATCGAGTCCTAAAGGCTGTCTTAGAGACATCTTCTTCTCGAACTCTCAGCTGGTGATATCCCGATCTCAGATCGATCTTTGAATAGTAGCTCGACCCCTGCAACTGGTCGAACAAGTCGTCAATGCGCGGTAGAGGATAACGGTTCTTCACAGTCACCTTGTTGAGTTCACGATAGTCGATACACATTCTGAAGGTACCGTCCTTCTTCTTCACAAAAAGTACTGGAGCTCCCCAGGGCGATGAGCTAGGACGAATGAAACCCTTATCCAAGAGTTCTTGTAGTTGCGTGGAGAGTTCTTCCAACTCTGATGGCACTAAACGATAAGGTGCACGTGCTATAGGCGCAGCTCCAGGAGCTAGTTCAATCTGAAACTCGACTTGGCGATGGGGTGGGAGACCAGGTAGTTCCTCAGGGAATACCTCAGGATAGTCTCGTACAACTGGAAAATCTTCTAGCTTCTTCTCTTTCTCTGTGGTGTCAGTAACTAAAGCCAAAATCACAGTGTGGCCCTTTCGTAAGCACTTCTGGGCCTTAAGAAGAGAGATGATGTTCTCAACAGCACTTCTCTTGTCGCCACGAATCATGAGTGGTTCACTACCTAAACCAGGAATACGAACGACCTTCTCGTTGCAAAGAATCTCTGCTCGGTGTTGGGATAACCAATCCATCCCAATGACAACGTCGAAACTACCCAAGACGATAGGAATAAGGTCAATAGAGAAGGTCTGGTTATCGAGAATAAGTTGGCAACCTTTGACTACGTGCGAGGCTTCCAAACTCTTACCATTAGCTAGCTCTACGGTGTGCTTGTCACTCAGGGGTGTGGGAATACGCTTAAACATTTTACTAACTTCTAGTGACACATAGCTAGTATCGGCACCCGAATCAAATAAGGTTGTAACATAAAAGTCGTCGAGAAGGAACTTACCCGTCACCACGTTGGGATCATTCCTTGCTTCACCTTGACCAATCACGAACACTCGTACCCTAGCACCATTATTGTTGTTGTGGTTCCCATTGTTACCATTCCCCTGATTGTTGTTGTTATTGTTCTGGTTCAGTTGGGGACAATCTTTCTTGAAGTGGCCTTCAGCTCCACACTGAAAGCACCCTTTGTTGTTGCCCTGCTGCTGTCGCTGGTTCTGCTGAGGTTGCTGACGATTCTGATTGGCGGGGTATGCGCTCCTGCAATCTTTTGCAACATGACCAGGCTTGTTGCACCTATGACAGTTGCCCCTGGTGCATGGCCCACTGTGGTGTAGGTTGCAACGATTGCATTTGGGGTGATTCCCCTTGTATCCTCCATGACTTTGACCACCAGACGATTGCTGACTGGGGCTCTTGTGGTCGTCAGTCTTTCTCTGCTGAGACTGAGATTGCACAGAAGTTGAACCCTTGCTTGAAGTTCCATCCCATTTCCGTTTGTCCCCACTAGAGGTACCAGAAGTAGTTGCTGCACCTATGCGCTTGGGTAACTTGTTCTGCTCCACCGCCTGATCAGTAAGACGGTGAGCGAACTGAACAACCTGCTGGATAGTAGTCAAGTTTGCTGAAGTCACATGACTTTGGATCTCTGGCACCAAGCCCTTGAGATAGAGTTCAATTCGCTTATAGGGAGGATCCACCATAGTAGGACACAACAAGGCAAGCTCATGCGATCTCTTAGTGTACGCCTCAATCTCTGACCCCGTCATCTTGAGATTGTAGAACTCATCTTCCAGCTTGTGAATGTCATCACGACTGCAGTATTCCTCCCTGATCATCTCCTTGAAAGTTTCCCATGGGGTGGCGTTGGCAGCAACCAACCCCAGCATTTGCACTTGAGCATTCCACCACGTGAGGGCCAAACCCTCGAGAGTACCAGTAGCATACTTCACCCTGCGCGCTTCAGGGCATTCACACATTTCGAACACAGATTCCAGTTTCTCAAACCAGTGTAGGAGACCTACTGCTCCTTCAGTTCCGCTATAAGTAGTGGGTCGGCAGTCCATAAAGGTCTTAAAAGTGCACACCGGTGCCTGAGCATATTGACCTAAAGTAGGTGAAAGAAAGACAGAGTTTAACACAAAGGTTGGTCCACGAGAGTAGGATCCTAAAGATCCTAGGATAAGTTCGGGCTGCAGGATATACCTCCTGCGTGTGCAGCTGCGAGTGCTGCGGCAACTCGTTCGTTGATCAGTGCGGTCAACTGGGCTTGTGTCATGTTAACGCGTCCAGACATGATTCTTCATATCAAGAGTAACACGAGTGAGAGAGGTTCGCGAAAGTACGATAGTAGGACAGAGTAAGCACACACGTGTTCAAAAAACAGTAGTTATACTAATCAAGCATACCATGAGCAATGTACTATGTAACTAACAAGTAGGCAATATACGCACATCATATCACCTAGAATGTCGAGCCTTGCATGTGGAGTGGAGCGTCGTTGTGGACCGTTGAGCTCTGATACCAATCTGTCACACCCCCAAAATCCCACCTGCGGAGTACCACCGCTTGGAGGCGTGACTGACCAGGATCCAGCCACCAATCATACTGAACAAGCATATAAGTAATCATAAAAGTTTAACCAATACGATTGGTGTTCCAACAAAACCAAGTTTAAGTTGTAAGCGGAAGCATAAGTTTAAAGTTATAACATAAGTTCAAATGTTTTCAAATAGAACAAGGCACGCAACAATCTGTGTCCCACAACGACTCTCCTCCATGCAAGCTCCAGCTGAGTACCTATGGTCCTGCAAAGCATGTAGTAACGAGTCAACAACTAGTTGAGTGAGTTCACAGTTGGGTGTTCGTTTTAGTTGTTTCGAAAACAGTTTCCTTTATCTGGCATCCTGCCGTGGGGGTTACCCCCATAGTTTGAAAACGTGATTTGTTCATTCCCAGTTACTCCGGCATTCCAGCCGTGGGGGCTACCCCATGTTAGTTATCAGGCATTTCGGCCGTGGGGGCTACCCCATGCGTACACTAGACTCGTTACCATATCGACTGCTGACTGTAGTCATGTTTATGTGCCCTGAAAACATCAATGTCTATAATCATTGACGTGCCCCAGATCCATTAGTTCACGCCCGCCCTCTGCGGCACGGTGTGAGGTTTGTCAGACCTAAATAGCGCTATCTAACTAATGACCCGCTCGCCATTGGCCCGGCGATTAAATCGATACAAAAAGGAGGGACTTCGTGATAGAGTTTTAGTCTAGTACGAGTTATCCGTCCACCAGGACGAGGAATTACATTCCTGAACCAACACCGTCCTACCCAAGAAGGACGAGGAACCCACGTTCCTTAACCCCGTTCCCAACTCCAGGGAATCCCATGCTTTGTAAAGGGTGTGAACTCACCTTGGTTTGCTCGGCAGTTAAATCACAGAAAGGTCAATCAAATTGCAGGTAATCAATTAGGTCCTATCACAGATATTATTCGTATCAGATTCAAGCCAAGCAGTGCACGTATGATCAACACGTATTGTACACAGGTAATAATCATGGCAACACGTTTAACAGTTCACAGTTAACAGTCAAACACAACCCAAAGTCCAAGTATGAGGCCCAAACAGTTGGGCTCGTAGTAACAGGCCCAAAACAACGCGTCTACAGTAATACAGAAGTCCATAAGCCCGGCCCACTAACTTAGGCCCATAACTAGCAAGTCCAATAAGTGTGGTCTCGAGTCGCAACCGGACTCGCAAACGTGGTTTCGAGTTGTGCTGTTATGTTGATCATGGGTGGTTGCGAGTCGCAACCGCGGTCTCGGCTGATCATGCTAAGGTTTCGAGTCGCAACCTGTGTCGTAACTATGGTCTCGGTTCATCATGCTGTGGTTGCGAGTCGCAACAGGACTCGTAACCTCTGTCGCAACTGGCGGTCTCGACTTGTAATGTTGTGGTTGCGAGTCGCAACCAGGGGTTTCGACTCCCCAACAGTTGCTGATTCTGCACAGTTGTACTATCCAATAGAATTCCAATTGCATGCACCCTATTTGTGTACTATCCACTTAAACATGTTTTCTTGTCTAAACATTAACCGAAATAGATCAAACAAAGCAGAATTCAAATATTCAACACACATTCAAGGCATATTCAAGTAGTTCTTCATGTTCTTCAAACATTCAAAACATATTCATAACATATTCAACCCTTGTTCAAGCAAAATTATGAACTATAACTCACTAATGTGCATCCTATGATGACAAACATATTCATTTAGTGGTTTCAATCCTCACACATGCAAACCGATTTCGGAAATTCCCTTATTCAACACTATCATGAACACATCCTTCTAGCATAAACAAGTCATTCGGATTTAGACCCATACAAAGCCGATTATAACATTTCATCATCTCACAATATCATTATTTGACAACAAACAACTATTTTCTATCTAGCAAACATCTTTATCATAGATAGACAATCATCAAGTCAACACATATTATCATTCAACCTCATTACACATCAATAACAAACCGAAATACAATATGAGCCACTAACCGGTTAAGAGGTATGAAAGGTGAACTCCAAATGTTGATTTCCAATCTTGAATCCAAAGGTCAAGTGTGAGCCGGTTACTAGACGTGTGTTTATGTTGCTTAGGGTTTTGTAGGAGAGAAGATAGGAGAGTATGTGTGTGTGTTGGTTGTCCAAGAAAATGGCAAAGATGGTTACAAGTATAATATATATACTTGTTTCACACATACACCCTAAAGGGCTTACTAGCCGGTTAGAGGGGGTCACGGCCCAAAGGCCCAAATCGGTCACTATTCACTCGAGACCTCATGGTCTCGAGTCGGGTCCTTTGTTCTCGGTCGGGTTCTCGGCTCACATATAACACGTACATATATACATACAAATGCACACATGACAAAGCACATAACACATAAAAGGTTCACGTTTATCATTAGGTTTAATCAGTTAACTAGTCACATCACGTACAAGTATGTTGCATCAAGACACAACGAAGGTTCTAGATTTCGAGTTGTCACATCTTTGACAGCGACCCTTGTTACACTGGCCACTGTGGTGTCTGTTGCAGGTGTTACACTTTGGAAGGTTTCCTCGATATCCCCCCTGCCTGTGACTGCCTGAAGAATGCTGACTGGGACTCTGGTAACTGTCTGTCTTTCGTTGCTGAACTTGTGACTGCACTGAAGCTGATCCCTTGCTAGAATCCCCAACCCATTTTCTCTTGTTTTCACTGGGAGTAGCAAGTGTAGTAGAAGCAGTAGCGGTTGCAGTAGCGCTGATACGCTTTGGCAGTCTGTTCTGATCCACTGCCTGATCTGTGATGCGGTGAGCGAGGCGCTGAATAGCCTGAATGTTGTCAAGATTAGCCGATGTCACATGGCTCTGAATTTCTGGCACCAAACCCTTGAGATACAACTCAATACGCTTGTATGGAGGGTCCACCATGGTTGGACACAGCACAGCCAACTCGTTCGACCTCTTGGTATAAGCCTCGATTTCTGACCCAGTCATTTTCAAATGATACAGCTCGTCTTCCAACTTATGAATATCTTCCCGAGTGCAATATTCGCGTTTAATCAATTCCTTGAAGTCATTCCAAGGGGTGGCGTTAGCAGCTGCCAACCCTAAGATCTGCAATTGTGCGTTCCACCAAGTTAGAGCAATCCCCTCCAAAGTACCAGTGGCATACTTGACCCTGCGAGCCTCAGGGCATTCACACATCTCGAACACAGACTCGAGCTTTTCAAACCAGTGGAGGAGTCCAACCGCTCCTTCAGTGCCACTAAATGTGCTAGGACGACAATCCATAAAGTTCTTGAAAGTGCAGACGGGCTGATGAGCGTGTTGACCTATTGTGTACGAATAGGACAAGGTTAAACACAAGAGTTAATGTAGGATCTAAAGATCCTAGTGTGAGTCTAAACTGCAGGGTATACTACCTGCTTGAGCAGCTGCAAGTGCCGCAGCAACTTGTTCATTAACGAAAGCCGTCAACTGGGCTTGTGTCATGTTGATCCGTCCAGCCATTGATCTTCACATCAAAGGCAGCATAAGTGAGAAAGGTTCGCGAATAGTGCGATGACAGAAGAGTGTAAGCACACAAATGTTCTCAAGCAATAACAAGTAGTGAGCAATGTAATCTAAGCATACTACGAGCAAAGTTCTATGCAATTCTAGCATGTAGGCAATAAACATAAACCTTATTACCTAGGATGTTGAGTCTTGCACGTGGAGCGAAGCGTCGTTGTGGATTGTTGAGAGCACTGTTCTGGTTATAGTCTGGTTTTAATAAAAACGTTTTCCCATATTAAAACCAAGTTCCCTATAACCAATGGCTCTGATACCAATCTGTCACACCCCCAAAATCCACCTGAGGAGTATCACCGCTTGGGAGCGTGACTGACCAGGATCAAGCCACCAATCATATAGAACAATATATATATTAAAAGTATTTGCCATTAAACCAAATCAATCCATATGAAAGGTGTACCAAAACCATAAGTAAGTTATCACTGTTTAGCGGAAGCGTATAAATAAAACCCATCATAATAAGGTATCAAATGTCATAAGTGTTTAACAAGACAAACACGATCCAAGCCCACAACGACCAGCTCCTCCCTGTGCAAGCTCCATGAACCTAACGACCTGCAAGGCATGTAACAGAGGATCAACAACTAGTTGAGCGAGTTCACAGAAAGTAAATGCGTAATAGTAAGTTCGTTTGTAACATGTGGCTCTACTGGGCCGATAGTACGTTCTATTGGTGGGGGCTTCCCATGTTGTATAACCACTAGACTATTCGTAACCATAAGTATCCTTCACAACCGAGGATAGTAGTAAGTATAAATACACGTAGGTTTTACGTGAGTGTCCTTCACAACCGAGGATAGTAGTAAGTATAAGTACACGTAGGTTTTACGTGAGTATCCTTCACAACCGAGGATAGTAGTAAGTATAAGTACACGTAGGTTTTACGTGAGTATCCTTCACAACCGAGGATAGTAGTAAGTATAATTATACGTAGGTTTTACGTATGTGTCCCGCACAACCGAGGACGATGGTATGGTAGTCTAGTAACAATGTATGTGCGAATCTAGTCAATCTCATTCCTTCAATCCCATTCCCAAGCCCTTGGGAATCCCATGCCTTAGTAAGGGTGTGAACTCACCTTGGTTTGCTCGGTATGCTATGTTATGCACTCACAAGTAATCAGTCAAGTCCTATTGTATGCACGTGTAATAAATCAGTTCATGTTTGTATTAATACGTAGGTAATCTATATCACAAAGCGTTTGACAATTAGCATCATGAATCACATACGATAGTGTTCTTGGTTAATACGTACAAGGTTATTCAGTAGCACAATTAACAGGGTCCTCGTGTTTAACAAGATCATCACGCTTAACCAAATAACATGTTTTCGCAGAACTATTTCACTTATCGTGGTTAACACTTAACACCGTTAACACATGTAACAGGAATATCGACTTAACTGCACTAGTTCACTTACGAGAGTTAACAAGTAATTAGAGTTCACAACTTAGCAAAGATAATGCTTACATGATTAACTACGTTACATAGTGAACATGATTACGTGCAAATAATAGGGTTAACATCACATCAGACCAACAATCCATCTCCCAAAACTCGGACAGTATCACACCCCCTTATGAAGCTCGGACCAAAGTGTGTGGGGGTTAAGAATTCAGACCATGTGAGGGGTTTTGGGGGCTCAAAAGGTCGGACAGGAGACATGGGTCAAAAGTCGGACATGTGGGGGTTTGGGGTTGAAACTCGGACACCACCAAGCATATAAACCTCGGACAGGAAGTGGGGATTCCTTGTTTAAAATCGGACCATCCCAAGTGCTTGAGAAACTCGGACAACATGCCTTAAAAAAACTTCGATCTTATAACTCCATGTAAAAAAAGTCGGACCACTTTGTTTACAGAAAGTCGGACTTTGATGACCCATGAAACTCGGACCAAGGCTTCAGCCTTTTAAAAATTCGGACACTTTGTTTATTATAAATGTCGGATTCATTTTAACTCATAAAAGTCGGATCCTCATTGTATCACATAAAACTCAGAACTTTTTTTTTTCTTATAATCAATATTCGGACTAAATGTTTTCAAATAAAACTTCGGACCATGAGCTCCTTATAATAAAAATCTGACATAAATAATGAGCATACTCGGATCCTTATATCACACATAAAGCTCGGACTAACAACATTCACAAACTTAGACTAACAATCCTGCGTGAGTTCCTAGATCATATTACAGAATCAAAGTAGCAGTTACAATTTACAATGATGCGATCAGAAACCCTATTTCATACTTTATCAACGCAGAATCAATTCAATCTTCAGTAGTTGACCAAAACAATCATCTAAATCAAGAATCTTAATCATCTAACAATGATTACACAATCATCATCATTCTTTCACAATAATTCAGAATCATTTAACAAAGAATAGCACATGAAGAACTAGGGTTTTCATGAATCATACAATTTAGAATTGAAAACAATCAATCAATCAATATTACGATGATCAATAAACAATTACCTTGAATGATCCTAGAAGAAATATAGAATCAAAGTGTTGAATGTCTTGCCAATGATGATGGTGATGATTGCTAGGAGATTAGAGAATACAGTGCTTTGGTTTTTGTGAAAATGATTAGTGAAAAGGGGTTAGGGTTAACAATGATTAGAGTTTCACTAATTTCTCTATGCATCCCTAAGTATCATAATTTGCAATAGCACACCATCTCAAAATAGTTCACAGTTTCACCACCACATTCATACATTTGACAAATCTTTCATAATCAACACATATACTTAACTGAATCAAAAACGTTACAACTTCACAGCAAACTAGTTGTGCAAGCAAACAATTAAACAATCAATAGACGTGCAATAAATGCGAAATAGAAATCTTGGAAATTCGAGTTGTCACACACATACTTGGTGGTTTACATTGAACATAGACATTTCGACATGGTTTACACAATAACACTTGACATTTGGTTTATACATGAACAATTTACATGGTGGATGGTTTGGGTAAATGGTTGGAGTAATGTGGCGTATGTAATATGATACAAACATGGTGGATACGCCGCTGGTACTTCCTATATATAAATGCTTGTATAATATTACATATCGTAGCATTATCTAAATCATTTCAGTATAAACACATTGCATTTTATACAAATAACATATTCTTCACAAGACATTGTTTTACAAATGACTTATCTTATACAAACTCGTTTTACATGGTTATCCATTTAACCATACAGTGTTCTCTTATTTATACATATCATCTGATCTTATCGTTTTTCAAATGATTTACAAGACAAAGCAAATTACAAGGTTCATGACTAAACATTTTCTCAAACATAAGTCATGAATTCCGTTTTCACAAAACCAATGTATCTCACAGGCATTTTTATGCTGACGTACCTATTTTCACATGTGTTTTCAGGAAATGATGCATAGGACTTATCAAGACATACTTAGGCGGACCTGTGCCTTAGTGACTTAAAACGAGACAAGAACTAGTTAATTTATGTTATGTACTCTTTGGTTCTTGTTTAAACAATGTATACTTTCATATTTGATTAATAAAACGAAACTACATTTGCCATGGATTTGAAACAATTGATTCTGTTACAACACTCCCCGACGTTTCTGCCACGTTTTGTATGTTCTACGTGGTCGGGGTGTGACAGAAAAGTTGGTATCAGAGCCAGGTAACGTGGTAATCAGTAGGTATAGTCACTACGGACTATAACCATCGTGATCACGCTCACGTTGTGAAGTTCCACGAAACATAACGTTGATTTAAACTATGTTTTACTTCAACACCTTGTTTTGTGCATTTTACATATGGTTGAGTAGATACATCTCGCTTACCATACAAGATATATTTTGGGTACACATTACATTATCTATATTGAACATAAACATTTTGACATTGATACACATACTTGGTGGTTTACATTGAAAATAGACATTTCGACATGGTTTACACAATAACACTTGACATTTGGTTTATACATGAACAATTTACATGGTGGATGGTTTGGGTAAATGGTTGGAGTAATGTGGCATATGTAATATGATACAAACATGGTGGATACGCTGCTGGTACTTCCTATATATAAATGCTTGTATAATATTACATATCGTAGCGTTATCTAAATCATTTCAGTATAAACACATTGCATTTTATACAAATAACATATTCTTCACAAGACATTGTTTTACAAACGACTTATCTTATACAAACTCGTTTTACATGGTACTTCCTATATATCCATTTAACCATACAGTGTTCTCTTATTTATGTGACAACCCTCACTAAACCAGGTATCCGTACGACTTAATTAACTATTAATTGCTGCTTAATTAATGTGCTTGACTGAGATTACTGATAAACTGCTACTTGACTGTTGATACATGTACATATCTGCATCATACTTTGATTTCCGTCACTACATTATTTACTTACTGAACTCTAGTGACAAACATGATGCACAAAAGCACAGTAGCGTTTGAACGGATAACCTATTGAACATGCTGATATAGCCAGCATCAGGCAAACACTGCCTCTAAAGGCCTGTATGAGCCAAAAATGTTATACTACACCCAGAGTGTGTGTAGGGATACAAGGGTTGTTAAACTACGTCTCTAGGAATAAGATGTGATGATTGGATGTGCCTAAAACGTACTCTAAGCACGAAACACAGCACTTTTATCAACATACTAGCTTCTAGCAAATTAATAAAGTGCCAAAACATGGGGAAATATTCCTGACACTTTGCAGAATAAATTGTGTCGCTAAAAATATTATTTACGACGCTTAAAGGGTTACTTAAGCACTTTAACGGATTACTATCCAACCGAACAACCGGACTATACCAGGAACATAAAAATATTGTCAGAAATATTATTAGTCTTTTTCTGAGCCAGTTAGGGTCCCTGATTACCCTAACACCCGCTTTATAACGCGTCATGCAACTAACGGGGTTAATCTCTAAAGTTAACCTACTTAACTAAACTAAACACTAACTGAATGGTTGGAAACGAACTGGATACCCCCCCCCCATTGGAAATCGGCCAAACCAAGGGAACCAAGAGAGTACAAAGTTGATTATTTTATTTGATTGTGTGGATATCTAGACGACATGTTAACCAAAGGATTATGGCACTAGATTTTTTCTATAAATACCTTCACTTAACATTAGAGATTTGTCATCCACATTTCACCAACAAAACTCTTTCTCTCCTCTCCCTTCTACTCTCGGCCGAACCCACCCCCACCTACACACCCATTGTCGGCTTTTGATCTCTCCATTCCAATCATACACAAGGCTTACGGGTTACATACTAGGAGTCTTGAAGCAAGCGGAAGTTGAAAGACCTCGTTTCTTTGCTTTTATCCACGCCATTTTCGACTAGATTCTTCCCTAGCCCCGAGCTAGAGGTATAACGTTTAAAACTCACTCTCGATCGTATCTAAAGTGGTTAATATGATTTTTAACGGTTAAAAGTCGGAATCATGCGTTTTGAATCTATAAAGTCTACTAAAACTCGAATATTGTTGGTTAAAAGCTCATAACATGTGTAAATGTTGTAGTATTTGATTATGTTGATTATTGAGGCCCGATCTACGATGTGGTGGCTCTTATCATCGTTTAACCCGACTTTGTTAAGATCATAGATCTTGACATAAGCTTGTTTCTGTCGGTACGAAGGGTTAAAAGGTGAAACTCCACCACACGAGAATCATGAACTTGTGTAAAAGTATTTTGACTTGTAAAATAGTATTTAAAACGAGCCGATCTACGTATGTACAAGTGGTATATTCGTAGAACCAAGTGTCGAGAAAATCATGTTTTATAAAAGATGGGTGACATGTTAACAAATATGATTTTTACAAACTACAAGTGTATAAACACTTGCGAAACGAAAGATCCGACAAGGTAACAACTTTTATAAAAGTTGTCGGGAAGTTGTAAAGGATGATTTGTTCTAAAAACGGGGTTTTTACAAGACTAAACTATTTTATACATAGATCCACTAAATATAAGGTGATCTACACTATGACTTTCGGAAAAACTACAAGTTCATGTAATAATGCGATTTTACATAACTAGTCTACAAATTTGATGTGTTGAAACTAGTTTGAAGTATCGGAAATTGATTGGTTGATTTAAAGAAGTGTTGGAATGATTTTGTAAAAGAAAATGATACGCTTGAAAGCGTGGCCACCTCCAGTTACAGGGGAAACTCTGGCAAAATTTTTCTAAAATCTAACACTTAGAATTATTTACAAGTGTTAGACTATTTTTGATAAATTTTCAAATATATTTCGCCATGACTTTATTTATTAAATAATCGGAGGTGGGATTTTTCACAAAACTAAACGTGATAAATATTTATTCGATAAATATATTTTTCACCACACTATTTATGATTATTTTGTGAAAATATATAAATATTATTTTTAGAGTAAAAATAAAATTTACAAACTTTGACGAACCCAAAATAATACCAACGCCTACACGACAAACAGATAAGTTACAACGGTAATTACTATTACCACTAAATCGCCAACACGTAACTTACGCTTTGTACGGAAATATTCATAAATGCGTATTTTGTCAACGTATTATTTTGGAAAGCATTAAGTGAAGAGAAAATATAATATTTTTGAGAAAGATATTTATATTTTGGAATGAGAAGTAAAAATATATTAAGTGAGACTTAATATTATAAACACGCATGTATTAATTCCCCCATCCTTGGGAAGGAGATTAACTACCAAATATATACAAGGAACGGTTGTCTAACTATTTCCCGAAAATTAAACTATAAAGCTAAAGCACGGCCATCCGTCTAATAGAATTAGCACATGTAGGTCGTTGCACAGCTTTCGGACATTTGGAGTGCTTGATTTAGCGACGCACTGACTGTGAGTTCATGTCCCCCTTTTCTCTTAACACTTTTAAGTTTTATAAACTGCGGGGGTGAAATACATGTTACAATGATTGTGATTACTTATTACACAGTATGATTAGCGTAAGGAGGGTTACTTTCTAGATCATGTGAATGGGTAGGCGGAAACTTGAGGTCATTAATCCTCAGGGTAGGACCGAGGGGCAGGAGCGGTAGATCTATTTGGGTGTAGCGAGCCCAGTCCCAGGTCCAGCATAACGGACCTTGGGATGACTTTGTTCCCGACGCATAAATTTGCTAGGTTTGAGCCTTCCTACTTGCATTTCACACATATCAATGGCCTTGCAAACCATTGGTGATCTCTTTTTCCTTATTTGCTACATACCAGGTTTTTGATAAAGATAAAGGTTTATTTACTCACTATCGCATGAACTCGCTTAACATTATTGTTGATTTTTCAACTTACATGTATTTCAGGGAATTAAAGATCTGGCACGGTATGGCATGTTTTCCGCTGCATAAGTCACCAGGGTCATCCAGGGTTCGGGGAATGTGACTCTTTCCTGGACAAGTCACAGTCCTTGAATCATGTTTATGTTGTGTTTGGGTTTGTAATGTTTAGACAAGTTTATGGTTGTTGGGTGTTAACCCGTTAAGACAATGTTTTGATTTTTATTTTAATGGATGATCTTGCATATTTTTAATTCATATAGCTTGTTATGATTAAGCTATGGTATTAAGAAGTCACACCAAATTAACCACGCTTCCGCAAAGCCAGGGTGTGACAGCTTGGTATCAGAGCTCTGATCATAGCAAACTAGGATTCCTTCTTGAGTCTAGACTATGATCACTAGGGCTCTCACGAAAATATTTTTACTGCATACCACTTAAGTCCAGATCCAAAACGTTTTTATAAACAAATGTTGAGCATATTTTATTTATTATTTTTAGGCTCAGTCTGGGAGGCTGAGGCTCGGTCTGGGAGACTGAGGCTCGGTCTGGGAGGCCGAGGCTCGATCTAATGGATCGAGGTAGTTGTCTAGTGGGACTAGGGAGTCAGTCTGGGAGGCTGGGAAAGTTTGCTAGTGGGACTAGGGAGTCAGTCTGGGAGGCTGGGAAAGTTGGCTAGTGGGACTAGGAAGGACAGTCTGGGAGGCTGGGAGGCTAGTGGGACTAGGAGGATTATGTGATTATTACTTGGTAACTTGTGTGATTACCTGATTTTCTGATTTTTGTGCATGATTGTGTTTATGTTACAGACCCATGGACTCACCAGCCACGGGTGATTCAGATACCACCGGACCTTTACCCATAGTATCGGACGACATTGTGTCTTCAGAGCACGAGGTGCATACCTCCGACTTCACCAGCACCGATGATGATGACTTCCAGCCCTTCGCTCTGCCCGATGGCGCTGATGAGCATATCGATGACCCACCTGCTGAGTATCTTCCCTTGGTAGCGATTCCAGCTCCTATACCCCTTGCTTCATATCCAGCATACGACTTGCTACCCGACGCCGAGGCTGACGGCGATGTTGATCTCTTTGAGGACGAGCCTTTCGAGGATGAGATTCCTGATGCAGCCCCTCTTCCCGCTGGCGATCTTTTGATGATCGCTGGTGCTCCTGTTGAGGACTCGCCCGCCCATTCACCCGTCCCAGACTCCTTTGAGTCTGTGGCATCTGCACCGTCTCACGAGGTGAGCACGCAGCATTTTGTACACGACTCGGACCCCGATCAGGCATCTTCTGCCGCACCCATTCCGAGCTTTGTGTTCGAGCACGACGACATTGAGGATTCTGATCCCGTTTTTCCTCCAGGATTTGATCCTGACCACGATACTGAGTATATTCCTATGGACCAGCATATGGAGGACCCTGTTGATCCCGTTGATCCTGTTGATCCCTTTGATCCAGAGTTTGATTTTGATATGGCTTTTGATGACCCAGAGCCTGCCTTGGCCCCAGAGCAGGCAGTTGCTCTAGATCCTGTGCACGAGCATGACCTGGTACATGCCGGCGTTCATGATGAGCCCATATTAGCAGACCCACCTGTTGGTGACCATCTTGTGGACATTCCTTTGATTGCTGACGACCATGTTATAGCTGGTGATCCTGTTGTTGATACACCTTTTGTTGATCCCCCTTTGATTGCTGATATCCCTGTTGACCACCCAGTTGAGCATGTTGCACCAGTTGACCCTGTCATTGCTCCATTTGATCCTGTTCCCCTCGAGCCTGAGCACGCTCTATTTGCTGACCACATGGATCCACCCGGTGAGGACGCTCAGCACGGTTGAATACCTGCTGACGAGGACGTTCCACCGTTTCCCCCACATCACACTGATGCACATCATGCTGATTTCTCATTTTAGATCCCTGTGACACAATCCGATGATTTCACCTTTCCGATCCCTCAGATTATACCTCCAGCGAGGCCTGGAGAGGGCTCTTCAGCCCACCCTTTTGGGCACATACCGATGTCTATTCCTTTCGTGCCCCAGATGACATCTGTTCCATCTTCTGTTTCACCTGTTCATGCAGCACCATTCGATCCCACCAGCACGCCACTGCTTTGGTCATCTTCCTCTCCGATGCCACCCACTGATCCATATCATCCATTCCATATGGGGCACACCATAGAGGACGTCTTGATGTCCTTTGTCCATCAGCATGAGTCCCATACGCAGCGACTCTAGGAGCTCGAGAGAGCTCAGCTATCACTAGGTCCATGTCATGGTCAGACATCCTCACCTTTTCAGCCGCTTCGATCATTACCCCCGGACTTCGCTGCCCGACTTCTGACTTTGGAGCAGCAGATCGCTTCTGTTATTCACACTCAGCAGGCGATGGAGGAGGACTGGCTTCATCTACGCCGCTTACTCTACACTCACTTTCCCCCTCCTCCACCCCCATCTGCATAGAGCTCATCGGTGCTATAGAGGTAGACGTTGGTGAGACGACAGCGATTGTGACTGCACAGCCTTTTGGAGACCACCTGATGTTACTGACTTTTGTTGATACTTATTTGATGTACCTGATGTATGTGATACTGATATGATATAGTTTTGTACGGGGGTGATGTAGCCCCTATTTGATTGATGGTTGTATGCCACACTTACTACATTATGGTCTCGATATATGTAGCAATCGCGGTATTCTCACCATATCTGATGCACTTGGTTTCTTATTTATATTTTTGTGACATGGGATGTTGTGTATATAATACTTGTGACATGGGATGTTGGGACATGGGATGTTGTGTGTATAATGATCGTAACATGAGATGTTATGTGCTATTACTATTACTATATTCGTATGTTTACTATGGCCTGACCAACGTACACATCTTTAGAAGATGGCGCCAAGACGTCAACCTCAGCCAATGCCTACTACTCAGGACGAACTACAGCAAGTCATTGCTGCTGCTATTGCTCAATATGCTGCCTCTCAAGGAGGAATGAGTGGAAGCAACTCCGGCAACACGGGCAACAACAACAATCCACCGCATGGGTGTACTTACAAACAATTCTTGGACTGCAAGCCCATAAACTTCGATGGCACAGGGGGTGCTGTTGCTTTCGTCCGCTAGGCTGAGAAAACCGAGTCCGTACTTCGCATGAGCAAATGCACGCTGGATCAACAAGTCACTTACATCTCAGGGCTATTTGTGGATGGAGCCCTATCATGGTGGAATTTACAAGTCCAAACACTGGGCGAAGCTGCGGCTTACGCACTGACCTGGACTGAGTTGAAAGAACTCATGCGCAAAAAGTATTGTTCTCGCGCTGAAATTCAGAGATTGGAGACCGAGTTTTGGCATCTAAAAATGGAAGGTTCTAAGATAGCTGAGTATGTTCAGAGGTTCCACGATTTGTCGCATGTGGTACCCTACATGGTTACGCCTGAGTTCAAGAGGATTGAACGCTTCATTTGGGGATTGGCTCCTCAAATAATCAGCATGGTGACTTCCTCCAAACCTGCAACTATCACAGAAGCCATAGATTTGAGTGTGGCTCTCACCGAAGAGGCAATTTGGTTGAACAAGTTTGATGAAGTCGAGCCAAAGAAGAAAGAGACTCATGTGGAGTCTTCAGGTGGTAACAAGCGAAAATTCTCGAATTTCAAGCAGGGAACCGGGATGGTGGTTAAGAAAGGGGGAATTGAATGCGCCAGCTCAAAATTCAGCTGGTGGTAGAAAGAAAAGTAAGGGATATATGGGTGCACAGCCCAAGTGCAACTCATGCCAACGACATCACTCTGGTCGTTGTGGGATAAAAGTTTGTGAAGCATGTGGAAAGGCTGGCCACCTGAAGGAGACTTGTTGGGCCACTGCTGGCCGGGGAGGCCAAGGAGGATATGGGAATAAGAACAATCGTGGCGATGGAAACCGCCCACAAGGAAACCAGGGAGGTAATGGAAACCGTGCCAATCATGCTAACCAAGCGGGCGCCATGAATCAGAACCAGGGAAACAATCAAGATGGAAACAATGGTGGGAATTGCCCAGAATTAAACCAGGCACGCGGTGATGTTGGGCATTACAAGAGGAATTGCCCAGAATTAAACCAGGCACGCGGAAGAGTTTTTAACATGGAAGCCAGGGAAGCGCGCCAGGATCCCAATGTTGTCACTGGTACGTTCCCTGTAAACCAACGCTATGCATCCGTTTTGTTTGATACTGGTGCCGATTATAGCTTCGTGTCGTTAGAATTTAGAAACATGCTTGGTTTAGCTGCTAGTAAGTTAGATATTCCGTACTCGATCGAATTAGCGAATGGGAAGTTAGTAGAAGCTAACGAGGTGATTCGAGGTTGCGTAATCGAGCTGGGAGAGCGTGAGTTTGCTCTCGATCTACTACCGGTCCAGTTGGGAAGCTTCGACGTGGTAGTAGGGATGGATTGGTTATCGAGTAACAAAGCACAGATAGTTTGTCACGAGAAGATAATTCGTATTCCGACCAATGATGGTGAGACCATTGTTGTTCATGGGGAGAAGCGTGAGACGCCGTTAAGGATGATTAGCTGCCTGAAAGCGAGAAAGTGTTTGCAGAAAGGATGTGTTGCTTTTCTAGCACACATTGTGGATAAAAAGGCTGCTGAGCCGAAGATCGAAGACATCCCTGTCGTGAGGGAATACCCAGAAGTCTTTCCAGAAGACTTGCCTGGATTGCCGCCTCAAAGGCAAGTGGAGTTTCGCATAGACTTAGTTCCAGGCGCCGCGCCTGTGGCTAAGGTACCCTACAGACTTGCTCCGTCTGAGATGCAGGAACTGTCGACACAACTTCAAGAGTTGTTAGACAAGGGATTTATCCGACCGAGCTTCTCGCCTTGGGGAGCTCCAGTTTTGTTTGTAAAGAAGAAAGACAGCAGTTTCTGCATGTGTATTGATTACAGAGAGTTGAACAAGCTGACGATCAAGAATAGGTATCCCCTGCCAAGAATCGATGATCTGTTCGACCAGCTTCAAGGTTCAAGCTTCTATTCAAAGATCGATCTTCGATCTGGATACCATCAGCTACGGATACTGGAGGAGAGTATCCCGAAGACAGCCTTCAGAACTCGATATGGACACTACGAGTTTCTCGTTATGCCGTTTGGTCTGACAAACGCACCTGCAGTATTCATGGATTTGATGAACCGAGTTTGTAAGCCGTACCTGGATAAGTTCGTGATCGTATTCATCGATGATATTTTGATTTATTCAAAGACGAAGGCTGAGCACGAGCAACATCTTAGAGCCATTCTGGAGCTGCTAAAGAAAGAAAAGTTGTACGCCAAGTTCTCTAAGTGTGAGTTTTGGCTACGAGAAGTGCAATTCCTTGGGCACATGGTGAACGGAGATGGAATCCACGTGGATCCAACCAAGATCGAAGCGATCAAGGATTGGGAAACGCCAAAGACGCCAACCGAGATTCGGCAATTCTTGGGTTTGGCTAGCTATTATCGAAGGTTCATCGAGAACTTTTCAAAGATCGCTCAACCGTTGACACTCCTCACGCAGAAGGATAAGAAGTTTGATTGGGGAATCAAACAGGATGAAGCGTTTCAGATATTGAAAGATAAGCTTTGTAACGCGCCAATCTTAGCTCTGCCAGAAGGTACAGATGATTTCGTGGTATACTGCGACGCTTCGCGTCAAGGATTGGGTTGTGTATTGATGCAACGTCAAAAGGTTATCGCCTACGCGTCACGCCAACTGAAAGTGCACGAAAAGAACTATACCACGCACGATTTGGATCTTGGCGCAGTGGTTTTCGCTTTGAAGATCTGGAGACACTACCTTTATGGTACAAAGTGTACGATCTTCACAGATCACAAGAGCCTCCAGCATATATTCAACCAGAAGGAGTTGAATATGAGGCAAAGGCGATGGGTCGAGTTGTTGAACGATTACGACTGCGAGATCAAGTATCATCTAGGGAAGGAGAATGTGGTCGCTGATGCCCTAAGTCGTAAAGAGAGAATCAAGCCCATAAGGGTTAGGGCTATGGAAATGATAATTCAAACCGACCTTTCCTCGCGCGTTCGTGCGGCACAGAAGGAAGCTCTCAAGGAGGGAAACCTTGAGGAAGAATATCTCCGTGGGATGGAGAAGATATTGGTGTCAAACAGGGAAGGAACGTTATGTTTTGAGAAAAGGATTTGGGTTCCTCTGTTTGGTGGTTTAAGAGAGGTTATCTTTGATGAAGCTCACAAGTCGCGGTACTCTATCCACCCTGGAGCGGATAAGATGTACCAGGATCTTAAGGATTATTACTGGTGGCCTAGGATAAAAGGCGATGTTGCTATTTACGTGAGCAAATGTTTAACTTGCGCCAAAGTTAAGGCGGAATACCAGAAGCCTTCGGGACTTCTGCAGCAACCAAAAATTCCCCAGTGGAAGTGGGAACAAATCTCCATGGATTTTATTACGAAGTTGCCAAGAACGCCAAAAGGCCATGACACTATCTGGGTGATAGTGGATCGCTTAACGAAGTCAGCACACTTCTTACCTATCCGCGAGAAGGATAATACAAGCAAATTGGCTGAAATCTACATGAGAGAGATTGTTACACGCCATGGAGTACCTCTCTCGATCATCTCTGATAGAGACGGAAGGTTCATATCGAGGATATGGCAATCTTTCCAGGAAGCTTTTGGCTCAAAGTTAAATCTGAGCACTGCTTTTCACCCGCAGACCGACGGTCAAAGTGAGCGGACGATTCAGACGTTAGAAGACATGCTGAGAGCATGTGTGATGGACTTGGGCAGTAGCTGGGATAAGCATTTACCCCTGGTTGAGTTTTCATACAACAACAGCTACCACACCAGTATTGGTGCCGCGCCATTTGAAGCTTTATATGGGCGCAAGTGCAGATCACCGTTCTGTTGGTCTGACGCCGGTGATAGACAGTTGGTTGGTCCTGAAGTAGTCCAGGAAACAACCGATAAGATCGCACAGATCCGAGACCGTATTAGCGCGGCTCGTGACAGGCAGAAAGCCTACGCAGATCGAAGCAGGAAACCTCTAGAGTTTGAGGTTGATGAGATGGTTTTGTTGAAGGTATCACCCTGGAAGGGTGCGGCACGCTTTGGGAAACGTGGAAAGTTGAACCCAAGGTATATTGGACCATTCAAGATTTTGGAAACAATTGGGACCGTAGCATACAAGTTGGATCTACCTGCCGAACTGAATGGTGTTCACGATACATTTCATGTATCCAATCTAAAGAGAAGTCCAACTCAAGATAACGTTGCCATTCCTACCGACGAAATTCATGTTGATGACACGCTCCACTTCGTTGAAGAACCTGTCGAGGTCACGGATTGGAAAGTAAACAAGACCCGCCGGAGCAGTGTCAAGCTCGTCAAAGTTCGTTGGAATGCTAGACATGGTCCTGAATTCACCTTGGAGCGTGAGGACCGAATGAAAGAGAAATACCCCCACTTATTTCCTGAGAACCCTGCTTCTACAAGCAGAACTTAAAATTTCGGGACGAAATTTTTCTAACGGGGGAAGAATGTGACAACCCTTACTAAACCAGGTATCCGTACGACTTAATTAACTATTAATTGCTGCTTAATTACTGTGCTTGACTGAGATTACTGATAAACTGCTACTTGACTGTTGATACATGTACATATCTGCATCATACTTTGATTTCCGTCACTAGATTATTTACTTACTGAACTCTAGTGACAAACATGATGCACAAAAGCACAGTAGCGTTTGAACGGATAACCTATTGAACATGCTGATATAGCCAGCATCAGGCAAACACTGCCTCTAAAGGCCTGTATGAGCCAAAAATATTATACTACACCCAGAGTGTGTGTAGGGATACAAGGGTTGTTAAACTACGTCTCTAGGAATAAGATGTGATGATTGGATGTGCCTAAAACGTACTCTAAGCACGAAACACAGCACTTTTATCAACATACTAGCTTCTAGCAAATTAATAAAGTGCCAAAACATGGGGAAATATTCCTGACACTTTGCAGAATAAATTGTGTCGCTAAAAATATTATTTACGACGCTTAAAGGGTTACTTAAGCACTTTAACGGATTACTATCCAAACGAACAACCGGACTATACCCGGAACATAAAAATATTGTCAGAAATATTATTAGTCTTTTTCTGAGCCAGTTAGGGTCCCTGATTACCCTAACACCCGCTATATAACGCGTCATGCAACTAACGGGGTTAATCTCTAAAGTTAACCTACTTAACTAAATTAACACTAACTGAATGGTTGGAAACGAACTGGATACCCCCCCCCCATTGGAAATCGGCCAAACCAAGGGAACCAAGAGAGTACAAAGTTGATTATTTTATTTGATTGTGTGGATATCTAGACCACATGTTAACCAAAGGATTATGGCACTAGATTTTTTCTATAAATACCTTCACTTAACATTAGAGATTTGTCATCCACATTTCACCAACAAAACTCTTTCTCTCCTCTCCCTTCTACTCTCGGCCGAACCCACCCCCACCTACACACCCATTGTCGGCTTTTGATCTCTCCATTCCAATCATACACAAGGCTTACGGGTTACATACTAGGAGTCTTGAAGCAAGCGGAAGTTGAAAGACCTCGTTTCTTTGCTTTTATCCACGCCATTTTCGACTAGATTCTTCCCTAGCCCCGAGCTAGAGGTATAACGTTTAAAACTCACTCTCGATCGTATCTAAAGTGGTTAATATGATTTTTAACGGTTAAAAGTCGGAATCATGCGTTTTGAATCTATAAAGTCTACTAAAACTCGAATATTGTTGGTTAAAAGCTCATAACATGTGTAAATGTTGTAGTATTTGATTATGTTGATTATTGAGGCCCGATCTACGATGTGGTGGCTCTTATCATCGTTTAACCCGACTTTGTTAAGATCATAGATCTTGACATAAGCTTGTTTCTGTCGGTACGAGGGTTAAAAGGTGAAACTCCACCACACGAGAATCATGAACTTGTGTAAAAGTATTTTGACTTGTAAAATAGTATTTAAAACGAGCCGATCTACGTATGTACAAGTGGTATATTCGTAGAACCAAGTGTCGAGAAAATCATGTTTTATAAAAGATGGGTGACATGTTAACAAATATGATTTTTACAAACTACAAGTGTATAAACACTTGCGAAACGAAAGATCCGACAAGGTAACAACTTTTATAAAAGTTGTCGGGAAGTTGTAAAGGATGATTTGTTCTAAAAACGGGGTTTTTACAAGACTAAACTATTTTATACATAGATCCACTAAATATAAGGTGATCTACACTATGACTTTCGGAAAAACTACAAGTTCATGTAATAATGCGATTTTACATAACTAGTCTACAAGTTTGATGTGTTGAAACTAGTTTGAAGTATCGGAAATTGATTGGTTGATTTAAAGAAGTGTTGGAATGATTTTGTAAAAGAAAATGATACGCTTGAAAGCGTGGCCACCTCCAGTTACAGGGGAAACTCTGGCAAAATTTTTCTAAAATCTAACACTTAGAATTATTTACAAGTGTTAGACTATTTTTGATAAATTTTCAAATATATTTCGCCATGACTTTATTTATTAAATAATCGGAGGTGGGATTTTTCACAAAACTAAACGTGATAAATATTTATTCGGTAAATATATTTTTCACCACAATGTTTATGATTATTTTGTGAAAATATATAAATATTATTTTTAGAGTAAAAATAATATTTACAAACTTTGACGAACCCAAAATAATACCAACGCCTACACGACAAACATATAAGTTACAACGGTAATTACTATTACCACTAAATCGCCAACACGTAACTTACGCTTTGTACGGAAATATTCATAAATGCGTATTTTGTCAACGTATTATTTTGGAAAGCATTAAGTGAAGAGAAAATATAATATTTTTGAGACAGATATTTATATTTTGGAATGAGAAGTAAAAATATATTAAGTGAGACTTAATATTATAAACACGCATGTATTAATTCCCCCATCCTTGGGAAGGAGATTAACTACCAAATATATACAAGGAACGGTTGTCTAACTGTTTCCCGAAAATTAAACTATAAAGCTAAAGCACGGCCATCCGTCTAATAGAATTAGCATATGTAGGTCGTTGCACAGCTTTCGGACATTTGGAGTGCTTGATTTAGCGACGCACTGACTGTGAGTTCACGTCCCCCTTTTCTCTTAACACTTTTCAGTTTTATAAACTGCGGGGGTGAAATACATGTTACAATGATTGTGATTACTTATTACACGGTATGATTAGCGTAAGGAGGGTTACTTTCTAGATCATGTGAATGGGTAGGCGGAAACTTGAGGTCATTAATCCTCAGGGTAGTACCGAGGGGCAGGAGCGGTAGATCTATTTGGGTGTAGCGAGCCCAGTCCCAGGTCCAGCATAACGGACCTTGGGATGACTTTGTTCCCGACGCATAAATTTGCTAGGTTTGAGCCTTCCTACTTGCATTTCACACATATCAATGGCCTTGCAAACCATTGGTGATCTCTTTTTCCTTATTTGCTACATACCAGGTTTTTGATAAAGATAAAGGTTTATTTACTCACTATCGCATGAACTCGCTCAACATTATTGTTGATTTTTCAACTTACATGTATTTCAGGGAATTAAAGATCTGGCACGGTATGGCATGTTTTCCGCTGCATAAGTCACCAGGGTCATCCAGGGTTCGGGGAATGTGACTCTTTCCTGGACAAGTCACAGTCCTTGAATCATGTTTATGTTGTGCTTGGGTTTGTAATGTTTAGAAAAGTTTATGGTTGCTGGGTGTTAACCCGTTAAGACAATGTTTTGATTTTTATTTTAATGGATGATCTTGCATATTTTTAATTCATATAGCTTGTTATGATTAAGCTATGGTATTAAGAAGTCACACCAAATTAACCACGCTTCCGCAGAGCCAGGGTGTGAAAATTTATACATATCATCTGATCTTATCGTTTTTCAAATGATTTACAAGACAAAGCAAATTACAAGGTTCATGACTAAACATTTTCTCAAACATAAGTCATGAATTCCGTTTTCACAAAACCAATGTATCTCACAGGCATTTTTATGCTGACGTACCTATTTTCACATGTGTTTTCAGGAAATGATGCATAGGACTTATCAAGACATACTTAGGCGGACCTGTGCCTTAGTGACTTAAAACGAGACAAGAACTAGTTAATTTATGTTATGTACTCTTTGGTTCTTGTTTAAACAATGTATACTTTCATATTTGATTAATAAAACGAAACTTCATTTGCCATGGATTTGAAACAATTGATTCTGTTACAACACTCCCCGACGTTTCCGCCACGTTTTGTATGTTCTACGTGGTCGGGGTGTGACAGAAAAGTTGGTATCAGAGACAATGGTTATAGGGAATTAGGTTATTAGTAATGCTTTGACCTAGTCTATAACTTTCCTAGGACCCTAACGCGAGTTTACTTGCGTTTAGTCAAAAAACAATACCGTCACCTATCCTTAGGCGACGACCACAACAAGAACATAAATTTCAAAACCGCTTTGAAAACCAAACATCTATTCTAGGATGATTGATTACTAGGTTTTGAACCCTCTGTTATAAGGTTTTGAACCCCTTTGAATTTTCAAAACTCTCGTCAAAGTTTTGGGTCCTAAATAGTGTGAACACGTGCGAACTGGAAGAGTGAATGCCTGTACCCTGGGTTTTCTGTCTAAGGTTAGAGTGTTCGTACAAATCCACATAATCGGACCAGTCACTCTTACCTGGGAACTCTTGGGGTGAGTGTCCACTTATAGGCGAGCGTGTCTTCGCGATACACTATGAGGATCTATTTGCTTTGATTCAGCCTTGGTGTTGTTTGTTTGCTTCATGGTTCAAACAAATGACCATCAACCATGATTATGGTCGGTGATTGTAACATCCTATTCTTACCCAATACCATTTTATTTGTTCCTTTCATGTTTTCCTCTTTTAGAATGTCTCCTCGACGCGAACACCAGATAGCAACTGCCGAGCTGGCAGAAATTATTGCGCAGCAGATGGCTGCTCAATTCCCAAATCTCTTCGCTCAATGGAACCAAGCCAACAACAACAACAATGGTACATGCAATTTCAAGAACTTTAACTCGGCTAAACCACTCAAGTTTAGTGGTTCTGAGGGAGCAACTGGGCTTCTTCAATGGTTCGAGAGCATCGAGAATACTTTTCGCCACGTGCAGTGTCCGGATAATCGCAAGGTCGAGTTTTCTTCGAGTGTGTTTCAGAAGAGGGCTCTTACATGGTGGAACGGGGTAATGAGAGACCGTGGTGCAGATGTTGCTCTAGCACAGACATGGGCTAAACTGAGAGCTCTTATGATGAGGGAGTTTTGTCCTCGTCATGAACAACGAGCGTTTAAGAAGGAGTTTGATGATTTGAAACAAGATAGTGGCGAACACAGGGCATATACTGATAGGTTTGAGGAGTTGAGTCTACTTTGCCCGACTATGGTCGCCCCACTCGACAAGGCTATCGAAAGGTACATCGACGGCCTGCCTGACTCGGTACAAGACATTATCACTGGTAGCAACCCTACCACACTCCGTCAGTCCATTGAGCTATCTGCAACCTTGACTGAATCGCAGATCAGAAAGCATAAACTTTTTTGAAAGGGTGACAAGAAGCCAATCGAGGAATCAAAGACCATGGATGAACAGACTGGATCCCCTGAGAAGTCTAAGAAGCGTAAGGCTTCGCAGAATTGTGCGATTGCTGCTCAACCCAACCAAAACACCCGCAACCAACCAACTCAACCTCCTGCAAAGAAACCTTATGCCGGTACTGCACCGATATGCGACAAATGTAATGCACACCACTTAGCTCACCTACAGTGTCGTTTATGTGCATCATGTGGGCGACTCGGTCACCTGGCAAATGCTTATCGATTTACCCCAAACCAAGGTGGTCCAAACCAACCTCAAGTAAATCCTGCTCAAGCTCGTCTTCCACTAGGTCCTTGCTTCAACTGTGATGAAGTGGGCCATTTCCGGAGAAATTGCCCAAAGATTGCTAATGCGAATCCAGCGCAAGGATAAGCATCGGACCAACTAGAAGACAATGTTGTTTAGAGATAATCAAGCCTTATGTATTAATTTCTTTTGTAGTCAAGGCCCATGAAACACTTGTTGTTGTTTATAAATAAATCTTTTTATTTTACATTGTAATGTACAAATGTGATGTCATGTATAAACAACGTATCCTCTACAATACCGACAATCGAGGAACCGTATTCCTTGAAGAACAGACTACCTCGTAATTTCTTCCATTTTATTATCTCTTGTGTTTTCCACGAATACCCAAAGTACCACTATAAATTCTTAATAGGGTACCTAAGGGTATTTCCGTATATTCAAAAATTATTGTACCTTAATTCGAAAATTGCGTTTTCTTGAAAACGAAATCGAATTTATAGGAGATCTTTCTATCTTCATAGTTAGATTCTTGCTAATGCTTAAAGTACCGAATGAAATCCATGAAATGGATTCCTAGTGTGCTTTAAATGCATGTACGTAATCAACAAAACAAATTAACAAATTAAAGATCTAGATAAACAATTTTGTGGTTATGTGACTATGTGTTTATGCATCTTGTCTTTCCATTTATGCATTTTGTGTTTTTGTATACTCTGGATATTCGCTATCCAAATCCTCGTAGAATCTTTCATACCTTCATATGAGGGATTCGTAGTAGGATATTCAAAAGGTACTATCTTAAATCCTTAATGGACTTCTACGTTGTAGTTAAGTCCCTTGGATTATAAAGTACTATTCCAAAGTTTAAGGACAATATGTGTTGATATAGTTGAAGAGATTGGTTCGACAATCTATTTAAAGACATCCTACTTCGATGTAGTTAAATATTCCCCGTGGGTAGTTTAGTTAAATATTCCCCGTGGGTAGTTTAGGTAAATATTCCCCGTGGGTAGTTTAGTTAAATAGATCATTCGTTGATCTAAGTTAAAGAGATTGGTTGGGCAATCTAGTTGAATATATCATGCGTTGATATAGTTAAAAAGGCCCTCGGGTGGTCTAGTTAAAGAGATCCTACGTCGATCTAAGTTAAATAGATTGGCTCAACAATCTAGTTAAAGACGTCCTACGTTGATGTAGTTAAATATTTCTCTTGGGTAGTTTAGCTGAAGAGATTATTCGTTTGATTTTTTTCCCATACGCATTATGAAATGAACTGTGCGGACTGTGCAAGGAAGTACGTAATTATGGAGGCCTACATAATTATGGAATTCAGTGCACAGAAACCACAGGAAGTTTTGTCATGTGTTAAGACCTACAGTGACAAGAGTAATGATACGGGAGAAGTCTTGGATTTTGACCAATGTCATTTATCCTTACACTCCCCAATTCTGATTTCAAGCACACACAAGTTTCCTATGATAACTCTTCACGGGAAACGTTCTCCTGCCCGTAGTTCGAAACTCCATGTTTTGTTACTACAAGGACTTCACTTTGTGGGTTGAAATTTTCGCTAAGGATCCTTGTTGATGCAACAAACACGAGACCAAGGATGGTAGCTGAGTTGGTTAGGCAAAAAGGCTGAAGGGTTCAGCCTTGCCTAACGCAGGTCGCGGGGTCCCCCCACGTTTGCAAAACGTGGAAGGAGGTTCACTAGTATGTACTTGTTTTTTGCTTTAAAGTTCTTTCTCCGAGATGAACTCGAATCCAGAAATGAGAGCAAACAGAATGTGTGTGGTGTATGTGACGAGGAGTAACTTGGAAATGAGCAAGTACTCTATGAATGACCAGAGATAGAGATAAAGGAATCTCTCCACCTCGGAATGTCTCTTTGGAGTGAATGAGCTGTCTTCTTATAGGGGAAGACATCTCCTCAAATGGTATGTACAAGACTAGTGGAACCTGTTTGCAATGAAGGGTTTCCCCTTTTGGGGTTGAAGGCTTTGGACCCCTGGGTAATAGCATGTATTGTGCAGACCTACTCTGCTTTTGCGGGCGTGGGTTGGTGAAGCGAGCTTTCAGATGTGATTGATTACTGTTGACTCCTCGCTTTTCCCACTTTACAGCTTTTCAACCGGTGAACCATTTAACCTTTTAAGCATTTGCATATCTAGTCACTTTATTTAATCTTGGGCTACCCCCGTCATCAGCCCCCCAAGTCAGAGGTTTTTTGGGTAGTATGCTCAAAGACTTCTGACTTTTATGCATGTGTTTTATTGCTTGAATGTTTCAAGGGTTCGTTGCTTGAAGGTTTGAAAGGCTGAAGGCAGTTAATATTTGAATTTGAATTTTAAATGATTGACAGTTGATTTGATTGGTGTGTGTCAGTTGATAGGGTGGCGGTTTTGCAGAAGTTATTATTTGCCTTTATTACCCCTATCATAGGTTCATATTTATTTTATACTTTGTGAATCCTTTCCATTTTACTCATCACTTCTCCAAGTTTCTTCCTTCTCTAAGGTTAGTTTTCTCTATATCTTTCATTCTTCGTTTTTTGTTTCTTCAAAAATGGGTGCTCTTAAGGACTTAGCAAAGTCATTTTCTCGCGTAACACAAGAGGAGGTAGATTTATTTTGTTTGGAATATGGCATTGATAAAAAATTTAACCCAACTGCCCCTGCTTGCGATGTTTCTGTTGATAAACCAATCCCTGGTTCAATTGCTTTGTACTGTCGTCATTTTCAATGGTCAAATCTTCGTTATCCCTTTTCTTTTTTCGTTTTGAACTTGCTGGAGTATTATCGGGTTTCTTTTGGGCAAGTTCATCCGAAGGGGATGGCTAGGGTTTTGCATTTCGAGGTTTTATGCCGTGCTCTTGGATATGACCCTTCTTTGTTGCTTTTCCGGCGATTTTTTCGTTTGGCTAAGAATGGTGACTGGTTCACTTTTGAGACATCAAAGGTTGATACTTGCCTTATTTCATCCATGGTTACAACACTTGGGTCCTGGAAGGATCGCTTTTTCTGGGTTTCTGAGTCTATTGTTCCTTTTAAAATGGTATGGAGGCATCCGGATGCTGTTCTTAATGATCCGGAGCCTTCTGAATCTGAGTTGAATGATGCCTTTCTTACAGCCATTCGTGGGTGCCCTTCGAGGGTTCGTCCCTTCCCCGAACATTTGTTAGTGCTTTTAGGGGTTAGTAATATTTGGGGGAAAGCCGATCGGGATCCGGTGCTAATGAGAAATGGCATTGGTATGCATTTTCCCCTTTTGCCTTTTACTCATTTAGTTTTGCTTATGACTTATTTGTTTTTGTTTTGCTTTTGTCAGTCATGTCTGCTTTGGATTTTATCAAGAGTGACGACACTTCTGATGTTGTGTTTGAGGATGCCCCGTCTGTTCCGGGTGAGAATGTTGTGGTTCGGACTGCCGAGCAAAGGTTTGAGGGCACGGGTTATGCTAGTGTTGCCAATGTCAAGGGCTTTTCTAAGTCCAATGCTCCCAAGTCTTCAACTCGACGATCTTCTCGTCGTTTGTTGAAAGCTGGTCCTCAATCCACTTCTACTGAACCAGTGGATTTGAGTGATGACATTGAAGTTTCGGAAGATCAAGTTGAAGCAGGTGTTGAGAAGGACAAGGAGTTGGTTGTTCGTGGTAAAAAGGTTCAAAGCAAGAAGGTTGTTTCTACCCCTGTTCAGGAGTCTTCAAGCAGGGACGTTGAAGGGTTGAATCCTGAAGGGACTTATGTGCCTGCTTGGTTAGTAAAAAATGACGACACCTTCAAGGATGCTGTTGTTTGTGAGGATGCTCTTAGTCATCTCGCTCCTCCTTCTGTGCACAAGACCATTGCTGAGATGGATGATGACTTAATGTTGTCTCGGATGGTTTTAAGCACTTGCAACCTTGCTGCTATGCTTCCTCAAGGTATTACTCGTTTTCGTCAAAGGATGCAAGAATATGAGGATTTCTCCAAGAAGAAGGATAAGATGAAATCCTCCCTAGCATCGATGAAAAAGGAGATAGCTGGTTTTGCTGAGAAGGAAGCAGCGTGGCGGAAAGAGGTTAGTGATTTGAAGAAAATGCATGATATTGAGATGGGTGATTTGAAGAAGAGTTTTGAAGCTAACTTGCTGAAGTTAAAAGCTGACCGGGAGGCCTTGGCTGTTCAGCAACAAGCCTTTCGTGAGGAGAAAGAAGGGTTGAAAGCTTCGGTTGGCCGTGTTACAGCTGACAATCAGTGGTTAGTTGAGCATGGTTTTCAGCAGGTTGTGACTTATCTTTTGCATTCCAAGGAGTTCAATTCTGCCCTTGGTGATGCTTATACTAAGCTTCTTAATCTGGGGAAACATCAAGGCTTTATCGCTGGTTATAAGCTTCATGAATCTGGACATCCCTTGGAGAAATCACCTTTGTTTCGTCCCGAGGCTTCTGATATTTTCAAAGGCTCCATTGAGCAGATGGAGAGGCTAACCTATCCTTATGTTCAGGAGGTTTCTTCTTGCTTTGGTAAGCCTTTATCTATTTTACAGGATTTGAAACCTGAGGGAGTGAATGAAAAGGTGTGTGCTGAGGTTTTGGGCTCCCTTTCAAAGAAGAGATCTTACTCCGGGGATAGTGATGATACCCTCTCGAGTCTGCCTGATGCTTCAAAAGATGTTGGTTTGGAGGCCTCCGCGGTTGGTGGTGATGATGGTGCTAAGGCCAAGAAGTCTAAGAAAGCCAAGAAGTCCAAAACTGAAGGTTCCAAGCCTTCGGCCACCTGATGTTTATTCGTAGCTTTCTTAGCAAACACTTTATGTCTGTAATATTTTAAACAATATTAGGCTTCCAGGAACCCTTAAGGTTCCTGTTGGTGGTTTGTTAGGCCTATATGGCCCTTTGAACAATAGTTTCTCTTGCAAGTTACTAGAACTTGCTTTAACTCTTGCCTGAAGGTCTTTTATGGCCTTCCTAGTTATGATATGATGGTTGTTACTTGTGTTATGTTTGTTTACTTGTTTTGCTTGGTTTGTTTGGTGGGCTCTCAACCCTTCAAGCCTGTTGGTTAACTGTTTTTGGGTTGAAGCCTTCAACCTTTCGAGCTTGTTTCTTGTTGGCTTGAAACCTTGATAGTTTTTAGTTTGGTTTGCATGTTTTATTGATGGGTTTGCTTATTTTTCCTTTATCAATTGTCATTCTTCTTTAGCCTTGTCTTTGTTGGGTTTACTTTGTCTTTATGTTTTTTACACTTTAAAGGGTTCAGTGCTGCAGACACTTTGCCTTAGTGTTTATTAACAATAAGACGTAGTATCTATCCTTTTCATTATTTCTTTGTAATTTACTTGATTTCGTAAGCCTGTTTGTTGGTTATATTTCTAAGGCTTAAGGAACGATTGGTGTAGGCTGTTCAAAACCTGTCTATGAGACATTATTGCTTTTGCTTAATAGGTCTCATGGAGTTGTATTGATTTAGGAACTCACCCCTTATATAGGTTCATTCAACCCTTGAACCTATTGAGCGATATGGCCTGGGAGCTCATCCCCTTACATGGCCCTTGCCATGGAGTTTTTTGCTAGGTTCTCAACCTGATATTAGGATAGAAAGACAAGTTTGATAAGTCAACTTCATTCATTCAAGCAGTACCTGCTTTTTTACAAAAGATTTTCGTTTTGATACAAACCAAACTTTTTGTCTAAACATAGAATTTTCTCAAGGTTTTTCCGTTCCAATGTCTTGGAAGCCTTTTGCCTTCTGAGTCTGCTAGCTTGTAGGATCCGCCCTTGTGTGCTTCGAGGATGGTATATGGACCTTCCCATTTTGGGCCCAGCTTCCCTTGATTTTCTTTTTTGCTAGCTTCGTTGTTTCTGAGGACTAGATCCCCTGGCTTGAATCGTTCATTCTTAACCTTCTTGTTGTAGTAGGCTTCCATCTTTTGTTTATATTTGGCTTCTTGTATTGCCGCTTGATCTCGGGCTTCCTCTAGGAGTTGTAAATTCAACATGGTCTCTTGTTGATTTACTTCGGGATCCATGTTGACAATTCGTTGGGTTACAACTCCTATTTCAGCAGGGATTACGGCTTCGGATCCAAATACCAAGCTGTAAGGTGTTTTCTTGTGACTTGCTTTTTCTGTTGTTCTAATTGCCCATAAAACGCTAGGCAATTCTTCGAGCCAATTGCTTTCATACCTTCCCAATCTTGTTTTGATGCCTTCCACAATGCTTCTGTTGGTTCTTTCGACCTGGCCGTTTGACTGCGGGTAAGCCACTGAGCTAAAGATCTGGTTGATCCTGTATTCCTTGCACCAAAGGCTGAAAGGTTTCTCGGCAAATTGTTTTCCATTATCGGTGACAATTACCCCTGGCAACCCATAGCGGCGATGATATTTTCCCAAACGAAGTCTATGACTTGTTTTCCTGTGATCATGGCAAGGGGTTTAACCTCCGGCCACTTGCTGAAGTAGTCAATTGCTACCAATAAGAACTTCACTCCCCCTTTGCTTGGAGGGAATGGCCCAACAATGTCCATTCCCCATTTATGGAATGGCCATGCCGAGGTTATTGGAACCAGGTCATGTTTGGGGCTTCTTGGAATTGGGGCATGAATTTGACAGGCATCACATTTCTTCAATTGTTCAACGGTGTCACGATGCATCGACGGCCAGAAGTATCCAAGGTTCATGAGCTTTGCAACCACCGACATAGCTCTAAAATGAGCTCCACATATTCCTTCATGCACTTCCTTAATCAAATACTTGCTTTGTTCAGGACCCACACACCTTAGCAAGGGTGCAAGGTAACCTTTTTTGTAAAGGGTTTCTCCTTGCAACACATATTGTCTTGCTTTGATTTTAACCCTTTCGGCTTCTATTTGATCATTGGGTAGTTCATTATCTTGGAGGAATTTTTTGATGGGAGTCATCCAATTTGGATCTTCCTCAGTGACTACATCGTGTACTTCCAGTTCATCAATCGACGGGGCCTTCAACACTTCAACCAACACCTTTTTTGTGAGGTGGGCGAATGTGAGGGATGCCAATTTGCTCAAGGCATCGGCCTTTTTGTTTTGAGACCTTGGAATTTGTTTAATGCTGCATGTTTGGAAGGTGTTCATTAACTCCTTGGACTTCTCTTTGTACCTTCTCATGTTGGGCTCTTTGGCGACATAGCTGTCATTAACTTGGCTTGATACCAGTAATGAATCTGTGAACACTTCAAGCTTCTGGACTTTCATTTCTTTGGCTAGTCTTAGACCAGCGATCAATGCTTCGTATTCAGCCTCGTTATTGGTGGTCTGAAAATTAAAACGGAGAGCATATGTGAATTCTAGCCCTTCAGGGTTGATTAGAACTAAACCAGCTCCTGACCCTTCAACGCTTGAAGCCCCATCAGTGAATAATTTCCAGGCTTCAGGGTTGGAAGGTTCAGCGGTTGTGGTGTTTACTTCGTCAATTGTTTGGTTTGGGACTTCAACCAGGAAGTCGGCCAGGACCTGAGCTTTAATGGCTTTTTGTGGAACATAGGTGATGTTATGTTCACCTAGTTCCACTGCCCATTTTGCTAGCCTCCCCGAGTTCTCAGGTTTTTCAAGCACATTCTTGACAGGTTGATCAGTGACCACCTGTATAGGGTGTGCTTGGAAGTATCTTCTAAGCCTTCTGGCTGTTTGAACTAGGGCTAGGGCAAGTTTTTCGAGGGGAGGGTATTTGGTTTCAGCTAGTTTTAGAGTTTTGCTGAAAAAATAAACGGGTACCTAAGCCTTGTCTCTTTCAATGGTGAGAACTGCACTGATGGCTTCGTCGACAATTGAAAGGTACACCGATATTACCTCCCCAGTTTCTGGTGCTGCAATATCTGGTAGGGAAGCTAAGTGCTGCTTCATTTGATTGAAAGCTTCTTCAGCTTCATCAGTCCATTTGAAATCCTTTTTGTCTGAGCAGTTCTTGAGCGTTTTGTAGAAGGGTAGAGACCTTTCGGCCAATTTTGAGGTAAAACGCTTCAAGGCTGCAAGCTTCCCGTTTAAGCTTTCAACCTCCTTCTTGGTTCTTGGTGGTTTAGCTTCGAGGACAGCTTTTACTTTGTTAGGGTTGGCCTTGATGCTTTGCTTTCCGACGATGTGACCCAAGAATTTTCCTTCCTCGAATCCCAACGAGCATTTCTCCAGATTGAGCTTCATGTTGACCTTTCTGAGGTTCTTGAAAGTTTCTTGGATATCATCAAGCATTTGGTGTTCCGTCTTGCTCTTAATCACCAAGTCATCAACGTATGCCTCCATGTTTTTGCCAATTTGGTTCTCGAAGGCCTTATCGACGAGTCGCTGATAGGTGGCACCTGCATTTTTGAGGCCAAAAGGCATCTTTTGATAACAAAAGATACCTTTGTCCGTGTGAAAAGCTGTCTTTTCTTCATCCTCCTTCTTCATGAGGATTTGGTGATAACCTTTGTATGCATCAAGAAAGCATTTAAACGAATATCCCGTGAGGGAATCGACCTTGAGATCAATTTCCGGCAGTGGGTAACAATCTTTGGGACAAGCCTTGTTAAGATCTTTAAAATCTATGCACATTCTCCAAGAGTTGTCGGGTTTCTTGACTATAACAGGGTTTGCAACCCATGATTGGTACTTGACTTCTCGGAGAATGCCGGCCGACACAAGCTTTTCAACCTCTTGGCAAGCTGCCAGGCTTCTCTCTGGTGCCAGGCTTCTTTTCTTTTGGACCACCGGTTTGACACCTGGTGGTATTCTTAACTCGTGCTCGGCAATGTTTCGGGGGATCCCAGTCATATCTTCAGGACACTAAGCGAACACATCACTGTGATGTTTCAGCAGCTTTTCAAGGTATGAAAGAGTCTCCTGGGAAAGGTTGGGGTTGACCCTTATTCGTTGCTCAGGGTATTTAGGGTTTATGACCAACCCTTGCCTGTCTTTTTCACTGTTTGAACCTTCACCCTCAATCATGTAAGCTTCCTGAGAGGGTTGAAGGGTTGCTATCCCTCTCTCAGTAGGGAATTTGACTGTGCCATGGCCGACAGACACTGCCATGTAAAATGCACATTGTCCGGGCCTTCCTATGATTACGTCATAACTTGAAGGGATGTTGATAACCACAAAGGTTAAAGATCGGGTTCTTTCTTTCGATCCCTCGCTGAAACGAACATCAAGGGTTAGCTGCCCCATAGGCTTCAAGGTTATATCGGCGATACCTTTTATGGAGGTTCCGGAAGGTTGAAGCCTTGAACGTTCTTCATTGCTTAAACGGTTGAAGAATTTCTCGAACATGATTTCAGTGGCTGCTCCCGTGTCTATGTATGCTTTACATGTTTGTAGTGTTCCCACGGTGGCTTCAACCACCAGGGGACTGGGAAGTGGGTCCTTCCTCGTTGGGGGAAAGCAGACACACTGAAGCTCCCAGGCTTCCAACCGCTGCTTCTTGTGAGGAACCTCTTTATCAGAATACACCATATTGACTTCCTTCCCCTTGCTTTCAGCCATCTTGTCTCGAACTCCTTTTACCAAATGGGCGAGTTCTCCTGACTTAACAGCCTCTTCAATTCTCTTTTTTAGTTGGAAGCAATCGTTGGTGTGATGTCCCTTTTCTTCATGAAACTCACAGAATTGCGTGGAGTTCTCATTTTTTCTGCTTTTGGGGAGAGGCCTGGGAGGTCTAAAGTTTTGTTTGACTTCTTCTGTTGCCAGGATTTCTTGTGGAGTTTTGGTGAGGGGAGTGAAACTCATGCCTTTGTCTCTGCTTGAAGGGTTCCGACCTTCAGCCCTTCGAGAGTCTGAACCCTTTGGGCGCCTGTCATAGGAGTTGAAGTTTCCTCTTTTTCTGGCTGGACTACTGCTTCGCCAGCCAGACCCTCTTTTCCTTTGTTCCTTGATATCTACAGCTTCCTCTCCCCGAATGTGAGCTTCGGCCCTTTCAAGGGCTTCTTCCAAGGTTTTGGGCAGAGATTTGTTGAAATCTCGTGTGAGGTATTTAGAGGTTATGGCATTCATAAAGCCGGCCACTTTCATTTTCTCGTCAGCCCCTACATAGGTTAGTCCTTCTTTCTTGTATCTTTCAATGAACGCTCAAAGACTTTCATCATCACGTTGTTTTATCTGGAAGATTACTGTTGCGTCCTTGACGTACCGCCTTTGTTGGGAGAAGTTTGCCAGAAAACCCCTGCTGAGATCGTCAAAGCTTCGAATGCTTTGAGCAGGTAGGTCGTTGAACCAGATTCTGGCAGATCCAACAAGAGTCTGCATGAACATTAGGCAACATTCAGCATTTGACCATTTTTCTATTCGAGCGGCACCAGTGAAGATCTGGAGGTGGTCCTCGGGATCTTCAGTCCCATCATACGTTCTGATGTGGGTTGGCATCTTGATTTTTGATTGAAAATCATAATCGGCTATCAGCCTTGAGAAGCATGAAAGGTTGCTTGGCTTATAGGGTTTAGCCAGGTCTTCTTCAGGCCTTGTATCCACATTGTGACTATTGCCATGATTCCCCTGAGTGGCTAACACTTGATTAATGAAGTGTTGCCATGGGAAGTTGGCCATCATCTGGGTCATCATATTGGGCATGAGTTGGAAGCCTTGAAAGCTTCCTGGACCAACCGAGCAGTTTATTGCAAGAGGGGTGCTAGTAGCAGCACTTCGTGCTAAAGGAAGCACAGACAGAGCCTGCTCCCACGTGGTTGTTAAAGAAGCTGGATAGCTTGTTACTGGGGACTGTAGGAGCTGGTCAAGTGTTAGCTCATGTCCCAGAGGAGCACCACTAGTAATCGGTTGGGAAGAGAGGAGAGGATGTACCGTTGGATTTGTCATAGTGGATAGATAAGGATGAGGGTTTGAAGGGTTGCTGGGACCAGCCTCACCTCTTGTGGCAAAAGGTGGTAGGGGTGGTCCGGGAGACAGCGTTGGCTTAGGTTCGTCATATCCTTATGCCCTTTTCCCTTTCTTTACTCACATGTTGGTTAAGAAGTGACCTTAATTCGAGGAAATTATTAGCGACCCCCTCAGGGGTAAGTTCAACACGCGCCGGGGTGTCAGATACACCTGGATAGGGTCGGTGTGTTGAAGGTAAGGAACTCGGGTGTACTCCCCGGAGTCGAAAACGGTGTTGTTATAGTCGTATGAACATGGCCACCACCCGGGGTAGAAGTGTTAGGGATCTGGTTCACTTCTCCTGGAGATCCACTTTCTGACATGGTGACTTTGAGTGAAGAGAGCTACACTACTAGGTCTTTTTGAGAAGAAATAGTGGCGTAGCCCCATGGTGGGCGCCAACTTGTTGATGCAACAAACACGAGACCAAGGATGGTAGCTGAGTTGGTTAGGCAAAAAGGCTGAAGGGTTCAGCCTTGCCTAACGCAGGTCGCGGGGTCCCCCCATGTTTGCAAAACGTGGAAGGAGGTTCACTAGTATGTACTTGTTGTTTGCTTTAAAGTTCTTTCTCCGAGATGAGCTCGAATCCAGAAATGAGAGCAAACAGAATGTGTGTGGTGTATGTGACGAGGAGTATTTTGGAAATGAGCAAGTACTCTATGAATGACCAGAGATGAAGGAATCTCTCCACCTCGGAATGTCTTTTTGGAGTGAATGAGCTGTCTTCTTATAGGGGAAGACATCTCCTCAAATGGTACGTACAAGACTAGTGGAACCTGTTTGCAATGGAGGGTTTCCCCTTTTGGGGTTGAAGGCTTTGGACCCCTGGGTAATAGCATGTATTGTGCAGACCTGCTCTGCTTTTGCGGGCGTGGGTTGGTGAAGCGAGCTTTCAAATGTGATTGATTACTGTTGACTCCTCGCTTTTCCCACTTTACAGCTTTTCAACCGGTGAACCATTTAACCTTTTAAGCATTTGCATATCTAGTCACTTTATTTAATCTTGGGCTACCCCCGTTATCAATCCTAACATGGCGCAGATTTTTACCTAAGGGTTCAATGGATTTGTCTGAAAGCGCAACCGTCACAGCTGTCTTCACAAGTTTCCTCTAAAACTAAATTTCGGGACGAAATTTCCTAAAGTAGGGGAGACTGTGGCACCTGTGTCACTTCAACCATCAAACAAATGCCAAACCAATGAAATATTGTATTTCATACTTTGGACTTGTATAAATATGTGTATCGTTTGCACATATCAACTCTTGTTCGATTTCAAGCTCTACATCGCTTTCTGGGGAATTATACGCAAACTTGTGCGTAAACGTACTCAGTTTAATGCGACAAATACTCCGGAACGTCAACATATACTCAACATACCTTAAATAACCTTTACATAACTTAGAAATAAGTTTTGAAGGCTTTGGTATGGCAAAAACAAGTTAATTCGCTTACAGGGACTAAACTTGACAAACTGCGAAAGTATGCCAATTTGAACTGTAACAAACATTCCGGAACATGTCAATAAGTTAACCATACCATAAATATCCTTTACATAGCTTAGAAATAGGCTTTGAGGGGTTTGGTATGCTAAAACAAACTTTTGGATCATTCAGGGACTAAAAGTGTCAAAAAGTGCATAAGTTTGCACTTTCGCGCATAACTTACGTTCTGAATACATCCGGACGTCCAAAAATTTATGTAAGCATCCTTATATTATGCCTTAGTGTTTGGCATGAGAAAAATCCATTCGTCACGCATTTTGGATCTTTTTTTGCGCTTATGCGCATTCCGTCGTAATTAACCGAACATCGCATTCGTACGGCCAAATGAACCAACATCCGACATATTTTTGAGCATGTTTCATGTCCACAATGTTTAGGCATCATTTTAGGGCCTTAAAGTTTGCTTTACGGGCCTTAGAAGTGTCCGAAATGGCTTAAACATGCAACAGGGACCTAAACTGCCAATTCTGAAACTTGGTGCAGATCAGACATAGCCAGGCGGCCCGCCTGAGTTTTGTCTGATCCTGATGCGGGCCGCATGGCACTTCCAGTAACAAAAATTTTGTCTTTCTTGCAAAATTGGCCTTTCAAACACATCAAAGGGCAATGCCCTTTCACCCAATCAAGAGCCAAGGGCCATTTTCAGTAACCACAACATTTTGACAAGTGGACGCTTAGGATCGTGGCACGAAAATCAAGAAATGATCCTAACGGCTCTACTTTTCCTATAAATACCCCGCCCCCTTTTTTGCTAAAAACTCACACAATCTGATCAAAATGCTCTAAGTTGATGCCATTGCTTCATACCTCAGCTCTTTGATCTAGATTAGCATTCGGGGACCCTCCGTAAGTATTCTTTCGTTCTTTTATTCGCTTTTCGAGTCCGAAAGTCAACGTTTTGTTGACTTTCTACATTGACCAGCCTATGGTCAACAAGAAGTTCGTGGAACTTCATAACATGAGCGTGATCACGATGGTTATAGTCCGTAGTGACTATACCTACTGATTACCACGTTATCTAGGCTTAGTGACGAGTCGTAGTTTCGGCCAAAATGCGCATTCTTGCGTATTTTCTAACCAAACTACTCGTGAGCATCAAAGCCGTTTGTTTTGATGCCAACCCTATTTTCTAAACTTAGTTAAGCATGTTCTAACATGCTTAGCTCGTCACTTTTAGTTTAGTGCTTATATAGGGTCGTAAGGTAAGCGATCTAAACCATCGCTTATACTTTTGAACCCGACCCATTTGGTCGATCATTAGGATCCGACCAAACACATTCGGTGACCATAGCTATAACCTTACGAGGTTATACCTTGTGGTCGCGATGTTAGGCGTTCCAAACGCGTTTTACGCAAACGACGCGTAAAGGTAGCATAAGCTACCTAAACGGGTCGAAATGGATCGTAAGCACTTAGGTTAGGTTTCATTTTAGTATGTAGGCTTTGTTAAACCATATTACACGAGTCTCCATTCTCGTTTGGTATACGAACCCGCATACTATCCGATCCTTCCGATTTTGGTCCGGTATATTAATATAGCTACCTATTAGGTGCTGTTTGATATCCCGTGATCTTTAGCATTATCTGGTTATTATACAAGGAATTCAAAGCAATCTCTGGTGAGTACATTGAACCCCTCTTTTACCGTTTTCCAAACTGTTTTGGGGTGAAACACATGTGCCTACTTGTTACTTTCATGCTTTCCATGTTTTCATATCATATACCTGCTATGTTCGTTAGTACATTATAGTACATGATTTCATTACATTTTATGCTATGTATGCCCATTGTGTGCGTACTTAGTACATTGCTTTACAATACATTTCATGCTATGTATGCCCATTGTGTGCGTACTTAGTACATTGCTTTACATTTACATTTCATGCTATGTATGCCCATTGTGTGCATACTTAGTACATTGCTTTACAATACATTTCATGCTATGTATGCCCATTGTGTGCGTACTTAGTACATTGCTTTACATTTACATTTCATGCTATGTATGCCCATTGTGTGCGTACTTAGTACATTGTTTTACATTACATTTCATGCTATGGATGCCCATTTGTGTGCGTACTTAGTACATTGTTTTACATTACATATCATGCTATGTATGCCCATTGTGTGCGTACTTAGTACAATTATTTACATCACATGCCTTCATCTTCGTACAGCATTTGGTTTGTTTAACATGGAACAATACATTCATTAACATTAGCTACGCCGTTCGTTAGTAGGTAGTGGTACCATAGGAATCAACAACTCCCGTTCCTGAAATCCTGGGTTTGATAGGATTGGAAGGAATGACCGAATTCGATATACATAACTTAGATAAACCTTTATTTGTTTAAGGGTTTATCGCCACAGTCTCAAGGCTTGGATGTATGCATATTTCACAATACCGCATAAATGTTTATATCAGTAGAGCATGCATTGTTCCACATTACATTATCTACATTGAACATAAACATTTTGACATTGATACACATACTTGGTGGTTTACATTGAACATAGACATTTCGACATGGTTTACACAATAACACTTGACATTTGGTTTATACATGAACAATTTACATGGTGGATGGTTTGGGTAAATGGTTGGAGTAATGTGGCGTATGTAATATGATACAAACATGGTGGATATGCCGCTGGTACTTCCTATATATAAATGCTTGTATAATATTACATATCGTAGCGTTATCTAAATCATTTCAGTATAAACACATTGCATTTTATACAAATAACATATTCTTCACAAGACATTGTTTTACAAACGACTTATCTTATACAAACTCGTTTTACATAGTTATCCATTTAACCATACAGTGTTCTCTTATTTATACATATCATCTGATCTTATCGTTTTTCAAATGATTTACAAGACAAAGCAAATTACAAGGTTCATGACTAAACATTTTCTCAAACATAAGTCATGAATTCCGTTTTCACAAAACCAATGTATCTCACAGGCATTTTTATGCTGACGTATCTATTTTCACATGTGTTTTCAGGAAATGATGCATAGGACTTATCAAGACATACTTAGGCGGACCTGTGCCTTAGTGACTTAAAACGAGACAAGAACTAGTTAATTTATGTTATGTACTCTTTGGTTCTTGTTTAAACAATGTATACTTTCATATTTGATTAATAAAACGAAACTTCATTTGCCATGGATTTGAAACAATTGATTCTGTTACAACACTCCCCGACGTTTCCGCCACGTTTTGTATGTTCTACGTGGTCGGGGTGTGACAGTCCTAAGATTGCAGAGTATGTTCAGAGATTTCACGATTTGTCCCATGTAGTGCCGTACATGGTCACGCCAGAGTTCAAACGTGTTGAGCGCTTTATCTGGGGATTGGTACCTCAGATCATGAGCATGGTTACAACGTCCAAGCCTGCAACCATCACAGAAGCCATAGATCTCAGTGTGGCTCTCACCGAGGAAGCCATTCGGTTGAACAAGTTTTCAGTTACTGAGCAGAAGAAGAAAGAGACTCATGTGGAGTCGTCTGGTGAAAACAAACGGAAATTTTCGAACTTCAAGGAAGGTACCAGTAATGTGAACAAGAAGGGTGAATCAAGCACACCGGCCAGAACTGCAACCGGTGTTGAAAACAAAGGAAAAGGTTATATGGGTACTCTGCCCAAGTGTGACACGTGCCAGCGCCATCATTCTGGTCAGTGCAGATTGAGGAAGTGTGAATCATGTGGAAGGAACGGCCACACGAAGGATACGTGTTGGACCGGAACTGGTGCTGGGCGTGGTGGTAATCGAGGTTATGGGAATTGTAATGGAAACCGCCAACAAGGAGGGAATGGCGGAAATGGAAACCGTGGAAATGTTGCAAATCAAGCTGGGAATGGAAATCGCAACCAAAACAACACTCAAGCAGGAAATGGAAATGGAAGTGGTCGAGGACCGGGATGTTTTAATTGTGGAGAAGTTGCGCACTTCAAAAGGGAATGCCCAAAGCTGAATCAAGCCCGTGGAAGAGTGTTCCACATTGGCGCAAGGGAAGTGCGCCAGGATCCCAAAGTTGTCACTGGTACGTTCCCTATAAACCAACGCTTTGCATCTGTTCTATTTGATACTGGTGCCGATTATAGCTTCGTATCGTTAGAATTAAAGAATATGCTTGGGTTAGTTGCTAGTAAGTTAGATATTCCGTACTCAATTGAACTGGCTAATGGAAAGCTAGTTGAAGCGATGTAGTAGTAGGGATGGATTGGTTGTCAAGCAACAAAGCCGAGATTGTTTGTCACGAAAAGACCATTCGCATCCCAATAGAAGATGGAGAAACGATCGTGGTTCATGGAGAGAAGCGCGATACGCCTCTGAGAATCATTAGTTGTCTAAAGGCTAGAAAATGTTTACAGAAGGGATGTGTTGCCTTCTTGGCACACATCGTGGATAAAGATGTAACAATTGTGCTTGTAATCATTGTAAATAGTTCAATTATCAATAAAATAATGTAATTTGATCCCAATGTTTGTTTCATTGTGTTTTACATTTTTCATGTTTTGACTTTTATTCAATTCCAAACTCTACATCGCTTTCTTGAGCATTATACGCAAACTGGTGCGTAAACGTACTCAGTTTAATGCGAAAAATACTCCGGAACATCAACATATACTCAACATACCTTAAATAACCTTTACATAACTTAGAAATAAGTTTTGATGGCTTTGGTATAGCAAAAACAAGTTAATTCGCTTACAGGGACTAAACTTGACAAACTGCGAAAGTATGCCAATTTGAACTGTAACGGACATTCCGGAACATGTCCATAAGTTAAACATACCATAAATATCCTTTACATAGCTTAGAAATAGGCTTTGAGGGGTTTGGTATGCTAAAACAAACTTTTGGATCATTCAGGGACTAAAAGTGTCAAAAAGTGCATAAGTTTGCACTTTTGCGCATAACTTACGTTCTGAATACATCCGGACATCCAAAAATTTATGTAAGCATCCTTATATTATGCCTTAGTGTTTGGCATAAGAAAAATCCATTCGTCGCGTCATTTGGATCGTCTTTTGCGCTTATGCGCATTCCGTCGTAATTAAGCGAACATCGCGATCGTACGGCCAAACGAACCGACATCCGACATATTTTTGGGCATGTTTCATGTCCACAATGTTTAGGCATCATTTTAGGGCCTTAAAGATGGCTTTACAGGTCTTAGAAGGGCTGGAAATAGCTTAAACACGCAACAGGGACCAAATGTGTAAATTCTGCAAGTGGTGCAGATCAGAGAGGGCCAGGCGGCCCGCGTGAGTTTTGCCCAAATATGAGGCGGGCCGCGTGGGGATGTCTGACAGAAAGATTTTGCATTTAATGCAGAATCTGGCCTTTCGTTCGATCAAAGGGCGATGGCTTTTCACCCAAATGAAGGGCCAAGGGTCAAGTTCACTGAACTTATCCACTGGACACATGTACGCACGAGATCAAGGCACGATATTCGATAAAACGATCCTAACGGTTCCACCTTTCCTATAAATACCCCCCCCCTTTGTTGTAAAAATCACAAAAATCAGATCTTGAAGCTCTAAGTGAAACCATTGTTTCATACCTGAGCTATTTGGTCTTGATTTGCACTCAGGGACCCTCCGTAAGTCTTCTTTCGCTCTTTTATTCGCTTTTCGAGTCCGAAAGTCAACGTTTTGTTGACTTTCTGCATTGACCAGCTTATGGTCGATGCGAAGTTCATGGAACTTCATAACGTGAGCGTGATCACGATGGTTATGGTCCATAGTGACCATACCTACTGATCACCACGTTATCTAGGCTCAGTGACGAGTCGTAGTTTCGGCCAAAATGTGCATTCTTGCATATTTTGTAACCAAACTACTCGTGAGCATCAAAGCCGTTTGTTTTGATGTCAAACCTGTTTTCAAACTTAGTTAAGCATGTTCTAACATGCTTAGCTCGTCACTTTTAGTTTAGTGCTTATATAGGGTCGTAAGGTAAGCGATCTAAACCATCGCTTATGCTTTCGAACCCGACCCATTTGGTCGGTCATTAAGACCTGACCAAACACATTAGGTGACCATAGCTATAACCTTCCGAGGTTATACCTTATGGTCACGATGTTAGGCGTTCCAGACGCGTTCTACGCGAACGACGCGTAAGGTAGCATAAGCTACCTAAACGGGTCGTGATGGACCGTAAGCACTTAGGTTAAGTTTCATTTTAGTATGTAGGCTTTGTTAAACCATATTACACGAGTATCCATACTCGTTTGGTTTTCGAACCCGCGTACTATCCGATCCTTCCGATTTGGTCCGGTATATTAACATAAGCTACCTATTAGGTGCCGTTGATATTCCGTGATCTTTAGCACTATCTGGTTATTATACAAGGAACTCAAAGCAATCTCAGGTGAGTACATAGAACCCCTCTTTTACTGTTTTCCAAACTGTTTTGGGGTGAAACACATGTGCCTATCTGTTACATTCATGCTTTCCATGTTTTCACATCATATGCCTGCTATGTTGTTAGTACATTATAGTACACGATTTCATTACATTTTATGCTATGTATGCCCATTGTGTGCGTACTTAGTGCATTGATTTACATGAACATTTCTGCTGCATATGTTTACTCAGCATATGGGCACATTGATTTACATGAACATTTCTGTTGCATATGTTTACTCAGCATATGGACACATTGATTTACATGAACATTTCTGTTGCATATGTTTACTCAGCATATGGACACATTGATTTACATGAACATTTCTGTTGCATATGTTTACTCAGCATATGGACACATTGATTTACATGAACATTTCTGTTGCATATGTTTACCCAGCATATGGACACATTGATTTACATGAACATTTCTGTTGCATATGTTTACTCAGCATATGGACACATTGATTTACATGAACATTTCTGCTGCATATGTTTACTCAGCATATGGGCACATTGATTTACATAAACATTTCTGCTTCGTATGTTTACTTAGCATACTTAGTACAATTGTTTACATCACATGCCTTCATTTTGTTATGACATTTGGTTTGTTTAACATGGGACAATACATTCATTAACATTAGCTACGCCGTTCGTTAGTAGGTAGTGGTACCATAGGAATTGACAACTCCCATTCCTGAAGTCCTGGGTTTGATAGGACTGGAAGGAATGACCGAATTCGATATACATAACTTAGATAAACCTTTAATTTGTTTAAGGGTTTATCGCCACAGTCTCAAGGCTTGGATGTATGCATAGTTTACAATACCGCATAAATGTTAATATCAATAGAGCATGCATTTTCCGCAGAACATAACGTTGATTTAAACCACGTTTTACTTCAACGACTTGTTTTGTGCATATGGTTTAAGTTGATACATTTCGCTTACCATACATGATACATTTTGGGATTACACATTACATGATTTACATTGAACATAAACACGTCGACATTGACATACACATTTGGTGGGTTACATTTGAACATAAACATTTGACATGGTTTACAATAACACTTGACATTTGGTTTACACATGAACAATTTACATGGTGGATTGGTTTGGGTAAATGATTTAAGTAACGTGGCATATGTAATATGATACAAACATGGTGGATACGCCGCTGGTACTTCCTATATATAAATGTTTGTATGATATTACATATCGTGGCGTTATCTAAGTCATTTCAGTTTAGACACATCACATTTTACATAAATAACATTTTCTTCACAAGACATTATTTTCACAAACAACTTATCTTATTCAACTCATTTTACTTGGTTATTCGTTTAACCTTGCACTTATCTATACAAATCGTTTGATGTTATCGTTTTTCAAATGATTTACAAAGCAAAACAAATTACAAGGTTCATGACTGACTGTTATTGAACATTCTTTAAAACTCAAGTCATGAATCCCATTTTCACAAAACCTATGTATCTCACAGGCATTTTTATGCTGACGTACCTACTTTCACATGTGTTTTCAGGAGCTGTTCCATAGGACGATGAACACGACACTAGGGCGGACCTGTGCCTTAGAGCCTAAAAATGAAGTTTGAACTAGCTTAATTATGTTTTGATTTCCGTACTCTCTTTCCAAGACAATGTAACACCTTTGTTTATAAATAAAATACAACTTGTATGCCATGGTTATGAAACAATTTAATTCTGTCCACAACACTCCCCGGCGTTTCCGCCGCGGTTGCATGTTATACGCGGCCGGGGTGTGACAAAAGAAGCTGTTGAGCCGAAGATCGAAGATATTCCAGTCGTAAAGGAATAACCTGAACTCTTTCCAGAAGACTTGCCAGGATTACCGCCGCAGAGACAAGTCGAGTTCCACATTGACTTAGTTCTAGGCGCCGCGCCTGTGGCTAAGTCACCCTACTGACTTGCGCCTTCGGAGATGCAGGAGTTGTTGACGCAGCTCCAGGAGCTGTTAGACAAGGGATTTATCAGACCAAGCTTCTCACCTTGGGGAGCTCCAGTCTTGTTTGTTAAGAAGAAGGATGGTAGTTTCCGTATGTGCATCGACTACCGGGAACTGAACAAGTTGACGATCATGAATAGATATCCTTAGCCGAGAATTGATGACCTATTTGATCAGCTCCAAGGTTCAAGTTTCTACTCAAAGATCGATTTGCGATCAGGTTATCATCAGTTGAGAATTCAAGAGGAAAGTATTCCCAAGAATGCTTTTAGAACTCATTATGGACATTACGAGTTTCTGGTAATGCCGTTTGGGTTGACAAACGCACCGGCAGTTTTCATGGATTTGATGAACAGAGTTTGTAAGCCGTACCTCGACAAGTTTGTGATTGTGCTCATCGACGATATTTTGATCTACTAAAAAACGAAGGACGAGCACGAACAACATTTAAGAGCCATTTTGGAGCTACTTAAAAAGGAGAAGTTGTATGCCAAGTTCTCGAAGTGCGAGTTCTGGTTACGCGAAGTCCAAATTCTTGGACATGTGGTTAATGGAACTGGAATCCATGTGGATCCCACAAAGATCGAGGCAATAAAGAATTGGGAGACTCCAAAGACGCCCACCGAGATTCGGCAATTCTTTGGTTTGGCTGGTTATTATCGAAGGTTCATTGAGGATTTCTCAAAAATCGCTTAACCTTTGACTTCCCTTACCCAGAAAGATAAGAAGTTTGATTGGGGAGACAAACAAGAAGATGTGTTTCAGTTGTTGAAGGACAAGCTTTGTAATGCACCAATCTTATCACTACCCGAAGGAACGGATGACTTCGTGGTATATTGTGACGCCTCGCGTCAAGGTTTGGGTTGCTTGTTGATGCAACGACAAAAAGTTATAGCATATGTTTCTCGCCAATTAAAGGTTCACGAAAAGAATTATACCACGCACGACTTGGAATTAGGCGCGGTGGTATTTGCGTTGAAAATTTGGCGACATTATTTGTACGGTACCCGATGTATAATCTTCACTGATCATAAGAGTCTGCAGCACATATTCGACCAGAAGGAGCTAAACATGAGAAAAAGACGCTAGGTTGAATTGTTGAACGACTATGACTGTGAAATCAAGTATCATCCAGGGAAGGCGAATGTGGTCACCGTTGCCCTAAGTCAAAAGGAAAGGAACAAGCCCATAAGGGTTAGGGCTCTAGAGATGATTGTCCAGACGGATCTCTCACTGCGCATTCGTGCCGTGCAGAGAGAAGCTCTCAAGGAAAGGAATATCGAGGATGAATATCTCTGTGGGATGGAGAAGCAGTTGGTACCAAACAAGGAAGGAACATTATGCTTCATGAAACGAATTTGGGTTCCTCTGTTTGGTGGATTGAGAAAGGTTATTTTCGACGAAGCTCACAAGTCACGGTACTCTATTCATCCAGGAGCGGATAAGATGTACCAAGATCTTAAGGATTTCTACTGGTGGCCTAGGATGAAAGGCGATGTTGCAGTTTATGTTAGCAAGTGTTTAACGTGCGCCAAGGTAAAAGTCGAATATCAAAAGCCTTCAGGTCTTCTGCAGCAACCTGAAATACCCAAGTGGAAATGGGAACAGATTTCAATGGATTTCGTAACGAAATTGCCAAGAACGCCCAAAGGCCACGATACTATTTGGGTAATAGTAGACCGCCTAACGAAATCTGCGCATTTCCTGCCAATCAAGGAAAAAGACACACGAGTAAAATTGCTGAGATATACATGCGAGAGATTGTAGCACGGCATGGAGTGCCTCTCTCAATAATCTCTGACAGAGATAGAAGATTTGTGTCAAGGATTTGGCAATCCTTTCAAGAAGCATTCGGTTCTCAGCTGAATCTATGTACAACTTTTCACTCGCAAACTGATGGACAAAGTGAACGAACGATTCAGACTTTAGAAGATATGCTTCGAGCTTGTGTAATGGATTTAGGTGGGAGTTAGGACACTCACCTACCATTGGTTGAATTTTCAGATAATAACAGCTACCACGCAAGTATTCAAGCCGCACCGTTCGAAGCTCTTTATGGACGCAAATGTCGATCACCGATTTGTTGGGCTGACGTAGGTGATAGGCAATTAGTTGGTCCGGAATTGGTCCAAGAGACGACAGACAAGATTGCACAGATCTGAGAGCGCATCAAGTGTTATGCAGACCGAAGAAGGAAACCTCTGGAATTCGAGGTGGGAGATATGGTTTTACTGAAGGTTTCACCCTAGAAGGGTGTGGCACGCTTTAGAAAGCGTGGAAAGTTGAATCCGCGTTACATTGGCCCATTCAGAATCCTGCAAAGGATTGGGCTTGTAGCATACAAATTGGACTTACCTACTGAACTTAATGGCGTTCATGATACATTCCATGTATCAAAACTGAAAAAGAGTCCGACTCAAGAGACAGTTGTCATTCCTGCTGACGAGGTTCATATCGTCGACACGCTCCACTTTGTTGAAGAACCAGTAGAGGTTACTGATTGGAAGATTAACAAGACACGCCGGAGTAGTGTTAAGCTCGTCAAAGTTCGATGGAATGCAAGACATGTTCCAGAATTCATGTGGGAACGTGAGGATCGCATGAAAGAGAAATACCCCCCATTTATTTCCCAAGACCCCTGCAACTAGAAGCAGAGCCTAAAATTTCGGGACGGAATTTTCTTAACGGGGGGGAGAATGTGACAACCTTCACAATTCCAGGTATCCGTACAATTAATTAATAATTAATTTATGCTTAATGACTGTGCTTGATTACAACTGTGATTAAACTGCTTTCTGTTTTTTGATACATACATACTCATGCCTCACATTTTATACTGTCACTCTATTCATTACACACAAACATTAGTGACAAACTTGATGCATAAAGCACAGTTAGCACAGTGAGCGGATAACCCATAAAGACATGCTGACAATGCCAGCACATAGACAGACAATGTCACTAAGGCCAGTATGAGCCAGAGATAGAGTACTACACTAGTAGGGAGTGTAGGGAGGTGAGGACCATAAAACTGCGTCACTAGGTGATAGTTATAGTGCCCGGAAGTGCCTAAAACATACTTTAAGTGCAGAATTCTGCACTAAATAACCAAAATTCAGCATTTAACAATGCTAGTAAAGTGCAAAAACTTGGTAAAATAGTATTAGATACTTTCCAAAGTGTTGGAAATTTAATGTGTCACTAAAAGAATTATAAAAGACACTTTATGAACTAATTTAGCACTTTAACGGATCAACACCCAAACGAACAACCGGACTTTACCCGGAACATAAAAATATTGCCAAACACATTATTTTTACTTTTCTGAGCTAGTTAGGGTCCCCGAACACCCTAACACACTTTATATTTCATAACACACAATAATACACTAACTATATCATCTAATCCTAACTAGATTGTAACTAGAACTTTACAACCCAACCCCATACCCCCCCCCTTGGGCGACGGTCACCATAGGGTGACGCACCCTTTGTTTCTTTTCAATATTTTATTTAGACGTTGTGGTTAATGAGACATAAAATACAATGGTTAAAGAGATAGGATGGATAAAAAGGCACAAAGGTTATGGTTTCTGATTCACAAATCAACAACATTAGCAAAGCACTCTCTCTTCTTCTTCCCTTGAGTTCGGCCGCCACCACCACACCACCATACCACCACATTCAAGTCTTTTTGTTAGTGCAGTAATGTCTATCGCCTCCGTCAATTCCGTTCGTAGCAGAAACAGAAGAACTTTAGTGATTATAGTGTAATATCTTGTTACTAAAAGGTAAGGTGGCATTATTGTAAATAAGGAAAGATTCCTTATTGCCCCTTGGCCTATAAATAGAGAACTTAGGGTTTTCATTTAACACTTTTTGTAACTTTGGTCACTTTAGAGCTTTGGAGAAGATAAGAGCTAGAGAGAGAAACTAGAGAGAGAAAGTGACATCGTGATTCAGGTTCTTGTACGTTTTCAGATCTGATCAATAGAATCACAGATTATATTACGTCTCGTGTGTTCGGTCACGTTCGTGTACGGATTCCGCACGTCACACGTTCGGTTACGCAATCGTTTTGGAGTCAAAACCGGTCCTACAAGTGGTATCAGAGTAGGAGCTCGATTGCACTGATCCAACACACATTTCCGCTCGTGATTTCATCGATTTCAGATCCGGGTTCTTCATCTTTTTCATATTTTTTACGTTTTTAGCTGAAATTCATCAAATTGAACGGGTTTTTACGGTCCAAATCGTCTGATTTTTTGATATGTTGTGCGTAAACACCTGATCTATAAACCTACCAAGTTTCAGATCCAAATTCCTAACCGTTTAGGAGAAATCTAAGATTTTCTGTTCGAATTCGCTGTCAAAATTGCAGGTTCGCTTTTACGCACAACATAGTTTCGCTTATTTGGACATTCCAAACAGGTAGGTTCGCTTATTCGAACATTAAGAGGTCCGCTCATAAGAACATAACAGGTTCGCTTATTTGTCAAGTATTAGTTCCGCTTATATGATCAAAGTAGGTTCGCTCATTAGGTCCGCTTATTAGTCAGTTCAGTGGTTCCGCTCGTATGGACCAATAGAGTTTCGCTTTTTAGTCATCACAGTGGTTTCGGTTCTTCGGTTCAATAAGATTGCGTAGATTGTTGGTCACCCACATCGATATTGTAAACTCATTTAATGGCTGCATGTGATCATGTGAAGTATTAATTGATTGATTGTCGGACATTTGAATTGAAATTACATGTGTGTTGATGTATGAGGTTCAATTAAATCATCAGAAATAAAAAAGATGTCGGCCACTTTAAAGTAAAGGTCAAATGAGAATTATGTTGTTGGTTTAATGGTATTTTCGGCCCAATCAATCAATTCAAAAATTTGCGGCCCAATCATGTGTTAAATATCAGATCTCGAGATATGTTGTGCAACCTTATAAAAATTGAAATTGATTACTGTTATATAGATTAAGTGGAAATTTAGTGGTCCAATGTTTGTGTAGTGATGTCAGTCCATTAATTGTTCAAATGCTAAATATAGAGTGGCCCAATCATGTTAATTGCACCGATTTACTAGGTATAAACGGCCCAATGGGATTTGTTTAAAAAAAAATAGGTTGTCGGCAAATATGAGTTGATTATATCAATTTGCATGTGATCTAATAATTAGAGATCCACATTGTTTCGAGATATGATGTATTAATAGAGATTATTGGCATAGTGTAACAAGTGGTCAAAACCGTTTCATTTCTCAAAAGTTTGAAAATGTCACCCAATCAAATCAATATTTTGTCGAGTAGTGATCTAAATTTTTGTCATTTTGAGCCATTGATTCAAGTGGTCCAGGTCATGTTTTTGTGATTCAAGATCGTTTGAAAAGGTCACTTGAATTCGGTTCAGATCGATTGAGAATGAACTAGTTCGTATGAATTGAACATCTTCAGGTCGTTTGATTTTGATCCGGGTCATAGCATTCAGCACATTTTGTCAACCTTCAGTTTGCACAGTGTGTCAACCTTCAGTCCGCACAAGAATATTCACCAGCTCGAGTATTATTTTGATTCAGTTGTTTGATAAGTGTTTTAAACTGATAAGTGTTTGTTTGTTTGTTGATTCAGGTAATTCGAGATATTCAAGGTAATTCAAGAAGTTCGCATTATGGCTGAAGAATTCTACAACACGTTTTTCAACGCGTTCACATCTGACTCGTCCGAGATTGCAAATGTTACACCAAAAACCATCACGAAGGCGATCAACGAGAACATCAAGCATGATAACTTTTATGGAACGCAATCAAAACCACCAACTCTTGAAAGCATTGAGGATTATACTTGGTGGAAAGAAAGATTCATTAACTAGGCAAAAGCATATGCACATGAGAGCTGGTTCTGCTTAGAGTTCGGATACGAAAGGCCAAAAGATGACAAAAACGAAGATCTACCGTTCAAGAAATTTTCCAGAGAAGAAAAATCTGAGTTTGTAGCTGAACAGAGAATGGTTGCTTTGATCCAGACAGCAATCAGAAACGATATATTTACATTGCTTACTCATGATGGATCGTCAAAGTCAGTCTGGGAAGCTTTACGAGTTAAAGCTGAGGGGGGAAAACAGATTAGAAAAAATAAAATTGCGTTACTTAAAAAAGAATTTGATCTGTTTGACAATATAAAAGGAGAAACAGTGAGACAAATGGTAGAGAGATTCTGTCACCTCAAAATCGAACTTGAACGTTTTAAAATTGACAAAACAAGAGAGGAACTTATTGATAAAGTCACTGAAGCGTTACCATGAGCTGATCAGTGGCAAACGTTTGTTTTTATCTTAAAAAATGATGCTTTATATGATGAAATTTCTCTTGATTCTTTGTTTGAAAAGATTGAAAGTCATGATCTGGAGTTACAAAAGCAAAGCAAGATGACTGGTTCTTCACATCAACAGAATGTAGGCTTGTATTACAAAGGCAGTGTACCTTCTGATAAAGGCGTTGGTTCACCAAAAACAACATTTAGTGGTGAGAAGATGATAGAACCACAAACAACATCGACAAGTCATCATTCTGGATATCATTCATCTTCAAAGTCAAGTTCTGATGAAACTGAAGAGATTCTGTGCAACATTGCTCTCAAATTGAAGAATTCTCCTGCAATGAGCATCAATGCAGCAAAGCAGCAAATGAGTTTTCTTGCATCGGTTCTGGAGTCATATGAAGGTCTTGTAGCTGGCAAAATTGGAAACTCTGAGTTGACAAAAGAAGACTACGACCAGATTGATCCGGAAGAGATGGAGCTCATTGACATCCGTTGGTGTTTAGCTAGTTGCATTCGCAGAGCTCAGAGGTATATGGAGATTACCAGAAAACAATCGCTTGGAGGTGCATCAACAAAGCTTGGATTCGACAAATCCAAAGTGACCTGCTTCAGATGCAAGCAAAAAGGTCATTTCAAAAGAGAATGCAGAAACTCTGAAGTTGCTGAAGGAAATGAACGTCCTTTCAACGATGATTATTATCGAAAGGCGATTTACCATCGAAGCAGAGAAGAGCCAAACTTGATTGAAGATAAACCGAAAGAAAAGTCAAGAGCTTATGTTGTAATTTACGATGATGAAGGCTATGATTGGTCTGATATTTGTCCAGAAGAAGATCGTTTAGAGAATGTTCGTAAAATAGCTCATGGGGGAGCTATGACAGAGGAAAGAAAGTTTGTTTTTGTTGCTGAGATTCAAGATGAAAACAAAGACAAAGACACTGCTGAAATCCGTGAAGAAAAAGTTGAGATCAAAGAGAGAACTCGAGAAGAGATATTGAGTGAAAAGACTTACAAAGAAAGAAATGTGGTCTACAACAGAATGGACGACATGCAGGAAGAGTATGAAAATGCTGTCAGCAGTCGAAGATGGGATAAGAAGAGAGAATGTTACTACAACAGAGATGGAGAACCGGTTGTTCCAATGAAAGACATAATTTTTGATGATGTTCTTCTCGTAGTCCCAATGAGAGCCGAATATTATCGAAATGTGATGAAAGATGACACATATGCTAAAAAGCTTGAAAAGGAGATCAGATATGCCATGCTATCATGTCTAAGAAAAAGGGATGAAGAGAGAATGAAGAAGAGTGTTGAAGAGATGGTGAACGATTTGAAGAAAGCTGCTGAAGAGGTTAAAACAGAAGTTGTTGAAGTTGAAGCTGTGAAGGAAATAAAAAGTGAAGAAGTTGAGGTGAATGAAGAGGTGTAGAAAGAAGAAGACGAAAAGAAGAATGAGAATTTGGATATTGGTAATGCTGGTGAGGAAGTCAGTATTGAAAAGAAGCAAGATGATGCTGATCAGATGCAGACAAAAGCTGCTGAAAACACCGAAGTGCCTATCAATGAGGTAAATTCTGATTCTGAAAACTTAAAACTGATTGATCAGTGCAAGAAATGCATGGAACCGTGCAGAGCTTGTACTGAAAAAGATGAGCAATTAAAAACAAGAAATCTTGAATTCACAAAAATCGAAAACATTTTCAAAGAAAAATGCAAAGAGATGTTAGAAAAAGAAAAGGTTTTTAAAGAAAATGATGAAAAACTTTAAGAAAAATGTAACAAATTAGAGAAAGAAAATGAAGTTTTGAGAGAAAATGTTTTGAAAATGACAAATGAATGCGAACAAAAAGAAATTGCTTGTCAAGAAATGAAAAAGGAATATGACTCAATGAAATTATCATATCATGTTACAAAAGAGTCATATGATAAAGTGAAAGATGAAATGAAATATGCTCAATCAAGAATGAATTATCTTTCTGAAACAACTAAAGAGCTTAAACGAATGTATGCTATAAAACAAGATGTTGTTAATTCCTATATTGAGGATGTTGCTAAGTTAAAGCGACATATTGCTGATTTAGAACAGGATAACAACAAGTTAAAAAGTTACCACGTGTCGTCATATGTGCTTGAACGAATTTTCAATATAAAACCGGGAGATGGTGAGTCTGAGCAAAACAAGAAAGGCATTGGCTCAGAGTTTCATCAAGTTCCACCACCAGAAAAGTTTGCATTTTATGATGAGGAAAAGGTCAAAAAAGCTTTCAACATGGTAGACCAATTGCCAGACAACATTGACATAACCTATTCCAAATCTGATGATTCTCATGATTTAGAGGTGGTAGGCAAAGTCGTTGAAAGTGTGTTGAAAGAAAAGTCGGTTGATATAGGTAAATCTGAATCACAGGATGAAGATGAAGGAAATCTTCATGATGGATATCTGAAGAACATAAACTCCAAGAAAAATTTGAATGATGATTCGAAGGGATTGGTTTATACTATGATTGGATCAGACAAATTGTTCTTAGATGTTGTATTCCCGATTCAGAATGTGATTTCAGAAAAACTTGATAAAGTGTTCAAAATGGTTGAGATAGAGAAGTCTGAGATTTCAAAGTTTGTTGGTAAGAGTCATAGAGGTTCATATAACAAACCTGGTTACAAGAAGAAAAACATGAAGGTTGGGTTGGGTTATAAGAAGAAACAGAATCGATACAAAAATGAAACGCCAAATTATCAGACAAAAATGAGTTTTATTCTGGGAAGCAGTTTAGCTGAAGAAAAAGAACTTAAAATTGGACGACAGTCTAATGCTGAGTTTGAGGCACAAAAGAGAAAGCAACAAACACAGGTCAAAGATGTGTCCATGAGAACATGTTTCAAATGTGATCAAAATGGACATCTTGCACGAAAGTGTCCAAATCTAAAACCTGTGGATGTTGACAACAAGAAGATTGATTCTGAGAAACAAAAATCTGAGTATGTGAGACAAAGGTCAACCAGATTTGATTCAAAACAGACTTGGAGGTATAACACAAACAAGTTTGCTTTGAATCAAAATTGGAAATCAAACCAGAACAGGTTCGATTCAAGACAGACCTGGAATTCTCACACACCCAGATACGGAACAACACAAAGTTGGAAAACATCAGTTGATATGATAAAACCGCAAGGGTTTTGGAAACCAAAAAATGTTGTTCAAAACCAAAGTGTTCAAAAAGATTCACATTTTTACAAACGTGGTACACCGAAAGGTCAAACATGGAGTGTTAAGAAACATGTTGATTCGGTAAAAGATGAGAAAGCTGAAGTTAAAATTAAGAAAGTTTTTGTGAAAAATGATAATGAATTTCCAGCATTGAATGAAAATTATTGTGTTGAAATGCCTAAGGTTCAACAGACCTGGGCTAAATTGTTCAAGTAATTGAGATTCGTTGAATGTGCAGGTGCTTAAAACTACCAAAGACTGTAAAAATGGAGATTGGAGCAGCCTGGCACATGAGGAAGATGAAGAGGTTGTTGCTGGACCCTGTGTTGGTTGAAACAGGGAGTTTATATGTTTTTCTGTACATAAATAAACAATATTTTCAAAACCCTAAAAATTTGAAAAATTAAAAACCAAAAATATATTTGTTTTTAATTTTTGTCAAAAATAGAAAATTTCAAAAATATGTGTTGATTGAATACGCCGAAACCCTCACGGCTGAACAAACATGATTACTTTCACCAGATTGAAAAACGGTTTTCAAACTGTTAAAATCAATGGGTTGTAAATCATGGGGGTACTTTATGTTAGTTTTTCTGTAATTCAGTACACGAGAAGCAGAACATGGATGGCGAGACAAAGCTATCAGCATCGTGTTGTCAAATTTCCTTTAATGGTTTTGCATTTTAGGGGGAGAAAATTGTCAGAAAATACAAAAACATTAGAAAATTTGAAAAAGCCAAAAACATGATAAAATTCAAAAATTGAGTTTTTTGCGTAAAAAGAGGAAATGATAGTACATCAGTAGACAGTTACGGTATGCTAAAGAAATGTAATGATTAAATAGCGTTAAACAGTCTCACTGATGATATGTCGATAGGTTTTTATACACTTAGTAAATTTTTTCGGGATATAAACCAAAATTCAAACACTTGCTTATTTCGTGGGGAACACTACTTGGATATATAGGTAACCCTTGAAATGTTGTTTGAAAGGTCCCTTATTCTGAGATACTAGGTCTTTATACTCAGTGATATATGGGGTATTATTCCGGGACTTCTGCTGTATGGAAGTACTGACCTAGTCCCCGAATAATACTTTCTGCAAATGCTTGAAACATAGCATCGCCCTCAGCAAGCTGATGAAACAATAAAATTGATAGTCGCTGCTGTTGTAATCAAAAGATCCTCTGCGTAAATGGAAGTATCGACCTGAGCTCTCACGGCCCTCGCATCTAACCCCTTACAGATATCATCTGTGGTATACTCACCTGTAAGACTGAATATTGGGATCTGGATACGGGAGTATATTCAAGAGGTGGGACACATGAATGAGTTTAAGTTCTTAAAACATCTAATTCGTATCCTGAATCAGTTGAAATTTGTATGAAAATTTAAGTGGATCAGTATATTGACAATCTAAGTGAATTGTTTAATTCTTAATGTGTAATTAAGCTCAACGGTACTTGTGACTTGTCAAAAACTGATATGATCCTCTGACGCATACTCAAACAAAAATATTGTCTGTAAATATGTTTGTATATATTTCTTTACTGCTTTATATTTTCAGAAAATACAAAAAGATTTTGATTTCTGCGTTATTTTCAATAAACCGATGGCTGAGTTGCTGAGTTTCAAAATCTAAGTAAGCTGATTGTGTTTCTGAAAATAAAACAAGTTCATTAATTTAATACTTGAATTAAAATCAAAAATTTCAAAAAACAGTTTGTGATATCTCCAAGGTCATTAGTTTGGACTTGGACGATTAACTGTGAGGGAGTTGGATTCTTTAACGCTGCCAAATCTGTAAAGATTGTTTATAGGGGGAGCGATTTAGAGAGTTGAATAATGCCAGATTATGATTTCTGGAAAATTGAATGTTCAAAACGTTGTTACTTATAAATGTTTGAGTGTTGCAGATGCTATACCAGACTACGATCCCGAAAGCCGAGTCTAAGGGGGAGTCTGAAGACGAGCTCAACTCAAAAGGAAGCATGGATTCAAGAAGCCATGTAACTATTCTAAAGGAGCTTGTATACAGAAAGCAAGGTGTCGATCCCAAAGCACGGAAGCTTGACAAAAGGGGAGCCTGACGAAGAAAAGAGTCTATAGAAAGGAGAAGCCGAAGCTGAAGACAGATCCACGGGGATTCTGTTCAAACAAAAGAGAGTCTACGTTGATGAAAACGTGTTAAAGCTTCAAGAAGACTCAAAGAGAAAAAGAGAAAGACAAGACGCTACGAGATTGACTGCGGCAATATCCAAGGGGGAGTCTGTTAGTGTAGTAATGTCTATCGCCTCCGTCAATTCCGTTCGTAGCAGAAACAGAAGAACTTTAGTGATTATAGTGTAATATCTTGTTACTAAAAAGTAAGGTGGCATTATTGTAAATAAGGAAAGATTCCTTATTGCCCCTTGGCCTATAAATAGAGAACTTAGGGTTTTCATTTAAAACTTTTTGTAACTTTGGTCACTTTAGAGCTTTGGAGAAGATAAGAGCTAGAGAGAGAAACTAGAGAGAGAAAGTGACATCGTGATTCAGGTTCTTGTACGTTTTCAGACCTGATCAATAAAATCACAGATTATATTACGTCTCGTGTGTTCGGTCACGTTCGTGTACGGATTCCGCACGTCACACGTTCGGTTACGCAATCGTTTCGGAGTCAAAACCGGTCCTACACTTTTCCAAGAAAACCATACATACCCAAAGGTGCAAGAGACCCTACAACTAAGCTTGGTGTGTTCGGAAGCTCAAGGACCGCTCTCGTTTTCTTTTATCCATCACTTTTACGCTCTTGAACTCCCCTAGCCTTGTGCTAGTAGTAAGTGCCTTATATCTTCATACTCTTCCTATTTTTGTTGGTTAACAGCGAAAAGAATGGTGAAAATGTAAGAACCCTAAAGTACATAATCAAAGTCTTGAAGTATAAACTAACTAGAGATGAAAAATGATTAAAGTAGTGATAAAATCATGTTGTTCTTATGTTGTTATGATTATTGTATGTTGTATGTTAGATAAAATGTTATGGTCCGTCACATAGACTTGCTAGATCATGTTTAGAGACACGAACTAGCAAGGTGTGAAGGTTAAAGATGTTGTGGATGATGGAATCATCCACACATGAACTTTGAACTTGAACAAATAAGTGATTTCTTGGAAAATAAAGTTGTAAACTTGTAGATCTAAAGATCTATGAGTGGTTTTTCGAAAGAACCAAGTGAAAGGAATAAGTTTTGTTAAAACTCGGATCTTATATGAACTAAACACATTTTTAATAAGTAAACAAGTGTATAAACACTGGTGTAACAAGAAAATTTCACAAAGAAATATTTTTGGAAATCATGAGTAGAAGTTGTAAATGTTCAAATACTTTAAAAATAAAGCTTTTAAGAAACTAATCATATTTTTAAAGGTAACAAGACTTACTAATTATGCTAGTAAGTTACTACTCGCTTTTATAAAAATATCAAGTTCATAAGTTTATGATTTATGCTTATTTTCGACAAGATTGATGATTAGAAATTGTATGTTGTTAGATGATGATTGATTGAATGATTTTACAAAAGAAAATGATATGCTAGTAAGCATGGACGCCTCCATTTACAAAGAAACTCTGGCGTAATTTTTCTAAAATTTCAACACTTAGAAATATTTTTCTAACAAGTGTTTACAAATATATTTTTAACTTGGTTTTCAAATTAAACTTCGCCATGATTTTTATTTCAAAAATTACCAAGTACCGGAGGTGGATTTCGTAAATAAAATTTGATAAATATATATTTAGAATATATATATTTTATAATAAAACGCTTGTGTGATTGTTTGTTATTCTGTGCACTAGATATATTTTTTTTAGGGTTAAAATAATATAACTTGAAAATACCATGAAATTACGACTCCAAAATAATACCAACGCTCTCACAAAATAAATATATATTGTTGCTTTACGACACGCTAAAACGTAACTTATGTATATTTCGGAAAATATTCTCACACTTATATTTTGATAAAGTATTATTTTGGAAAATGTATGAGGTAAAATATAATATTTTTAGAAAAAATATATATATTTTGGAATTAAAATGTTTTGGACAAGTAAATTAAATATATTTTCTAAGTGGGACTTAAAATATATTTTTTGGAATGATAACGTGTACATGTATAAAAACCCCCATCCTTGGGAAGGAAATACACTTATAAACTAATTAAGAAGTGTGAATACGAAATAGTTGCCTAACTATTTTCCCAAAAACGTTAAACCCTAAGCCAAGGCACGGCCATCCGCCTAATAGGCATTAGTACGTGTTGGTCGTCACGCAGCGGATCGAGTTTGAGATTGACATTTCAGGATACGCACTTCTGTGAGTTCATGTCCCCCTTTTCTCTTTACTGTTTTCAGTTTTATACTTCGGGGGTGAAATACATGCGACAATTATTACAAACATTTATTTACATGGTATGGTTAGCGTAGGGAGGGTTTATACTACTAGATCATGTGAGGGGTGGGTACAACACTTGAGGCCATTAATCTTCGTTGTTAGGACCGAGGGACACAAGAGTGATAGATCTATTTGGGTGTAGCGAGCCCACACCCGTGAGGCCGGGGCGGCCCATAGAGGTGACTGTGTCTTCCAGCCGAAGCCCGGTAACAAATTTGCTAGGTTTGAGTTTCCCTGCACTTTCTCACACATACCAGTGGCTTTGCAACCCATTGGTGATCTCTTTTTCCTTATTGCTACATACCAGGGACTTTTATACATGCTTTAAAGGTTTATACATACTCACTTTTACAGGAACTCGCTCAACTTTTTGTTGATTTTTCAAACTACATGTATTTCAGGAAATTAGTGGATCTGGCAAGGTATGCAATCACGTCAAGCTGCGTAGGGAATAATGATGTCATCCGAGTTTAGGAAGTGTGACCCTTGCCTGGACGGGTTACAAGTCTTAAACTGTGTTTTTATTTCAAGTCTTTTGTCGTGTCGTATGAACATGTTTTAATTATGTCATGGTTGTAATTCATTTCATGTGTCGACTTTTAAAACAATGTTGTCGTAGTAACTTTTAAAAACTTGATGAGTGGATGAACATCATGTGTTTTATTTTCATATAGCATTGTTATGATAATTGCTATGGTATTAAGAAGTCACACCAAATAAACCCACGTTTCCGCAAAAGCCAGGGTGTGACATATTGTGATCTGCATGCTCATCTCAGCTCCTCCTAACTCATGTCAAATGGTTCCTCAAACTCGAGTAGCAAGCAAAGAGCATCACAAAATGTGAGTCACGAATGTGTAGTGTGACAACTCGAATTTCCAAGATTTCTATTTCGCATTTATTGCACGTTCTTGTATTGTTTAGTTGATTATTTGCACAATTAATTGCTATGGAATTATATACGTTTTGATGCAATGAATCGCATTGTGTGATTGTGCATGGTTGTTTGTTAATTGTGAAAGACTAGGTAAATATATGAACTTGGTGGTGAAACTATGAAATGGTTATGAGATGGTGTACATGTGTAAAATATGATACTTAGGGAGGTAGAGGGTAATTAGTGAAATTCTAGAGATACTTAACCCTAATCCCTTTTCACTAATCATTTGGCACACGAAACAAAGCACGTACTTTCACTTCTTGGGTTCTCTCTAGCAATCATCAACATCATCATTGGCAGGCTATTCATCACTTTCGATTTCACATTTTCTCTAGAATCAACACAAGGTAAATGATTATTGTTTATTGATTGTTTGATGGTATCAATTCTTGATTATTGGAATACTTGTAAACCCTAGCTTTCATGTGATGTTCTGTGATTGTTGTTTTTGGATTCTGAGTATTATGATAATGATGTTGATTAGTGAATGATCATTTGCATGATGTTAGGATACAAGGCATGTTAGAATGATTGACTGATGATTGATAATTGAATTAAAATGGTTGCCAGTGTATGAACGTAGGGTTATTAGATCGATGAATGAAACTGTTGAACATAAAACGTAACTGCTTCAATTGCAATGAACGTATGATTAAGTGTTTGTCAGAGTTTTGATTTCATGCTTATCCCAGATCCGAGTTTTGTATGCATGCTACTGTCCGAGTTTCATAAGGGACACATAGTGTCCGACTTTGTTATTACTTTATAAGATCTGAACCCTTAAAATGTTAATAAAGTCCGACTTCTTACACACAACCTTAGGTCCGAGTTTATCATCAATGATGGTGGTCCGATCTTTTTGATACAATCACATAAGTCCGAGTTTCATAGCAATGTGGTTGTCCGAGTTCTTGCTTGTTTGTGTAATCCGACTTTTAATATGATGTTAAGGGGAGTCCGAGTTTTACAAGTTGTTAAGTGTCCGAGTTTGGTCAAGGACAAACATGTCCGACTTTTATTAAGACACTAGGGGTCCGACTTTTAAGCATGTAACTTGTCCGACCTTATGCCTTAATGTGATGTCCGAGTTTTTTGTGAAGGAAACCCCTCCCCTTTGTCCGAATTATATAAGAGAAAGCCTAGGGGGTCCGAAGTTTTAAGAGGGGAAGCCCCTTGGTCCGAATTTCATATACCTAACATAGATGTCTGAGTTTTATAAGTCACATTGGTCCGAGTTTCATAAGGGGTGGGATAATGTCCGACTTTTAACCCCTTGCCACTTGATCCAACTTTTAAACAGGGGAAACCCCCTCCCCCACACTTGTCTGTCCGAGTTTTGAATAGGGCAAGGCCCTGTTTAACTTTGTATGATGTTTAAGTGAAGCTAAAAGTATGATATTAGCTATTACATGATTGAACTTGTTAGGTGTTGAGTGTGTTATATTCGTCAGATTGTAAAGCATGCAACTATTGTTTAGCCTGATGATCCATAAAGTGTGTTATTGATTAACAACCTTAGAATTGACCGATGAGCGTGAAATATAACTGTTATGCGTTACATGATGATGATTGCTTAAGGACACTTCGTGACATATGTTGCATGCGAAATCCGTGAGAACTTAACTGATTATGTATACATGCATACTATAGGACGTGATTGAGCATTCGTGAGCACATAGTTTAACATACCGAGCAAACCAAGGTGAGTTCACACTCTTACTAAGGCATGGGATTCCCAGGGCACGGGAATTGGGATTGAAGGATTGAGATTGAATAGAACTGTACTTACACTGTTACTAGACTACCATACCAATGTCCTCGGTTGTGCAGGACACATACTTAAGCTATTCACTGTCCTCGGATGTGCAGGACACATACTTCTGCTACTCACTGTCCTCGGTTGTGCAGGACACATACTTATGCTACTCACTGTCCTCGGTTGTGCAGGACACATACTTATGCTATTCGTTGTCCTCGGTTGTGCAGGACACATACTTACAATCTACGTAGACTTATACTTACTACTATCCTCAGTTGTGAAGGATACTCACGTAAAACCTACGTGTATTTATACTTACTACTATCCTCGGTTGTGAAGGATACTTATGGTTACGAATAGTCCAGTGGTTATACAACATGGGAAGCCCCCACCAATAGAACGTACTATCGGCCCAGTAGAGCCACATTTTACAAACGAATATACTATTACGCATTTACTTTCTGTGAACTCGCTCAACTAGTTGTTGATCCTCTGTTACATGCCTTGCAGGTTGTTAGATACATGGAGCTTGCACAGGGAGGAGCTGGTCGTTGTGGGCTTGGATCGTGATTGTCTTGTTAAACACTTATGACATTTGATACTTTATTATGATGGGTTTTATTTATACGCTTCCGCTATACAATGATAACTTACTTATGTTTTGGAACACCATTCATATGGATTTGGTTTGGTTTAATGGCAAATACTTTTACTATATATATATTGTTCTATATGATTGGTGGCTTGATCCTGGTCAGTCACGCTCCCAAGCGGTGATACTCCGCAGGTGGATTTTGGGGGTGTGACAGATTGGTATCAGATCCATTGGTTATAGAGAACTTGGTTTTAATACGGGGAAAACGTTTTATTAAAACCAGACTATAACCAGAACAGTGCTCTCAACGATCCACAACGACGCTTCGCTCCACGTGCAAGACTCGACATCCTAGGTAATAAGGTTTATGTTTATTGCCTACATGTTAGAATTGCATAGAACTTTGCTCGTAGTATGCTTAGATTCCATTGCTCACTACTTGTTATTGCTTGAAAACACTTGTGTGCTTACACTCTTCTGTCCTCGCACTACTCGTGAATCCATTCTCACTTACGCTACCTTTACTATGAAGATCATGTCTAGACGTGTTAACATGACTCAAGCCCAGTTGACGGCTCTCATTAACGAACAAGTTGCTGCGGCGCTTGCAGCCGCACAAGCAGGAGGTATAACCTGCTATTCCAAACCTATCCTAGGATGTTAGATCCTACTCTCGTGACCCAACTCTCACGCTTAATCTTGACCTATCTTTCTCGCGCAACGGGTCAGAACGCACAACAACCTGTCTGCACATTCAAGAACTTCATGGACTGTCGTCCAAGCACACTCAGTGGCATAGAAGGAGCAGTGGGACTACTCCATTGGTTTGGGAAGCTCGAGTCAGTTTTCAAGATGTGTGAATGCCCTGAGACTCGCAGGGTCAAGTACGCCACTGGTACTTTGGAAGGAATCGCGCTAACCTGGTGGAACGCGCAAGTACAGATACTAGGGTTGGCAGCTGCTAATGCCACTCCCTGGAACGAATTCAAAGAACGCATTAAAAGGGGATACTGCACGCGTGATGACATCCACAAGTTAGAAGTGGAGCTTTACCATTTGAAAATGACAGGGTCAGAAATTGAAGCTTATACGAAATGGTCGAACGAACTGGCCATCTTGTGTCCAACCATGGTGGACCCTCCGATCAAGCGTATCGAATTGTACCTCAAGGGTCTAGCCTCGGAGATTCAAAGTTATGTGACATCGGCCAACCTTGCTACTATCCAGGATGTTACTCATCTTGCTCATCGCCTCAGAGATCAGGCAGTGGAACAGAACAAGCTGCCTAGACGCATTGGTGCTACTACTACTACTTCTGCTATTCCCAGTGACAACAAGAGAAGGTGGGATGGAACCTTCAGCAAGGGTTCAACTTCAGTTCAGGCTCAGGCACGGCAGCGAAAGATCGATGACTATCAGAGCACTGGTCAGCAATCTTCTGGTAGTCAAGGCTTGTAACCTCGTCTTAGTTGGTCAGACACTCTCCATCAACCTCATTCCCTAGTCTTGGGTAGTTTCGACATCGTCATTGGGATGGATTGGTTATCCCAACAGCAAACGGAGATCCTATGCAAAGAGCAAGATTGTTTGTATTCCCCGTTCTGGTCAAGAACCTCTCGAAGTTCAGGGTGACAAGAGTGGTGCTGTGGTTGGCATCATCTCTTTCTTGAAGGCACAGAAATGTTTACGAAAAGGGGCACACTGCTATTCTGGCATTAGTTACAGACGCATCAACGAAAGAAAAGAAGTTGGAAGACCATCCAGTTGTACGCGAATTTCCTCAAGTGTTTCCTGAAGATTTACCTGGTCTACCGCCTCATCGCCAGGTCGAGTTTCAAGTTGAACTAGCTCTAGGAGCAGCACCAATAGCCCGCGCACCATATCGTTTAGCTCCAACTGAACTGGAGGAACTGTCAAAGGAACTACAAGAGCTCTTGGAAAAGCGCTTCATTCGTCCAAGCTCTTCGCCTTGTTGAGCTCCAGTACTATTCGTGAAAAACAAGCATGGCACTTTCAGGATGTGCATTGATTACCGAGAACTGAACAAGGTGACAGTGAAGAACCGCTATCCTCTTCCTCGTATTGACGACTTATTCGACCAGTTGCAAGGGTCGAGTTACTACTCCAAGATTGATCTGAGGTCAGGGTATCATCAACTGAGAGTCCGGGATGAGGATGTCTCCAAAACCGCATTCAGAACTCGCTACGGTCACTACGAGTTTCTAGTCATGCCATTTGAGCTTACGAACGCGCCTGCAGTTTTTATGGATCTTATGAACAGGGTGTGCAAACCCTATCTAGACAAGTTCGTCATCGTTTTCATCGACGACATTCTGATCTACTCAAAGAGTCAGGAGGGGAACACGAGCAGCACTTACGTCTTATCTTGGAACTCCTTCGAAAGGAGCAACTGTACGCCAAGTTTTCTAAATGCGACTTCTGGGTTCGTGAAGTCCACTTTCTAGGCCATGTGTTGAACAGGGATGGGATTCATGTCGATCCATCCAAAGTAGATTCGATCAGGAACTGGCCTGCACCGCGTACACCGACGGAAATACGCCAATTCTTGGGTTTGGCGGGGTACTACAGACGATTCATCAAGGACTTCTCTAAGATCGCTCAGCCGCTCACTATGTTGACACAGAAAGGTGTTACCTATCGTTGGGGTAGTACACAAGAAACAGCCTTTCAGTACTTAAAGGATAGGCTTTGCAGCGCACCTATTCTCTCATTGCCAGAGGGCACGGATGATTTTGTAGTTTATTGCGACGCGTCGATACAGGGGCTTGGTTGTGTATTGATGCAGCGGGATAAAGTTATTGCCTACGCCTCTCGTCAACTTAAGGTTCATGAACGGAACTACACGACACACGATTTAGAGCTGGGAGCTGTTGTTTTCGCGCTTAAGATATGGCGACACTACCTGTACGGTACCAAGTGCACTATTTACACCGATCACAGGAGTCTCGAGCATATTTTCAAGCAGAAGGAATTGAACATGCGTCAACGACGATGGGTCGAACTGCTTAATGATTATGAATGCGCCATCAAGTACCATCCAGGCAAGGCCAATGTTGTGGCTGACGCTCTCAGCCAGAAAGACACTCTACCTAGACGCGTACGAGCCTTGCAGCTCACTATCCAGTCCAGTCTTCCTGCACAGATACGAGATGCTCAGGTGGAAGCATTGAAACCAGAAAACGTAAAGGCTGAAGCCTTACGCGGCTCAAGGCAACGATTGGAACAAAAGGAAGACAGTGCCAATTATGTAACGGGGCGTATTTGGGTCCCACTATACGGCGGTTTACGAGAACTTGTGATGGATGAAGCTCATAAGTCTCGCTACTCGATACATCCAGGTTCGGATAAAATGTATCACGACATCAGAACTACATACTGGTGGCCTAGCATGAAAGCCCACATCGCTACTTACGTCGGCAAGTGTTTGACATGTGCAAAGGTCAAAGTGGAGTATCAGAAACCAGCGGGCCTACTTCAGCAGCCCAAGATACCGCAATGGAAATGGGAAGAAATTTCCATGGATTTTGTTACAGGCCTACCCAGATCCCAGCGTGGGAATGATACTATATGGGTGATCGTGGATCGACTCACCAAGTCTACACACTTCCTGGCTATAAAGGAAACGGATAAGTTCTCCACTCTCGCAGACATTTATCTTAAAGAAGTTGTTTCGAGGCACGGGGTGCCCACCTCCATCATTTCGGATCGGGATGCACGATTCACATCAGAACTATGGCAAGCGATGCACAAATCTTTCGGCTCACGGTTAGACATGAGCACATCATATCATCCTCAGACGGATGGGCAGTCTGAGCGAACGATCCAGACTCTTGAAGACATGCTTCGGGCATGTGTTATTGATTTCGGCAACGGCTGGGAAAAGCATCTCCCTTTAGTGGAGTTTTGGTACAATAATAGTTACCACACCAGCATACAAGCCGCTCCACTCGAGGCATTGTACGGGCGTAAATGTCGGTCACCTCTCTGTTGGGCATAGGTGGGGGATAGTCAGATCACGGGTCCAGAGATTGTAGTGGACGCCACAGAAAAGATTTCACAAATACGACAACGCATGGCGGCAGCACGTGACCGTCAGAAGGCATACGCGTATAAGCGTAGGAAACCGTTGGAATTTCAGGTCGGGGACCGGGTTTTACTAAAAGTCTCACCCTGGAAGGGTGTGGTTCGTTTTGGCAAACGGGGCAAATTAAATCTGCGGTATGTTGGACCGTTCGAGATCATAGAGAAAATAGGCAAAGTGGCCTACAAGATAAACCTACCAGCTGAACTCGGTGCAGTTCACAATGTATTTCACGTGTCGAATCTGAAGAAGTGCCTGTCAGATGAGACCCTCATAGTTCCTTTTAAGGAACTCACTATCGACGAGCGGTTGTAGTTCGTCGAGGAACCAGTTGAAATCACGGATCGGGATGTTAAGGTCCTCAAAAGCAAGAGAATCCCTCTTGTTCGAGTTCGTTGGAACTCCCGACGTGGCCCAGAGTACACCTGGGAACGCGAAAATCAAATGAAAGAAAAGTACCCCCAGTTATTCGAAAACCGTGCAACCACTACTGAGACTGAAGCTACTACTGCGGAATTTCGGGACGAAATTCCAAATCAACGGGGGGATGATGTGACACCCCAGGAAAACCAGTAAACGATACAACTTACCTAGCTTCCTCAGTGAGTGCGTACCAAATTTCGGGACGAAATTTCTTTTAAGTTGGGGATAATGTGACAACTCGAATTTCCAAGATTTCTATTTCGCATTTATTGCACGTTCTTGTATTGTTTAGTTGATTATTTGCACAATTAATTGCTATGGAATTATATACGTTTTGATGCAATGAATCGCATTGTGTGATTGTGCATGGTTGTTTGTTAATTGTGAAAGACTTGGTAAATATATGAACTTGGTGGTGAAACTATGAAATGGTTATGAGATGGTGTACATGTGTAAAATATGATACTTAGGGAGGTAGAGGGTAATTAGTGAAATTCTAGAGATACTTAACCCTAATCCCTTTTCACTAATCATTTGGCACACGAAACAAAGCACGTACTTTCACTTCTTGGGTTCTCTCTAGCAATCATCACCATCATCATTGGCAGGCTATTCATCACTTTCGATTTCACATTTTCTCTAGAATCAACACAAGGTAAATGATTACTGTTTATTGATTGTTTGATGGTATCAATTCTTGATTATTGGAATACTTGTAAACCCTAGCTTTCATGTGATGTTCTGTGATTGTTGTTTTTGGATTCTGAGTATTATGATAATGATGTTGATTAGTGAATGATCATTTGCATGATGTTAGGATACAAGGCATGTTAGAATGATTGACTGATGATTGATAATTGAATTAAAATGGTTGCAAGTGTATGAAACTAGGGTTATTAGATCGATGAATGAAACTGTTGAACATAAAACGTAACTGCTTCAATTGCAATGAACGTATGATTAAGTGTTTGTCAGAGTTTTGATTTCATGCTTATCCCAGATCCGAGTTTTGTATGCATGCTACTGTCCGAGTTTCATAAGGGACACATTGTGTCCGACTTTGTTATTACTTTATAAGATCCGAACCCTTAAAATGTTAATAAAGTCCGACTTCTTACACACAACCTTAGGTCCGAGTTTATCATCAATGATGGTGGTCCGATCTTTTTGATACAATCACATAAGTCCGAGTTTCATAGCAATGTGGTTGTCCGAGTTCTTGCTTGTTTGTGTAATCCGACTTTTAATATGATGTTAAGGGGAGTCCGAGTTTTACAAGTTGTTAAGTGTCCGAGTTTGGTCAAGGACAAACATGTCCGACTTTTATTAAGACACTAGGGGTCCGACTTTTAAGCATGTAACTTGTCCGACCTTATGCCTTAATGTGATGTCCGACTTTTTTGTGAAGGAAACCCCTCCCCTTTGTCCGAATTATATAAGAGAAAGCCTAGGGGGTCCGAAGTTTTAAGAGGGGAAGCCCCTTGGTCCGAATTTCATATACCTAACATGGATGTCTGAGTTTTATAAGTCACATTGTTCCGAGTTTCATAAGGGGTGGGATAATGTCCGACTTTTAACCCCTTGCCACTTGATCCGACTTTTAAACAGGGGAAACCCCCTCCCCCACACTTGTCTGTCCGAGTTTTGAATAGGGCAAGGCCCTGTTTAACTTTGTATGATGTTTAAGTGATGCTGAAAGTATGATATTAGCTATTACATGATTGAACTTGTTAGGTGTTGACTGTGTTATATTCGTCAGATTGTAAAGCATGAAACTATTGTTTAGCCTGATGATCCATAAAGTGTGTTATTGATTAACTACGTTAGAATTGACCGATGAGCGTGAAATATAACTGTTATGCGTTACATGATGATGATTGCTTAAGGACACTTCGTGACATATGTTGCATGTGAAATCCGTGAGAACTTAACTGATTATGTATACATGCATACTATAGGACGTGATTGAGCATTCGTGAGCACATAGTTTAACATACCGAGCAAACCAAGGTGAGTTCACACTCTTACTAAGGCATGGGATTCCCAGGGCACGGGAATTGGGATTGAAGGATTGAGATTGAATAGAACTGTATTTACACTGTTACTAGACTACCATACCAATGTCCTCGGTTGTGCAGGACACATACTTAAGCTATTCACTGTCCTCGGTTGTGCAGGACACACACTTCTGCTACTCACTGTCCTCGGTTGTGCAGGACACATACTTATGCTACTCACTGTCCTCGGTTGTGCAGGACACATACTTATGCTATTCGTTGTCCTCGGTTGTGCAGGACACATACTTACAATCTACGTAGACTTATACTTACTACTATCCTCGGTTGTGAAGGATACTCACGTAAAACCTACGTGTATTTATACTTACTACTATCCTCGGTTGTGAAGGATACTTATGGTTACGAATAGTCTAGTGGTTATACAACATGGGAAGCCCCCACCAATAGAACGTACTATCGGCCCAGTCGAGCCACATGTTACAAACGAATATACTATTACGCATTTACTTTCTGTGAACTCGCTCAACTAGTTGTTGATCCTCTGTTACATGCCTTGCAGGTTGTTAGATACATGGAGCTTGCACAAGGAGGAGCTGGTCGTTGTGGGCTTGGATCGTGATTGTCTTGTTAAACACTTATGACTTTTGATACTTTATTATGATGGGTTTTATTTATACGCTTCCGCTATACAATGATAACTTACTTATGTTTTGGAACACCTTTCATATGGATTTGGTTTGGTTTAATGGCAAATACTTTTACTATATATAAAATATTGTTCTATATGATTGGTGGCTTGATCCTGGTCAGTCACGCTCCCAAGCGGTGATACTCCGCAGGTGGATTTTGGGGGTGTGACATGTAGGGAAATACCACCCTATTAGTCATATAACACATGCAAGTAATACGTAAATTCATACTGTTGTGCTAAACGTGCAATCACATGCAATATCATATGTAAGTGTTCACTAGTTACGCATTACAATGAGTATACGAGAGACGAACCTTGCAATCTGGAGCTGAGTGTCATGGTCGTATCCTTGTTTTCAGGATTGTTCGGTTATAGTCTGATTTTATGAAAACGTTTTTAAAACCAAGTTCACTATAACCAGTGGCTCTGATACCAAACTGTCACACCCCCAAAATACCACATGCGGAATCCCCCGCTAGGCGTGTGACGTACCAGGATCTTAGCTACTAATCACATTGAACTCATATCAATAAATCAATTAAACTTTCATTTATTAGAATAAAGCGTAATAAAACATTTTCATTGATCAGCGGAAGCATAATACAATTGTTAACAATTTCGTAACTCAAGTGTATAAAAGCCATTAAACTTGTCTTGTGATTCCTTGTAACTTGACCCATGACCACTCCAGCATCCCAGACAGCAAGTTCCAACAACATGTACCTAAAGGCCTGCAAGCATGCAGAAAAACGTGTATCAGACAACGCAAACGCTGGTGAGTTCAATGTTTTGTTAACGTGTTTAGATACCAGTTACCAGATTGAAACGTTTCACAGATGCATTGTTGTTAATCATACGCTTACCACAGATGGCTCCAGATGTTTTGCCCTAAACCCCAATGCCTCTATCAAAGCAATGGTCATGATGGGGGTCATTAGTTCATCACCGACCTCCCTGGTGCGGTGTGAGGGTGCCAAACCTATGTGGCGCTACTAACTAATACCTCGTTGCCTCCCCGACAACAATCGGTAGGAGGGACTTGAGTGATAGATATAGACGTGTATTAACCAACAACCCAGTTTAACATTCCAGTTAAACCGATTTACCCAACATTCCTCCCCGGAACGTTTACCAGATGTCCCCAACCACCGGGACGCATGCTTAGAAAAAGAGCAGTGAACTCACCTTGGTTTGCTTGGTAGGATTAGTTACTTGTTCACACATAATCAGTCAAAGCCTATGATGTTCATGTTTAAGTGATTAGTTTTCATTCGCATGGTTTACATATAATTTACAATCATAGTGTGCATTCGAACAACATAATAGTTATTCAAGTTCATACAATTTCACAATTCTCATGTATGTTTCACAACAGTGTTAACAGTTACATGTACTACTCATAACAACCAAGTCACATATATTACAAAGTTTGCATTCATCACAGGGTCAGTGTACAACACGTATCATGCATATCACGTAATAACCATTAACTTATGTATCGGTTACTCACACAAATCAAATCATGTTTCTCACTCTCAGGTAACATTATTAACATGTAACAAATAGAGTTTGGAAAAGTGATCCGACAACTTGCAGTTTGTTAATAAACAAGCAGCAATCCAATTAATTTTCAAGGTGTACATTTGATGGACGGCAATCCGAACGGGTTACCTTCTGATCCGAAACTAATCTGTTCAATATCACACTTAAAACTCATCCAATCCAATAATACGTCCAATTGCATTTCATTTCAGTTGAGTGGTCCAATTAAAATCAAATGCTTTAGTTGTTCGGCCCATTTGCATGAGAAGGAAAAACTAAGTGTTAACCATGTGATCTTGTAATAATTAAGAGTTTGTCAGATCAATACATCTCGGCCCATGTGAAGTAATGATTAAATGTGCATGTGTAGAGTGGAAACATGAGTTAGTGTAATATTGCAAATTTTGTTGATACATGATACTGCCTTAAATTGTGTCCATGCATGATGAATAACAAACTAATGGGTTTTTAATTTTGTTTGATTGGGCCACCACATATTAGTCAACATTCACGTGTCTAAGGTTTAGAGGGTTTTTATCCATAAGAATCATCATCACGTGGACTTAGAGGTGGGACATCATAGCACATCAATTTCAATCCCTAAAGAAATCATCATCATAGCTCCTCTTAATACAAACAACAGTAACCGACAAAATTAATGCTTTAGTCGAACACATGGGCTGACAATCATACAATCAAATCTTTATTGTAATTGGACTACAATATCCACTAACCCTTATGATTATCATGCCACAAATATTCTTTAATCGTGAACCACATATACAACACATGCAATCTATGATACAATTCAAACAGCATTAGATACTAACTGAATAATAGATGTTGCTAGGCATGAGAGACAAACTTCAAGGGAAAAGAAATCAGAATTTCAAGTGGTAAGGCTGCCTGTGACACCTGTGTCACCACGAACACCAAACAAATGCCAAACCTATGAAACATTGTGTTTCATACCTGGGATTTGTATAAATATGTGTATCCTTTGCACATATCAATTCTTGTTCAATTCCGAGCTTTAAATCGCTTTCTGGAAAGTTATATGCGCACTGGTGCGTAAACGTAATCAGTTTAGCGCGACAAACACTCCGGAATAGTGAAATAGGCTTAACATACCTTAAATGACCTTTACATAACTTAGAAATAAGTTTTGAAAGGTTTGGTATGGCAAAAACAAGTTTATTCGATCGCAGGGACTATTTGCGCCAAAATACGAAACTATACCGATTCGTATGGTGTTGAACAGTCCGGAACTTGATCATAAGTTAAACATACCATATATAACCTAATCATAGCTTAGAAACAAGCTTTGAGTGGTTCGGTGTGCGAAAACATGCTTATGTGATCTTTCAGGGACTAAAAGTGTCAAAAACGGCGTAAGTTTGCATTTTCGCGCATATCTTACGTTCTGGACACATCTGGACATCCAAATTTTTTGTACACACTAAAATATTTTTTTTAGTGATCGCCATGCAAAAATTCCATTCGTCGCTTAATTTGGATCGATTTTTGCGTTCGTTACGACTTCCGTCGTAATTAACCGAACAACGCGATTTTACGATCAAACGAACCGACATCCGAGATGTTTTTGAGCATGTTTTGAGTTCCCTATACTTTAACTTCATTTTAGAGCCTTGAAATGAGGTTAACGGGGTTTAAACGCATCGAAAAAGGCTTTAAACGCGTGCAGGGACCATTTCTGCCATTTTTGAAACTTTGCTGAATCAGACACACCGTAGCGTAGCGCGAGCCCTCCTGCCTATGCCGTCGCGCTACGCGAGTGCCACATCTGGGCAGAAAGTTCATTTTCAGCAACAGTTTGTAAATTCAGGGGCCAATCTTGCAATTTCTTTGTGTGGTAACCAAGTTAGCACCTCTCCAAGGCTTTGCACCTGCTCCTAACACATGTATGGCTAGGATTAATGCTTAATGACTAAGAAAAACACTTGGAGTGATCTTGTTCTTCATGTCTGTCACACCCCCAAAATCCACCTGCGGAGCACCACCGCTTGGGAGCGTGACTGACCAGGATCAAGCCACCAATTATATCAAACATAGCATTTAATAATAATCAAAGACATAATTGGTGTTCAAAACCAAACACTGTTTAAGTAGCGGAAGCATTAATTGTAAAGCCCAAAACATAAGTATCAATGTGTGAATGTAAAAGTGTTTAATAAGCATTCACGAGTTCTTGTCCACAACGACCCGCTTCTCCTCTGGTGCAAGCTCCAAGTATACCTAAGGCCCTGCAAGGCATGCAGCAAATAATCAACAAACTAGTTGAGCGAGTTCACAGGAAAATAAGTTTGTAATAGTCATGCGTAAGTTCATCAAATAGGGCTTCCCAAGCAAGTGTATTCTTTTGGCGAGGAATTCTCACGTTTATCCTTTATAACAGGCTTCTCATTATGGTACTTACTAGACTAACTTCCGACCATGTGTTCTTCTTTACCGAGAACAGGAAAACGTACAGGGTCACGTAGGCTTTACGTGACGTGCCCTTCCCCGAGGACAGTGGTACGCGTGGGGGCTACGCAGGCTTTACGTAGCGTGGCCTTCCGACCCGGAAGCCAGTAGATGGTATTGGGTTACGTAGGCTTTACGTAACGTGTCCTCCCGACCCGGGAGACATATGGCAAATATACTGGGTTACGTAGGCTTTACGTAACGTGTCCTGACTAACCTGAGGACGATGGTCTATAGTCTGGTATATGCGTAAGTACGAGTAACTCCTTTTACAATAACATATCCAACCCAATTCCCAACCCGGGAATCCCATGCCTTGGCTGTGTGAACTCACCTTGGTTTGCTCGGCAGATACACAGAAAGAGTACAGGTAGCAAGTAAATGGTCAACCACGTCCTATCATGGTTATTATGCAAGTCAGGTTCGTACATAGCACGTATATAGTATCACATATAGTCATGGCAACCACGTACACGTATCAACAAATGGATAAACAATCTAAGTGTTCGGCCCAATCATAACCCGGCCCAACTATACAAGTCCAATCATAAAGGTTTCGGCCCAAATAATATAAGCAGTCCAATAACAATCAGTCCAACAACATAACAGTCATAGAATTGGGCCCGTGACAGTGTAGGCCCAAAACAGTGTACATGCAAAGAAGGTCTCGAGTCGCAACCAGCGATCTCGAGTCGCAACCGGTGGTCTCGGTTCATCATGGCCTGGTTACGAGTCACGGCCGGAGATTACGAGTCGCAACAGGAGGTTGCGAGTCGCAACTGGTGATCTCGACTCATCATGGTCTGGTTACGAGTCGCAACGGGACTCGCAACCGTGGTCTCGGTTTGTGCTGTTGTGGTCTCGAGTGGGGTTCCGACTCGCAACAAGCGATGCCGAGTCGCAACCGTGTGTGTAACGACTTTCCTGATTTCATGCAATTCATTTAGGCAATTCAATCATCGTTGACAGTTTCCAAAAATCAATTATCAACTAACAGTTTGCCATTCAAGAATTCATCGATCAAACAGGGGAATAAATCATCAATTCTTATGAACCCTAATAATCCCACTTATGAACAATAACAATATTCATAACACTCAATCACATTATAATCCGATTTCATGAACGTTAACTCGAATTGCATAGCCAATCAACAAGACATTATCATTAACATCATCAACAATAAATCAGATTAACAAACATCACTATTATAAGTACTCGCATCCAACATCAACAACCAATCAATTTTACTAACATACACCCTAGTTACATCGCATAACCGAATGATAGCAATCATGGCATCACATACAATCGAACATGAATTCAAACAAACATACTAACCGGTTACAAGTAACGAGATGTGATCCGAACCAGAAGGGTGATCGGATGGCCTTGTGCCGTCGGTTCCTAAACAAGCCGAGAGAGAGAGACGAGATAGAGGAGCTAGGGTTATGTGTGTGTTTTCTTGTGTTGTAACAAATGAGAGGAAAACAAGACCCTTAGTTTTGGTATAGTGGTTGCGAGTGGGGAGTGGGCCGAGCCCACTCGGTTACCTAATGGACCGAATGTAAGGTGTAAGGCCAAAGGCTTGTGTGACCGGTTATCGTGTGCAGTTTGGGTTCGGTTCAATTAACATACAACGTATATTACACAATACACATAATGACATCTCATAAATCACGTAATATTCATTAGCTCAAAATGTCACATAAACACGTAACGATACATCAAGCAAGTCTAAAGTTCGAGTTGTCACATTATCCCCAACTAATTGGAAATTTCGTCCCGAAATTTGGTATGCACTCACTGAGGAAGCTAGGTAAACTGTACCGTTCACTGATTTTCCTGGGGTGTCACATCCTCCCCCCGTTGATCTGGAATTTCGTCCCGAAATTCCGAAGTAGTAGCTTCAGCCTCAGTAGTGGTTGCCTTGTTCCCGAATAACTGGGGGTACTTTTCTGTCATCCTGTCTTCGCGTTCCCAGGTGTACTCTGGGCCACGTTTGGAGTTCCAACGAACTCGGACAAGAGGGATTCTCTTGTGTTTGAGGACCTTCACATCCCGGTCCGTGATTTCGACTGGTTCCTCAACGAACTGCAACCGCTCGTCGATAGTGAGTTCCTTGAAAGGAATGATAAGATTTTCATCTGATAGGCACTTCTTTAGGTTCGATACGTGAAAGACATTGTGAACTGCCCCGAGTTCAGCTGGTAAATTCAACTTGTAGGCTACCTTGCCAATCTTTTCTATAATTTCGAATGGTCCGACGTATCGCGGATTCAGTTTGCCCCGTTTGCCAAAACGAACCACACCCTTCCAGGGTGAAACTTTCAATAAAACCCGGTCCCCGACCTCAAATTCCAATGGCTTTCTACGCTTGTCCGCGTAGGCTTTCTGACGGTCTCGTGCTGCCGCCATGCGTTGTCGTATCTGTGCAATCTTTTCTGTGGCGTCCACTACAATCTCTGGACCCGTAATCTGACTATCTCCCACCTCTGCCCAACAGAGAGGTGACCGGCATTTACGCCCGTACAATGCCTCGAATGGAGCGGCTTGAATGCTGGTGTGATAACTGTTATTGTAAGAAAACTCCACCAAAGGGAGGTGCTTTTCCCAGCCGTTGCCGAAATCGATGACGCATGCCCGAAGCATGTCTTCAAGAGTTTGAATCGTACGCTCAGACTGTCCATCCGTCTGAGGGTGGTATGCTGTGCTCATGTCTAGTCGTGAGCCAAAGGACTTATGCATTGCTTGCCAAAGTTCTGACGTGAATCGTGCGTCGCGATCCGAAATGATAGATGTGGGCACCCCGTGCCTCGAGACAACTTCTTTAAGATAGACGTCTGCAAGTGTGGAGAACTTGTCCGTTTCCTTAATCGGCAGGAAGTGTGCAGACTTAGTGAGTCGATCAACTATGACCCATATCGTATCGTTCCCACGCTGGGATCTAGGTAGGCCTGTAACGAAATCCATGGAAATTTCTTCCCATTTCCACTGAGGTATCTTAGGCTGCTGAAGTAGACCAGCTGGTTTCTGATATTCGACCTTGACTCTTGCACATGTCAAGCATTTTCCAACATACGTAGCAATGTGGGCCTTCATACTAGGCCACCAATAGGTAGTGCTGATATCGTGGTACATTTTATCCGACCCTGGATGTACCGAATAGCGAGACTTGTGTGCTTCATCCATCACAAGTTCGCGTAAACCGCCATAAAGAGGGACCCAAATCCGGCCCGTTACATAATAGGCGCCGTCTGCCTTCTGTTCCATCTGTTGTCGTGAGCCGCGTAAGGCTTCAGCCTTGACGTTTTCGGGCTTCAATGCTTCTACCTGAGCATTTCGTATCCGTGCAGGAAGACTAGACTGAATCGTAAGCTGTAGTGCTCGCACGCGCTTCGGTAAAGTGTCCTTTCGACTAAGGGCATCAGCCACCACATTGGCTTTGCCTGGATGATACTTGATAGCGCATTCATAATCGTTTAGTAATTCGACCCATCGCCGTTGACGCATGTTCAAATCCTTCTGCTTAAGGATATGCTCGAGACTCCTGTGATCGGTGTAAATCGTGCACCTGGTACCGTACAGGTAGTGTCGCCATATCTTAAGCGCGAAAACAACAGCTCCCAGCTCTAAATCGTGCGTCGTGTAGTTCCGTTCATGAATCTTGAGTTGACGAGAGGCGTAAGCGATAACCTTGTCACGCTGCATCAACACACATCCAAGTCCCCGAATGGATGCATCACAATAAACCACGAAGTCATCTGTGCCCTCTGGCAATGAGAGGATAGGTGCGCTGCAAAGTCTATCTTTTAGGTGCTGAAAAGCAGTCCCCTGGGGCTCTCCCCAGCGATAGGTAACACCCTTCTGTGTCAGTAGCGTAAGCGGCTGAGCAATCTTCGAAAAGTCTCTAATAAGCCAGAAGTCGCATTTAGAAAACTTAGCGTACAACTGCTCCTTCCGAAGGAGTTCTAAGATAAGGCGAAGATGTTGCTCGTGTTCCTCCTGACTCTTGGAGTAGATCAAAATGTCGTCGATGAAAACTATGACGAACTTGTCAAGATAGGGTTTGCACACCCTGTTCATAAGATCCATAAATACAGCAGGCGCGTTCGTTAACCCGAATGGCATGACGAGAAACTCGTAGTGACCGTAACGAGTTCTGAAGGCGGTCTTGGAGACATCCTCATCCCGGACTCTCAGCTGATGGTACCCCGACCTCCAATCTGTCTTCGAATAGTAGCACGACCCTTGCAACTGGTCGAATAAGTCGTCAATGCGCGGAAGAGGATAACGGTTCTTCACTATCACCTTGTTGAGTTCACGGTAGTCGTTGCACATCCTGAACGTACCGTCTTTCTTTCTCACGAACAATACTAGAGCTCCCCAAGGCGAAGAGCTTGGACGAATGTAGTCCTTTTCCAAGAGCTCTCTTAGCTGCTTTGACAGTTCTTCCAGTTCAGTTAAAGTTACGCGATACGGTGCGCGAGCTATAGGTGCTATCTAGAACTATAGGAATGAAGTCTGTAGGGAACGTCTGACCAGTGTGGTTAAGATTACAACCCTGAACTAAGTATAGCTTCCAGACTTTTACTATTAACTAACACTACGACACGTTGGTTGCTCAAGGGAGTTGGGGTATGATTTACCATTCGACTAACTTCAAGGACATATAATTGGTATTCACACCCGAATCAAACAATATAGTAACATAAGAGTCGACAAGAAGTAGCTTACCCATTATTACGTTAAGATCGTCCCTTGCATCACTCTGACCCATCCCAGACACACGGTCGTGGGCGTCATTGTTTCCATGGTTTCTCCCGCTGCTAGCCCCATTGCCGTTCCTGCTGCCATGGTCGTGGTTCTGGTTCCAGTTCAATTGTGGATAACGTCTCTCATAGTGATCCTCTGTACTATACTGAAAACATTCTCTGAAACCTTGCTGCTGCCACTGAGCCTGTGGGGCTTGAGGCTGTTGTTCCTGGCCTACAGGACGTGAGTTTCGACAATCCTTAGCTTCATGACCAATCTTAAGACATCTCTGACATCGTTCCTTGCGACACCGTCCACTGTGGTGTCTGTTACAATGGTTGCACCAATCTGTCACACCCCCAAAATCCACCTGCGGAGCACCACCGCTTGGGAGCGTGACTGACCAGGATCAAGCCACCAATTATATCAAACATAGCATTTAATAATAATCAAAGACATAATTGGTGTTCAAAACCAAACACTGTTTAAGTAGCGGAAGCATTAATTGTAAAGCCCAAAACATAAGTATCAATGTGTGAATGTAAAAGTGTTTAATAAGCATTCACGAGTTCTTGTCCACAACGACCCGCTTCTCCTCTGGTGCAAGCTCCAAGTATACCTAAGGCCCTGCAAGGCATGCAGCAAATAATCAACAAACTAGTTGAGCGAGTTCACAGGAAAATAAGTTTGTAATAGTCATGCGTAAGTTCATCAAATAGGGCTTCCCAAGCAAGTGTATTCTTTTGGCGAGGAATTCTCACGTTTATCCTTTATAACAGGCTTCTCATTATGGTACTTACTAGACTAACTTCCGACCATGTGTTCTTCTTTACCGAGAACAGGAAAACGTACAGGGTCACGTAGGCTTTACGTGACGTGCCCTTCCCCGAGGACAGTGGTACGCGTGGGGGCTACGCAGGCTTTACGTAGCGTGGCCTTCCGACCCGGAAGCCAGTAGATGGTATTGGGTTACGTAGGCTTTACGTAACGTGTCCTCCCGACCCGGGAGACATATGGCAAATATACTGGGTTACGTAGGCTTTACGTAACGTGTCCTGACTAACCTGAGGACGATGGTCTATAGTCTGGTATATGCGTAAGTACGAGTAACTCCTTTTACAATAACATATCCAACCCAATTCCCAACCCGGGAATCCCATGCCTTGGCTGTGTGAACTCACCTTGGTTTGCTCGGCAGATACACAGAAAGAGTACAGGTAGCAAGTAAATGGTCAACCACGTCCTATCATGGTTATTATGCAAGTCAGGTTCGTACATAGCACGTATATAGTATCACATATAGTCATGGCAACCACGTACACGTATCAACAAATGGATAAACAATCTAAGTGTTCGGCCCAATCATAACCCGGCCCAACTATACAAGTCCAATCATAAAGGTTTCGGCCCAAATAATATAAGCAGTCCAATAACAATCAGTCCAACAACATAACAGTCATAGAATTGGGCCCGTGACAGTGTAGGCCCAAAACAGTGTACATGCAAAGAAGGTCTCGAGTCGCAACCAGCGATCTCGAGTCGCAACCGGTGGTCTCGGTTCATCATGGCCTGGTTACGAGTCACGGCCGGAGATTACGAGTCGCAACAGGAGGTTGCGAGTCGCAACTGGTGATCTCGACTCATCATGGTCTGGTTACGAGTCGCAACGGGACTCGCAACCGTGGTCTCGGTTTGTGCTGTTGTGGTCTCGAGTGGGGTTCCGACTCGCAACAAGCGATGCCGAGTCGCAACCGTGTGTGTAACGACTTTCCTGATTTCATGCAATTCATTTAGGCAATTCAATCATCGTTGACAGTTTCCAAAAATCAATTATCAACTAACAGTTTGCCATTCAAGAATTCATCGATCAAACAGGGGAATAAATCATCAATTCTTATGAACCCTAATAATCCCACTTATGAACAATAACAATATTCATAACACTCAATCACATTATAATCCGATTTCATGAACGTTAACTCGAATTGCATAGCCAATCAACAAGACATTATCATTAACATCATCAACAATAAATCAGATTAACAAACATCACTATTATAAGTACTCGCATCCAACATCAACAACCAATCAATTTTACTAACATACACCCTAGTTACATCGCATAACCGAATGATAGCAATCATGGCATCACATACAATCGAACATGAATTCAAACAAACATACTAACCGGTTACAAGTAACGAGATGTGATCCGAACCAGAAGGGTGATCGGATGGCCTTGTGCCGTCGGTTCCTAAACAAGCCGAGAGAGAGAGACGAGATAGAGGAGCTAGGGTTATGTGTGTGTTTTCTTGTGTTGTAACAAATGAGAGGAAAACAAGACCCTTAGTTTTGGTATAGTGGTTGCGAGTGGGGAGTGGGCCGAGCCCACTCGGTTACCTAATGGACCGAATGTAAGGTGTAAGGCCAAAGGCTTGTGTGACCGGTTATCGTGTGCAGTTTGGGTTCGGTTCAATTAACATACAACGTATATTACACAATACACATAATGACATCTCATAAATCACGTAATATTCATTAGCTCAAAATGTCACATAAACACGTAACGATACATCAAGCAAGTCTAAAGTTCGAGTTGTCACAATGTCCAACTATAAATACCATGCTCCATCAACTCATTTCTTTGCTCATTCACTCATTCCTCTCTTCACATCTGCTTTGGAGCTCTCTCTCAAGCATTTGGGACTTTGTCTTCTTGTAGAAAAGATAGCAAGGACCTTAAATGAGCTTCTTTCATTCTTTTTATTTCCTTTTTCCTTTTGTAGTGCAGAAAGTCAAACAGTTTGGCCAACAGTTTGACTTTCGGTTTTGACCATCAATTGGTCAAGTCAAAGTTCAATTGAACTTTGAAACGTGATTGTAATCACGATAGTTATAATCCTTCGTGATTATAACCGCTGATTACCACATTAACTAGTTGTAGTGTCGAGTCAAAGTTTCGGTCAAAATGCGTTTTAGCACGCATTTTGCAACGGAACTACTTTAGGGTATCAAAACACTTTGTTTTGATACCAAATCAGTAGGTTAAACATGTTTTGACATGTCTAACTCGACACTATTAGTTTGTGCTTGTTTAGGGTCGTAAGGTAAGCGGTCTAAACAACCGCTTATACTTCCGAACCCGACCCGTTTGGTCGATCTTTAGGATCCGACCAAGCTTAGTTAGTGATCATAGTTGTATAGGGAATAACCACTGAGGTTATACCTTATGATCACATAGGATTGGTTAGTCGTATGCTAGTTAGCTTGTATGCCCATAGGAAATGACCAAAATGCCCTTTTGAAGCTAAAATCCGTATTTTGATTATGTGAACATATTTTTGACATATAATCTGAATTAGTAACATGTTTAGGGATAATTGGGCATGTAAGACTTGACATAGCACATAGTTAACCATCCGAACCTAGTTTTACGCAAACGACGCATTATAGTGGCTTATGTTACCATAATGTGTCGAAACGGGTCAAAAGCACTTAGGTAGGCCTTCCAATCAGAATGTTAGCTATATTGAATCATGCCATATGAGTTGCAATACTCATTTGATTTATAGAACTTCATTCTATCCTATCTTCCGATTTAGGATCCGATTGTTTAACATAGTGATCCATACTAGGTGCCACTTGATTCCTTGATTTCCCGAGCTTTGTTAGGACACCTAATCAAGGATTCTTGCAATCTCAAGTGAGTACATAGTCCCCTCTTTTACTGTTTTCAATTGTTTTGGGGTGAAACATATATGCCTATCTGTTATTTTCCTGATTTTAAACTATATGATTACACATGCTTAATACATATTCTTTTGACAAATTAAACAATTACCTATGGTTTAAACACCGATTTTCCAAAACTTAATAAACAAATTGTTGGATTGTACCATTTTTATACATTCACCCAGCCGATTGGTAGTATGATATAGCGCTATAGGACTAGACACCCCATTCCTGTTGTATGGAATGTCAGAAACCAAATTTAAACCAAATAGAAATTGCCTTCGTGGTATTTCTATAGTCTCCAAAGTGTAGTTTGATACACTAAGGCTTTGTTGAATACCAAATCACACTCTCTTTGTATATGTTGATATACTACAAAAGTACAGTTTGATGTGCTCTCAAATGTGATCTACCAAAGTATATTTTGATATACTATGTACAAAAATCCAACATATGTTTTAACACACCTACTTTGTTATTTTTAAACCAAAGCATAGTTGATATGCTATTTTTAAACCAAAGCATAGTTTGATATGCTACTGTTTACCAAAGTATAGTTTGATATACTACCAACCTTGTTATTTTAAACTAAAGTATATTTTGATATACTATCTAAAGCATAGTTGATATGCTACTTTTAACCAAAGCATAGTTGATATGCTATTTACAAACCAAAGTATAATTTGATATACTACCAATACTTTTATTCTTAAACCAAAGTATACTTGAGATATACTACCGAAACTATTATTTTAATTACTAAAGTATATTTTGATATACTATCCATTTAACTATTTCAAAACTAAAGTATACTATGATATACTATTTGTACAAACTTTTCAAAACCAAAGTATATTTTTGTCTATACTATAAACCCGTTTTCCAAAACGACACATTTTCAGAAACAAAACTTTTACATTAGATTCATGGCTATTTTGAAAAACATAAAACCTTTTCTCATATTATCTAAAGCCATGAATCTAATACACAAAATCCTATGTTACTCACAGGCATTTTTATGCTGACGTACCATATTTTCATATATGTTTCAGGTACTGCTATGTGATGATTGTTGATGCACGCTACATATAGGATGGACTTGTGCCTTAGCGACTTAAAACTGAGAAACAATTATTTGTTTTATTTTAAATTGTACCAAAACATTGAATTCAATAATTCAATAAAACAAAACTATTTAATCCATGGTTGTGAAACAATGATTCTGTTACAACACTCCCCGACGTTTCCGCCACGTTTTGTTGTTTTACGTGGTCGGGGTGTGACAGAAAAGTTGGTATCAGAGCCAATGGTTATAAGGAATTAGGTTATTAGTAATGCTTTGACCTAGACTATAACCTTCCTAGGACCCTATCACAAGTTATCTTGTGTTTAGTCTTAAAACAATACACGTCACCTATCCTTAGGTGATAACCACAACGAGAACACAATAACAAATCCGCTTCGAAAATTAATCATCTATCCTTGGATGATTGATTACTAGGTTTTGAACCCTTCCAGTTTGATTCATCTTTAGTTTTGTGCCTTTTGAGTTTTCAAAATCCCGTCAAAGTTTGAGTCTAAATAATGTGAACACGTGCAAACTGGAAGAGTGAATGCCTGTACCCTGAGTTTTCTGTCTAAGGCTAGAGTGTTCGTACAAATCCGCAGTATCGGACCAGTCACTCTTACCTGGGAACTCTTGGGGTGAGTGTTCACTTATAGGCGAGCATGTCTTCAGTGATACATTATGTTGACCCATTTACTTTGATTTGTCACAGTGTCGTTTGTTTGTTTTAAGTAACGAACAAATGATCACAATCCTTATGCTTTGTCGATATTCTTAACATCCAGTTTTGAATATCCAATGACATCTCACTCGTTTTTCCCTCATGTTTCTTTGCTCTTTTAGAATATGCCTCCTCGACGTGATCCAGCTCAGGATGCCACCTTGGCAGCCTTAATCGCTCAGCAATTCGCTGCTGTACTCCCGAACCTTATCACCCAGATAAATCAGGCAAACAATAACAATGTTCCGTGCACCTTTAAAACATTCAACTCAGCTAAGCCACTTACATTTACTGGGTCTGAAGGGGCCACTGGGCTCCCACAGTGGTTCGAGAGTCTCGAAAGCACGTTTCGTCATGTACAATGCCCAAACGAGCGAAAAGTTGAGTTCGCGTCAAGTGTGTTCCAGAAAAGAGCACTCACATGGTGGAACGGCATAATGAGGGATCGAGGTGCCGATGTAGCAATGGCACAAACCTGGGAAGAGCTTCGGGCTCTAATGATGAAGGAATTCTGTCCTCGTCATGAGCTTAGGGCTTTGGAACGGGAATTTGATGATCTCAAACAAGACAGCGGTGAACATCGAGCCTACACTGATCGTTACGAGGAATTGAGTCTGTTATGTCCTACCATGGTTACGCCCTTGGATAAGGCGATTGAAAGATACACCGATGGTCTTCCTGACCCAGTTCAGGATATTGTTACTGGTAGCAACCCTACTACCGTCAGACAAGCCATTGAACTATCTGCCACCCTGACTGAATCTCAAATCAGGAAGGGTAAGCTTTTCCGAAAAGGCGATCCAAGACCATCTGACAAGATAGCACAAGAAAAACCAAAGGATAAACAGACCGAGTCCTCTAAGAAGTCGAAGAAGCGTAAGGTTTCACAAAACTTCGCAGTGGTCGCTCAGAATGATCAGGTTGCACCAAATCAACCAGCACAGCCTCGTGCTAGGAAGAACTATGTTGGTACTGCACCCTTGTGCAACAAATGCAACCGTCATCATGTGAATCAGACACCGTGTCAGAAATGTACCCATTGCGGGCGATTGGGACATTTGGTCAATACATGTCGCCATGTTATCCAAAACCAAAATGCTGCAAATCCTGCCGTTGTTCGAGCACAGTTTCCTCCTGGATCGTGCTATAACTGTGGTGACCTTACTCACTACAAGAACAATTGCCCAAGACTTGTTAATACAAATCCAGCACGTGGACAAGTATTCAACATAAACGAGGCAAATGCAAATGACAACGCAGCAGGGAACAATTAGTCTGTTGTATTTCCTTTGTTTGTTATCTTTTGACATTTGGGACAATTCAGTTATTATAAATAAAATGGTTGTTCCAATTTTATTTCCAAAACTGATCCGATTGTATGTTGGCATACCCCTACAATATCAACACCAATGAACCATGTTCTTTCCAGAACAAACTACTCTTGTGGTTCCTTCATTCTATGATCATTTGTGATCTCCCCAAAAATCCTAAGTACTAGTTTCTTTTAAGAAACAAAGTACAGGTGCAATCCTTAATCAGATACTTGAAGTACCATTTCAAATCTTTGATTTGATAAAGGTGCTATCGTAAGTCCTTAATTGGATTCTTTATTTATCCTAATACGAATGTTATAAAACGACAGAAACAAATTCCAAATCCTTATAAGATCTTCCTATCTTCATAGTTAGATTCTTGAGGATATTTTAAAGTACTAATTGAAGTCCGTGATTGGATTTCTAGTGTACTTCAAATTCACAAACGAGCTAATAACTAAATTAACGAATACACAACTTGGTGATTTTATGTTTATGTGTAACTCCAAAGCTCGTTATCTAAGTCCTGGTGGAATCTTCCGTATTTTCATATGTTAGATTCTCAGAAGGGTACTCAAAGTACTGTCTTAAATCCTTAAGGGGCTTCTATGCAAATAGTAAGAACCTTGGATTCCAAAGTGCTGATTCAAAACGATTATTTGGTTCCGAGTTATAAAGATCCCTTAAGTGGTCTATTTAAAGAGATCATACAACGGTCTAGTTAAGGAAGATCATGTGTTGATCTGGTTAAAAGGATCGTTCATTGATCTAGTTAAAAAGATCCTTTGGTGGTCTAGTCAAGTCATTTCATGGTTATTCGATTGATTTTACCCTACACATTATGAGATGAACTGTGCGGACTGTGCAAGGAATTACGTAATTATGGATGCATACGTAATTATGGAATTCAGTGCACAGAAACCACAACAAATTTTGTCATGTGTTAAGACCTATAGTGATGAGAATAACGAGACGGGAGCAATGTAAAAAGGGCATGGTGGATACGCCGCTGGTACTTCCTATATATAAGTGTTCCTTATTACATTGCGAAAGTAGCGTTATTTAAATTGCTAGAAGTCCTGGACCTTGACCAATGTCAATCTTATTTTGCATTCTCCGACTCTGATTTCGAGCACACACAAGTTTCCTATAATAGTCTTCATAGGAAACATCCTCCTATCCGTCGTTCGAAACCCCATGTGTTTGTTACTGCAACATTTTGGCAGTTAACAGATTCGCTAAGAATCCAAACGTGACCTAGAGTTCTACTTGGGAAACGAAGGATTCATTTGAAAGCGAAACGATCACAGTTGTCTTCACAAGTTTCCTCTAAAATTAAATTTCGGGACGAAATTTCCTAAAGTAGGGGAGACTGTGACACCTGTGTCACCACGAACACCAAACAAATGCCAAACCTATGAAACATTGTGTTTCATACCTGGGATTTGTATAAATATGTGTATCCTTTGCACATATCAATTCTTGTTCAATTCCGAGCTTTAAATCGCTTTCTGGAAAGTTACATGCGCACTGGTGCGTAAACGTAATCAGTTTAGCGCGACAAACACTCCGGAATAGTGAAATAGGCTTAACATACCTTAAATGACCTTTACATAACTTAGAAATAAGTTTTGAAAGGTTTGGTATGGCAAAAACAAGTTTATTCGATCGCAGGGACTATTTGCGTCAAAATACGAAACTATACCGATTCGTATGGTGTCGAACAGTCCGGAACTTGATCATAAGTTAAACATACCATATATAACCTAATCATTGCTTAGAAACAAGCTTTGAGTGGTTCGGTGTGCGAAAACATGCTTATGTGATCTTTCAGGGACTAAAAGTGTCAAAAACGGCGTAAGTTTGCATTTTCGCGCATATCTTACGTTCTGGACACATCTGGACATCCAAAATTTTTGTACACACTAAAATATTTTTTTTAGTGATCGCCATGCAAAAATTCCATTCGTCGCTTAATTTGGATCGATTTTTGCGTTCGTTACGACTTCCGTCGTAATTAACCGAACAACGCGATTTTACGATCAAACGAACCGACATCCGAGATGTTTTTGAGCATGTTTTGAGTTCCCTATACTTTAACTTCATTTTAGAGCCTTGAAATGAGGTTAACGGGGTTTAAACGCATCGAAAAAGGCTTTAAACGCGTGCAGGGACCATTTCTGCCATTTTTGAAACTTTGCTGAATCAGACACACCGTAGCGTAGCGCGAGCCCTCCTGCCTATGCCGTCGCGCTACGCGAGTGCCACATCTGGGCAGAAAGTTCATTTTCAGTAACAGTTTGTAAATTCAGGGGCCAATCTTGCAATTTCTTTGTGTGGTAACCAAGTTAGCACCTCTCCAAGGCTTTGCACCTGCTCCTAACACATGTATGGCTAGGATTAATGCTTAATGACTAAGAAAAACACTTGGAGTGATCTTGTTCTTCATGTCCAACTATAAATACCATGCTCCATCAACTCATTTCTTTGCTCATTCACTCATTCCTCTCTTCACATCTGCTTTGGAGCTCTCTCTCAAGCATTTGGGACTTTGTCTTCTTGTAGAAAAGATAGCAAGGACCTTAAATGAGCTTCTTTCATTCTTTTTATTTCCTTTTTCCTTTTGTAGTGCAGAAAGTCAAACAGTTTGGCCAACAGTTTGACTTTCGGTTTTGACCATCAATTGGTCAAGTCAAAGTTCAATTGAACTTTGAAACGTGATTGTAATCACGATAGTTATAATCCTTCGTGATTATAACCGCTGATTACCACGTTAACTAGTTGTAGTGTCGAGTCAAAGTTTCGGTCAAAATGCGTTTTAGCACGCATTTTGCAACGGAACTACTTTAGGGTATCAAAACACTTTGTTTTGATACCAAATCAGTAGGTTAAACATGTTTTGACATGTCTAACTCGACACTATTAGTTTGTGCTTGTTTAGGGTCGTAAGGTAAGCGGTCTAAACAACCGCTTATACTTCCGAACCCGACCCGTTTGGTCGATCTTTAGGATCCGACCAAGCTTAGTTAGTGATCATAGTTGTATAGGGAATAACCACTGAGGTTATACCTTATGATCACATAGGATTGGTTAGTCGTATGCTAGTTAGCTTGTATGCCCATAGGAAATGACCAAAATGCCCTTTTGAAGCTAAAATCCGTATTTTGATTATGTGAACATATTTTTGACATATAATCTGAATTAGTAACATGTTTAGGGATAATTGGGCATGTAAGACTTGACATAGCACATAGTTAACCATCCGAACCTAGTTTTACGCAAACGACGCATTATAGTGGCTTATGTTACCATAATGTGTCGAAACGGGTCAAAAGCACTTAGGTAGGCCTTCCAATCAGAATGTTAGCTATATTGAATCATGCCATATGAGTTGGAATACTCATTTGATTTATAGAACTTCATTCTATCCTATCTTCCGATTTAGGATCCGATTGTTTAACATAGTGATCCATACTAGGTGCCACTTGATTCCTTGATTTCCCGAGCTTTGTTAGGACACCTAATCAAGGATTCTTGCAATCTCAAGTGAGTACATAGTCCCCTCTTTTACTGTTTTCAATTGTTTTGGGGTGAAACATATATGCCTATCTGTTATTTTCCTAATTTTAAACTATATGATTACACATGCTTAATACATATTCTTTTGACAAATTAAACAATTACCTATGGTTTAAACACCGATTTTCCAAAACTTAATAAACAAATTGTTGGATTGTACCATTTTTATACATTCACCCAGCCGATTGGTAGTATGATATAGCGCTATAGGACTAGACACCCCATTCATGTTGTATGGAATGTCAGAAACCAAATTTAAACCAAATAGAAATTGCCTTCGTGGTATTTCTATAGTCTCCAAAGTGTAGTTTGATACACTAAGGCTTTGTTGAATACCAAATCACACTCTCTTTGTATATGTTGATATACTACAAAAGTACAGTTTGATGTGCTCTCAAATGTGATCTACCAAAGTATATTTTGATATACTATGTACAAAAATCCAACATATGTTTTAACACACCTACTTTGTTATTTTTAAACCAAAGCATAGTTGATATGCTATTTTTAAACCAAAGCATAGTTTGATATGCTACTGTTTACCAAAGTATAGTTTGATATACTACCAACCTTGTTATTTTAAACTAAAGTATATTTTGATATACTATCTAAAGCATAGTTGATATGCTACTTTTAACCAAAGCATAGTTGATATGCTATTTACAAACCAAAGTATAATTTGATATACTACCAATACTTTTATTCTTAAACCAAAGTATACTTGAGATATACTACCGAAACTATTATTTTAATTACTAAAGTATATTTTGATATACTATCCATTTAACTATTTCAAAACTAAAGTATACTATGATATACTATTTGTACAAACTTTTCAAAACCAAAGTATATTTTTGTCTATACTATAAACCCGTTTTCCAAAACGACACATTTTCAGAAACAAAACTTTTACATTAGATTCATGGCTATTTTGAAAAACATAAAACCTTTTCTCATATTATCTAAAGCCATGAATCTAATACACAAAATCCTATGTTACTCACAGGCATTTTTATGCTGACGTACCATATTTTCATATATGTTTCAGGTACTGCTATGTGATGATTGTTGATGCACGCTACATATAGGATGGACTTGTGCCTTAGCGACTTAAAACTGAGAAACAATTATTTGTTTTATTTTAAATTGTACCAAAACATTGAATTCAATAATTCAATAAAACAAAACTATTTAATCCATGGTTGTGAAACAATGATTCTGTTACAACACTCCCCGACGTTTCCGCCACGTTTTGTTGTTTTACGTGGTCGGGGTGTGACACTGCCGTCGACTTCAAGGAATGGAAGAGGGTGTTTTGGGTTTGTATCTTGTGTTACCCAGCCTAAGAATGGTCCGCATGCAGCATACAATGACTCGGTTGGGCTTTTTAATTCATGGGGGTTTGCTTTGGGCTTCATGGGTTTGGGCCGAGGATAAACAACAAAGCAACGTGAGGCCCGGTGCTAATGTGCGACGCAGGTTATGTTCGGTTAAACTCAACTGATCCGCAACCCTTAATAACAACTAAATCCGATATTACATGATTACTTAAAATATTACATATTTACCAAAAGCACAAAGCAAGTACACGTAACAATGCAAGTCAAACAATCACAAAACTTAGGTAACATAAGCCGTAGAAGTTCGGGTTGTTACAGGCATGATAAAAATCCATTCGTCGCGTAATTTGGATCGTTTTTCACTACGGCCAAATGAACTGAAATTCGACATATTTTTGAGCTTGTTTCATGTCCACTATGTTTAGGCATCATTGTAGAGCCTTGAAAATGGCTTAACGGGCTTTAAACGTACCAAAATGAGGCTTAAACATATGCAGGGACCATTTCTGCACATTTTGAAACTGTTTTGCTGATCTGAAGTTCAGGCAGGCTGCGTAGACCTTCCCTGACTCTTACGCGGGGCGCCTAAAACCTGCAGATCTGCAGAAAATCTTTTACAGCCTATTCCATGTCACACCCCCAAAATCCACCTGCGGAGTATCACCGCTTGGGAGCGTGACTGACCAGGATCAAGCCACCAATCATATTGAACATGTAATTAATATTAAGTAAAATAAATGTAAACCATCCATCCAATACGATAGGTGTTCAAAACATAACCATAGTTTCAAAGTGTAGCGGAAGCATAGTAAATAATCCAACAATAGTTAATAGTTTTAAATGTCATAATAGTTCAACGTAGAAACCACGATCCTTGTCCACAACGACCCGCTTCTCCAGTGCAAGCTCCAAGTACCTAACGATCTGCAAGGCATGTAACAGAATGATCAACAAACTAGTTGAGCGAGTTCACAGTAAGTAAGTGCGTAACAGTAAGTAACGGGTGGCTCTACTGGGCCAATAGTAAGTTATACAGGTGGGGGCTTCCCAGGTTATGTGACCACTAGACTATTCGTATCAACTACTCGTATCATCCCTGTTCTTCATCCGAGAACAGTAGCGCGTATGGGGTGTGCGTAGGTTTTACGCACGTATCCTTCACAACCGAGGATAGAAATAAGTAATGCGTACACGTAGGTTTTACGTGCGTGCCTGACATCCGAGGCAGTAATTGGCATATGACCACGTAGGTGTTATCCTAACCTACGGAACCGTCCTGACATCTGAGGACCATGGTAGGTGATAGTCTAGGAAAAGCATATATACGTTCTTAGTCAATGTTAACCTTTATCCCATTCCCACGACCCGGGAATCCCATGCCTTAGTAGGAGTGTGAACTCACCTTGGTTTGCTCGGTATGTTATTGCTTCTAGGGTTTATAAGTCTCTAAGTCCGTTACACACGACCTAGGATAATTTGCACATGATTCGTTCCATTAGGGTTTACAAATCCTCGATATTCAAACAACGGTGCTTTGTGTGTTTATTGTGTACGCAACGATATTACATATAATGTTCACCCATGCAGAATCATACCGTTGCAAGCAATTGTTCACATAGAATCATACATCATATAGGCAGGACTAACATAATATATCATGCAGCTACTTGTTTCAATTGGACAATTATACAGCATCAAACAGTTACACAATATCAGACAAGTGTGTGTGTGTGGGGGGGGGGGTTCCCCTGTTTGAAACTCGGATAACTCATGACATAGCATACAACCTCGGGCATATAATTAACATACAACTTCGGACATGGTGGATCATGTTTTAAACTTGGTCCACTAAATAGTCATTTAAATTCGGTCCAAGCATCCTTACTAAACTCGGTCCATATGAAGACATTAAACTCGGACCAATTGAAAGCACAATTAAACCCGGACCTTAAGAGTATTACATTCGGACCAACTATGCAATTTATATTCGGACCTTTTGGGCTAATTATGTTCGGACCAAATCAAACTCGGCCCACACATAATAATAAACTCGGTCCAAATCACATTATACTCGGACCATCATTTTAAAAATTATGCTCGGACCAATCAAGTTTATTATACTCGGACCAAACAATGTTCATTATACTCGGACCAATCAATGTTCATTATACTCGGACCAAATGCAACTTATTAAAGTCGGACCATAACCATATCAATTAAACTCGGACCAATACTAAACATAATAAACTCGGTCCATGTTATGCTTATTAAATTCGGACCATGGGTTTAGAGTATTAAACTCGGATCATACTTCATCACATTAAACTCGGACTTACAATTCAAGATTATACTCGGACCAAGACAAGTGATTATACTCGGACCAAAGATAGGTGATTATACTCGGACCAAAGATAGGTGATTAAATTCGGACCTTGTGCTGTTCATTTAAACTCGGACCATGTTAATTACATTAAACTCAGACTATCAAGTCGTGAATAAACTCAGACAACAATATCACTTAAACTCAGACTGTTACATACGTGAACTTCAATTTGCACAGAATCAATATGATCAGAACAGTTACGTTTATCATTCAATCAAACCCTAATTCCAATCGTATTGACGGCAAACAAGTTTATTCGATCGATTGTTAAACCACAACAATTATCACAATGATACCTATCAAGCATGCATCTAATCATCATTGTAATCCCAACTATCCAGGATTAAATCACAGAATATCACATGAGAAACTAGGGTTTTCCATGAACACAAGAATCAAGAAATCAATAAACAATCAAGCACAAATCATTAACAATTACCTTGAATGATTCTAGAGAAAGAGGAATCAAAAGTGATGATTTTCTTGCCAATGATGAGGGTGATGATGATTGCTAGGGGATTAGAGAGTTGCAAGTACGTGATTTAGTTTTGTGTGCAAATGATTAGAGAAATGAGGTTAGGGTTAAGTAATTAGGATTTCACTAATTACCATCTACATCCCTAAGTATTATAATTTACAAATGCACACCATCTCATAACTGTTTCATAGTTCCACCACCAAGTTTACACATTTGACAAGTTTCACAAATAACCAACAACTATACACAATCAAACAACCAAAACATATATAATTTCATGGCAATCAATACATGATCGTGCAATAAATACGAAATAGAAATCTTGGAAATTTGAGTTGTCACATTATCCCCAACTTAAAAGAAATTTCGTCCCGAAATTTGGTACACACTCACTGAGGAAGCTAGGTAAGTTACATCTTTCACTGGTTTTCCTGGGGTGTCACATCATCCCCCCGTTGATTTGGAATTTCGTCCCGAAATTCAGTAGTAGTAGCTTCAGCCTCAGTAGTGGTTGCATTGGTTTCGAATAACTGGGGATACTTTTCTTTCATCTGGTCTTCGCGTTCCCAAGTATACTCTGGGCCACGTTGGGAGTTCCAACGAACTCGAACAAGAGGGATTCTCTTGTGTTTGAGGACCTTAACATCCCGGTCCGTGATTTCAACTGGTTCCTCGACGAACTGCAACCGCTCATCGATAGTGAGTTCCTTAAAAGGAACTATAAGGGTCTCATCTGACAGGCACTTCTTCAGATTCGACACATGAAATACATTGTGAACTGCTCCGAGTTCAGCTGGTAAGTTCAACTTGTAGGCTACTTTGCCAATCTTTTCTAAGATTTCGAATGGTCCAACATACCGTGGATTGAGTTTGCCTCGTTTACCAAATCGAACCACACCCTTCCAGGGTGAAACTTTCAATAAAACCCGGTCCCCGACCTCAAATTCCAATGGCTTTCTACGCTTGTCCGCGTAGGCTTTCTGACGGTCGCGTGCTGCCGCCATGCGTTGTCGTATCTGTGCAATCTTTTCTGTGGCGTCCACTACAATCTCCGGACCCGTAATTTGACTATCCCCCACCTCTGCCCAACAGAGAGGTGACCGGCATTTACGTCCGTACAATGCCTCGAATGGAGCGGCTTGAATGCTGGTATGATAGCTATTATGGTATGAAAACTCCACCAAAGGAAGATGCTTTTCCCAGCCGTTGCCGAAATCGATAACACATGCCCGAAGCATGTCTTCAAGTGTTTGAATCGTTCGCTCAGACTGCCCATCCGTCTGAGGGTGATATGCCGTGCTCATGTCTAATCGTGAGCCAAAGGATTTGTGCATCGCTTGCCATAGCTCTGACGTAAATCGTGCATCACGATCTGAAATGATAGAGGTTGGCACTCCGTGCCTCGAAACAACTTCTTTCAAGTATACGTCTGCTAAGGTAGAAAACTTATCCGTTTCTTTGATAGCCAAGAAGTGAGCAGACTTTGTGAGTCGATCAATGATCACCCAGATAGTGTCATTCCCACGCTGGGATCTAGGTAAGCCCGTAACGAAATCCATGGAAATTTCTTCCCATTTCCACTGTGGTATCTTGGGTTGTTGCAGTAGACCTGCTGGTTTCTGATATTCAACCTTGACTCTCGCACAGGTCAAGCACTTGCCAACATAGGTGGCGATGTGGGCTTTCATACTTGGCCACCAGTATGTTGTTTTGATATCGTGGTACATTTTATCCGACCCTGGATGTACCGAATAGCGAGACTTGTGAGCTTCATCCATCACAAGTTCGCGTAGACCGCCATAAAGTGGGACCCAAATACGCCCCGTTACATAGTAGGCGCCGTCTGCCTCCTGTTCCATTTGTTGTCGTGAGCCGCGTAAGGCTTCAGCCTTGACGTTTTCGGGCTTCAGTGCTTCTGTCTGAGCAGCTCGTATCTGTGCAGGAAGGCTAGACTGAATCGTAAGCTGTAGCGCTCGCACGCGCCGAGGTAAAGTGTCCTTTCGACTGAGGGCATCAGCCACAACATTGGCTTTGCCTGGATGATACTTGATGGCGCATTCGTAGTCGTTCAGTAGTTCAACCCATCTCCGTTGACGCATATTCAAATCCTTTTGCTTAAGGATATGCTCGAGACTCCTGTGATCGGTGTAAATCGTGCACCTGGTACCGTACAGGTAGTGTCGCCATATCTTAAGCGCGAAAACAACAGCTCCCAGCTCTAGATCGTGCGTCGTGTAGTTTCGTTCGTGAACTTTGAGTTGCCGAGAAGCGTAGGCAATAACTTTATCCCGCTGCATCAATACACAACCAAGCCCCTGTATCGATGCGTCACAATAAACCACGAAGTCATCCGTGCCCTCGGGCAGTGAAAGAATAGGTGCGCTGCAAAGCCTATCCTTTAAGTACTGAAAAGCGGTCTCCTGCGTATTACCCCATCTGTAAACGACACCTTTCTGTGTTAACATAGTAAGCGGCTGCGCGATCTTGGAGAAGTCTTTGATAAACCGTCTGTAGTAACCTGCCAAACCCAAGAATTGGCGTATTTCTGTTGGTGTACGCGGTGCTGGCCAATCCCTGATCGAATCTACCTTGGATGGATCGACATGAATCCCATCCTTGTTCACCACATGGCCTAAGAAATGGACTTCACGAAGCCAGAAGTCGCATTTTGAAAACTTTGCGTACAGTTGCTCCTTTCGAAGAAGTTCCAAGATAAGACGTAAGTGCTGCTCGTGTTCTTCCTGACTCTTTGAGTAGATTAGAATGTCGTCTATGAAGACAATAACGAACTTGTCAAGATAAGGTTTGCACACCCTGTTCATAAGATCCATGAAGACTGCAGGCGCGTTCGTAAGCCCGAATGGCATGACAAGAAACTCGTAGTGTCCGTAACGAGTTCTGAAAGCGGTTTTGGAGACGTCCTCATCCCGGACTCTCAGCTGATGATACCCTGACCTTAAATCAATCTTGGAATAGTAACACGACCCTTGCAACTGGTCGAATAAGTCATCTATGCGCGGAAGAGGATAACGGTTCTTCACCGTCACCTTATTGAGTTCACGGTAGTCGATGCACATTCTGAACGTACCGTCTTTCTTCTTTACAAATAACACTGGAGCTCCCCAAGGCGAAGAGCTTGGACGAATAAAGCCCTTTTCCAAGAGCTCTTGTAGCTGCTTCGACAGTTCTTCCAGTTCGGTTGGAGCTAAACGATACGGTGCGCGGGCTATTGGTGCTGCTCCAGGAGCTAACTCAATCTGAAACTCGACTTGACGATGAGGAGGTAAACCAGGTAAATCTTCAGGAAACACTTGAGGAAAATCACGCACAACTGGTATATCCTCCAGCTTCTTTACCTTTGCTGATGTGTCAGTGACAAGTGCCAGAATGGCAGTATGTCCCTTTCGTAAACATTTCTGCGCCTTTAAGAAAGAGATGATGCCAACCACAGCACCACTCTTGTCACCTTGTACTTCGAGGGGTTCTTGACTGGAGCGAGGAATACGAATAACTTTTTCTTTGCATAAGATCTCCGCGTGATGTTGGGATAACCAATCCATACCGATGACGACGTCGAAACTACCCAAAACTATGGGTATGAGATCAATCGAGAAAGTCTGACCCGCTAGAACAATACTACAACCCTTGACTACATGAGCGGCTTCTACACTTTTACCATTGGCTAGTTCTACAACGTGTTTGGTGTCTAGGGGTGTTGGTGCACGTTTTAATAATTTACTCATTTTCAATGACATATAGCTTGTATCAGCACCCGAATCAAATAAGACAGTAACATAAATATCGTCGAGAAGAAACTTACCCATAACCACATTGGGATCATTCACTGCATCACCCCGACCTAGCACAAAAGCACGACCCCGAGCTTCGTTGCCATTGTTGTTGTTGTTTCCCCCGTTATTGTTGTTATTGTTCCCGTTGCCCTGATTGTTGTTGTTGTTGTTCTGATTCCTGTTTAGCTGAGGGCAGTGTCTCTTGATGTGACCTTCAGCACCACAATTATAGCACCCCTTGTTGCCCTGTTGCTGATTCTGCTGTGCCGGTGGCTGCTGCTGATTCTGATTCGCAGGACGAGGGCTTCTACAGTCTTTGGCCTCGTGACCCATCTTGAGGCATCTTTGACAACGGCCCCTGTTACACTGGCCGCTGTGGTGCCTGTTGCAGTTGTTACACTTTGGAAGGTTTCCGCGATATCCACCCTGCCTGTGGCTACCTGACGACTGCTGGTTAGGGCTTTGATAGTTGCCAGTCTTTCGCTGCTGATTCTGGGACTGAACCGAAACTGATGCTTTGCTTGAATCCCCCTCCCATTTCCTCTTGTTGTCACTGAGGGTAACGGGAGTAGCTGAAGGAGTGACTGTAGCAGTAGCGCTGACGCGCTTAGGCAGTTTATTCTGATCCACTGCCTGATCGGTGATGCGATGAGCGAGACGCTGGATTTCCTGGATGTTGTCGAGGTTAGCCGAGGTAACGTGGCTCTGTATTTCTGGTGCCAAACCTTTGAGATACAACTCAATACGCTTGTATGGAGGGTCCACCATAGTTGGACATAGCACAGCCAGCTCATTTGACCGTTTAGTATACGCTTCAATCTCTGATCCAACCATTTTCAGATTATACAGCTCGTCTTCCAGTTTGTGAATATCTTCACGCGTACAATACTCTCTCTTGATAAGTTCCTTAAATTCGTTCCAGGGTGTGGCGTTAGCAGCTGCCAACCCCAGAATTTGCACCTGCGCGTTCCACCAGGTGAGCGCAATCCCTTCAAGTGTGCCAGTGGCGAACTTCACCCTGCGAGCCTCAGGGCATTCACACATCTCGAAAACTGACTCGAGCTTTTCAAACCAGTGGAGGAGTCCAACTGCTCCCTCCGTGCCACTGAACGTGCTAGGACGACAATCCATGAAATTCTTGAAGGTACACACAGGTTGTTGCTGAGCGGGTTGACCTATTGTGTACGAATAGGACAAGGTTAAATACGAGCGTTAATGTAGGATCTAAAGACCCTAGTATGAGTCTATACTGCAGGATATACTACCTGCTTGAGCGGCTGCAACTGCCGCAGCAATGAGAGCCTCTAGCTGGGCTTGAGTCATGTTAATTCGTGCGGCCATTGATCTTCACATCAAAGGCAACTTAAGTGAGAAAAGTTCGCGAATAGTGCGATGACAGAAGAGTGTAAGCACGTAAGTGTTCTCAAGCAATAACAAGTAGTGAGCAAAGTAATGTAAGCATACTACGAGCAAAGTTCTATGCAGTTCTAGCAAGCAGGTAATAAACATAAACCTTATTACCTAGGATGTCGAGTCTTGCACGTGGAGCGAAGCGTCGTTGTGGATCGTTGAGAGCACTGTTCTGGTTATAGTCTGGTTTTAATAAAAACGTTTTTCCATATTAAAACCAAGTTCTCTATAACCAATGGCTCTGATACCAATCTGTCACACCCCCAAAATCCACCTGCGGAGTATCACCGCTTGGGAGCGTGACTGACCAGGATCAAGCCACCAATCATATTGAACATGTAATTAATATTAAGTAAAATAAATGTAAACCATCCATCCAATACGATAGGTGTTCAAAACATAACCATAGTTTCAAAGTGTAGCGGAAGCATAGTAAATAATCCAACAATAGTTAATAGTTTTAAATGTCATAATAGTTCAACGTAGAAACCACGATCCTTGTCCACAACGACCCGCTTCTCCAGTGCAAGCTCCAAGTACCTAACGATCTGCAAGGCATGTAACAGAATGATCAACAAACTAGTTGAGCGAGTTCACAGTAAGTAAGTGCGTAACAGTAAGTAACGGGTGGCTCTACTGGGCCAATAGTAAGTTATACAGGTGGGGGCTTCCCATGTTATGTGACCACTAGACTATTCGTATCAACTACTCGTATCATCCCTGTTCTTCATCCGAGAACAGTAGCGCGTATGGGGTGTGCGTAGGTTTTACGCACGTATCCTTCACAACCGAGGATAGAAATAAGTAATGCGTACACGTAGGTTTTACGTGCGTGCCTGACATCCGAGGCAGTAATTGGCATATGACCACGTAGGTGTTATCCTAACCTACGGAACCGTCCTGACATCTGAGGACCATGGTAGGTGATAGTCTAGGAAAAGCATATATACGTTCTTAGTCAATGTTAACCTTTATCCCATTCCCACGACCCGGGAATCCCATGCCTTAGTAGGAGTGTGAACTCACCTTGGTTTGCTCGGTATGTTATTGCTTCTAGGGTTTATAAGTCTCTAAGTCCGTTACACACGACCTAGGATAATTTGCACATGATTCGTTCCATTAGGGTTTACAAATCCTCGATATTCAAACAACGGTGCTTTGTGTGTTTATTGTGTACGCAACGATATTACATATAATGTTCACCCATGCAGAATCATACCGTTGCAAGCAATTGTTCACATAGAATCATACATCATATAGGCAGGACTAACATAATATATCATGCAGCTACTTGTTTCAAATGGACAATTATACAGCATCAAACAGTTACACAATATCAGACAAGTGTGTGTGTGGGGGGGGGGGGGTTCCCCTGTTTGAAACTCGGATAACTCATGACATAGCATACAACCTCGGGCATATAATTAACATACAACTTCGGACATGGTGGATCATGTTTTAAACTTGGTCCACTAAATAGTCATTTAAATTCGGTCCAAGCATCCTTACTAAACTCGGTCCATATGAAGACATTAAACTCGGACCAATTGAAAGCACAATTAAACCCGGACCTTAAGAGTATTACATTCGGACCAACTATGCAATTTATATTCGGACCTTTTGTGCTAATTATGTTCGGACCAAATCAAACTCGGCCCACACATAATAATAAACTCGGTCCAAATCACATTATACTCGGACCATCATTTTAAAAATTATGCTCGGACCAATCAAGTTTATTATACTCGGACCAAACAATGTTCATTATACTCGGACCAATCAATGTTCATTATACTCGGACCAAATGCAACTTATTAAAGTCGGACCATAACCATATCAATTAAACTCGGACCAATACTAAACATAATAAACTCGGTCCATGTTATGCTTATTAAATTCGGACCATGGGTTTAGAGTATTAAACTCGGATCATACTTCATCACATTAAACTCGGACTTACAATTCAAGATTATACTCGGACCAAGACAAGTGATTATACTCGGACCAAAGATAGGTGATTATACTCGGACCAAAGATTGGTGATTAAATTCAGACCTTGTGCTGTTCATTTAAACTCGGACCATGTTAATTACATTAAACTCAGACTATCAAGTCGTGAATAAACTCAGACAACAATATCACTTAAACTCAGACTGTTACATACGTGAACTTCAATTTGCACAGAATCAATATGATCAGAACAGTTACGTTTATCATTCAATCAAACCCTAATTCCAATCGTATTGACGGCAAACAAGTTTATTCGATCGATTGTTAAACCACAACAATTATCACAATGATACCTATCAAGCATGCATCTAATCATCATTGTAATCCCAACTATCCAGGATTAAATCACAGAATATCACATGAGAAACTAGGGTTTTCCATGAACACAAGAATCAAGAAATCAATAAACAATCAAGCACAAATCATTAACAATTACCTTGAATGATTCTAGAGAAAGAGGAATCAAAAGTGATGATTTTCTTGCCAATGATGAGGGTGATGATGATTGCTAGGGGATTAGAGAGTTGCAAGTACGTGATTTAGTTTTGTGTGCAAATGATTAGAGAAATGAGGTTAGGGTTAAGTAATTAGGATTTCACTAATTACCATCTACATCCCTAAGTATTATAATTTACAAATGCACACCATCTCATAACTGTTTCATAGTTCCACCACCAAGTTTACACATTTGACAAGTTTCACAAATAACCAACAACTATACACAATCAAACAACCAAAACATATATAATTTCATGGCAATCAATACATGATCGTGCAATAAATACGAAATAGAAATCTTGGAAATTTGAGTTGTCACATTCCAGTTGTTCCACACTCTTGTAAATGGTTTTTAAGCTTCCTATGGGCTGGTTTTGGGTTCCCATGGTTTCATAAATCAGTGGGTGCAAGTGTAAGGCCAAGATCAAAGCTTGTTTTACGAGGAACGATCCTAACGGTCACCCGAAATCTATAAATACCCCTAAGCATTTCACTTCAAACTCACACTTGATCTGATTTGTTCTCTAAGTTGGAGTGTTTTCACTTCATACCTGAGAATAATTGTCACACCCTGGCTTTTGCGGAAGCGTGCATTAATTTGGTGTGACTTCTTAATACCATAGTAACAATCATAACAATGCTATATGAAAATAAAACACAAGATGTTCATCCATTCAATAAGTTTAATAATACCATAACATCAATGTTTGAAAATGTCGACACTTAAGATAAGTTACAAACCATACTTGTTTTAAACGTGTTCATAAGACACCACAAAAGACTTTAAATAAAACGAGATTTGGAGACATGTGACCCGTCCAGGAAAGGGTTACACCTCCCAAACCTTGCGACCCTGGATGACATCTTTAATAGTACGCAGCTTGACACAAATGCAGACACCTGCCAGATCCCTTAGTTTCCTGAAATACATGTAGTTTGAAAAATCAACAAAAGTTGAGCGAGTTCATGTGTAAGTGAGTATGTATAAACCTTTGAAATATGTCTGTATGAAGGTCCCTGCTATGTAGCAATTAAGGAAAAAGAGATCACCAATGGGTTGCAAAGCCACTGGTATGTGTTAAATGGTCCGGGAAAACTCAAACCTAGCGGAGTTGCACCGGGCTTCCGGCTGTAAGACACAGTCACCTCTATGGGCCGCCCCGGCCTCATGGGTGTGGGCTTGCTACACCCAAATAGATCTATCACTCATGTCCCTCAGTCCTAAGACGAGGATTAATGGCTTTAAGTATCGCGCCTACCACTCACATGATCTAAGTAGTATGCCCTCCTTAAGCTAACCATACCATGTATAAAAATGTCCGTAATAATTGTAACATGTATTTCACCCCCGAAGTTGTAAAACTGAAAATAGTTAAAAAGAAAAGGGGGACATGAACTCACAGTAGTGCGTCTCCTGAATCATATCGTCAACTCAAACTTGGTCCGCTACACGACAACCTACAACGTACTAATGTCTATTAGACGAACGGGCCGTGCCTTGCTTGCATATTTCGGGTTTGAGTTACATTACTTTGTTATTATTCCAAGTCATAACTTCTTGTTAAAATAGTAATAGTTATTTTAACTTAAGTTTTATTGTTAGGGTTTTGGGATAATAGTTAGGCAACTATTTCGTATTCATATTTCTCAAGTATTTTATATGTGTATTCCCTTCCCAAGGATGGACGTATTTATACATGTATTTTGATGGTTCCGAAAATAATATATTTTTCCCAAAAATAATATATTTTCATTCTTTGTATCAAAATAATATTTCCCAAAATATATTTGTAAAAGTATTTTCCAGAATTATAAATGTGATGGTATTTTGCTAAGTTACATCATTTTGCCCTAAATAATATAACTAGTTCACAAAATAACAAATAACCACACAAGCGTTTTAGTGTAGAATAAATATTCTAAATATATATTTATCCATTTTTATTTAAGAAAATCAACCTCCGACACTTGTATTTGCTTACAAAAATTATGGCGAAGTTTATATTCGAAACACAAGTTATAAAATATACTTGTAACACTTGTTTGGAAAAATATTTTCTAAGTGTTGGAATTTTTAGAAAATTTCGCCAGAGTTTCCTTTGTAAATGGAGGTGTCAATGCTTATTAGCATATCATTTGCTTTTCAAAAATTCATTCAATCAATCAACAACAATTTATTAAACAACATTACACTAACCAAGTGCAAAAACAATAAACTTCACATAATAACATGAACTTGGTTTTTAGTAAAAATGCGTAGTAACTTAGTGGGGTGTTTAGTGGGTTTAGTTACCTTCCAAAGTGTAATTGTTTCTTTAAAAACCATTTTCTTACAAAGGTTTAGTGTTTACAACTTGTAAACAATTTTTACAAAAATAAAACTTTTGAACTCTTCTTGTAAGTTAAAGGTTTTTACACTTATTTCACTTCCAAAAATATGTAAGTGTATGTAAAAGTCATAATCTTTTAAAAATCGGTTCTTGAACTTGTTTTATCTAGAAAAGTCTTTTGGTAACTCTTGGATTTACAAGATCATCAACTCACTTGTTTAATTATATTTCAAGAAAAATCATTTTTATCAAGTTCATATTTAACTAGAAGGTGGTTATTTTATGTAGCACATAACCACTTTCTAATCTTGTTAAATCATATTTCTATACATTATTTAACAAGATCCATATGGTGATTATCATCACACAACCAAGAATCATCATACACTCAACAACATGTTCACTACAACATCCTACTACAATATTTCATCATGTAATCTTCATGTCTCATCCATATGTAAACTTTATGTAAAGCTTCATGTTTATGTTTTTAGTTCTTGTTCTTAGTGTTCTTGTAATATACATCATACTACATCTTTTATCTACTCAAAATGGAAGTAAACTAAGGTAGATCAAAGACTTACAACTAGCACAAGGCTAGGGAAGAATCTCTAGTGAAAAGATGAAGAAGATGATGGTGAAAAGCAAGAAACAAAGCTCCTTGAAGTTCCACAAGTTGCAAGCTCCCTTGAATCACCTTATAGTCTTGAATGAAGCTCAAAATTGGATGAAGATGGTGGTGATATGGTGGAGGTGGTGGCGGGTATGGTGAGCCGAGAGGGAGGAAGAGAGAGTGAGGGAGTGGGGTGTGATTTTGTGAAGTGATAAGGATCTATGGAACCATACTTATAGGATGTCTTCTAATATCTTGGCCAAATCAACAAGCAACCATCTATTATAAAACTGAAATTAAATCTAGGAACAAGATATGGAGTATGGTGTGGATATTTTGTGGGTCCTCTTGGGACCGAATTTGGGTATGGGGGGGGGGGGGTTGGATGTAAATTTTGATGATAAAGGGTAAATGATAGTTAGGTTTTAAGTATAAACTTATATGTGTTAGTTAGTTGATTTTTAGGGGGTGTTAGGGTGTACGGGGATCATGACTAGCCAAGAAATATTGAAACAATGTATTTGGCAAAAATTCCCTGTCCCGGGTAATGTCCGTTTATCCGGTTAGATACCGTTTTGTTAAAGTGTTTAATTAGTCCGTAAAGTGTCTTTTATATATATTTTTGTAACACTTTTAATTCCCGGCAATTAGGAAAGCATACAGGACCATTCTGTCATATTTTTGCACCTTACTAGCATGTTACAATGCTGAATTTTGTAAATAAATGCAGAATTCTGCACTTAAAGTGTGTTTTAGGCACTTCCCGGCACCTTAACTATCACCTAGTGACGCAGTTTTATGGTCCTTACTTCCCTACACTCCATACTAGTATAATATCCTGTCTCTGGCTCATACTTGCCTCAAAAATATTGTCTGCCCATGTGCTGGCATTGTCAGCATGTTTCTGAATTATCCGTTCAGTGTGCTAACTGTGCTTTGTGCATCAAGTATGTCACTAATGTTTGTATGTAATAAATGGAGTGACTAAATGAAATATGATGCATATGTATGTATGATACAAAAATCATAGAGCAGTTTAAACAGTCATTGTAATCAAGCACAGTCATTAAGCACATAATTAAGTTTAATTAATTGTACGGTACCTGTAATTGTGAGGGTTGTCACATTCTCCCCCCGTTAAGAAAATTTCGTTCCAAAATTTTAGGTTCTGCTTCTAGTTGCAGGGGTCTTGGGTAACAAATGTGGGTATTTTTCCTTCATTCAATCCTCACGTTCCCATGTGAATTCTGGGCCATGCCGTGCATTCCATCGAACCTTGACGAGTTTGACACTACTCCTGCGTGTTTTGTTAACCTTCCAATCCGTAACCTCAACAGGTTCTTCAGTAAAGTGGAGTGTCTCGTCAATATGAATTTCGTCGGCAGGAATGACAACTGTTTCTTGAGTTGGACTCTTTTTCAGATTAGATACGTGAAATGTATCGCGAACGCCATTAAGTTCAGCAGGTAGGTCCAACTTGTATGCTACGAGCCCAATCCTTTGCAGGATTTTGAATGGGTTAATGGAACGTGGATTCAACTTCCCACGCTTCCCAAAGCGTGCCACACCCTTCCAGGGTGAAACCTTCAATAAAACCATGTCTCCCACCTCAAACCAGAGGTTTCCTTCTTCGGTCCGCATAACACTTTTGTCGATCATGAGCCGCTTTGATGCGTTCCCGGATCTGCATAATCTTGTCTGTTGTTTCTTGAACCAATTCCAGACCAACTAGTTGTCTATCACCCGCGTCAGCCCAACAAATCGGTGATTGACACTTCGTCCATAGAGAGCTTTGAACGGTGCGGCTTGAATACTTGCATGGTAACTGTTATTGTATGAAAATTCAACCAATGGTATGTGAGTGTCCCAACTTCCCCCTAAATCCATTACGCAAGCTCGCAGCATGTCTTCTAAAGTTTGAATCGTCCGTTCGCTCGCTCTATCCGTCTGTTTGCGGGTGAAATGCAGTACTCAGGTTCAACTGAGAACCAAATGCTTCTTGAAAGGATTGCCAAATCCTTGACACGAAGCGTCCATCTCTATCAGATATAATCGAGAGCGGCACTCTATGTCGTGCAACAATTTCCCTCATGTATATCTCAGCAAGTTTACTCGTGTTATCTTTTTCTTTGATCGGCAAAAAGTGCGCAGATTTCGTTAGACGGTCTACTATCACCCATATCGTATCGTGGCCCTTGGGCGTCCTTGGTAATTTTGTTATGAAGTCCATTGAAATCTGTTCCCATTTCCATTTGGGTATTTTAGGTTGCTGAAAGAGACCTGAAGGCTTCTGGTACTCGGCTTTCACTTTGGCGCAAGTTAAAAATTTACCAACGTATATCGCAACATCGCCTTTAATTCTTGGCTACCAATAGAAATCCTTAAGATCTTGGTACATCTTATCTGCTCCTAGATGAATTGAGTACCGTCACTTGTGAGCCTCATCAAAAATAACATTCCGCAAGCCACCAAACAAAGGAACCCAAATTCATTTCATGAAGCACAAAGTTCCTTCCCCGTTTGGTGCCAACTGCTTCTCCATCCCACGGAGATACTCATCCTCAAGATTCCTTTCTTTAAGTGCTTCTCTCTGCGCGGCACGAATGCGCAATGAGAGGTCTGTCTGGACAATCATTTCTAAAGCCCTAACTCTTATGGGCTTGATCCTTTCCTTCCGACTCAGGGCATCGGCGACCACATTCGCCTTCCCTTGGTGATACTTGATTTCACAGTCGTAATCGTTCAATAATTCAACCCAGCGTCTCTGTCTCATGTTAAGCTCCTTTTGATTGAAGATATGTTGCAGGCTCTTGTGATCAATGAAGATTGTGCACCGCGTGCCGTACAAATAATGTCGCCAGATTTTCAATGCGAATACCACCGCGCCTAACTCCAAGTCATGCGTGGTGTAATTTCTCTCGTGGACCTTCAACTGGCGAGATGCATACGCTATAACCTTCTGACACTGCATTAGTACACATCCCAAACCTTGACGCGAGGCGTCACAATATACCACGAAGTCGTCCGTGCATTCGGGTAGGGATAAGATCGGTGCGTCACAAAGTTTGTTCTTCAATAACTGAAATGCTTCTTCTTGTTTGTCTCCCCTATCAAACTTCTTGTCTTTCTACGTAGGGGAGGTCAAGGGTTGAGCAATTTTCGAGAAATCCTCAATGATCTGCGATAATACCCGGCCAAGCCTAAGAATTATCGAATCTCGGTTGGCGTCTTTGGGGTTTCCCAGTTCTTGATCGCCTCGATCTTTGTGGGATCCACATGAATTCCATTTCCGTTAACCACATGACCAAGAAACTGAACTTCCCGTAACCAGAACTCGCACTTCGAGAACTTCGCGTACAACTTCTCCTTTTTAACCAGCTCCAAGATGGCTCTTAGATGATGTTCATGTTCTTCTTTTGTCTTTGAGTAGATCAAGATGTCATCAATGAACACAATCACAAACTTATCGAGGTCCATCTTACAAACTCTGCTCATCAAATCCATGAATACAGCTGGCGCGTTCGTCAGCCCAAATGGCATAACCAGGAACTCGTAATGTCCATAACGAGTCCTAAAAGCAGTCTTGGGAATACTTTCCCCTTGTATTCTCAACTGGTGACAACCCGATCTTAGATCGATCTTTGAGTAAAAACTTAAACCTTGCAACTGATCGAATAAGTCATCAATTCTTGGCAAAGGATATCTATTCTTGATTGTCAACTTGTTCAGCTCCCGGTAGTCGATACACATGCGAAAACTACCATCCTTCTTCTTGACAAACAAGACTGGAGCTCCCCAAGGTGAGAAGCTTGGCCTGATGAATCCCTTGTCTAACAACTCTTGAAGTTGCGTTGACAGCTCTTGCATCTCTGTAGGCGTAAGTCGATAGGGTGCCTTAGCTACAGGGGCGGCGTCTGGAACTAAGTCAATATGAAACTCGACTTGTCTTTGCGGCGGCAATCCTGGCAAGTCTTCTGGAAAGACTTCAGGATACTCCTTCACGACTGGAATATCTTCTATCTTTGGTTCAGCGACTTCTTTATCAACGATATGTGCCAACAAGGCAACACATCCCCTCTTCAAACACTTTCGAGCTTTCAGACAGGTAATCATCCTTAAGGGCGTATCGCGTTTTTCTCCATGAACCACAACCGTTTCTCCATCTGCCATTGGGATACGAATGGTCTTCTCGTGACATACAAACTCGGCTTTGTTGCTTGACAACCAATCCATCCCTACTACCACATCGAAGCTTCCCAAGTCGACCGGCAGTAGATCTAGTGTAAACTCTTGTTCTCCCAGCTCAATTACGCAACCTCTGACCACTTCACTCGTTTCAACTAGCTTTCCATTAGCCAGTTTAATTAAGTACGGAATGCCTAACTTACTAGCAGTTAACCCAAGCATATTCTTAAATTCTAGCGATACAAAACTATAGTCGGCACCAGTGTCAAATAGTACAGATGCAAAGCGTTGATTTATAGGGAACGTACAAGTGACAACATTCGGGTCCTTGGGTGCTTCCCTTCCTCCAATGTTGAATACCCTCCCACGAGCTTGATTGAGTTTTGGGCATTCACGCTTGAAGTGCCCGATGTCTCCACAGTTAAAACATCCCGGTCCTCGACCGTTACCATCTCCATTACCGCCCTGATTGTTGTTTTGATTGCGGTTACCATTCCCTGCTTGATTCCCAAAGTTACCGCGATTACCACTTCCTGCTAGATTCCCAAAGTTTCCGCGATTACCATTTCCGCCGTTGCGATTCCCGTCTCCGTTACCTCCACGGTTGTTACTACCGAATCCCCTTTGGCCACCACGACCAGCACCAACCCAACATGTGTCCTTTAAGTGACCAATCTTCCCACAAGTTTCACATTTTCTAACACTGCACCGTCCAGCATGATGATACTGGCAAAATTCGCATTTGGGCAGAGTGCCCGTATATCCTTTCCCCTTGTGTTCACTGCCAGTCTTTACTTCAGCTGGCGGGTTTGTATCTCTCCTCTTGTTGGCACTGCCAGTACTCTTCTTAAACTTCGAGAACTTTCTCTTGTTTTCTCCTGAGGATTTGATATGTGTTTATTTCTTTTTCGGTTCAGAAATTGAAAACTTGTTCAATCGGATGGCTTCTTCTGTAAGTGCCACGCTGAGATCAATGGCTTCAGTAATTGTCGGAGGCTTGGACATTGTTACCATGCTCATGATCTGGGGTGCCAATCCCCAGATGAAACGCTCAATGCGTTTAAATTGAGGCTCAACCATATACGGCACAACGCGTCACAAGTCGTGGAACCTTTGGACATATTCAGCAATTTTTGGGCCATCCATTTTTAGATTCCAGAATTCCGTCTCCAGTTTCTGTATCTCTGCCCGTGAACAATATTTCTTCCTCATGAGCTCCTTTAGCTCAGCCCACGTCAGTGCATACGCCGTCGCCTCTCCCAAGGTTTGAACTTGCAGGTTCCACCAAGATAAGGCACCATCAAGAAAAAGTCCAGAGACGTAAGTAACTTGGTTCTCAGGAGCACACTTGCTCATCCTTATTACCGAATCTGTCTTCTCTGTCCACCTGACGAACGCAACAGCACCCCCAGTGCCGTCGTAGTTTAAAGGCTTACAATCCAGGAATTGTTTGTAGGTACAACCTGTACAGGCAATAGCATTTATAGCAAGTATTAGCGGATATGTAAGGAATATCTGAATGTAATGTAGTGTGTCTCAAACGCCTTAAATTTTACCATTGGGTGGGTTGTTGTTGTTGTTGTTGTTTGAGGTACTCCTGCTTGTTTCTGTGCGCGAGGCCTCATACCATGCTATTGTTGCGGCAATTTGCTCTTGTAGTTCAGCCTCAGTAGTAGGCAAGCATGTGGCTCGTCATGGAGGCATCTTCTAAAAGAAGGTCATACTGGTCAGGTCATAGTAGGTATAGTAAATATGCATATATAATAACATCCATCAACCTCATAACACATAACATCCCATATTATAATAGAAAACAAATAATTCAACAATGCATGTAGTGAGAACGCTGCCATTGAGCTTTCATTTAATCATGACCACAATATAGTTTTACATGTTTCATAGTACATCATACATCAAAATAAGATCATAGGGTTTCATCACCCCCAAAATACAAGTCAGTCTACACAAATCATAAAAGTGTGGTCTTCCAAAAGTCTTCCTGCGTTGGCCCAATTGCGACTTTCTCACCAAAACAACCTACCTGCACCAAACCAAAATATAGCTACGCTGATGGCGGAGGAGGAGGAGGGAAGAAAATCAAACAGCGCAAACGCACCCAATCCTCCTCAAGTGCATGGATAACACGCAGCAAGTAAGCAATCTGCTGCTCAGGAGTGAGAAAACAAACATCCGAATCAGGGGTAGTGGAAGAGGAGCTGGTGGTGTAGGAAAAAGAGACTGATAACGACAAGGGGGAGGACGCGGAGTCCTCTCCAGTTCCTGGACTCGACGACTCAAGGCATCCTGCTGTAACTGCAGGGATATGAGTATGTCATCTTTGGTATAGCCGACATGAAACGGGTGATAGGGGTCTGACAGAGGCATAACATTGGGCGATGACCACAAAAACGGCTCGCCCAAAGGTACAAAAGATGGTGTAGTGTGAGGAAACTGAGACATGAATGGAACACCTGACGATACAGGCGGTACAAAAGCAGGCTGCTGTCTCGACGAACCCTCCCCAGGATGAGGTGGTGGAATGTCCTGGAGAAAAGTGATAGGAAGGTCGGTGCGATGGATATCTGAAACATGGGGAAAAGGAGGGGCAACATCGATCGGTGCAGAAATGGGTGCATGAGGGGGAGTGACGGGTCTAACATATGGGGGATAATCGTCATCATCGATCCACCCGTTGTGGGTGTCAGCGTATCGAGGATCGATGTGAATGGCAAACGGGGCATGGTCAGCATACACAGGGGCTGAATCAGGTAATATCGGTGCAATAACGGGAATATCAACAATGGGTGGTGCATTAGCTGGTGCATCCACAACAGGCGGTGCAACGACTGGAGCATCATCAAGAACAGGGTCGTGCACAAGTATAGGGTCATGAGCAATAACAGGCTCAGGGTCGGCAAAGTCCATATCAAAGTCGGCAGGTACATCAAGGAGCTGATCAATAGGAACCACTGGTGCCTCCAAGGGCTGGTCATCAAGAATAAACTCGATCTCGTGATCGGGATCTAAATCAGGAGGAAAAACTGGATCAAATTCGTCCTCGAACTCAGGATCAAACTCAAACTCGTGAGGTGAACCAGGTACAGCTGACATAGCTGTATCGGAGTCGGAGTCAGTAGGATATCGACGCAATCCGACGGCGTGCAAAGTGGAAGATGATACTGACTCAAAAGAATCGGTACCGGGCTGATCAGATAAAATCTCCTCAGCGGGAGCCTCAACAGGTGGTAAAACGACAGCATCCGCAACCAGAACTTCAACCAAAGGAATGGCGACATCATCAGCAATCGGGGCCCCACCCTCATGGTCGTCCTCAGGGGGAAATGATCGATGTCGTCATCAGACACAACATCGAGTGGCAAATCCTCTATGGGAAATGCAGCAAGTGGAACAAGAGCAGGGATCTCAGCAAGAGGTAGATCCCCGACTAGAATACCATCAGCGAGCTGAACATCGTCTCCGAAATCCAGCAAAGCAAAAGGCTGGAAGTCGTTATCATCACTAATGTCAGTATCAGATGTATAAATCTCGGGATCTGTGGGCATCAAATCATCTCTATCTACTGCTATGGGGTCTAATGTGCCAGAAACTCCACTCGAAGAAGACATGATGTCTGTAACAAACAGTCACGACAATTGCACATATATCAACGTATAATCAAGTAAGTCACAATAATGCAAGTAATCGTCCTAGTCTTCCCCAGACTATCCTACCCAATCTCTTAGACTAACTCCCTGGTCTCTAAGACCAACTCCCTGGTCTCTAAGACCAACTTTCCCAGTCTCTAGGACTAAATCCCTGGTCTCTAAGACCAACCTCCCAGTCTTTAAGACTAAACCTCCCCAATCTCTAAGATTGGACCCCTCAGTCTCTAAGACTGAACCTCCCCAGTCTCTAAGGCTGAACTCCCTCAGTCTCTAAGACTGAAATATAAATTTTGAAATGTGTATTTGTGCCTTTTGTTTGTAAAAATGTTTGTACCCTGGATCTGGACGTTTAGTGTATGCAATGTAAAAATGTTTTCGTGAGAGCCCTAGTGATCATAGTCTAGACTCGAGATAGAATCCTAGTTCGCTATAATCGAGGCTCTGATACCAAGCTGTCACACCCTGGCTTTTGCGGAAGCATGGATTAATTTGGTGTGACTTCTTAATACCATAGCAACAATCATAACAATGCTATATGAAAATAAAACACAAGATGTTCATCCTTTCATTAAGTTTAATAATACCATAACATCAACGTTTGAAAATGTCAACACTTAAGATAAGTTACAAACCATACTTGTTTTAAACGTGTTCATAAGACACCATAAAAGACATTAAATAAAACGAGGTTTGGAGACATGTGACCCGTCCAGGAAAGGGTTACACCTCCCAAACCTTGCGACCCTGGATGACATCTTTAATAGTACGCAGCTAGACACATATGCAGACACTTGCCAGATCCCTTAGTTTCCTGAAATACATGTAGTTTGAAAAATCAACAAAAGTTGAGCGAGTTCATGTGTAAGTGAGTATGTATAAACCTTTGAAATATGTTTGTGTGAAAGTCCCTGGTATGTAGCAATTAAGGAAAAAGAGATCACCAATGGTTGCAAAGCCACTAGTATGTATGAAATGGTCCGGGAAAACTCAAACCTAGCGGAGTTGCACCGGGCTTCGGGCTGTAAGACACAGTCACCTCTATGGGCCGACCCGGCCTCATGGGTGTGGGCTCGCTACACCCAAATAGATCTATCACTCATGTCCCTCGGTCCTACGATGAGGATTAATGGCTTTAAGTGTCGCGCCCACCACTCACATGATCTAAGTAGTATGCCCTCCTTAAGCAAACCATACCATGTATAAAAATGTCCGTAATAATTGTAACAAGTATTTCACCCCCAAACTTGTAAAACTGAAAACAATTAAAAAGAAAAGGGGGGCAAGAACTCACAGTAGTGCGTCTCCTGAATCGTATCGTCAACTCAAACTTGGTCCGCTACACGACAACCTACAACGTACTAATGTCTATTAGACGAGCAGGCCGTGCCTTGCTTGCATATTTCGGGTTTGAGTTACGTTACTTTGTTATTATTCCAAGTCATAACTTCTTGTTAAAATAGCAATAATTATTTTAACTTAAGTTTTATTTTTAGGGTTTTGGGATAATAGTTAGGAAACTATTTCGTATTCATATTTCTCAAGTATTTTATATGAGTATTCCCTTCCCAATGATGGGGGTATTTATACATGTGTTTTGATGGTTCTGAAAATAATATATTTTTCCCAAAAATAATATATTTTCATTCTTTGTATCAAAATAATATTTCCCAAAATATATTTGTAAAAGTATTTTCCGGAATTATAAATGTGATGGTATTTTGCTAAGTCACATCATTTTGCCCTAAATAATATAACTAGTTCACAAAATAACAAATAATCACACAAGCGTTTTAGTGTAGAATATACATTCTAAATATATATTTATCCATTTTTATTTAAGAAAATCAACCTCCGACACTTGTATTTTGTTACAAAAATTATGGCAAAGTTTATATTCGAAACACAAGTTATAAAATATACTTGTAACACTTGTTTGGAAAAATATTTTCTAAGTGTTGGAATTTTTAGAAAATTTCGCCAGAGTTTCCATTGTAAACGGAGGTGTCCATTCTTGTGACACCTGTGTCACCGCGACCATCAAACAAATACCAAGCCGATGAAATATTGAATTTCATACTTGGGATCTTGTATAAATATGTGTATGTTTTGCACATATCAATTATTGTTCGATTCTAAACTCTACATCGCTTTCTGGAGAGTTATACGCTAACTGGTGCGTAAACGTACTCAGTTTAATGCGACAAATACTCCGGAACATCAACATATACTCAACATACCTTAAATAACCTTTACATAACTTAGAAATAAGTTTTGAAGGCTTTGGTATAGCAAAAACAAGTTAATTTGCTTACAGGGACTAAACTTGACAAACTGCGAAAGTATGCCAATTTGAACTGTAATGAACATTCCGGAACATTTCCATAAGTTAAACATACCATAAATATCCTTTACATAGCTTAGAAATAGGCTTTGAGGTGTTTGGGATGCTAAAACAAACTTTTGGATCATTCAGGGACTAAAAGTGTCAAAAAGTGCACAAGTTTGCACTTTCGCGCATAACTTACGTTCTGAATACATCCGGACATCCAAAAATTTATGTAAACACACTTATATTATGCCTTAGTGTTTGGCATGAGAAAAAGCCATTCGTCGCGTCATTTGGATCGTCTTTCGCGCTTATGCGCATCCGTCGTAATTAAGCGAACATCGCGATCGTACGGCCAAACGAACCAACATCCGGAACATTTTTGAGCATGTTTCATGTCCACAATGTTTAGGCATCATTTTAGGGCCTTAAAGTTGGCTTTACGGGCCTTAAAAGTGTCGGAAATGGCTTAAACACGTAACAGGGACCAAAACTGTAATTTCTGAAACTTGGTGCAGATCAGAAGGGGCCAGGCGGCCCGCGTGAGTTTTGCCTGCATGTTGAGGCGGGCCGCGTGAGGGTGTCTGACAGAAAATATTCTGCATTTAATGCAGTTTGGCCTTTCGTTCGATCAAGGGGCGATGCCCTTTCACCCTATTAAGAGCCAAGCGCCAATATCTGACTTACCACAAGGATTTGACAAGTGTACGCTCGAGATCGCGGCACGATATTCGATAAACGATCCTAACGGTTCCACTTTTCCTATAAATACCCCCCCCCTTTGTGTAAAAACCCACAAGAATCAGATCTAAAGCTCTAAGTTGGAACCATTGTTTCATACCTGAGCTATTTGAGTCCGAAAGTAAACGTTTTGTTGACTTTCTGCATTGACCAGCTTATGGTCGATGCGAAGTTCATAGAACTTCATAACGTGAGCGTGATCACGATGGTTATAGTCCGTAGTGACTATACCTACTGATCACCACGTTATCTAGGCTCAGTGACGAGTCGTAGTTTCGGCCAAAATGTGCATTCTTGCATATTTTGTAACCAAACTACTCGTGGGCATCAAAGCCGTTTGTTTTGATGTCAAAACCTGCTTTCAAACTTAGTTAAGCATGTTCTAACATGCTTAGCTCGTCACTTTCAGTTTAGTACTTATAAAGGGTCGTAAGGTAAGTGATCTAAACCATCGCTTATACTTTCAAACCCGACCCATTTGGTCGATCATTAGGATCCGACCAAACACATTAGGTGACCATAGCTATAACCTTCCGAGGTTATACCTTGTGGTCGCTATGTTAGGCGTTCCGAACGCATTCTACGCGAGCGACGCGTTAGGGTAGCATAAGCTACCTAAACGGGTCGTGATGGACCGTAAGCACTTAGGTTAAGTTTCATTTTAGTATGTAGGCTTTGTTAAACCATATTACACGAGTCTCCATACTCGTTTGGTTTACGAACCCACGTACTATCCGATCCTTCCGATTTGGTTCGGTATATTAACATAGCTACCTATTAGGTGCCGTTTGATATCCCGTGACCTCTAGCATTATCTGGTTATTATACAAGGAATTCAAAGCAATCTCAGGTGAGTACATTGAACCCCTCTTTTACTGTTTTCCAAACTGTTTTGGGGTGAAACACATGTGCCTACTTGCTACTTTCATGCTTTCCGGTTTTCACATCATATACTGCTATGTTCGATAGTACATATATAGTACATGATTTCATTGTGTTGATACTATGTATGCCCATTGTGTGCATACTTAGTACATTGCTTTACATCACATTTCATGCTACGTACGCCCATTGTGTGCATACGTAGTACATTGTTTCACATTGCATATCTGTTGCATATGCTCATCCAGCATATGAACACAGTATACTACATTTTAAACCGTTGTACTCTACAATACCTTTCATGCTACGTACGCCCATTGTGTGCATACGTAGTACATTGTTTCACATTGCATATCTGTTGCATATGCTCACCCAACATATGAACACAGTATACTACATTTTGAACCGTTGTACTATACAATACATTTCATGCTACGTACGCCCATTGTGTGCATACGTTGTGACACCTGTGTCACTGTGACCGTCAAACAAATGCCAAACCAATGAAATTTTGTATTTCATACTTGGGAATTGTGAAAATATGTGTATCATTTGCACGATCTGATGCGTAAATATAACCAGTTTAATGCAACAAACACTCCGGAATAGTGACATAGGCTTAACATACCTTAAATAACCTTTACATAACTTAGAAATAAGTTTTGGATGGTTTGGTATGCCGAAATCAAGTTTATTCGATCGCAGGGACTATTTGTGTCAAACTGCGAAACTATACCGATTCGTATGGTGTCGAACAGTCCGGAACTTGATCATAAGTTAAACATACCATATATAACCTAAATATGGCTTAGAAATAAGCTTTGATAGGTTCGGTGTGTGAAAACATGCTTATATGATCTTACAGGGACTAAAAGTGTCATAAACGGCGTAAGTTTGCATTTTCGCGCATATCTTACGTTCTGGACACATCTGGACATCCAAAATTTTTGTACACACTAAAATATTTCTATTTTAGTGATCTCCATGCAAAAATTCCATTCGTCGCTTAATTTGGATCGTTTTCGCGTCCGTTCGAGTTTCGTCGTAAATAACCAAACAACGTGACCGTACGACCAAACGAACCGACATCCGAGATATTTTTTTGAGCATGTTTTGAGTCCCCTATGCTTTAACTTCATTTTAGAGCCTTGAAATGAGGTTAACGGGGTTTAAACGCATCGAAAAAGGCTTTAAACACGTGCAGGGACCATTTCTGTCAATTTTGAAACTTTGCTGAACCTGATACATGCTAGCGTAGCGCGAGCCCTAAGGCCTATGCCCTAGCGCTACGCGAGCGCCTCATCTGGGCAGAAAGTGTGTTTTCAGCATCTGTTTGCAAATTCAGGGGCTGTTTTGGTAAATTCTTGGTGTGTTGAGCAAGTTTAAGTGTTCTCCAAGGCTTTGCACCTGCTCCTAACACTTGTATGGATGAGATTTATTCCTTAATGGCTAAACAAACCACTTGTGATGATCCTAGAGCATCACCACAAGTATAAATAGCCCATCCATTTCATTCATTCCTTGCTCATTCTTCTCATTCCTCTCTTCACATCTGCTTTGGAGCTCTCTCTCAAGCATTTGGGACTTTGTCTTCTTGTAGAAAAGATAGCAAGGACCTTAAGTGAGCTTCTTTCATTCTTTTTCTTGCTTTTTCCTTATGTAGTGCAGAAAGTCAAACAGTTTGGCCAACAGTTTGACTTTCGGTTTTGACCATCAATTGGTCAAGTCAAAGTTCAATTGAACTTTGAAACGTGATTGTAATCACGATAGTTATAATCCTTCGCGGTTATAGCTGCTGATTACCACGTTAGCTAGTTGTAGTGTCGAGTCAAAGTTTCGGTCAAAATGCGTTTTAGCACGCATTTTGCCTCGGAACTATTTTAGGGTATCAAAACACTTTGTTTTGATACCAAATCAGTAGGTTAGACATGTTTTGACATGTCTAACACGACACTATTAGTTTGTGCTTGTTTAGGGTCGTGAGGTAAGCGGTCTAAACCACCGCTTAGCCTTTCGAACCCGACCCGTTTGGTCGATCTTTAGGATCCGACCAAGCTTAGTTAGTGATCATAGTTGCATAGGGAATAACCACTGAGGTTATACCTTATGATCACATAGGATTGGTTAGTCATTTGCTTGTTAGCTTGTATGCCCATAGGAAATGACCAAAATGCCCTTTTGAAGCTAAAATCCGTATTTTTGCCTATGTGAACATATTTTTGACAAGTAATCTGATTTAGTAACATGTTTAGGGATAATTGGGCATGTAAGACTTGGCATAGCACATAGTTAACCATCCGAACATAGTTTTACGCTAACGACGCCTTATAGTAGCTTATGTTACCATAACGTGTCGAAACGGGTCAAAAGCACTTAGGTAGGCCTTTCAATCAGAATGTAGGGTCTATTAAATCATACCATATGAGTTCAATTACTCATTTGATTTATAGAACCTCATTCTATCCTATCTCCCGATTTAGGTCCGGTTATTTACATAGTTACCTATATAGGGTGCCGTTTGATTCCCTGATCACTCTAGCTTTGCTTGGTTGTTGTTCAAGACTTCTAAGCACCCTCATGTGAGTACATAGTCCCCTCTTTTACTGTTTTCAAACTGTTTTGGGGTGGAACACATGTGCCTACTTGATACTTTCATGTTTCCCATGTTTTTATATCATATACTTACTATGTTCAATAGTACATTATTAGTACACGATTTCATTGTGTTTTGCTATGTATGTTCACGTAACATGCTAGCACATTGATTTCCATATACTACATTTTGTCGCATATGCTCATCCAGCATATGGACACATTGTTTTACATTTTGAACCGTTGTAACCATATGATTATGTGAACCGTTTGTAACCATTTGACTATGTGAACCGTTGGTGACTATTTGACTATGTGAACTGTTAGTAACCATTGATTATGTGAACCGTTGACTAGATGATCCGTTGGATTATGTGAACCGTTTGTAACCATTTGACTATGTGAACCGTTAGTGACTATTTGACTATGTGAACCGTTTGTAACCGTTGATTGACATGAACTGTTTGAATCTGTTTGAACCGTTGGGTTAGGGAAGTGATTAGGTAACGGGGCGGGTATAATGTGTTAAAAGCATGGTGGATACGCCACTGGTACTTCCTATATATAAGTGCTTTTAATACATTATATATCGTTGCGTTATCTAGATCACTTGGGCAATGGTAAATAAAACAAAGTTGTAATACAAGGTTTTCCAACGATATATTATACTATTCGAGTTTTATTCCATAAACGATTTACAAATCTGGATTTAATTAAACAAATGTTTTGGGGTTAAGAATCATGGCTACGAGATTTTTTTTATAAAATATAACCAATTTGATTTGAGTTGGTTATTTGTGTCGCAATACTATACTTTTCAAAACAAGGTTTTTAAATAAGTATTGCAATATGTAAAACGAGCCATGAATCTGAAACTCATATAAAACCTATGTACTCGCCGGCATTTTTATGCTGACGTACCTATTTTCACATGTGTTTCAGGTACATTAGTTGATGGCATTTGATGATGATATTGGTGTATTCTCACATAGGAATGGACAAGGCCTTAGCGACTTTAAAATTTGGAGGATAATAGTTGTATTTATCTAATTTGTATCAAAACATTTAGTTCAATAATTCAATAAAACGAAACTATTTATTCCATGGTTGTGAAACAATGATTCTGTTACAACACTCCCCGACGTTTCCGCCACGTTTTGTTGTTTTACGTGGTCGGGGTGTGACATACGTAGTACATTGTTTCACATTGCATTTCTGTTGCATATGCTCATCCAGCATATGAACACATTACACTATATTTTGAACCATTGTAACCATTTGACTATGTGAACCGTCTTACCCCTTTGATTTCATGAACCGTCTATAACCATTGAACCGTGTAAACCAGTTGTATCCGTTGACATGGATTACATTTGACAATAGACATTTGACTATACATGAACATTTCTACCGTTGTTAAACATTTCATCTTGATGGTTTGGTTTGAGCAAGTGATTTAACTAACGAGGCATGTGTAATATGATACAAGCATGGTGGATACGCCGCTGGTACTTCCTATATATAAGTGTTTGTATGGTATTACATATCGTAGCGTTATTTGAATCATTTCAATTTGAGACATAGAACATTTTATACAAATAACACGCTTTTCACAAGACATTGATTTACAAACAACAAATCTTATACAAACTCTTTTTACATGGTTATTCAGTTAACCATGCATTGTCCTCTTATTTATACATATCATTTGATCTTACCGTTTTTCAAATGATTTACAAGACAAAGCAAAATACGAGGTTCATGACTAAACATTTTCTCAAACTCAAGTCATGAATTCCGTTTACACAAAACCAATGTATCTCACAGGCATTTTTATGCTGACGTACCTATTTTCACATGTGTTTTCAGGAGATGATGCATAGGACTTATCAAGACATACTTAGGCGGACCTGTGCCTTAGTGACTTAAAACGAGACAAGAACTAGATAATTTATGTTATGTACACTTTGATTCTTGTTTAGACAATGTAAACTTTCATGTTGGAGTTATAAAACGAAACTTCATTTGCCATGGATTTGAAACAATTGATTCTGTTACAACACTCCCCGACGTTTCCGCCACGTTTTGTATGTTCTACGTGGTCGGGGTGTGACAGAAAAGTTGGTATCAGAGCCAATGGTTATAGGGAATTAGGTTATTAGTAATACTTTGACCTAGTCTATAACCTTCCTAGGACCCTAACGCGAGTTTACTTGCGTTTAGTCGTAAAACAATACCGTCACCTATCCTTAGGCGACGACCACAACAAGAACATAAATTTCAAAACCGCTTTGAAAACCAATCATCTGTTCTAGGATGATTGATTACTAGGTTTTGAACCCTCTGTTATAAGGTTTTGAACCCCTTTGAATTTTCAAAACTCCCGTCAAAGTTTTGGGTCCTAACTAGTGTGAACACGTGCGAACTGGAAGAGTGAATGCCTGTACCCTGGGTTTTCTGTCTAAGGTTAGAGTGTTCGTACAAATCCACATAATCGGACCAGTCACTCTTACCTGGGAACTCTTGGGGTGAGTGTCCACTTATAGGCGAGCATGTCTTCGCGATACACAATGAGGATCTATTTGCTTTGATTCAGCCTTGGTGTTGTTTGTTTGCTTCATGATTCAAACAAGTGACCATCAACCGTGATTATGGTCAGTGATTGTAACATCCTATTCTTACCCAATACCATTTTATTTGTTTCCTTTCATGTTTTCCTCTTTTAGAATGCCTCCTCGACGCGAACACCAGATAGCAACTGCCGAGCTGGCAGAAATTATTGCGCAGCAGATGGCTGCTCAATTCCCAAATCTCTTTGCTCAATGGAACCAAGCCAACAACAACAATGGTACATGCAATTTCAAGAGCTTTAACTCGGCTAAACCACTCAAGTTTAGTGGTTCTGAGGGAGCAACTGGGCTTCTCCAATGGTTCGAGAGCATCGAGAATACCTTTCGCCACGTGCAGTGTCCGAAAAATCGCAAGGTCGAGTTTTCTTCGAGTGTGTTTCAGAAGAGGGCTCTTACATGGTGGAATGGGGTAATGAGAGACCGTGGTGCAGATGTTGCTCTAGCACAAACATGGGCTGAACTGAGAGCTCTTATGATGAGAGAGTTTTGTCCTCGTCATGAACAACGAGCGTTGGAGAAGGATTTTGATGATTTAAAACAAGATAGTGGCGAACACAGGGCATATACTGATAGGTTTGAGGAGTTGAGTCTACTTTGCCCAACTATGGTCGCCCCACTCGACAAGGCTATCGAAAGGTTCATCGACGGCCTGCCTGACTCGTTACAAGACATTGTCACTGGTAGCAACCCTACCACACTCCGTCAGGCCATTGAGCTATCTGCAACCTTGACTGAATCGCAGATCAGAAAGCATAAACTTTTTCGAAAGGGTGACAAGAAGCCAATCGAGGAATCAAAGACCATGGATGAACAGACTGAATCTCCTAAGAAGTCAAAGAAGCGAAAGGCTTCTCAGAACTTCGCCGTGGTCGCTCACAATGGTCAAGCCGTCCCCAACCAAACAGCTCAACCCCCTGCTAGAAAACCATACAATGGAACTGCACCTTTGTGCAACCAATGTAGCCTCCATCATCACGCCAATGTACAGTGCCGCAAATGCCAAACATGTGGGCTTATAGGCCACACAGCAAGAGTCTGCCCAGCTGCAGCTACGCCAAACCAAGCTGGCAACAATCCTGCTCAAGGTCGTTTTCTACCAGGCTCTTGTTTCAACTGTGGCGAGATGGGTCATTTCCGAAGAAATTGCCCAAAGCTTGCTAATGCAAATCCAGCACAGGGATAAGCATCTGACTGACTAGAAGACAACATCGTTTAGAAATAATCACGTCTTATGTATTATTTTCTTTTGTTGTCGAGATCCAAGAAACCGTTGTTATCGTTGTTTATAAATAAATCTTTTATTTGCATTGTAATATATTTCTGTGGTTGCATGTATAAACGACATATCCCTTACACTACCGACAATCAAGGGACGTATCCCTTAAAGAACAAACTACCCCCAAAATTCTCCCATTCTATAATCGCTTGCGTCTTCTACAAAATTCCTAAGTACCCGTTTATTCTAAGGAAACGAAGTACAAAGCGCAGGTTACAACACAAGACGAATACCCAAAGTACCACTATAAATCCTTAATAGGGTACCTAAGGACTTCCCGTAAGTCTTTAATTGTTGTATACCTTAAATTCAAATGTGGTGATTCCTTGTAATCAAAAATCGAATTTTGGGAGATCGTTCTATCTTCTCAGATAGATCCCAGTGAACATTGAGACCCGTCGATTTGTTTCCATATCCGTATTCAATCAATAACAAGTTAAAAACAGATTATGATCAAGTTAAACAAGTATGTGACTTCGTGCTTATGTGTTCCCTTATGTGTTGTTGTGTGATCCAAATTATGCTATCCAAATCCTCGTAGAATCTTACATATCCTTGTACAGGAGATTCATCGTAGGATACCCAGGGGTATTACTTAAAATCCTCAATGGACGTCTATGTTATAGTTAAGTCCCTCGGATCATAAAGTACTAATTCATAATTAGACCCTTGAGTGGTCTAATTAAACAGATTCATCCAAAAAATCTGGATAAGGATATCATGTGATGATATAGCTGAAAGGACTCTTTGGTGGCCTAACTAAGAAGATCCCCTGTCGATCTAATTAAAAGGAACCGATGGAAGTCTAGTCACCCTCGTCACAAGTTTGATATCCTTCCCCAAAACATTACAAAACAAACTGTGCGGACTGTGCAAGGGATTACGTAATTATGGATGCATACATAATTATGGAATTTAGTGCACAGAAATCACAGCAAGTTCTGTCATGTGTCTAGAGTTAACCCTATTCATTTCCAACTCCGATGAAACAACCGTTGAAAATGATTCCGTTTAGTTCATTTTCGTTTCTGACGATTTATCCGTTGGGGAAATGAATATCCGTTGTGAAATCCTTCATTTCCAACTCTGATGAAGCAACCGTTGAAAATGACTCCGTTAGTTCATTTTCGTTTCTGACGATTTATCCGTTGGGGAAATGAATATCCGTTGTGTAATCCTTCATTTCCAATTCTGATGAAGCAACCGTTGAAAATGACTCCGTTAGTTCATTTTCGTTTCTAAAGATTTATCCGTTGGGGAAATGAATATCCGTTGTGAAATCCTTCATTTCCAACTCTGATGAAGCAACCGTTGAAAATGACTCTGTTAGTTCATTTTCGTTTCTGACGATTTATCCGTTGGGGAAATGAATATCCGTTGTGTAATCCTTCGTTTCCAATTCTGATGAAGCAACCGTTGAAAATGACTCCGTTAGTTCATTTTCGTTTCTAAAGATTTATCCGTTGGGGAAATGAATATCCGTTGTGAAATCCTTCATTTCCAACTCTGATGAAGCAACCGTTGAAAATGACTCCGTTAGTTCATTTTCGTTTCTGACGATTTATCCGTTGGGGAAATGAATATCCGTTGTGTAATCCTTCATTTCCAATTCTGATGAAGCAACCGTTGAAAATGACTCCGTTAGTTCATTTTCGTTTCTAAAGATTTATCCGTTGGGGAAATGAATATCCGTTGTATAATCCTTCATTTCCACTTCTGATGAAGCAACCATTGAAAATGACCCCGTCTGTTCATTTCGTTTCTGAAAAATGACCGTTAAGGAAATAACAGGACATTACTTTGCATATCGCTGATGGTTATTTGGCAGAGTCACAAATAGACTCCTACGAATAAATTTCGGGACGAAATTTCCTAAAGAAGGGGAGACTGTGACACCTGTGTCACCGCGACCATCAAACAAATACCAAGCCGATGAAATATTGTATTTCATACTTGGGATCTTGTATAAATATGTGTATGTTTTGCACATATCAATTATTGTTCGATTCTAAACTCTACATCGCTTTCTGGAGAGTTATACGCTAACTGGTGCGTAAACGTACTCAGTTTAATGCGACAAATACTCCGGAACATCAACATATACTCAACATACCTTAAATAACCTTTACATAACTTAGAAATAAGTTTTGAAGGCTTTGGTATAGCAAAAACAAGTTAATTCGCTTACAGGGACTAAACTTGACAAACTGCGAAAGTATGCCAATTTGAACTGTAACGAACATTCCGGAACATTTCCATAAGTTAAACATACCATAAATATCCTTTAGATAGCTTAGAAATAGGCTTTGAGGTGTTTGGGATGCTAAAACAAACTTTTGGATCATTCAGGGACTAAAAGTGTCAAAAAGTGCACAAGTTTGCACTTTCGCGCATAACTTACGTTCTGAATACATCCGGACATCCAAAAATTTATGTAAACACCCTTATATTATGCCTTAGTGTTTGGCATGAGAAAAAGCCATTCGTCGCGTCATTTGGATCGTCTTTCGCGCTTATGCGCATTCCGTCGTAATTAAGCGAACATCGCGATCGTACGGCCAAACGAACCAACATCCGGAACATTTTTGAGCATGTTTCATGTCCACAATGTTTAGGCATCATTTTAGGGCCTTAAAGTTGGCTTTACGGGCCTTAAAAGTGTCGGAAATGGCTTAAACACGCAACAGGGACCAAAACTGTAATTTCTGAAACTTGGTGCAGATCAGAAGGGGCCAGGCGGCCCGCGTGAGTTTTGCCTGCATGTTGAGGCGGGCCGCGTGAGGGTGTCTGATAGAAAATATTCTGCATTTAATGCAGTTTGGCCTTTCGTTCGATCAAGGGGCGATGCCCTTTCACCCTATTAAGAGCCAAGAGCCAATATCTGACTTACCACAAGGATTTGACAAGTGTACGCTCGAGATCGCGGCACGATATTCGATAAACGATCCTAACGGTTCCACTTTTCCTATAAATACCCCCCCCCCTTTGTGTAAAAACCCACAAGAATCAGATCTAAAGCTCTAAGTTGGAACCATTGTTTCATACCTGAGCTATTTGATCTAGATTAGCACTCGGGGACCCTCCGTAAGTCTTCTTTCGCTCTTTTATTCGCTTTTCGAGTCTGAAAGTCAACGTTTTGTTGACTTTCTGCATTGACCAGCTTATGGTCGATGCGAAGTTCTTAGAACTTCATAACGTGAGCGTGATCACGATGGTTATAGTCCGTAGTGACTATACCTACTGATCACCACGTTATCTAGGCTCAGTGACGAGTCGTAGTTTCGGCCAAAATGTGCATTCTTGCATATTTTGTAACCAAACTACTCGTGGGCATCAAAGCCGTTTGTTTTGATGTCAAAACCTGCTTTCAAACTTATTTAAGCATGTTCTAACATGCTTAGCTCGTCACTTTCAGTTTAGTACTTATATAGGGTCGTAAGGTAAGTGATCTAAACCATCGCTTATACTTTCGAACCCGACCCATTTGGTCGATCATTAGGATCCGACCAAACACATTAGGTGACCATAGCTATAACCTTCCGAGGTTATACCTTGTGGTCGCTATGTTAGGCATTCCGAACGCGTTCTACGCGAGCGACGCGTTAGGGTAGCATAAGCTACCTAAACGGGTCGTGATGGACCGTAAGAACTTAGGTTAAGTTTCATTTTAGTATGTAGGCTTTGTTAAACCATATTACACGAGTCTCCATACTCGTTTGGTTTATGAACCCGCGTACTATCCGATCCTTCCGATTTGGTCCGGTATATTAACATAGCTACCTATTAGGTGCCGTTTGATATCCCGTGACCTCTAGCATTATCTGGTTATTATACAAGGAATTCAAAGCAATCTCAGGTGAGTACATTGAACCCCTCTTTTACTGTTTTCCAAACTGTTTTGGGGTGAAACACATGTGCCTACTTGCTACTTTCATGCTTTCCGGTTTTCACATCATATACTGCTATGTTCGATAGTACATATATAGTACATGATTTCATTGTGTTGATACTATGTATGCCCATTGTGTGCATACTTAGTACATTGCTTTACATCACATTTCATGCTACGTACGCCCATTGTGTGCATACGTAGTACATTGTTTCACATTGCATATCTGTTGCATATGCTCATCCAGCATATGAACACAGTATACTACATTTTGAACCATTGTACTCTACAATACCTTTCATGCTACGTACGCCTATTGTGTGCATACGTAGTACATTGTTTCACATTGCATATCTGTTGCATATGCTCATCCAGCATATGAACACAGTATACTACATTTTGAACCGTTGTACTCTACAATACATTTCATGCTACGTACGCCCATTGTGTGCATACGTAGTACATTGTTTCACATTGCATTTCTGTTGCATATGCTCATCCAACATATGAACACATTACACTACATTTTGAACCATTGTAACCATTTGACTATGTGAACCGTCTTACCCCTTTGATTTCATGAACCGTCTGTAACCATTGAATCGTGTAAACCAGTTGTATCCATTGACATGGATTACATTTGACAATAGACATTTGACTATACATGAACATTTCTACCGTTGTTAAACATTTCATCTTGATGGTTTGGTTTGAGCAAGTGATTTAAGTAACGAGGCATGTGTAATATGATACAAGCATGGTGGATACGCCGCTGGTACTTCCTATATATAAGTGTTTGTATGGTATTACATATCGTAGCGTTATTTGAATCATTTCAATTTGAGACATAGAACATTTTATACAAATAACACGCTTTTCACAAGACATTGATTTACAAACAACAAATCTTATACAAACTCTTTTTACATGGTTATTCAGTTAACCATGCATTGTCCTCTTATTTATACATATCATTTGATCTTACCGTTTTTCAAATGATTTACAAGACAAAGCAAAATACGAGGTTCATGACTAAACATTTTCTCAAACTCAAGTCATGAATTCCGTTTACACAAAACCAATGTATCTCACAGGCATTTTTATGCTGACGTACCTATTTTCACATGTGTTTTCAGGAGATGTTGCATAGGACTTATCAAGACATACTTAGGCGGACCTGTGCCTTAGTGACTTAAAACGAGACAAGAACTAGATAATTTATGTTATGTACACTTCGATTCTTGTTTAGACAATGTAAACTTTCATGTTGGAGTTATAAAACGAAACTTCATTTGCCATGGATTTGAAACAATTGATTCTGTTACAACACTCCCCGACGTTTCCGCCACGTTTTGTATGTTCTACGTGGTCGGGGTGTGACAATTCTTTTTAGCATGTCATTTTCTTTTCAAAAATTCATTCAATCAATCAACAACAATTTATTAAACAACATTACACTAACCAAGTGCAAAAACAATGCACTTCACATAATAGCATGAACTTGGTTTTTAGTAAAAACGCGTAGTAACTTAGTGGGGTGTTTAGTGGGTTTAGTTACCTTCCAAAGTGTAATTGTTTCTTTAAAAACCATTTTCTTACAAAGGTTTAGTGTTTACAACTTGTAAACAATTTTTACAAAAATAAAACTCTTGACCTCTTCTTCTAAATTAAAGGTTTTTACATTTATTTCACTTCCAAAAATATGTAAGTGTATGTAAAAGTCATAATCTTTTAAAAATCGGTTCTTGAACTTGGTTTATCTAGAAAAGTCTTTTGGTAACTCTTCGATTTACAAGATCATCAACTCACTTGTTTAATTATATTTCAAGAAAAATCATTTTTATCAAGTTCATATTTAACTAGAAGGTGATTATTTTATGTAGCACATAACCACTTTCTAATCTTGTTAAATCATATTTCTAAACATTATTTAACAAGATCCATATGGTGATTATCATCAGACAACCAAGAATCATCATACACTCAACAACATGTTCACTACAACATCCTACTACAACATTTCATCATGTAATCTTCATGTCTCATCCATATGTAAACTTTATGTAAAGCTTCATTTTTATGTTTTTAGTTATTGTTCTTAGTGTTCTTGTAATATACATCATACTACATCTTTTATCTACTCAAAATGGAAGTAAACTAAGGTAGATCAAAGACTTACAACTAGCACAAGGCTAGGGAAGAATCTCTAGTGAAAAGATGAAGAAGATGATGGTGAAAAGCAAGAAACAAAGCTCCTTGAAGTTCCACAAGTTGCAAGCTCCCTTGAATCACCTTATCGTCTTGAATGAAGCTCAAAATTGGATGAAGATGGTGGTGATATGGTGGAGGTGGTGGCGGGTATGGTGAGCCGAGAGGGAGGAAGAGAGAGTGAGGGAGTGGGGTGTGATTTTGTGAAGTGATAAGGATCTATGGAACCATACTTATAGGATGTCTTCTAATATCTTGGCCAAATCAACAAGCAACCATCTATTATGAAGTACAGTGTGGATATTTTGTGGGTCCTCTTGGGACCGAATTCAGGTATTGGGGGGGGGGGGGGGGGGGGTTGGATGTAAATTTTGATGATAAAGGGTAAATGATAGTTAGGTTTCAAGTATAAACTTATATGTGTTAGTTAGTTGATTTTTAGGGGGTGTTAGGGTGTACGGGGATCATGACTAGCCAAGAAATATTGAAACAATGTATTTGGCAAAAATTTGGTGTCCCGGGTAATGTCCGGTTATCCGGTTACATACCGTTTTGTTAAAGTGTTTAATAGTCCGTAAAGTGTCTTTTATATATATTTTTGTAACACTTTTAATTCCCGGCACTTAGGAAAGCATACAGGACCATTCTGCCATATTTTTGCACCTTACTAGCATGTTACAATGCTGAATTTTGTAAATAAATGCAGAATTCTGCACTTAAAGTGTGTTTTAGGCACTTCCCGGCACCATAACTATCACCTAGTGACGCAGTTTTATGGTCCTTACTTCCCTACACTCCATACTAGTATAATATCCTGTCCCTGGCTCATACTGGCCTCAAAAATATTGTCTGCCCATGTGCTGGCATCGTCAGCATGTTTCTGAATTATCCGTTCAGTGTACTAACTGTGCTTTGTGCATCAAGTATGTCACTAATGTTTGTATGTAATAAATGGAGTGACTGAATGAAATATGATGCATATGTATGTATGATACAAAAATCATAGAGCAGTTTAAACTGTCAGTTGTAATCAAGCACAGTCATTAAGCACATAATTAAGATTACTGAATTGTACGGTACCTGTAATTGTGAGGGTTGTCACAATAATTAGATCAAACCTCCATTTCTTGGACCCGTTATAAGTATTCTTTTGTTCTTTTACGCTTTTTAAGCACGAAAGTCAAACTGTGTTTGACTTTCTGCATTGACCAGTTTATGGTCAACACGAAGTTCGTTTGAACTTCGCAACGTGAGCGTAATCACGATGGTTATAGTCCCTTGTGACTATACCTACTGATTACCACGTTATTTAGGCATAGTGACGAGTTATAGTTTCGGTCAAAATGCGTGTTTATGCGTATTTTGCAACCAAACTATTCTTGGGTATCAAAACCGTTTGTTTTTATAGCGAACCTGTTTTGAAACTTCGTTAAACATGTTTTAACATGTTTAACTCGTCACTTTAGGTTTAGAGCTTATATAGGGTCTAAAGTTAAGCGGTCTAAACAACCGCTTAGACTTTCGAACCCGACCCGTTTGGTCAATCATTAGGATTCGACCAAACACATTAGGTGACCATAGTTGTATAGGGAATAACCTTCCGAGGTTATTCCATATGGTCACTACGTTTAGTTAGTTATATGATAGGTAGTTTATATGCCTTAGGAAAATCACCAAAATGCCCTTTTCACGCATAAATACATTTTAAGCATATGTCACCTAAATTTTGACATCTAAACTGATTAGGCAACATTATTAGACATGTTACGGCATATATTACTTGTCATAGGACTAGTTAGGCGGTCTGAACGTGTTTTACGCAAATTACGCGTTAAAGTAGCGTAAGCTACCTAAACGAGTCGTAATGGGTCATAAGCACTTAGGATAGGTTTCGTTTTAGAATGTAGGCTTTGTTAAACCATATTACATGAGTTCCTATACTCATTTGGTTTACGAAACCACATTTTATCCGATCCTCCGATTTAGGTCCGTTTATTAACGTAGTTACCTATATTAGGTTCCGTTTGATTCCGTGATCTTTCTAGCATTGCTTGGTGGTTATCTAAAGACTATGGAACAATCACAAGTGAGTACATATACCCCCCTCTTTTTACATGTTTTCAAGGTGATTATGTGAGTACATAGTCCCTCTTTTACTGTTTTTCAAACATTTTGGGGTGAAACACATGTGCCTACTTGTTACTTTCGTGCTTTCCATGTTTTCATATCATATGCTTGTTATGTTCATTAGTACACTTGTAGTACATGATTTCATTATGTTTTTGCTATGTATGTCCATTTAGTGCATACTTAGTACATTGTTTTACATTACATTTCACGCTATGTATATCCATTTAGTGCATACTTAGTGCATTGTTTTACATTACATTTCACGCTATGTATGTCCATTTAGTGCATACTTAGTGCATTGTTTTACATTACATTTCATGCTATGTATGTTCATTTGTTGCATTCTTAGTACATTATTTTCATAAAACATGCTTATATTTTGGTATTACATTTGGTTTGTTTAAATGGGACAAAAATACATACATTAACATTGATCACGTCGTTCGTTAGTAGGTAGTGGTACCATAGGAATTGACAACTCCCTTTCCTGAAATCCTAGGTTTGTTTGGATGGAAGGAATGACCAAATTCGATATACATAATTCAGATAAACCTTTAATTTGTTTAAGGGTTTGTCACCACGGTCTCAAGGCTTGAATGTATGCATTTTCACAATACCGCATAGATGTTTGTATCAGTAGAGCATGCGTTTATTTTACAAAACATAACTTTGATTTAAACTGTGTTTTACTTCAATACCTTGTTTTGTGCATTTTTTTGATGTATTTCACTTGCCATACATGATATTTGTTTATACATTACATGATTTACATTTGACATAAACATCTTGACATTGGTTTGCACATTGCATAATTTGCATTTTGATAATAAACAATTATTTACACATAAACATTTGGCAATCGGTTTAAACATGAACAATTTACATTGGTGGTTTGTTTGGGTAAGTGATTTAAGTAACGAGGCGTGTGCAATATGATAAAAGCATGGTGGATACGCCGCTGGTACTTCCTATATATAAGTCCTTTTGTGATATTACATATCGTGGTGTTATTTAAACCATTTCAATTTAGACATATTACAATTTACATAAATCACATATTTTCACTAGTCATTGTTTTACAAACAGTTTATTCTATACAACTCATTTTACTTAGTTATTAAATTAACCATACACGTTTCTTTTATATAATCTGATTTCTTACCACATTTTCGTATGATTTATAAAAGAAAACACTTAACAAGATTCATGACTAGTTTTTATTAAACATTTCTTTAAACTCAAGTCATGAATCCTATTGTTCACAAAACCTATGTATTTCACAGGCATTTTTACGCTGACGTACCTATTTTCACATGTGTTTTCAGGAGCTGGTGCATAGGTTTGATTCATGATACACTAGGGTGGACTTGGGCCTTAGTGAAATAAAAGAAGCAAGATTAGTTTAAATAATGTTATGTACTCCTGTTTCTTTTGTTTAAGACAATATAACTCTCTTGTTTGATAAATAAAACATAACTTTAAATACCATGGTAGTGAAACAATAATTCTGTTACAACACTCCCTGATGTTTCCGTCGCGGTTTCGTTGTTTTACGCGGTCGGGGTGTGACAGAAGAGTTGGTATCAGAGCCAATGGTTATAGGGAATTAGGTTATTAGTAATACTTTGACCTAGACTATAACTTTTCTAGGACCCTAACACAAGTTATCTTGTGTTTAGATCTTAAAACATGCACTTCACCTATCCTTAGGTGATTGCCAAAACAAGAACCCAATTTTCTAAAACGGTTTTCAAAAATCAATCATCTGTTTTAAATGATTTATTATAAGGTTTTGAACCCTTCGATTTTTTTCAGAATGATTTTGAAAATTTAATCATCCATTTTTGAATGATTCTTTTGGCCTTGTGCCTTCCAAGTTTTCAAAATCTCATCAAAGTTTTGGGTTCTAAATAGTGTGAACACGTGCAAACTGGAAAGGTGAATGCCTGTACCCTGAGTTTTCTGTCTAAGGCTAGAGTGTTCGTACAAATCCACATAATCGGACCAGTCACTCTTACCTGGGAACTCTTGGGGTGAGTGTTCACTTATAGGCGAGCATGTCTTCGCAATACATTATTTTTAACCCATTTACTTTGATTAGTCGATGTGTGTCGTTTGTTTGCTTTGTGGTAACAAATGAATGACCACCATCTTTGCCTTTGTTGATTTTTGATTCATCTCATTCTTTTCATCTAATCGTCTCACTCGTTTTCTCTCATGTTTCCTCTTTTAGAATGCCTCCTCGACGTGAAAATCCGCTACCTAATGCCGAAATGGCAGCTATCATGGCGCAGCATATGGCTGCTGTACTCCCAGACATTATTGCTCAAGTTAACCAAGCCAACAATAACCAGAATGCTCCATGAAATTTCAAGAGTTTCAATTCGGCTAAACCACTCAAGTTTAGTGGTTCTTAAGGAGCAACTGGGCTCCTCCAGTGGTTCGAGAGCATTGAGAGTACGTTTCTTCATGTTCAGTGTCCTGATAATCGCAAGGTCGAGTTTGCTTCTAGCGTGTTTCAAAAGAGGGCTCTCACTTGGTGGAACAGGGTTATGAGAGACCGTGGTGCTGAGGTTGCTTTAGCACAGACTTGGGCCGGGCTTAGGGCTCTTATGATGAGGGAATTATGTCCTCGTCATGAACTAAGGGCTTTAGAAAGAGAGTTTGATGACTTAAAGTAGGATAGTGGTGAGCACCGGGCTTACACTGATAGGTATGAAGAGTTAAGTTTGTTATGCCCTACAATGGTTACCCCACTCAAGAAGGCTATCGAGAGATATATTGATGGCTTACCTGACTCCGTGCAAGACATCGTCACTGGTAGTAACCCTACCATAGTTCGTCAGGCAATCGAGTTAGCTGCAACATTGACTGAGTCGCAGGTCCGAAAGGGTAAGCTACACAAGAAGGGTGACAAGGGTAAGAAACAGTCGTCTGATAAGGGTGAAAGCAAGAAGGGTAAGAAAAGTGGTTCTTCGAAGGGGTCTAGGAAGTGCAAGGCTTCCCAGAATTTCGCTGTCACTGCCCAAGTTAATCAGGCAGCTCCCAATCAGCCTGCACAACCACCAGCAAAAGAAATGGTATGTGGGGAATGCACCGTTGTGCAACAGATGCAATAGCCACCATCAACCGCAAGTTCTGTGTCATTCTTGTACCAACTGTGGGAAGTCGGGTCATCTTTCTGATGTTTGTCGCTTTGCTCCCAATCAAGCAGCTCGTAACCCAGCTCAGCAGGCTGCTCAACCGCCTGCTCCACAACAGGCTCAGGCTGCTCGACCTCACTTTCCTCCTGGTTCGTGCTACAATTGTGGGGACCTGACTCATTATCGAAACCAATGTCCAAGGCTAGCCAACGCAAATCAGAATCAGGCTCAGGCTCGAGGTCGAGTTTTTAACACGAATGCTAATGGGCGCGAGCAGACAACGAGGTGGTGAACGGTCCATTCTTTGTTAACAATCAGTCTGCTTCTGTTCTTTTTGATTCAGGTGCCGATAAGAGTTTTGTGTCTTTGTCTTTTGAGCCTTTGCTCCGCGTGTCTAAAACGAAACTAGGAAAGCCTTTGACAGTAGAAGTTGCTAGTGGTGATCCCGTTGTTCCCGATTCTGTTCTTCGTAACTGCCAGTTAAACCTTAACAACCATCTTTTTCCTATCAACCTCACGCCAATGCAACTTGGGAGTTTCGACATTATTGTGGGTATGGATTGGTTAGCTAAGCATCACGCAGAGGTAGTTTGTTTCGAGAAGATTGTTCGTATTCCGCTCTCGTCAGGTGAGATTCTACAGGTTCGTGGTGAGAAACCTGCTAGTAGCCTCAAGCTCATGTCTTGCACTCAAGCTCGGAAGTATCTGCGAAAGAACTATGTGGCCTTCATGGCACATGTCATAGTAGATAAAGGCAAGGGTAAGTCTATTCAAGATATCCCTGTTGTTCGGGATTATCCTGAATTATTTCCTGAAGAATTACCTGGTTCACCCCCAGCACGCCAAGTCGAGTTCCGTATTGATCTCGTACCTAGTGCAAATCCTATTGCCAGATCTCCATATCGTCTTGCACCATCTGAGATGCAAGGGTTATCTAAGCAGCTTCAGGAGCTTTCTGACAAAGGTTTTATCCGTCCTAGCTTTTCACCTTGGGGTGCTCCCGTTCTTTTTATCAAGAAGAATGATGGATCTTTTAGGATGTGTATCGATTATCGTGAGCTTAACAAGCTTAACATCAAGAATCGATATCCCCTACCTCGCATTGATGATCTCTTTAATCAGTTACAGGGTGCTACTTGTTTTTCAAAGATTGATCTACGTTCTGGGTATCATCAACTTCGTGTGCATGAAGAAGATATTCCCAAGACTGCTTTCTACACTCGTTATGGGCAGTATGAGTTCACAGTTATGCCATTCGTTTTGACTAATGCTCCTGCTGTTTTCATGGACTTGATGAATAGGGTTTGTAAGCTTTATTTAGACAAGTTCATCATCGTTTTCATTAATGACATTTTGATTTATTCTAAGATGCAAGCTTATCATGAGCAACATCTTCATCTTACTCTGGAACTCCTAAAGAAAGAGAAACTTTTTGCCAAATTCAACAAGTGCGAATTCTAGCTTAAGGAAGTTCAATTTTTGGGACATATCGTCAACGAACAATGTATTCATGCAGATCCCTCCAATATCAGTGCGATTAAGGATTGGAATACGCCTACTACTCCTACTGAAGTTCGTTCATTTCTTGGTCTCGCGGGTTATTACCGCCGCTTCATCGAGAACTTCTCTAAAATTACAGTTCCTCTAACTGCTCTAACTCAGAAGAACAAATCCTTTGAATGGGGAACCAAACAAGAAGAAGCGTTTCAGACCTTGAAGCAGAAGCTTTGTGATGCGCCTATTCTATCTTTGCCTGAGGGTAATGATGATTTTGTCGTGTATTGTGATGCATCAAACATGTGTCTTGGCTGTGTTCTCATGCAAAGGAACAAAGTCATAGCATATGCATCGAGGCAATTTAAGATACACGAGAAGAATTACACCACTCATGATCTTGAGTTAGGTGCAGTTGTATTCGCTCTCAAGATCTGGAGACACTATTTGTATGGTACAAAATGTGTGGTTTTCACTGACCACAAAAGTCTTCAGCACATCTTTAATCAGAAAGAACTCAACATAAGGCAACGACGTTGGGTTGAACTTCTAAACGACTATGATTGCGAAATTCGCTACCATCCTGGTAAGGCGAATGTCGTGGCTGATGCATTAAGTCGTAAGGAACGTGTCAAGCTTCATTATGTTCGTGTTCAATCTGATATTCAAGCTCGATCTGATATCCAAACCCGCATCTCTCAGGCTCAACATACTTGTGTTTCACAAGACTTGATGGGTAAGGAATTACCCTATCACATTAAGCCTGATCTTGAACTGAATAATAATGGATCGTATTACTTCATGGATCGTTTGTGGGTCCCAAGTCAAGACAATCTTCACACCTTGCTTATGGATGAAGTTCATAAGTCTCGTTATTCTATTCATCCTGGTGCAGACAAAATGTATAAGGATCTTCGTACTCAGTATTGGTGGCCTTGTTTGAAGAAAGACATTGCCTTATACGTATCAAAATGCCTTACTTGTCTTAAGGTTAAGGCTGAGCATCAACATCCTTCTGGTTTATTGGAGCAACCAGAGATTCCAGTTTGGAAATGGGAAAACATTGCTATGGATCTTATTACCAAACTTCCGCGCACAAAGAGAGGTCATGACGCTATCTGGGTAGTTGTTGATCGGCTTACAAAGTCAGCACACTTCTTGCCGATCTGTGAGGATCTATCTGCTGAAAAGCTTGCTAAAATCTATGTGGATGAAATTGTATCTCGACATGGTGTTCCCTTGAACATTATTTCTGATAGAGATGCTCGATTCTCGTCTCGTTTTTGGAGAACCATGCAATCCGCTATGGGGACCCAACTTAATTTGAGCACAGCTTATCATCCCAATCAGATGGCCAATATGAAAGAACAATCCAGACTTTGGAGGATATGCTTAGAGCTTGTGTGATCGATTTTGGTGGTAGTTGGGATTCGTTTCTTCCGTTGATTGAATTCTCCTACAACAACAGTTATCACTCCAGCATCAACATGGCTCCTTTCGAGGCTCTCTATGGTCGAAAATGCCGTTCACCAATCTGCTGGAATGAGATCGGTGAGGCTCAGCTTACTGGACCTGACCTCATTCTAGAGACAACAGATAAGGTTAAGAAAGTTCGTGATAATCTCCAGACAGCTAGAAGCCGTCAAAAGAGTTACGCGGACCGACGACGCAAGCCCTTAGAATTTCAAGTCGGTGATCGCGTATTACTTAAGGTCTCACCTTGGAAAGGTGTGATCAGATTTGGAAAAACAGGAAAACTTGCACCTAGATATGTTGGACCATTCAAGATCGTCGAAAGAATCGGTAAGGTAGCCTACAGACTTGAGTTACCTCCTGAACTTGGAAATGTTCATCCAACCTTTCACGTGTCTAATCTCAAGAAGTGTTTAGCTGATGAGAACCTCCACATACCACTTGACGAAATTCATGTTGATAACACGATGCATTTTGTTGAGAAACCCGTGGAAATCATGGACCGTGAAGTCAAATGGCTTAAGCGCAAGTGCATTCCATTGGTCAAAGATCTTTGGGAATCTAAACGTAGACCAGAATTTACTTGGGAACGAGAAGATCAAATGAAGGTGAAATATCCACATCTTTTCTCACAAGTTTCCTCTAAATAAATTTCGGGACAAAATTTCCTCAAGTAGGGGATACTGTGACACCTGTGTCTGTAATCATTGTAAACTGTTCAGTTATCAATAAAATAATGTTATCTGATCCCAATATTTGTTTGTTTATGTTTGACATTTTGCATGTTTTGATTTTTGTTCAAATCCAAACTCTGTATCGCTTTCTGGAGAGTTATACACAAACCGATGCGTAAACGTAATCAGTTTAACGCGACAAATACCCTGGAACATCAATTTATGCTTAACATACCTTAAATAACCTTTACATAACTTAGAAATAAGTTTTGAAGGCTTTGGTATGGCAAAATCAAGTTTATTCGCTTACAGGGACTAAATTCGACAAACTGCGAAAGTATGCCGATTCGTACTGTAACGAACAATCCGGAACATGACCATAAGTTAAACATACCCTAAATAAGCTTTACATAGTTCAGAAATAGGCTTTGAGGGGTTTGGTATACTAAAATAAACTTTTTGATCATTCAGGGACTAAAAGCGTCAAAAAGTGCATAAGTTTGCATTTTCGCGCATATCTTACGTTCTGAATACATCCGGACTTCCAAAAATTTATGTAACCACTAAAATATTTTATTTTAGTGATTGGCATGATAAAAATCCATTCGTCGCGTAATTTGGATCGTTTTTCGCGTCCGTTCGCGTTTCGTCGTAATTAACCGAATAACGTGATCGTACGGCCAAACGAACCGACATCCGACATATTTTTGAGCATGTTTCATGTCCACTATGTTTAGGCATCATTGTAGAGCCTTGAAAATGGCTTAACGTGTGACAACTCGAACTTTAGACTTACTTTGTGTAACGTATGTGAACGTGTTATGATTATACGGGCTTGATTTAAATGAACGCTATGTTATTATGTGCTACTTGTGCTGTGTTTACGTGAATTATATTGAGTGAATAAATACTATGTGTTACATGTTTATGTGATTACGAGATATGGTTACTTAAACCGAATAGTAATTCGCTTACAAAACCCACTCGGTCCATTTAGTGGACTCGAGACCATGAGAAAACCCATGTGGGTTTCGGCCCACATCCCTTGTACGCATTTATATACACATGCACATCATAGGGTTTTAGTTTTTACAACCTTTGCAACCAAGAGCACACACATACTCTCTCTCGATCGGAACCCAAGGCAGCCGACCCTCTCAAGTCTCGAAGTTTCTTGTAATCGGATCATCCCTCGTGCACACCTTAGAATCGGTTAGTGTTTATGGTTGGTTGTTTATACATGATGTCTTATGATGGGGATGTTTGATGATGTTTATCTCATGATAATCTAGGGCTATTGTATGTGATTGAAGGTGTTCATGTAATCGGTTCATGTATAGATCTGATAGTGTTGTTATAGCTTAAACGGATTGATAATCATATTAACAGATGTAATCACACATAGGCTAGGGTGCATGTTAGTTAGAATCGGCTGGTTTGATAACCCGATTGCATGTTTGTTTGATTTAATTGCTATTGTTATTGATGATAATAGGAAACTGTTTGAATGTGGTTGAAATTGGAATTAAAACTGATTTGATCTGTTTCTCCGAATTTCTGATTATGTTTGCTGAAATCACGGTGTTAATTGATGGAGATTAAGGAAATCAGTTACATACTCGGTTACGACACATGATTGCGAGTCGGGACCATAGTTGCGAGTCAGGTTGCGACTCGTAACCAAGCCAGCACAAGCCGAGACCATGGTTGCGAGTCCCGTTGCGACTCGTAACCAGACCATGATGAACCGAGATCACCATTGCGACTCGTAACCAGCTGTTGCGACTCGTAATCTCCGGTTGCGACTCGAGATCGCCGGTTGCGACTCGAGACCACCATTTACACGCACACTGTTGGGCCTTCACTGTCACGGGCCCAATCTATTGAGCCCAACGATTGAATTTGTGGACTGTTTGCTATTGGACTTTTACTATTACAGGCCCAACTATTTGGGCCGGACACTTGGCTATTTGTTTAACTGTTTTGCTTTGGGCTGCTATTGGGATACGTGTTCATTGCCATGATCAATACGTGTTAGTAACTTACGTGTTTTATACAAACCTGACTTGCGTAATAACCATGATAGGACGTGAGTGACCATTTACTTGCTACTTGTACTTTCTGTGTATCTGCCGAGCAAACCAAGGTGAGTTCACACAGCCAAGGCATGGGATTCCCGGGTTGGGAATTGGGTTGGATATGTTATTGTAAAAAGAGTTACTCGTACTTACGCATATACCAGACTATAGACCATCGTCCTCAGGTTAGTCAGGACACGTTACGTAAAGCCTACGTAACCCAGTATATTTGCCATATGTCTCCCGGGTCGGGAGGACACGTTACGTAAAACCTACGTAACCCAATACCCTCTACTGGCTTCCAGGTCGGAAGGCCACGCTGCGTAAAGCCTACGTAGCCCCCACGCGTACCACTGTCCTCGGGGAAGGGCACGTCACGTAAAGCCTACGTGACCCTGTACGTTTTCCTGTTCTCGGTAAAGAAGAACACATGGTCGGAAGTTAGTCTAGTAAGTACCGTTAATGAGAAGCCCTCATTAACCAGGATGAACATGGGAAGCCCCCACCTTTAGTACACACTAGTATGGGAAGCCCCCACTAGCTATACTTATGCATTACGTTATGAACTTACTTTCTGTGAACTCGCTCAACTAGTTTGTTGATTATTTGCTGCATGCCTTGCAGGACCTTAGGTACATTATGGAGCTTGCACAGGGAGGAGCAGGTCGTTGTGGGATTTGGATTCATGAACGATTTTCAAACTTATAATTATTTTGAGATACATTACTATGCTTCCGCTACTTAAACGATGTTTGGTTTTGAAACATCAATCATGTTATGATGAATTACATTAATTACTTTTATTATTAAATGCTATGTTTGATATGATTGATGGCTTGATCCTGGTCAGTCACGCTCCCAAGCGGTGGTACTCCGCGGGTGGATTTTGAGGGTGTGACAGATTGGTATCAGAGCCATTGGTTATAGAGAACTTGGTTTTAATATGGGAAAACGTTTTTATTAAAACCGGACTAAACCAGAACAGTGCTCTCAACGATCCACAACGACGCTTCGCTCCACGTGCAAGACTCGACATCCTAGGTAATAAGGTTTATGTTATTGCCTGTTTGCTAGAACTGCTTAGAACTTTGCTCGCATTACGTTTAGATACACATGATACTATAGCATGAGAATCCCTACGTGCTTACACTTTTCTGTCATCGCCCTACTCGCGAACCATTCTTACGTATGCTACTTGTTACAATGAAGATCATGTCTGGAAGAATCAACATGACACAAGCCCAGCTAGAGGCTCTTGTTCAAGCTCAAGTTGCTGCGGCAGTTGCAGCAGCTCAAGCAGGTAGTATATCCTGCAGTATAGGCACACACTAGGATCTTTAAATCCTACATTAACTCTAGTATTTAACTTCGTCCTATTCGTACACAATAGGTCAACCAGCGCAGCAAGTCTGCACTTTCAAGAACTTCATGGACTGTCGTCCAAATTCCTTCAGCGGCACAGAGGGGGCAGTGGGACTCCTCCATTGGTTTGAAAAGTTAGAATCGGTATTCGAAATGTGCGAGTGCCCTGAGGCTCGCAAGGTCAAGTTTGCTACTGGCACTTTGGAAGGAATAGCGTTAACTTGGTGGAACGCCCAAGTTCAGATCTTAGGGTTGGCAGCTGCTAACGCCACCCCATGGAACGACTTTAAGGAACTCATCAAGCGTGAGTATTGCACGCGTGAAGATATTCACAAGCTGGAAGACGAGCTGTATAACCTAAAAATGGTTGGATCAGAAATCGAAGAGTATACTAAACGGTCGAACGAGCTGGCCGTTCTGTGTCCTACTATGGTGGACCCTCCATACAAGCGCATTGAGTTGTATCTCAAGGGATTGGCGCCAGAAATTCAGAGCCATGTGACGTCGGCTAACCTCGAAAACATCCAGGAAATTCAGCGTCTCGCTCACCGTATCACCGATCAGGCAGTGGATCAGAATAAACTGCCCAAGCGTGTTAATGCTACTGCTAACGTCACCACCTCAGTTACTCCTGCTACATCTGGTGACAGTAAAAGGAAATGGGATGGAGATTCGAGTAAAGGTTCAGCGACTGTTCAGCCACAAGCTCAGCAGCAGAAGATTGACCACTATCAGAGTCCCAGTCAGCAATCCTCTGGTGGTCACAGACAGAAGAGATATCAGGGAAGTCAACCTAAGTGCTACAATTGCCACAGGCATCACAATGGGCCGTGTAACAAGGGTCGTTGTCAAAGGTGTCTTAAGATGGGGCACGAGGCCAAAGACTGTAGGAGCCCACGGCCTGCGAATCAGAATCAGCAGCCTCAGCAACCAGCTCCACAGAACCAGCAGCAGCAACAGCAGCCACAGCGTGGAAACCGGGGATGTTTCCAGTGTGGGGCTGAAGGTCACTTCAAACGCGATTGCCCTCAGTTGAACCAGAATCGCAACAACAACAATCAGGGCAACGGGAACAACAACGGTGGAAACAACAACAACAACGGCAATGAAGCTCGTGGTCGTGCATTCGTGCTAGGTCGAGGTGACGCAGTGAACGATCCCAACGTTGTTATGGGTAAGTTTCTCCTCGACAATATTTACGTTACTGTTTTGTTTGATTCGGGTGCGGATACAAGCTATATGTCTGTGAAAATGTGTCAACTGCTAAAACGTGCACCAACACTTTTACCCACCAAACATGTAGTAGAGTTAGCTAACGGTAAAAGTCTAGAAGCCACGCACGTAGTTCAGGGTTGTAATCTTATCCTAGCTGGTCAAGCCTTCTCTATAGATCTCATTCCCATAGTTTTGGGTAGTTTCGACGTCGTGATTGGGATGGATTGGTTATCCCAACACCAGGCAGAAATTTTATGCAGCGAGAAGGTTATTCGCATTCCACGTTCTGGTCAGGAACCCCTCGAAGTTCAAGGCGACAAGAGTGGTGCTGTGGTTGGCATCATCTCTTTCTTGAAGGCTCAGAAGTGCTTACGTAAAGGTCACACAGCCATTTTGGCTCTTGTTTCAGACGCCTCAGCAAAGGAAAAGAAATTGGAGGATATTCCAATTGTACGTGATTACCCTCAGGTGTTTCCTGAAGACTTACCTGGCTTACCGCCTCATCGTCAGGTCGAATTTCAGATCGAGCTCGCTCCAGGGGCAGCACCCATAGCTCGCGCACCATATCGTCTAGCTCCATTAGAATTGGAGGAACTGTCAAAACAGCTGCAAGAACTCTTGGAAAAGGGTTTCATACGTCCAAGATCTTCGCCTTGGGGAGCTCCAGTACTTTTCGTGAAAAAGAAAGACGGTACGTTCAGGATGTGCATCGACTACCGTGAACTGAACAAGGTGACGGTGAAGAACCGTTATCCTCTTCCACGCATCGACGACTTATTCGACCAGTTGCAAGGGTCGTGCTACTATTCGAAGATAGACTTAAGGTCTGGGTATCATCAGCTGAGAGTCCGGGATGAGGACGTCTCTAAGACAGCATTCAGAACTCGCTATGGTCACTACGAGTTCTTGGTTATGCCATTCGGGTTAACGAACGCGCCTGCTGTATTTATGGATCTAATGAACAGGGTGTGCAAACCCTATCTTGACAAGTTTGTCATAGTATTCATCGACGACATTCTGATTTACTCCAAGAGTCAGGAGGAACACGAGCAGCACCTTCGTCTTATTTTGGAACTCCTTCGGAAGGAACAGTTGTACGCTAAGTTTTCTAAATGTGACTTCTGGCTTCGTGAAGTCCACTTTTTAGGCCACGTAGTGAACAAGGATGGGATCCATGTCGATCCATCCAAGGTAGATTCGATCAGAAACTGGCCTGCACCGCGTACACCGACAGAGATACGTCAATTCTTGGGTCTGGCAGGTTACTACAGACGGTTTATCAAGGATTTCTCGAAGATTGCTCAGCCGCTTACGTTACTAACACAGAAGGGTGTTACCTATCGCTGGGGAGAGCCCCAGGAGACTGCTTTTCAGCACCTAAAGGATAGACTTTGCAGTGCACCTATCCTCTCTTTGCCAGAGGGCACAGATGATTTTGTGGTTTATTGTGATGCATCCATTCGGGGACTTGGATGTGTGTTAATGCAGCGCGACAAGGTTATTGCTTACGCCTCTCGTCAACTCAAGGTTCACGAACGGAACTACACGACGCACGATTTAGAGCTGGGAGCTGTCGTTTTCGCGCTTAAGATATGGCGACACTACCTGTACGGTACCAGGTGCACGATTTACACCGATCACAGGAGTCTCGAGCATATCCTTAAGCAGAAGGATTTGAACATGCGTCAACGACGATGGGTTGAATTACTTAACGACTACGAACGCGCTATCAAGTATCATCCAGGCAAAGCCAATGTTGTGGCTGATGCCCTTAGTCGAAAGGACACTTTACCGAAGCGCGTGCGAGCGCTACAGCTCACGATTCAGTCTAGCCTCCCCACTCAGATACGAGCTGCTCAGACAGAAGCACTGAAGCCCGAAAACGTCAAGGCTGAGGCCTTACGCGGCTCACGACAACAGATGGAACGGAAGGCAGACGGCGCCTACTATGTAACGGGCCGGATTTGGGTCCCACTTTATGGCGGTCTACGCGAACTTGTGATGGACGAAGCACACAAGTCTCGCTACTCGGTACATCCAGGGTCGGATAAAATGTACCACGATATTAGCACTACTTATTGGTGGCCTAGTATGAAGGCCCACATTGCTACGTATGTTGGAAAATGCTTGACCTGTGCGAGAGTCAAGGTCGAATATCAGAAACCAGCTGGCCTGCTTCAGCAGCCTAAGATACCGCAGTGGAAATGGGAAGAAATTTCCATGGATTTCGTTACAGGCCTACCTAGGTCCCAGCGTGGGAACGATACGATATGGGTGATCGTGGATCGACTCACTAAGTCTGCACACTTCCTACCTATAAAGGAAACCGATAAGTTCTCCACTCTCGCAGACGTCTATCTTAAAGAAGTTGTTTCGAGGCACGGGGTGCCCACATCTATCATTTCGGATCGCGATGCACGATTCACGTCAGAACTTTGGCAAGCGATGCATAAATCCTTTGGCTCACGACTAGACATGAGCACAGCATACCACCCTTAGACGGATGGGCAGTCTGAGCGTACGATCCAAACCCTTGAAGACATGCTTCGGGCATGCGTCATCGATTTCGGCAACGGCTGGGAAAAGCACCTCCCTTTGGTGGAGTTTTCTTACAATAATAGTTATCACACCAGCATCCAAGCCGCTCCATTCGAGGCATTGTACGGGCGTAAATGCCGGTCACCTCTCTGTTGGGCAGAGGTGGGGGATAGTCAGATCACGGGTCCAGAGATTGTAGTGGACGCCACAGAAAAGATTGCACAGATACGACAACGCATGGCGGCAGCACGCGACCGTCAGAAAGCCTACGCGGACAAGCGTAGAATGCCATTGGAATTTGAGGTCGGGGACCGAGTTTTATTGAAAGTTTCACCCTGGAAGGGTGTGGTTCGTTTTGGCAAATGGGGCAAACTAAATCCGCGGTATGTCGGACCATTTGAAATCATAGAAAAGATTGGCAAAGTAGCCTACAAGTTGAACCTACCAGCTGAACTCGGGGCAGTTCACAATGTCTTTCATGTATCGAACTTAAAGAAGTGCCTATCAGATGAAAACCTCATCATTCCTTTTAAGGAACTCACTATCGACGAACGGTTGCAGTTCGTCGAGGAACCAGTTGAAATCACGGACCGGGATGTGAAGGTCCTCAAACACAAGAGAATCCCTCTTGTCCGAGTTCGTTGGAACTCCAAACGTGGCCCAGAGTACACCTGGGAACGCGAAGACAGGATGACAGAAAAGTACCCCCAGTTATTCGAAACCAGTGCTACCACTACTGAGGCTGAAGCTACTACTTCGGAATTTCGGGACGAAATTCCAGATCAACGGGGGGAGGATGTGACACCCCAGGAAAATCAGTGAACAGTACAGTTTACCTAGCTTCCTCAGTGAGTGCATACCAAATTTCGGGACGAAATTTCCAATTAGTTGGGGATAATGTGACAACTCGAACTTTAGACTTACTTTGTGTAACGTATGTGAACGTGTTATGATTATACGGGCTTGATTTAAATGAACGCTATGTTATTATGTGCTACTTGTGCTGTGTTTACGTGAATTATATTGAGTGAATAAATACTATGTGTTACATGTTTATGTGATTACGAGATATGGTTACTTAAACCGAATAGTAATTCGCTTACAAAACCCACTCGGTCCATTTAGTGGACTCGAGACCATGAGAAAACCCATGTGGGTTTCGGCCCACATCCCTTGTACGCATTTATATACACATGCACATCATAGGGTTTTAGTTTTTACAACCTTTGCAACCAAGAGCACACACATACTCTCTCTCGATCGGAACCCAAGGCAGCCGACCCTCTCAAGTCTCGAAGTTTCTTGTAATCGGATCATCCCTCGTGCACACCTTAGAATCGGTTAGTGTTTATGGTTGGTTGTTTATACATGATGTCTTATGATGGGGATGTTTGATGATGTTTATCTCATGATAATCTAGGGCTATTGTATGTGATTGAAGGTGTTCATGTAATCGGTTCATGTATAGATCTGATAGTGTTGTTATAGCTTAAACGGATTGATAATCATATTAACAGATGTAATCACACATAGGCTAGGGTGCATGTTAGTTAGAATCGGCTGGTTTGATAACCCGATTGCATGTTTGTTTGATTTAATTGCTATTGTTATTGATGATAATAGGAAACTGTTTGAATGTGGTTGAAATTGGAATTAAAACTGATTTGATCTGTTTCTCCGAATTTCTGATTATGTTTGCTGAAATCACGGTGTTAATTGATGGAGATTAAGGAAATCAGTTACATACTCGGTTACGACACATGATTGCGAGTCGGGACCATAGTTGCGAGTCAGGTTGCGACTCGTAACCAAGCCAGCACAAGCCGAGACCATGGTTGCGAGTCCCGTTGCGACTCGTAACCAGACCATGATGAACCGAGATCACCATTGCGACTCGTAACCAGCTGTTGCGACTCGTAATCTCCGGTTGCGACTCGAGATCGCTGGTTGCGACTCGAGACCACCATTTACACGCACACTGTTGGGCCTTCACTGTCACGGGCCCAATCTATTGAGCCCAACGATTGAATTTGTGGACTGTTTGCTATTGGACTTTTACTATTACAGGCCCAACTATTTGGGCCGGACACTTGGCTATTTGTTTAACTGTTTTGCTTTGGGCTGCTATTGGGATACGTGTTCATTGCCATTATCAATACGTGTTAGTAACTTACGTGTTTTATACAAACCTGACTTGCGTAATAACCATGATAGGACGTGAGTGACCATTTACTTGCTACTTGTACTTTCTGTGTATCTGCCGAGCAAACCAAGGTGAGTTCACACAGCCAAGGCATGGGATTCCCGGGTTGGGAATTGGGTTGGATATGTTATTGTAAAAAGAGTTACTCGTACTTACGCATATACCAGACTATAGACCATCGTCCTCAGGTTAGTCAGGACACGTTACGTAAAGCCTACGTAACCCAGTATATTTGCCATATGTCTCCCGGGTCGGGAGGACACGTTACGTAAAACCTACGTAACCCAATACCCTCTACTGGCTTCCAGGTCGGAAGGCCACGCTGCGTAAAGCCTACGTAGCCCCCACGCGTACCACTGTCCTCGGGGAAGGGCACGTCACGTAAAGCCTACGTGACCCTGTACGTTTTCCTGTTCTCGGTAAAGAAGAACACATGGTCGGAAGTTAGTCTAGTAAGTACCGTTAATGAGAAGCCCTCATTAACCAGGATGAACATGGGAAGCCCCCACCTTTAGTACACACTAGTATGGGAAGCCCCCACTAGCTATACTTATGCATTACGTTATGAACTTACTTTCTGTGAACTCGCTCAACTAGTTTGTTGATTATTTGCTGCATGCCTTGCAGGACCTTAGGTACATTATGGAGCTTGCACAGGGAGGAGCAGGTCGTTGTGGGATTTGGATTCATGAACGATTTTCAAACTTATAATTATTTTGAGATACATTACTATGCTTCCGCTACTTAAACGATGTTTGGTTTTGAAACATCAATCATGTTATGATGAATTACATTAATTACTTTTATTATTAAATGCTATGTTTGATATGATTGATGGCTTGATCCTGGTCAGTCACGCTCCCAAGCGGTGGTACTCCGCGGGTGGATTTTGAGGGTGTGACATAACGGGCTTTAAACGTGTAGGATCGTTTTCAGACCTGAACGAGTCGTTCAGAAGAGTTCTCGGATCAAATCAGAGGCGGAATACAAAGATTTGATCTTCGTTTAGCTTGTTATACACTTTAACTGTCTCTTTTTTTGATAAACATGACGATACAATGGCTGGAGACAATTTGGCAGCACCTCGGTACAAAATCCTGATTCCCCACGAAAGTGCAACTTTCTGATTCCCCACGAAATGACAATTTTCTAATTCCCCACGAAAATGTCATGTCCATTTCGTGGGAAATCATCATTTCGTGGGAAATTAACATTTCGTGCCCTAATCTAAACAACTCTATACAAGACTCGATACAAGACGAAGACGACAGAGGGATGCACCAACAAACTCCCCCTCGGATGTTGACGGAGTCTTCAGTGTCGAGTCTTCGCATCTTCAGTCTTTATCAGTCTCTGGGCTTCATTTTGAAGTATTGACGCTGTAAGTATCCTCAATCTCTATCTCTTGTCACACCCCGACCACGTAGAACATACAAAACGTGGCGGAAACGTCGGGGAGTGTTGGGACAGAATCATTGTTTCATAACACATGGAAATTTAAATATTGTTTTATTGATTAAATGAACTCGTTGTTCTGTTACAATCACATAAGTACAACTATGATCTTCCAAGTTTTAAAGTTGCTAAGGCACGAGTCCATCCTAAATGTAGCATGCATCAACAATCATCTCAAGACAGCACCTGAAACATGTGTAAAAATAGGTACGTCAGCATAAAAATGCCTGTGAGATACATAGGTTTTGTGAAAACGGAGTTCATGACTTATGTTTGAGAAAATGTTTAGTCATGAACTTTGTAAATTTGCTTTGTCTTGTAAATCATTTGAAAAACGATAGGATCAGATGATATGTATAAATAAGAGAATAATGTATGGCTAACTGAATAACCATGTAAAATGAGTTTGTATAAGTTAAGTTGTTTGAAAAGCAATGTTTTAATAAAACGTTTATGGTATATATAAAATATACCTTGGTTTTAAGAAAGTTGAATAAGTAATATATTAAAATATATTTCAGTTCCAATATTGTTAACCCATGTGTACTAAATAACGCCACGGTATGTAATTCAATGAAAACACTTATATATAAGAAGTACCAGCGGCGTATCTACCATGTTTTCATCACATTACACTCGTTCCGTTATCTAAACACTAACCAAAACCAAATCGTTTGATAGATAGTATATTAAATATACTTTAGTTGTTCAAAATAATAGTTTTCAGTAGTATATTACAAGTATACCTTGGATTTATAAATAACACATTAAACCATGTTTTAGTTTTGTAACTAACATATCAGTATATGCTTTGGATGTGATAAATAACATATTAAACTATGTTTTAGTTATGTAAGTAACATATCACAATATGCTTTGGATGATTACAAAATATATGTTGGTTCTGTACAATACCACACATGAGAGTATATCAAACTATACTTTTTGGGAGTATATCAAAATATACTTTAAAGGTGCGATTTAAGAATTCATTCAGACCTGGTGCATCAAACTACACCTTTGAGACTATAAGGATACCACAAAGGAAATCCCTATTTGGATGGAGAAACAAATTGGTTTCAGACATTCCATGACAACAGGAATGGGGTGTCTAGTCCTATAGCGCTATATCATACTACCAATCGGTCTGGTGAATGTATAAGTACAATCCAACAATTAATCTTATAATCTTTGAGAAATCAGTGTTTAAACCATAGATAGTCATTTAGTTTGTCAAAAGATAAATACTAACATGTATAATCAATTATACTTTGAAATCATGAAAATAACAGATAGGTACACATGCATCACCCCAAAACAGTTTGGAAAACAGTAAAAGAGGGGATTCAATGTACTCACCTGCGATTGCTTTGGATTCCTTGTATAATAACCGGATAATGCTAAAGATCACGGAATATCAACGGCACCTAATAGGTAGCTTATGCTAATATACCGGACCAAATCGGAAGGATCGGACAGTACGCGGGTTCGTAAACCAAACGAGTATGGAGACTCGTGTAATATGGCTTAGCAAAGCCTACATACTAAAATGAAACCTAATCTAAGTGCTTACGGTCCATCACGACCCGTTTAGGTAGCTTATGCTACCCTAACGCGTCGTTCGCGTAGAACGCGTTCGGAACGCCTAACATTGCGACCACACGGTATAACCTCGGAAGGTTATAGCTACGGTCACCTAATGTGTTTGGTCGGGTCCTAATGACCGACCAAATGGGTCGGGTTCGAAAGTATAAGCGATGGTTTAAATCGCTTACCTTACGACCCTATATAAGCACTAAACTAAAAGTGACGAGCTAAGCATGTTAGAACATGCTTAACTAAGTTTAGAAACAGGTTTGGCATCAAAACAAACGGCTTTGATGCCCACGAGTAGTTTGGTTACAAAATACGCAAGAATACGCATTTTGGCCGAAACTACGACTCGTCACTGAGCCTAGATAACGTGGTAATCAGTAGGTATGGTCACTATGGACCATAACCATCGTGATCACGCTCACGTTATGAAGTTCCATGAACATCACATTGACCAAAAGCTGGTCAATGCAGAAAGTCAACAAAACGTTGACTTTCGGACTCGAAAAGCGAATAAAAGAACGAAAGAAGACTTACGGAGGGTCCCCGAGTGCTAATCAAGATCAAATAGCTCAGGTATGAAACAACGGTTCCAACTTAGAGCCTTAAGATCTGATTTTGTGATTTTTACACTAAAGGGGGGGGGGTATTTATAGGAAAAGTGGAACCGTTAGGATCGTTTTATCAAATATCGTGCCTTGATCTCGTGCGTACATGTGTCCAGGGGTTAAATACACTGAACTTGGCCCTTGGCCCTTCATTTGGGTGAAAAGGCATCGCCCCTTGATCGAACGAAAGGCCAGATTCTGCATTAAATGCAAAATCTTCTGTCAGACATCCTTACGCGGCCCGCCTACACATTTGGGCAAACCTTACGCGGGCCGCCTGGCCCCTCTGATCTGCACCACTTGCAGAATTTACATATTTGGCCCCTGTTGCGTTTTTAAGCCATTTCCAGCCCTTTCAAGACCTGTAAAGCCATCTTTAAGGCCCTATAATGATGCCTAAACATTGTGGACATGAAACATGCCCAAAAATATGTCGGATGTCGGTTCGTTTGGCCGTACGATCGCGATGTTCGCTTAATTACGACGGAATGCGCATAAGCGCGAAAGACGATCCAAATGACTCGACAAATGGATTTTTCTCATGCCAAACACTAAGGCATAATATAAGGATGCTTACATAAATTTTTGGATGTCCGGATGTATTCAGAACGTGAGTTATGCGCGAAAGTGCAAACTTATGCACTTTTTGACACTTTTAGTCCCTGAATGATCCAAAAGTTTGTTTTAGCATACCAAACCCCTCAAAGCCTATTTCTAAGCTATGTAAAGGATATATATGGTATGTTTAACTTATGGACATGTTCTGGAATGTTCGTTACAGTTCAAATTGGCATACTTTCGCAGTTTGTCAAGTTTAGTCCCTGTAAGCCAATTAACTTGTTTTTGCCATACCAAATCCTTCAAAACTTATTTCTAAGTTATGTAAAGGTTATTTAAGGTATGTTAAGTGTATGATGGTCTCCCGGAGTATTTTTCGCATTAAACTGAGTACGTTTATGCACCAGTTTGCGTATAATTCTCCAGAAAGCGTTGTAGAGTATGAAATTGAACAAGAATTGATATGTGCAAAGCATACACATATTTATACAAATCCCAAGTATGAAATACAATATTTCCTTGGTTTGGCATTTGTTTGATGGTTGAAGTGACACAGGTGTCACAGTCTCCCCTACTTTAGGAAATTTCGTCCCGAAATTTAATTCTAGAGGAAACTCGTGAGGACAGCTGTGAAGGTTTCGCCTTATAATAGATCCATTGAACCCTTAGGTAAAACCTGGGCCATGTTAGGATTCTTAGCGAATTTGTTAACCCTCAGAGTGAATTCCTTGAAATAGTAAAACATGAAATTTTGAACTACTGATTGACGAACGTTTCTTATGAAGGCTTATCATAGGAAAACTTGGTGTGTGATTGAGATCAGAATTGGGGGAGTGTGAGAATAAATGACATTGCTCGAGGTCCGAGACTTCTCCCGTATCATTATTCTTGTCACTAGGTCTTAACACATGATGAAACTTCCTGTGGTTCCTGTGCACTGAATTCCATAATTATGTAGGCCTCCATAATTACGTAATTCCTTGCACAGTCCGCACAGTCCATTTCATAATCCGTAGGAAAAATTACTTGAATAAATATGAAGCGATTTGACTAGACCACCAAAGGATCCTTTTAATTCGATCAACGAACGATCTTTTTAACTAGATCAACACATGATCTTCTTAACTAGACCGTCGTACGATCTCTTTAAATAGACCGCTTAAGGGATCATTTTTATATCATCACATGATATTTCTAATCAGATTTTCAAAATCAATCTGTTTAAGCAGACCTTTCAAGAGGTCCAATTATAAAATAATACTTTATAACCCGAGGGACTTAACTACACTGTTGAAATCCATTAAGGGTTTAAGATAGTATCTTTGGATATCCCATTATGAATCTCTCGTATGAAGATATCAAAGATTCTATGAGGATTTGGATGGATCACATACAACCACAAAACATGTAAGAAAATACATAAGCACAAATTTAGTTAACTTGATTCTTTATTTTGTTATCCTTAGGTATGGATATTAAGGCACACTAGGAATCCAACCTATGGATTTCATTCGGCACTTTAACGATTTATGAAGATCTATCTATAAAGATAGAGGGATTCTCAATAAGTGTTTGACTTTGTTTCTTAAAAGAAACGAGAGTTTAAGGTTCTTGGGGAGATCACAAGTGATCATAATATGACAGAACCATACGAGTAGTTTGTCTTTGGGTTGACATCATAAAGTTGCATCAAGCATTCACACAAACGCATAAATTTTGCAGAAATAAAAACAACAAATCTTTATTTATGTAACAACGGAATTGTCTTGAAGTGTCAAAAGATAGCAACTAAGGTAATACAAAACACTAATTGTTTCTGCTGCATCATTGTTCATGTTTGCCTCATTGATGTTGAACACTCGTCCATGCGCTGGAGGTATGTTAACAAGCCTTGGGCAATTGTTCCTGTAGTGGGTAAGGTCACCACAGTTATAACATGACCCTGGAGGGAACCGTGCTTGAACAGCAGCAGGGTTTGCAGCAGCTTGATTTGCATAACGACAAACATTGATCAAATGTCCCAACCGCCCACAGTGGGTACATTTGTGACACTGCTCTTGCTCTAGATGATGTCGGTTGCATTTGTTGCACAACGGTGCAGTACCAACATAGTTTTGTCTTTTACGAGGTTGTGTTGGCTGGTTTGGTGCAACTTGTTTGTCTTGAGCAGTTACAGCGTAGCTTTGAGAGGCTTTGCGCTTTTTCTTCTTGGGCACCTCAGCACTTTCTTCCTTTGTTTCCACATGAGCAGTCTTGTCAGATGGTCTTAAGTCGCCCTTCCGAAACAGCTTGTGCTTCCTGATTTGGGATTCAGTCAGAGTGGCAGCCAATTCAATGGCTTGTCTGACAGTAGTAGGGTTGCTGCCAGTAACGATGTCCTGAACTACGTCAGGAAGCCCATCAATGTATTTCTCAATCGCCTTATCCAGAGGCGTAACCATAGTAGGGCATAACAAGCTCAATTCCTCATAGCGATCAGTATAGGCTCGATGTTCCCCACTGTCTTGCTTTAAATCATCCAATTCCCTTTCTAGAGCCCTAAGCTCATGACGAGGACAGAACTCCTTCATCATAAGAGCCCTAAGCTCGGCCCAAGTCTGTGCTAATGCAACCTCTGCACCGCGGTCTCTCATAACCCCGTTCCACCACGTAAGAGCCCTCTTCTGAAACACACTCGAAGAAAACTCGACCTTGCGATTTTCAGGACACTGAACGTGACGGAAAGTATTCTCAATGCTCTCGAACCATTGAAGAAGACCAGTTGCTCCTTCAGAACCATTAAACTTGAGCGGTTTAGCCGAGTTAAAAATCTTGAAATTGCATGGAGCATTGTTGTTGTTGATGGCCTGAGTTATTTGAGCATAAAGAATTGGGAAGGCAGCAGCCATTTGTTGCGCGATGGTTTCCGCCAGTTCGGCATTCGCCATCTGATTGTCGCGTCGAGGAGGCATTCTATGTGACAACTCGGACTTTAGACCCACTTTGTGCAACGTATGTGAACGTGTTATGATTGCGAGCTTTGATTTAAATGAATGTCATGTTATTATGTGCTACGTGTATTGTGTATTAAATATGGTTGTTGTTAATAAAAATTGGATCGCACAACACACTCGGCCCAAGGGCAGCCCAAGCGGATGGGCCGGCCCACTCCCATACGCGCACCAAATTAACCACCTTAGGGACTTGATTGTTTCTCATTGTTACAAAATATCATAACACACACTAAACCCTAGCTAATATCCCTCCCTCTCGTTCGCAAACACAAGACGGCCGGACATCAATCTCGATTCGGATCACCTCTACCGATCGGTTAGTGTTTTAATTGAATTGCTTTACTTGATTTGTGTGTTAGTCGGCTGAATGTGTTGTTGAATCGGTCGGACATGTTAGAACTGATCGACCGGATATGTTTGATGGATAGGAATCGATGTCTGATAATCGAGTAACATGTTATATGTTCGGAATTGTTGTATGATGATGTTGTTGAGAATCGGACTACATGATGGAATGATTAATCGGACATGGTAATAGGTTAATCAATTCGTGAGATAACCGGTCGAACATGCTTGTGGATCGGCCGGATATGTTTGTTAATCGGCTATCATGCTATGTAATCGGATTTGTTGTTGATAATGTTTAATGATGATGTCTGAGTTGATTGGCCACATGTTTATGAAATCGGAAATCGTGTATGATATTATGGTTATGTGAATTGGTTGTAGAAACCCTAGTTTGATCAATGATATGCTTAGATGATAGGGTTGATCTGTATGAATGTTATAACGTTGTTCTTGTTGATTTCGATTCGGTTAGGGTTCATATGAGTACGTGATAAATTTGCTTGTTTGATCGATAATTATCGAAATAGGAACTGTTATGTGATTGTAACTGAATTCACGATATCCGGTCACACAAATCTCAATCCGGACGGATTGTAAACCGGACTGACATCCGCACGAACCAGCAGTCAGCACGAATTGACAGTCCGCACGAACTGTCAATCCGGACGGATTGTCACCCGCACGGATGATTCAATCCGGACGAACTGACCATACGAATGGACCACACGAATTGAACTGTTATGCCGCACCAGACCCCACTCGCACGAACGGGTAACCTGCACGGATTGTCACCCACACGAGTTGGCAGTCCGCACGAACTTTCACCCGGATGAGTGCCACTCGCACGGATTTCCACCCGGATGGACCAGTGGCCATCCGCACGAAATGCCACCCGCACGGAATGCCCATCCGGACGGATTGGTTACCGCTCGCACGATTTGATTGGTTTTGTTTGGGCCATGCTTTGTGTAATCATACGTGCTCAACGTGAACCGAACCTAACTTGTATAAACACCATGATAGGACGTGATTGACCATTACTCGCTACTATACTCTTTGTGTATCTGCCGAGCAAACCAAGGTGAGTTCACACAGCCAAGGCATGGGATTCCCGGGTTGGGAATTGGGTTGGATATGTTAAATGTGGAATGATTACTCGTACTTACGCATTTCTCTAGACTATAGACCATCGTCCTCAGGTTAGTCAGGACACGTTACGTAAAGCCTACGTAACCCAGTATTTGCCATTTGTCTCCCGGGTCGGGAGGACACGTTACGTAAAGCCTACGTAACCCAATACCATTCACTGGCTTCCAGATCGGAAGGCCACGCTGCGTAAAGCCTACGTAGCCCTCACGCGTACCATGTCCTCGGGGAAGGGCACGTCACGTAAAGCCTACGTGACCCTGTACGTTTTCCTGTTCTCGGTAAAGAAGAACACATGGTCGGAAGTTAGTCTAGTAAGTACCGTTAATGAGAAACCCTCATTAGCCAGGATAAACATGGGAAGCCCCCACTAGCTATACTTATGCATTATGTTATGAACCTACTTTCTGTGAACTCGCTCAACTAGTTTGTTGATTATTTTGCTGCATGCCTTGCAGGACCTTAGGTAGATTTGGAGCTTGCACCAGAGGAGAGGCGGGTCGTTGTGGACAAGAACTCGTGAATGCTTATTAAACACTTTTACATTCACACATTGATACTTATGAATTGGGTTTTACATTTAATGCTTCCGCTACTTAAACAGTGTTTGGTTTTGAACATCAATTATGTCTTTGAATATTATTAAATGCTATGTTTGATATAATTGGTGGCTTGATCCTGGTCAGTCACGCCTCCAAGCGGTGGTACTCCGCGTGTGGGATTTTGGGGGTGTGACAGATTGGTATCAGAGCCATTGGTTATAGAGAACTTGGTTTTAATATGGGAAAAACATTTTTATTAAAACCGGACTATAACCAGAACAGTGCTCTCAACGATCCACAACGACGCTTCGCTCCACGTGCAAGACTCGACATCCTAGGTAATAAGGTTATGTTTATTGCCTGTTTGCTAGAATTGCTTAGAACTTTGCTCGCATTACGCTTAGATACACATGCTGTGATTACATGAGAACACCTATATGCCTATACTTTTCTGTCATCGCCCTATTCGCGAACCATTCTTACCTATGCTACTTGTTATAATGAAGATCATGTCTGGAAGAATCAACATGACACAAGCCCAGCTAGAGGCTCTCGTTCAAGCCCAAGTCACAGCGGCACTTGCGGCTGCTCAAGCAGGTAGGATAACCTGTAGTCATAACTTACGCTAGGATCTTTAGATCCTACACTCCTAAACTAGCTCTTGTATTTAAACTTTGCCCTACTCGTACACAATAGGTCAACACGCGCAGCAGCCTGTCTGCACATTTAAGAATTTCATGGACTGTCGTCCAAACACCTTCAGCGGCACGGAAGGAGCAGTGGGACTACTCCACTGGTTCGAGAAGCTAGAATCAGTCTTTGAAATGTGCGAGTGCCCTGAAGCCCGCAAGGTCAAGTTTGCCACCGGCACTTTGGAGGGGATAGCATTGACTTGGTGGAACGCCCAAGTCCAGATCTTAGGGTTGGCAGCTGCTAACGCCACCCCATGGAACGACTTTAAGGAACTCATCAAGCGTGAGTATTGCACGCGGGAAGACATACACAAGCTGGAAGACGAGCTTTATAACTTGAAAATGGTTGGATCGGAAATCGAAGCGTATACCAAACGGTCCAATGAGCTGGCCGTTCTGTGTCCTACTATGGTGGACCCTCCATACAAGCGCATTGAGTTGTATCTCAAGGGATTGGCGCCAGAAATTCAGAGCCACGTGACGTCGGCTAACCTCGAAAACATCCAGGAAATCCAGCGCCTTGCTCATCGCATCACCGATCAGGCAGTGGATCAGAATAGACTGCCCAAGCGTGTTAATGCTACTGCTAACGTCACCACCTCAGTTACTCCTGCTACATCTGGTGACAGTAAAAGAAAATGGGATGGAGATTCCAGCAAAGGTTCAGCATCTGTTCAGCCACAAGCTCAGCAGCAGAAGATCGATCACTATCAGAGTCCCAGTCAGCAATCCTCTAGTGGTCACAGACAGAGGAGATATCAGGGTAGTCAACCCAGGTGCCACAACTGCAACAGGCATCACCACGGCCCGTGTAACAAGGGTCGTTGTCAAAGGTGCCTTAAGATGGGGCACGAGGCCAAAGACTGTAGGAGTCCACGGCCTGCGAATCAGAATCAGCAGCCTCAGCAACCAGCTCCACAGAACCAGCAGCAGCAGCAGCCACAGCGTGGAAACCGGGGATGTTTCCAGTGTGGGGCTGAAGGTCACTTCAAACGCGATTGCCCTCAGTTGAACCAGAACCGCAACAACAACAACAACCAGGGCAACGGCAACAATAACGGTGGGAACAACAACAACAACGGCAATGAAGCTCGTGGTCGTGCTTTTGTGCTAGGTCGAGGCGATGCAGTGAACGATCCCAACGTTGTTATGGGTAAGTTTCTCCTCGACAATATTTACGTTACTGTTTTATTTGATTCGGGTGCGGATACAAGCTATATGTCTGTGAAAATGTGTCAACTACTAAAACGTGCACCAACACTTTTACCCACCAAACATGTAGTCGAGTTAGCTAACGGTAAAAGTCTAGAAGCCACGCACGTAGTTCAGGGTTGTACTCTTATCTTAGCTGGTCAAGCCTTCTCTATTGACCTCATTCCCATAGTTTTGGGTAGCTTCGACGTCGTGATTGGGATGGATTGGTTATCTCAACACCAGGCAGAAATTTTGTGCAGCGAAAAGGTTATTCGCATTCCTCGTTTGGGTCAGGAACCTCTAGAAGTTCAAGGCGACAAGAGTGGTGCAGTGGTTGGCATCATCTCTTTCTTGAAGGCTCAGAAATGCTTACGTAAGGGTCACACAGCCATTTTGGCTCTTGTTTCAGATGCTTCAACAAAGGAAAAGAAATTGGAGGATATTCCAGTTGTACGTGATTACCCTCAGGTGTTTCCTGAAGACTTACCTGGCTTACCGCCTCATCGTCAGGTCGAATTTCAAATCGAGCTCGCTCCAGGAGCAGCACCCATTGCTCGCGCACCATATCGTCTAGCTCCATCGGAATTGGAGGAATTGTCAAAGCAACTGCAAGAACTCTTGGAAAAGGGTTTCATACGACCAAGCTCTTCGCCTTGGGGAGCTCCAGTACTCTTTGTGAAGAAGAAAGACGGTACGTTCAGGATGTGCATCGACTACCGTGAACTCAACAAGGTGACGGTGAAGAACCGTTATCCTCTTCCGCGCATCGACGACTTATTCGACCAGTTGCAAGGGTCGTGCTACTACTCGAAGATAGACTTGAGGTCGGGGTACCATCAGTTGAGAGTCCGGGATGAGGACGTCTCCAAGACAGCCTTCAGAACTCGTTACGGTCACTACGAGTTTCTCGTCATGCCATTTGGGTTAACGAACGCGCCTGCAGTATTTATGGATCTTATGAACAGGGTGTGCAAACCCTATCTCGACAAGTTCGTCATTGTTTTCATCGACGACATTCTGATTTACTCCAAGAGTCAGGAGGAACACGAGCAGCATCTTCGTCTCATTTTAGAACTCCTTCGGAAGGAACAGTTGTACGCCAAACTTTCTAAATGTGACTTCTGGCTTTGTGAAGTCCACTTCTTAGGCCATGTGGTGAACAAGGATGGGATCCATGTCGATCCATCCAAAGTAGATTCGATCAGAAACTGGCCTGCACCGCGTACGCCGACAGAAATACGCCAATTCTTGGGTCTGGCAGGTTATTACAGACGGTTTATCAAGGATTTCTCGAAGATTGCTCAGCCGCTTACGTTACTGACACAGAAGGGTGTTACCTATCGCTGGGGAGAGCCCCAAGAGACTGCTTTTCAGCACCTAAAGGATAGACTTTGCAGTGCACCTATCCTCTCATTGCCAGAGGGCACAGACGACTTCGTGGTTTATTGTGATGCATCCATTCGGGGACTTGGATGTGTGTTAATGCAGCGCGACAAGGTTATCGCTTACGCCTCTCGTCAACTCAAGATTCATGAACGGAACTACACGACGCACGATTTAGAGCTGGGAGCTGTTGTATTCGCGCTTAAAATATGGCGACACTACCTGTACGGTACCAGGTGCACGATTTACACCGATCACAGGAGTCTCGAGCATATTCTTAAGCAGAAGGATTTGAATATGCGTCAACGACGATGGGTCGAATTACTCAACGACTACGAATGCGCTATCAAGTACCATCCAGGCAAAGCCAATGTTGTGGCTGATGCCCTCAGTCGAAAAGACACTTTACCACGGCGCGTGCGAGCGCTACAGCTTACGATTCAGTCTAGCCTTCCTACACAGATACGAGATGCTCAGATAGAAGCATTGAAGCCCGAAAATGTCAAGGCTGAAGCCTTACGCGGCTCACGACAACAGATGGAACAGAAGGCAGACGGCGCCTACTATGTAACGGGCCGGATTTGGGTCCCTCTTTATGGCGGTCTACGCGAACTTGTGATGGATGAGGCTCACAAGTCTCGCTATTCGGTACATCCAGGGTCGGATAAAATGTACCACGACATCAGCACTACTTATTGGTGGCCTAGTATGAAGGCCCACATTGCTACGTATGTTGGAAAATGCTTGACCTGTGCGAGAGTCAAGGTCGAATACCAGAAACCAGCTGGCCTACTTCAGCAGCCTAAGATACCGCAATGGAAATGGGAGGAAATTTCCATGGATTTCGTTACAGGCCTACCTAGATCCCAGCGTGGGAACGATACAATATGGGTCATAGTGGATCGACTCACCAAGTCTGCACATTTCCTGCCAATAAAGGAAACAGATAAGTTCTCCACACTCGCAGACGTTTACCTTAAGGAAGTTGTTTCGAGGCACGGAGTGCCCACATCTATCATTTCGGATCGCGATGCACGATTCACGTCAGAACTATGGCAAGCGATGCACAAATCTTTCGGCTCACGGTTAGACATGAGCACAGCATATCATCCTCAGACGGATGGGCAGTCTGAGCGAACGATCCAAACGCTTGAAGACATGCTTCGGGCATGCGTTATCGATTTCGGCAACGGCTGGGAAAAGCATCTCCCTTTGGTGGAGTTCTCGTATAATAATAGCTATCACACCAGCATTCAAGCCGCTCCATTCGAGGCATTGTACGGGCGTAAATGTCGGTCACCTCTCTGTTGGGCAGAGGTGGGAGATAGTCAGATCACGGGTCCAGAGATTGTTGTGGACGCCACGGAGAAGATTGCACAGATACGACAACGCATGGCGGCAGCACGCGACCGTCAGAAAGCCTACGCGGACAAGCGTAGAAAGCCATTGGAATTTGAGGTCGGGGACCGGGTTTTATTGAAAGTCTCACCCTGGAAGGGTGTGGTACGTTTTGGCAAACGGGGCAAACTAAATCCGCGGTATGTCGGACCCTTTGAAATCATAGAAAAGATTGGCAAGGTAGCCTACAAGTTGAACCTACCAGCTGAACTCGGGGCAGTTCACAATGTCTTTCACGTATCGAACCTAAAGAAGTGCCTATCAGATGAAAATCTCATCATTCCTTTTAAGGAACTCACTATCGACGAGCGGTTGCAGTTCGTTGAGGAACCAGTGGAAATCACGGACCGGGATGTGAAGGTCCTCAAACACAAGAGAATCCCTCTTGTTCGAGTTCGTTGGAACTCCAAACGTGGCCCAGAGTACACCTGGGAACGCGAAGACAGGATGACAGAAAAGTACCCCCAGTTATTCGGGAACAAGGCAACCACTACTGAGGCTGAAGCTACTACTTCGGAATTTCGGGACAAAATTCCAGATCAACGGGGGGAGGATGTGACACCCCAGGAAAATCAGTGAACAATACAGTTTATCTAGCTTCCTCAGTGAGTGCATACCAAATTTCGGGACGAAATTTCCAATTAGTTGGGGATAATGTGACAACTCGGACTTTAGACCCACTTTGTGCAACGTATGTGAACGTGTAATGATTGCGAGCTTTGATTTAAATGAATGTCATGTTATTATGTGCTACGTGTATTGTGTATTAAATATGGTTGTTGTTAATAAAAATTGGATCGCACAACACACTCGGCCCAAGGGCAGCCCAAGCGGATGGGCCGGCCCACTCCCATACGCGCACCAAATTAACCACCTTAGGGACTTGATTGTTTCTCATTGTTACAAAATATCATAACACACACTAAACCCTAGCTAATATCCCTCCCTCTCGTTCGCAAACACAAGACGGCCGGACATCAATCTCGATTCGGATCACCTCTACCGATCGGTTAGTGTTTTAATTGAATTGCTTTACTTGATTTGTGTGTTAGTCGGCTGAATGTGTTGTTGAATCGGTCGGACATGTTAGAACTGATCGACCGGATATGTTTGATGGATAGGAATCGATGTCTGATAATCGAGTAACATGTTATATGTTCGGAATTGTTGTATGATGATGTTGTTGAGAATCGGACTACATGATGGAATGATTAATCGGACATGGTAATAGGTTAATCAATTCGTGAGATAACCGGTCGAACATGCTTGTGGATCGGCCGGATATGTTTGTTAATCGGCTATCATGCTATGTAATCGGATTTGTTGTTGATAATGTTTAATGATGATGTCTGAGTTGATTGGCCACATGTTTATGAAATCGGAAATCGTGTATGATATTATGGTTATGTGAATTGGTTGTAGAAACCCTAGTTTGATCAATGATATGCTTAGATGATAGGGTTGATCTGTATGAATGTTATAACGTTGTTCTTGTTGATTTCGATTCGGTTAGGGTTCATATGAGTACGTGATAAATTTGCTTGTTTGATCGATAATTATCGAAATAGGAACTGTTATGTGATTGTAACTGAATTCACGATATCCGGTCACACAAATCTCAATCCGGACGGATTGTAAACCGGACTGACATGTTGTTGATTGTAAACCGGATTGTCCGACCGATCGGTTAGTGTTTTAATTGAATTGCTTTACTTGATTTGTGTGTTAGTCGGCTGAATGTGTTGTTGAATCGGTCGGACATGTTAGAACTGATCGACCGGATATGTTTGATGGATAGGAATCGATGTCTGATAATCGAGTAACATGTTATATGTTCGGAATTGTTGTATGATGATGTTGTTGAGAATCGGACTACATGATGGAATGATTAATCGGACATGGTAATAGGTTAATCAATTCGTGAGATAACCGGTCGAACATGCTTGTGGATCGGCCGGATATGTTTGTTAATCGGCTATCATGCTATGTAATCGGATTTGTTGTTGATAATGTTTAATGATGATGTCTGAGTTGATTGGCCACATGTTTATGAAATCGGAAATCGTGTATGATATTATGGTTATGTGAATTGGTTGTAGAAACCCTAGTTTGATCAATGATATGCTTAGATGATAGGGTTGATCTGTATGAATGTTATAACGTTGTTCTTGTTGATTTCGATTCGGTTAGGGTTCATATGAGTACGTGATAAATTTGCTTGTTTGATCGATAATTATCGAAATAGGAACTGTTATGTGATTGTAACTGAATTCACGATATCCGGTCACACAAATCTCAATCCGGACGGATTGTAAACCGGACTGACATCCGCACGAACCAGCAGTCAGCACGAATTGACAGTCCGCACGAACTGTCAATCCGGACGGATTGTCACCCGCACGGATGATTCAATCCGGACGAACTGACCATACGAATGGACCACACGAATTGAACTGTTATGCCGCACCAGACCCCACTCGCACGAACGGGTAACCTGCACGGATTGTCACCCACACGAGTTGGCAGTCCGCACGAACTTTCACCCGGATGAGTGCCACTCGCACGGATTTCCACCCGGATGGACCAGTGGCCATCCGCACGAAATGCCACCCGCACGGAATGCCCATCCGGACGGATTGGTTACCGCTCGCACGATTTGATTGGTTTTGTTTGGGCCATGCTTTGTGTAATCATACGTGCTCAACGTGAACCGAACCTAACTTGTATAAACACCATGATAGGACGTGATTGACCATTACTCGCTACTATACTCTTTGTGTATCTGCCGAGCAAACCAAGGTGAGTTCACACAGCCAAGGCATGGGATTCCCGGGTTGGGAATTGGGTTGGATATGTTAAATGTGGAATGATTACTCGTACTTACGCATTTCTCTAGACTATAGACCATCGTCCTCAGGTTAGTCAGGACACGTTACGTAAAGCCTACGTAACCCAGTATTTGCCATTTGTCTCCCGGGTCGGGAGGACACGTTACGTAAAGCCTACGTAACCCAATACCATTCACTGGCTTCCAGATCGGAAGGCCACGCTGCGTAAAGCCTACGTAGCCCTCACGCGTACCATGTCCTCGGGGAAGGGCACGTCACGTAAAGCCTACGTGACCCTGTACGTTTTCCTGTTCTCGGTAAAGAAGAACACATGGTCGGAAGTTAGTCTAGTAAGTACCGTTAATGAGAAACCCTCATTAGCCAGGATAAACATGGGAAGCCCCCACTAGCTATACTTATGCATTATGTTATGAACCTACTTTCTGTGAACTCGCTCAACTAGTTTGTTGATTATTTTGCTGCATGCCTTGCAGGACCTTAGGTAGATTTGGAGCTTGCACCAGAGGAGAGGCGGGTCGTTGTGGACAAGAACTCGTGAATGCTTATTAAACACTTTTACATTCACACATTGATACTTATGAATTGGGTTTTACATTTAATGCTTCCGCTACTTAAACAGTGTTTGGTTTTGAACATCAATTATGTCTTTGAATATTATTAAATGCTATGTTTGATATAATTGGTGGCTTGATCCTGGTCAGTCACGCCTCCAAGCGGTGGTACTCCGCGTGTGGGATTTTGGGGGTCTGACATTCTAAAAGGGGAAACATGAGAGGAAACGAGTGAGAGAATTAGACGAAAAGAATGAGATGAAACAAATCTGATGAAAGCATGGATAGTGGTCATTTGTTTGTTACTACAAAGTAACAAACGACCTCGGTGATTAATCAAAGCAAATAGGCCAAAAATAATGTATCGCGAAGACGTGCTCGCCTATAAGTGGACACTCACCCCAAGAGTTCCCAGGTAAGAGTGACTGGTCCGATTATGTGGATTTGTACGAACACTCAAGCCTTAGACAGAAAACTCAGGGTACAGGCATCCACCCTTCCAGTTTGCATGTGTTCACATTATTTGGACCAACTTTGACGGGATTTTGAAAATTCAAAGGGGTTCAAAACCCTATAACAGAGGGTTCAAAACCTAGTAATCAATCATCCTAGAACAGATGATTAGTTTTCAAAGCGGTTTTGAAATTTATGTTCTTGTTGCGGTCGTCGCCTAAGGATAGGTGACGGTGTTGTTTTATGACTAAACGCAAGTAAACTCGCGTTAGGGTCCTAGGAAGGTTATAGACTAGGTCAAAGCATTACTAATAACCTAATTCCCTATAACGATGAGCTCTGATACCAACTTTTCTGTCACACCCCGACCACGTAGAACATACAAAACGTGGCGGAAACGTAGGGGAGTGTTGGGACAGAATCATTGTTTCATAACACATGGAAATTTAAATATTGTTTTATTGATTAAATGAACTCGTTGTTCTATTACAATCACATAAGTACAACTATGATCTTCCAAGTTTTAAAGTTGCTAAGGCACGAGTCCATCCTAAATGTAGCATGCATCAACAATCATCTCAAGACAGCACCTGAAACATGTGTAAAAATAGGTACGTCAGCATAAAAATGCCTGTGAGATACATAGGTTTTGTGAAAACGGAGTTCATGACTTATGTTTGAGAAAATGTTTAGTCATGAACTTTGTAAATTTGCTTTGTCTTGTAAATCATTTGAAAAACGATAGGATCAGATGATATGTATAAATAAGAGAATAATGTATGGGGTATATAGTTGATAGCGCTATTAGGTGGGAAACCTCACACCGGGCCGTAAGGACGGGCGTGAACTAATTATCTGGTTAGGGCTATGGTTGTTAGAGGCACACTCCTCGGATACATATGGGCACACTCCCTAGGGTATCTAACGATGGCAACATAGCAAACAGTCGTTAAGGGGTACCCACTCCCCGGATACACATGGGCACACTCCCTAGGGTATCTAACATGAGCAACATCGTAACGCAACATTGAATCGTATTAATATACATCTGGTAACTCAACACGTTAACGAAACCTTGAACTCACCAGCGTAGTCTGACACACTTGTTTGCATGCTTGTAGGTCATTAACCTTGGAACATGGACTTGCTATCTGGGAGTGCTGGAGTGGTCATGGATCAAAGCTATTGGATTACTTATAATTGATACATTGGTTTTGAGTTCGATTATGAAACAATTGCTAAACGACTTATCATATGCTTCCGCTATATAACACTTGTGAATTAATATTATGTTTGACATTTAATCTTGGCAATTAATGACATGTTTTATTTAAATAATTATCATTGGTTCAATGTGATTGGTGGCTCAGACTCTGATGTGTAACACGCCTCGCGGGGTTTCCGCAGGTGGTATTTTGGGGGTGTTACAGTTTGGTATCAGAGCCACTGGTTATAGTGAACTAGGGTTTAAAACGTTTTGTAAAACCAGACTATAACCGAACAACTTCGAAAATCGATCATGACACTCAGCTCCAGATTGCAAGGTTCGTCCCTCTCACTCTATACATTACTTGCTTAGCAGTCACACACTCACAACATATATATGAATTGAGACGTTTAACACCATAGTGACTTGATAGTGTGGCACTGCTCTCCGACTCATGTGAATCATAGACCTGTGATGCCATCTGTTGTGTTGTTTGAACGGGGGAAACTTCGAGCGCAAGCTAAGAGGCACTGAGATAAGCATGCAAATTGCCTTATTATTATGGGTGCACACTTAATAATAATGCGGGGTGCATGCAAGTCCCAGTGAGGCTTATCGAGCGTGAGAAGGGTTCTGCCTTACTATGTGTGAACTTAGTAGTACGTGAATATCAGTATGATACTTGACTCCTATCTCGTTTCGATTTCTAAATCGGTTTATTCCCAACTATAGAAACATGAGTGGACGAGGACACGGACGTGGCAACATCACCATGACTCAGGCTGAGTTGACTGACCTAATCAATACCCGCGTGGCTGAGGCTTTAGCAGCCTATCAAGCTGGTACGGAATGTACCAAGTATTTTTCTCTTATACCACGTACACGTCTTTTCACTCCTATAATGTGTTCCCTTTCGTTATTTAGGTCAGCAAGCGCAACCCCAACCCAACCAACCTGCTTGTACATTCAAAATGTTCATGGACTGTAAGCCACAGACCTTCACCGGAACAGAAGGGGCTGTGGGACTTCTGAGATGGTTCGAGAAAGCAGAGTCTGTGTTTGCTATCTGTAACTGTCCCGCTGGGGACAGGGTGAAATATGCTGCGGGTACCTTGGCAGATGGTGCCCTAACATGGTGGAACGCCCAGGTACAGTTGTTGGGCATCGAGGCAGCGAATGCCACAACTTGGGAAGACTTTAAAGAACTGATCAGGGAGGAGTACTGTCCTCGGGATGAGGTCCAGAAGTTGGAAAACGAATACTACGACTTGAAGATGGTTGGATCTGAAGTCGAAGCGTATGTGAAGCGATCGTATGAACTGGCCGACATGTGCCCGAACTTGTCCCGGCCTATGTCTCGGAGGATTGAGTTATTCATCAAGGGGTTGCCTCCGCGTGTGAAGAGTTTGGTCACTGCAGCCCATCTCAATGATTTAACACAGATTGTTCGTCTGACTCATAAGATTGTGGACCAAGAGGTTGAGAGCAATTCGTTACCCCCTCGCATTTCAGCCACTGCTGCTGCGGCACCCACTGCTACTACATCTGCTAATGATAACAAACGGAAGTGGAGCGACTACGACAAAGCATCCAGTGCTGGTCATACTCAGAAAAGGCCAGACAAAAACAACAACCGCAGCATCAGCCAGTCGTCTTCTGTCAATCAAGGCCAGGGAAGTGGCCACAGCCAGGGTTCGTATGCAGGGAAGAAGCCACGATGTAACAAGTGTGGCTATCATCATTTCGGGGCATGTAGTCGGATGTGTAACAGGTGTGGTAAGGCGGGCCATGAGGCCAGGGATTGTAGGGCCCCACAGCCCAAGCACCAGCAGCAACAAAACCAGCAGAATCAGAGACAACAGGGACAACCACCCCAGCAGAACCAAGGTTTCAGGAAGGGGTGCTATCAGTGTGGTGACGAGGGCCACTTTAAGCGGGATTGCCCTCAGTTAAACCAGAACGCCAACGACAACAACCGCCCGAATAATAACAATGCTGGGAACAACAACAACAACAACGGCAATAACGGGGGAAATGGTGCTCGCGGTAGAGTGTTCCAGCTTGGAGCAGGGGATGCCAGGAATGACGCCAACGTTGTAACTGGTACGTTTCCCGTTAACAATCGTATAGCTTCTGTATTATTTGATTCAGGTGCCGATTGGAGTTATGTGTCCCTAGAGTTTAGTCAACGATTAGGGATAACCCCAACACCTTTAGAAGTTAAACAAGTAGTAGAACTAGCAGATGGTAAAACGATAGAAGCCTCGAATGTCCTTTTTGGATGTAAACTAGATCTCGTGGGTCAGGTGTTTGACATTGACCTCCTTCCCGTTACGCTCGGTAGTTTTGACTTAGTGGTAGGCATGGATTGGTTGTCTAAGCACCAAGCAGAAATTTTGTGTAAAGAGAAGATCATGCGTATTCCTCTCCCTGATGGGGAGTCACTGTTAGTTCAAGGGCATCGTAGTGGGACGATGGTTGGGATTATCACGGCCATGTGTGCACAACAGTATCTACAAAAGGGGTATCCTGCACTGTTAGCGTTAGTTACCAACGCTCGGTCTGAAGAGAGTAAGATCGAGGATCTACCAGTGGTGCGAGAATTCGCTGATGTGTTCCCAGAGGAGCTGCCAGGGTTACCTCCTCACCGTCAAGTAGAATTTCAGATTGATCTTGCGCCGGGAGCGGCTCCAATTGCTCGAGCCCCTTACCGGCTAGCACCTGGAGAGTTACAGGAGTTGTCTAATCAACTACAGGAGTTGTTGGATAGGGGTTTCATTCGACCCAGTTCGTCGCCTTGGGGAGCCCCAGTCCTGTTCGTAAAGAAGAAAGACGGGTCATTCCGTATGTGTATCGACTATCGAGAGCTCAACAAGGTGACCATTAAGAACCGCTATCCGTTACCACGCATCGACGACTTGTTTGACCAGCTGCAAGGGTCAAGTTTCTATTCTAAGATCGACTTAAGATCGGGGTATCACCAGGTAAGGGTTAGGGAAGAGGATGTTCCCAAGACGGCTTTTCGAACACGCTACGGACACTATGAGTTTTTAGTCATGCCGTTTGGATTAACCAATGCACCAGCGGTTTTCATGGACCTCATGAACCGCGTATGTAAGCCATATCTCGACGAGTTTGTTATAGTATTTATTGACGACATTTTAGTCTATTCCAAGAACAAGGAGGATCACGAGCGCCACCTACGTCTCATCTTGGAACTTTTGAGAAGGGAACAGCTGTATGCAAAATTTTCTAAGTGCGACTTTTGGATTCGAGAAGTGCATTTCCTTGGGCACGTGGTTAACGAGAAAGGGATACATGTGGATCCTGCGAAGGTGGATGCAGTTAAGAATTGGGCGGCACCAAAGACTCCGTCTGAGGTGCGACAATTTCTTGGTCTCGCAGGGTATTATCGAAGGTTCATTAAAGATTTCTCGAAAATCGCGCAACCTCTCACCTCGCTGACACAGAAGAACACGACGTACTCTTGGGGAACGAAGCAGGAAGAGGCTTTCCAAGTTCTGAAACAGAGACTTTGCAGTGCACCAATCTTGTCTTTACCAGAGGGCACCGAAGATTTTGTGGTATATTGTGACGCGTCAATTCAGGGTCTCGGTTGCGTGTTGATGCAACGCGAGAAGGTAATAGCTTATGCTTCTCGTCAACTGAAGGTGCACGAGAAGAACTATACGACACACGACTTGGAGTTAGGAGCGGTGGTATTTGCGTTGAAGATCTGGAGGCACTATCTGTACGGTACCAAATGCACTATCTACACCGACCATAGAAGTCTCCAGCACATCTTCGACCAGAAAGAGTTGAATATGCGACAACAACGATGGGTGGAGTTATTGAATGATTATGAGTGTGCCATCAAGTATCACCCGGGCAAGGCGAACGTTGTAGCTGACGCCCTCAGCAGAAAGGATAATGCACCTAGGCGTGTGCGAGCATTGCAACTCACGATCCAGTCCAACCTTCCTTCCCAGATACGAGACGCTCAGTTAGAAGCGTTGAAACCAGAGAACATTCGAGCTGAAGCTTTACGTAGCTCGAGACAACGACTAGAACAAAAGGGAGACGGTGCTTACTACGTAACTGGACGCATTTGGGTCCCATTCTTTGGCAACTTACGAGAACTTGTAATGGAAGAGGCACATAAATCACGCTACTCTGTACACCCTGGATCGGACAAGATGTACCATGACTTGAAAACTACCTACTGGTGGCCCAGCATGAAAGCTCATATAGCAACCTACGTCAGCAAAGCAAGCATTCCCGCTCCAGTCTTGGCCGTGTTTCTCTCTCTCCCTTGGGCGATTTTGGTGATCGAGTTTCTTCTTGATTTCCCTTCTTCTTTCTTGTGATCATATGTATAACAGTCTGTGATTGGATCTTGTTCCTTGCAGGAATCCATAACGAACTCGTTAGCATTAGGGATCAATTAAGATTTAGGGTTTTTCGTTTGTCTTTTTACAATCGCCGCTCTTGATACATATTCTGATACCCTAATCTATTAATCCGGTTGCCATTGATTGCGGTTAACTGAGTTTAATTTAGCTAGATTGATGACACTGGATTAATCGACCAAGCGTTGAGGATTTGTTCTAGGGTTTTAGGGAGTTCGGGTTTTTGTTCTTGTCTGCGGATTCTGATTCTTTCGGTCTTCTTGTATTTCGATCGGCTGATTAGGGTTTTGTCATTGTTAACTTATTTTGGCCGATTGAGGTTTCTTGACTAGTTTGGTTCTGGTCTTTTGATCGGCTGATTAGGGATTGTGATTGTTTCCTTATTTTCGCCGATTAGGGTTTCTTGACTAGTTTGGTTTCTTTATCGGCTACGTAGGGTTTCCTTTGCATGCATGGCGGATGAGAGTGGAGGGTTGAAACCTCCGACTCATCAGTCTCCGGGGATTGATGATAAGACACCGCCGGTACGTGGGATTGGTTTGAGAGTGACTAACATTGAAGGTAACCCAATGTTGCCGCGTCGTGGTATGTTCTCTACGAATAATGTTTCTGTTATAGATGGGTTGTTTGAAATATCAAAACCGGTGGATTTACCTAGCTCGTGGGATTATGGAGGTGGACCTTCGGCTGCTAACGTGGATAGTCAAAGTACTCCTAGCATTAATACAGTGGTCAATGATGCTTCCATTCTTTCGTATGCTGATAAGGTTAAAATGCAAAAGCCGCTGAAAAGAGAGGTTAACTTCAGAAAACTTGACGCTACAGAGACGGTTAAGGATGCAGATATTCTTATTCCTCGTGAGGTAATCCAAAAGGTTCAGGATAAGTTTGATAATGTATTGTATGGATATTTCTTGGGCAATCGGTTACCGTTTCCTGTTGTGGAATACTATGCAAAAAACGTTTGGGCTAAACATGGGTTTGCTAAGATCATGATGAATGCTGAAGGGTTCTTCTTTTTCAAGTTTGATTCTAAGGAGGGGATGATGAAAGTGCTTGAAGGAGGGCCGTGGTTAATTAGGAAAATTCCTCTCTTCTTGAATGTTTGGTCGCCTTCGGTCAGTCTCAAAAAAGAATGCATTAAGTCAGTTCCGATTTGGGTGAAACTCCATAATGTTCCTATTGCTATTTACACGGATGATGGGCTAAGTTTATTAGCGTCTAAGTTGGGCACCCCTAAACGGTTGGATGGTTATACGGCTGATATGTGTGTTGATAATTGGGGGAGAAGTAGTTTTGCTCGTGCATTAATTGAGATTAGTGCGGATAATGATTTAAAAGAATATATTACGGTTGCTATCCCTAAGCTTGTAGAGGATGGGTATGTTACTCATAAGGTGAAGGTCGAATACGAATGGAAACCTCAGAGATGCTCGACTTGTTGTGTTTTTGGTCATAGTGATCAATCCTGTCCTAAGAATGTAGTTCCAAAAGCTAAGCAGGTTGTTATTGATGATGAGGGTTTCGTAACTGATGAGAGGAAAGTGGCTAGAAAACGTGTTTTACAAAAGAAACAGAGGGCAAACTTTGTGTACAGGCCGAAAATAGGAAACTCGGGTGCGAGCACTTCAGGCACAAAGGATGACAAACCGGATTCTAGTGTGAAGGCCAATGTAGTGACTAATAACCCATTTGAAGTTTTGTCTAAATCGGAGGGGGGTGCGGATATCCCTCCTGGTAATGTGAAGTCTTCGGAGCCAAAAGTGGTTGGTCCTAGTAGTCCATATGAGGACTATGAGGACAAAGTCGTTGAGGTTGTGCCAACGGAAATGTCGAAATTTATGAGCAACACGTCGCTTGGAAGCAATGCTGAGGGGGCAAGCACTCCCAGTTTTAAGGGTTTACATGGATAGTGTTGCTGTTTGGAATATTAGGGGCTTGAACCGGCCCCTTAAACAAGCTGAGGTTCGGGTTCTCATTGCTGAAAACAAACTGAATATTTGTGCAGTGTTAGAATCGCACATCCATATTAATAAGCTTTCTGTTATTTGTAACAAAGTGTTTGGCGGCTGGAATTGGACATCGAATGGGGGGTTATGTTCCAGAGGTACTAGAATTATTCTTGGGTGGGATTCTGATGTTGTTGATATTATGGTGATCTCGCAGACTGACCAGGTGATGCATACTCAAGTTCTGATAAAAGCTGACAATAGAATTTTTTTCTGTTCCTTTGTTTATGCTGAAAACAGATACCACGACCGTCGTGCTCTTTGGGAGGATCTTTGCAACTTTAATGCTTTGGCTCGTGATAAGCCATGGATTGTCATGGGGGATTTTAATGTTGCTCTCAATATGGAAGATTGTTTATCCGGTCCCTCGAACCATTCGATTGGCATGCGGGAGTTTTTTGAATGTATTAAGGAGACTGAATTGTTAGACGTTCCTAGTCATGGCATCCACTATACGTGGAACCAAAAACCGAGAGAGGGTATTGGTGATATGAAGAAGCTGGATAGGGTCATGGGTAATCTAAAGTTTCTGGATTTATGTCCGAATGGTTATGCCTTGTTCAAGCCGCCTCGCTTGTCGGATCACTCACCGTGCATATTCAAGTTTTCCTCAACGATTAAGTCAAAACCGAAGCCATTTAAATTTCCGAATTTTATCGTTTCTAAAGCTGAGTTCAGGCAGGTTGTTTCATCGGAGTGGGCTAAGGAGATCCAAGGCCATTCCATGTTTGCGGTTGTAAAAAAGATGAGAAACTTGAAGCCTCTTTTTCGTAAAATCCTTTTTCAGCAAGGTAACTTGCATAAAAGGGTGGATGAGTTGCGGGTGAAACTCGATAATGTTCAAATCCAAGTGGATGCAAATCCCTTGGATTTGCCTCTTCGGGACGAGCTTGCCTCATGTCTTCTTGAGTTTCAATCGGCTGCTTATGATGAAGAGTGCTTCCTTAAACAGAAAGCCAAGGTTGAATGGTTGTGTGCGGGGGATGCAAACACGAGATTCTTTCATAAATGTGTGCAAAGCAGAAATGCTAGGAATAAAATTTCTAGTATTATGGATGCGCATGGGAACCAGTTCGAGGGTGATCAAGTTTCTACGGCTTTTCTTACTCACTATACGAATTTCTTGGGTATGGATTACCAGGTGGAGGATTTTGATTTTGGAGATTTATGTGCTAACACTTTGAATGCTCTCTCGGCTAATCATATGGTGCGGCCGGTTACCCGAGATGAGGTTAAAAAAGCTATATTTGGTATTGGTGAGAACAAAGCGCCAGGTCCGGATGGGTATACATCGGCCTTCTTTAAACACTCGTGGGATGTAGTAGGAGATAAAGTGACGAATGCAGTTCTGGATTTTTTTGAGAATGGCCAAATGTTGAAGCAGATTAATCACACTATTATCGCCTTAATCCCTAAAAAGGATTCTCCTAATTCGGTTCTTGATTATAGGCCGATATCCTGTTGTAATGTCCTCTTTAAATGCATTAGCAAGATCATTACGGATAGAATTAAAGGGAGCTTGGATGGTTTAGTTAGCATTAATCAGTCAGCCTTTATCCCTGGCCGAAAAATTACCGATAACATTCTTCTAACGCAGGAGCTTATGCATAACTACCATCTTGATAGAGGCCCGGCTAGATGTGCCTTGAAGATTGATATCCAAAAGGCTTATGACACGGTCAATTGGTCTTTTCTTAAAGATATCTTGGAGGGTTTCGGATTTCATAGGAAAATGGTCATGTGGATTATGAAATGTGTGTCTACAGTTTCCTATTCTTTGAGTATCAATGGTGAGCTGCATGGTTACTTTAGTGGCAAGAGAGGTCTTAGACAGGGCGATCCTTTGTCTCCTTACTTGTTCACATTGGTCATGGAAGTTCTTTCTCTCCTGCTTCAGCGTGCTTCGAAAATTGGTTCGGGGTTTAAGTTTCATCCGCAATGTGCCAAACAAAAGATTGTTAATGTTTCTTTTGCCGATGATTTATTTATCTTTGCTCATGCAGACGTCCTCTCGGTTAAGCTTTTACGGGATGCTCTCAACAGGTTTACAAAGATATCGGGTTTGGTTCCAAGTGCCCCTAAAAGTACAATTTTTTTCTGCAATGTTCCGCCCCTTACAAAGGAGCAAACTTTGCGGCTAATGCCGTTTCAGGAGGGCTCCCTCCCGGTTCGTTATCTTGGAGTTCCTTTGGTTTCTTCAAGACTTGCTTACAGTGATTGTAGAATTCTGGTGGAAAGAGTTCATAGGAGGATTGATAACTGGATGTCTAAGTCGCTTTCGTTTGCGGGTAGGCTCCAGTTGATTAATTCGGTTATTTCTGCGATGTATTCTTACTGGGCCTCCGTTTTCATGCTTCCGGTCAGAATAGTGAAAGATCTTGAAAAATGTATGCGTCGGTTTCTTTGGAATGGTGGCGCTCGGGGTCCGGTTCGTTCTAAAGTGGCTTGGAAAGATGTTTGCCTGCCTAAGTCGGAGGGTGGTTTGGGTATTCGGAGTATTATAGAGGTTAACAAATCCCTGATTTCTAGCCATGTTTGGAGTATTTTAAATAATCGGCGCTCTTTGTGGGTTTCATGGATTCATTCTTACAAGCTTAAAGGTTCTAGTTTTTGGGAGGTTAAATGTTCCGCTAAACCGAGTTGGGGTTGGAGAAAAATCCTTGCTATTTGTAATCAGATTCGGCCTTATGTTTGGAAGTCTATTAAGAGCGGTCGTCAAACGAACGCATGGAGTGATAATTGGAATGCTTGTAGCCCGCTCCGTTCCTTTATATCGCCTAGACGCATTGCTAATGCAGGGTTCAACCTGGGCTCGACAGTTGCGGATTTAATTGATTTGAACGGTCAGTGGAAATGGCCTGTGGCGTGGTATGATCTTTTCCCGGTTCTAATTAATATTCCACTTCCCATGTTAGTGGATGATACGGCTGATCGATCATACTGGAAGGATCATGGTGGTAATCTTCAACATTTCCACTCTTCCCAAGCTTGGGACTCTCTTCGGGTGAGGAATGATAAAGTCGCTTGGGTTGATGCGGTGTGGTTTAGCCAGTGTATCCCTAGACACTCGTTTCATGTTTGGCTTGTCATTCGAAATAAACTGAAGACGCAGGACAGGATGTCCATTGGGGAAGCGGGTAGTGCTACTAATCTTGCACTCATGTGTTGTCCGTTATGCGCTTATGATCGAGATTCTAGGGATCATCTTTTCTTTCAATGTGCCTATGCATCTGAGGTTTGGAAGACAGTTAGAGATTGGGTTGATATGGGGAATGTCAATAATACTTGGGATTCCGTTATGGGCTGGTTGGTGAATAGTGCTAACACAAGACATCTTGGCGGTGTTGTATGCAAGATTCTGGTTGGGGCGGCTACCTATTACATTTGGCAAGAACGAAATAACAGGCTTTTTTCGAGACTACAGCGGTCACCGGATATCCTTTCGCAAGTCATTCTTAACTCGGTTAGGTTGAAGATAATGGGTTTCAGAATTATGAAACATCCGGATCACATGAAGATTATGGACCGATGGCAGATTTCAAAGAAGAACTTAACGGAGGACCCGGGCTAAGGAGGATGTTCTTTGTTTGTTACGTTTAGTTTGTGGTTGTATGTTGTTCGGGTTGTTCTTTTGGTCGTGTTTGTTTATTATTTCGGGTCTTTGTTTTTTGTTTGGTCTAGTCAGGGTATGCCTTGGCTAGTAGTGTGCGTCTAGTTCTGGACGCATCCTGTTCTTTTATTGGTTATTTATAAAATATTCACCGGGGTAAATCCCTTTACCCAAAAAAAAAACCTACGTCAGCAAATGTTTGACTTGTGCTAAAGTCAAAGCTGAACATCAAAAGCCCTCAGGTCTACTGCAGCAACCAAAGATACCCACATGGAAGTGGGAACAGATCGCTATGGATTTTGTGACAGGATTACCTAGAACTCAGGCTGGGAACGATACCATTTGGGTGATTGTTGATCGCTTCACGAAGTCAGCACACTTCTTAGCAATCAAGGAAACAGATAAATTTTCTCAATTGGCAGCAATCTACCTTAAGGAAGTGGTTTCTAGGCATGGGGTGCCAACTTCTATCATTTCAGACCGAGATCCGCGTTTCACTTCAGAGTTATGGCAGTCAATGCACAAATCGTTCGGTTCCCAACTCGACATGAGTACCGCTTATCACCCGCAGACCGATGGTCAAAGCGAGTGCACCATCCAGACACTTGAAGATATGCTTCGGGCATGCGTACTCGATTTTGGGAAAGGGTGGGAGAAACACTTGCCGTTGATAGAGTTCTCCTACAACAACAGCTACCATACAAGCATTAAGGCAGCTCCGTTCGAAGCACTGTACGGATGGAAATGTTGTTCACCTCTCTGCTGGCATGAGGTGGGTGATAGCCAGATCACAGGACCTGAGTTTGTTCTTGAGGCATCAGAAAGCATTGTGCAGATCCAAAACCGTATGGCCGCAGCTCGCGACCGTCAGAAAAGTTACGCTGACAAGCGTAGTAAACCGCTGGAATTTGAAGTTAATGACCGCGTTATGTTAAAGGTTTCACCCTGGAAGGGTGTGGTGCGTTTTGGGAAACGCGGCAAACTAAACCCTCGTTATGTGGGACCGTTCAAAATCCTGGAACGAATTGGAAAAGTGGCTTACAGGTTGGAATTACCTGCTGAGTTGGGTAATGTCCATGATGTGTTTCACGTATCGCAGCTAAAGAAGTGTTTGGTTGATGAAACACTAGTAGTACCATTTCAAGAGCTGAAGATAGACGACAAATTGCAGTTTGTCGAAGAACCAATTGAAATTATGGATCGGGAAGTTAAAGTTCGTAAGCACAGCCGCATACCAATTGTGAGAGTTCGTTGGAACTCAAGACGTGGTCCAGAGTTCACGTGGGAACGCGAGGACCAGATGAAACTTAAGTACCCACATTTGTTCCCCACAGATCAGGCAGAACCTAGCAAACTTAATGTTGAGGCAACTAGTGAATTTCGGGACGAAATTCCCATTCAAGTGGGGGATGATGTGACACCCCAGGAAAACTAGTGAACAATATAGCTTACGTTAGTGAGTGCGTACCAAATTTCGGGACGAAATTTCTTTTTAGTTGGGGATACTGTGACAACTCGTAATTCGAACCTACTTTTGTGTAACGTTACGTGTTTAAGTGAATTATTCTAATTGAATGAATGCATGATTTTGTTATATGGTATGTATATTAATTGAATCAGTTGCACAAGTCTTACCCGATTGCACAAGTTCATGTGGGCCGCTCGCACAAGTCCTTATGGACTCCACATGAACCGAATGGGCAGCCATGTTGGGTTCGGCCCATCATGTTGTTTGATTAGCATTAGGTTATTGTAACCACCTCACAATTGTTACCAAAGCACAACACACACAAACCCTAACACTTCTCTCTAGAAGCCGGCGACCCTCCCCATCCCTCGAAGCTCTCTTTGATTTCGTTCCCTCTCAATCGGTTAGTGAATTATGTTTTGTTACAAGGTGTTATGATTTGTGTTTTGATATTATGGTTAGAATTGTAGACGTGATTTTTATAAGAAACCGTATGCTATGTTCTTGTTAATCGGCTCACATATAGATTGAATGATAGTGTTCATGTATCCGGATGTGATACGAATTATAGTGGTGAATAATCATGCGTGAGGATCTGGAATCGATCGGATGTTGTTATTGTTAGGTGGCATGCTAGAAAATAAAGAGCCGAGTGATTAGTTGTGATAGATGTTATATTGATATTGCTCATGATTGATTATGATTAGGGTTCTTGCAAATCGATTAATAAGTTCCTTGTTTAATCGATGATATGCTGAATAAATGCTTGAAAACTTGTTAATTGATTGCTGGGGAAAATTTGGAAACCGATTAATATTGTAACTGATTGCCATATATTTCGGACAATTTAAGATCACTCGCACAAGGGGCTCTGATCGCACAAGAGCCCCAATCACACAAGCCAGTCGCACAACATGGCTGAATCACACAAACCTTCTGATCGAACAAGGCGGCCCACTCGCACAAGATCCTTTGGATCGCACAAGTTGAAATAATGTTAACTGTTGGGCCGGACACTCTTAGTGGGCTGGACTTATCCGATCGCACAAGAGCCCAAACGTATAAGCTAGTCGACCGCACAAGCTCCCTAATCGCACAAGCCTTGTCCGACGCACAAGGTGTATGAACCGCACAAGTTTGACTTACCTGATTGGGCCGTGAATATCTGTTGGACAATCTTAGCTATTTGGGCCGAGCATCATTGGGCCTCAACGAGTGACTCGCACAAGGCTGCTAAGACTTGTGCGAGCCCATTCTTATGAACCGCATAAGTCAGTGATGATATATTTGACAATTGTGTATGTGCCATGAACTATGTATGCTTGTAACTTGTTAACTCTATGTAACCATACGTGCTTTACGTGAACCGAACCTGACTTGTATGATAAACGTGTTAGGACGTTATTGACCATTCTTAATTCAAGTAACTTTGGTATAACCTGCCGAGCAATCCCAGGTGAGTTCACTGCACTTTTCTAAGCATGCGTCCCGGTGGTTTGGGACATCTGGTAAACGTTTCTGAAGGGAATACTGGGTAAACTGTTTAATTGGGATGTTGGTTATTGAACACAGTATAAATCATGTAAGACCCCGTACATCTACCGTGTTGCTAAAGAAGCAACGGGGTATATAGTTGATAGCGCTATTAGGTGGGAAACCTCACACCGGGCCGTAAGGACGGGCGTGAACTAATTATCTGGTTAGGGCTATGGTTGTTAGAGGCACACTCCTCGGATACATATGGGCACACTCCCTAGGATATCTAACGATGGCAACATAGCAAACAGTCGTTAAGGGGTACCCACTCCCCGGATACACATGGGCACACTCCCTAGGGTATCTAACATGAGCAACATCGTAACGCAACATTGAATCGCATTAATATACATCTGGTAACTCAACACGTTAACGAAACCTTGAACTCACCAGCGTAGTCTGACACACTTGTTTGCATGCTTATAGGTCATTAACCTTGGAACATGGACTTGCTATCTGGGAGTGCTGGAGTGGTCATGGATCGAAGCTATTGGATTACTTATAATTGATACATTGGTTTTGAGTTCGATTATGAAACAATTGCTAAACGACTTATCATATGCTTCCGCCATATAACACTTGTGAATTAATATTATGTTTGACATTTAATCTTGGCAATTAATGACATGTTTTATTTAAATAATTATCATTGGTTCAATGTGATTGGTGGCTCAGACTCTGATGTGTAACACGCCTCGTGGGGTTTCCGCAGGTGGTATTTTGGGGGTGTTACAATCACCGCTTGGGAGCGTGACTGACCAGGATCAAGCCACCAATCATATTGAACATGTAATTTAAGTGGTAATGGTTGTCCATCAATACGAAAGGTGTTTATCAAAACCAATATAGTTAAGTATAGCGGAAGCATTTAAGTAAACCCAAACATAAGTATTAATGTATGAAACATCATAAGTGTTCAAATAGCATTAACGATCCTTTGCCCACAACGACCTGCTCCTCCCTGTGCAAGCTCCATAAGGTACCTAAGGTCCTGCAAGGCATGCAGCAGAGAGTCAACAACTAGTTGAGCGAGTTCACAGAAAGTAAGTTCAGTACTAGAAATGGTATAGCAAGCATTGCGTTCGTTCATCTAATCATGTTTCGTATTAGTTCGTTCGTTGTTCATGTATAGTATTGGTCTCCATCGCGGGCCCTCTAGGCATGTATGCGAAGATTAAGGAAAGTTCTCAAGTATACTAGACTATGTATATTTGTATCGCTGGCCACCCTGGCATGTGTGCGAAGTTTAGTATGTATAGTTCGCAGCCTCCCTAAGGCATGTGTGCGAAGATCAGTCATAATTATCGCACCCAACCCTTGGTGTGTGTGTGAAGATCAGTTCAAGTAGGTATACTAGTCTAGCCGTATCTTATCAATTACCATCCTCACCCTGAGGACCATATCATTAGGTTCCATTAACTATGTACGCACGAAATAATCATCCAATCCCATTCCCACCCTGGGAACCCCATGCCTTGGCTGTGTGAACTCACCTTGGGTTGCTCGGCAGATACACAAAAAGGTTCTTGAACTAAGGGTGGTCAACCGTGTCCTAACAGGGGTTACCACACAAGTCAGGTTTTGACTTCAAGTAATACACGTATGAATCACATAAGTTAACACGTTACAAGCACGTATAGATCATGGCACACTTTAACAGTCAAACAATGTGCGAATAAAATAAACCCAATGGTAATCGGCCCAACATGTTGTACGATCCAACAACATGTTGTGCGATCCAACACTTCCCGGCCCAACAACATAAGCCCAACATAGAAGAGGTCAAACATAAAACTCTCGGCCCAAATAACTAATATTGGTCTTGTGCGGTCCGGCTGATCTTGTACGATCGGGACACCTTGTGCGACTGGGCTGGGTTGTGCGATGTGATATTGGGCTTGTTCGGCCCAATAACACAAGTAGTCCCAAAAACATACACGGCCCAACATAACATCTTGTGCGACTAGAATACTTTGTGCGATACTGTTAACCTTGTGCGATTGTGTACCTTGTGCGATTGTGTACCTTGTGCGTTCGGATCAGATTTCTATGATCTGATCTTGTACAACTTGGACTTGTGCGATTGTTTAAACATTCAGGATATTAAGGAATCGGTTACAACTAATTAATAGTTTCCAATTTTCACAAGTCAATCAATACAATTTCCAATTATTCGATTCACCTAATATAGATCAAACAGAGATTTCCAACTTCAATTCTTATGAACTCTAATCATAATCAATAGTAATCATATCACTAAAACATATTAGCATGCCTCTTTAATCAGTAACATATATCCGATCAAATTAATTAACTCATCCAAATGGTTGTGTAACAAATCCGAACACATGACATTCTAGCCGATTAACATTCATACAAATCTGACTACGTTCATTCGAACTTAATCATCACACAATCAATCCGAAAACAAAGCATAGCAACATAGTAACATCAAATCGGTTCTAACTTATTATCATGCAACTCTAATCGGTTTAGCTTAAGCATGAAATCATAGCCATCATTCAGTCAAGCAAACATAAACAAAACACTAACCGGTTAGAATCAATCAAGGAGAGAGAGTGATCCGAATGAAGAACAAGATCTTCGATTGCCAAAAGTTGTTGCCGTCGGGTTGAGAGAGAGAGAGAGGAGCACTAGGGTTTGTGAATGTAAAGTGTTTGGTAAAAAGAATGTGAGATGGTAATCACCTCTCAAATGTACACGAGTAGGGGCTGTGCCGACCCAAACATGGGCTGCCTTAAGTCCGGTTACAAGCTTAACGGCCCAAAGGGCTTGTGCGACTTGGGTTTATGTGTGTTGTGCGATTCGGGTTATTAACATACATACATATTATATACACAACGCACGTAACACATCATTCATTAAATCACATGATCTAGTTCACATAAGCACGTAACATTTACACAGAGTAGGTCTAAAGTTCGAGTTGTCACATTATCCCCAACTAAAAAGAAATTTCGTCCCGAAATTTGGTACGCACTCACTGAGGAAGCTAGGTAAGTTATATCGTTCGTTCACTGGTTTTTCCTTGGGTGTCATATCCTCCCCCCGTTGATCTGGAATTTTGTCCCGAAATTCCGCAGTAGTAGCTTCAGCCTCAGTAGTGGTTGCATTGGTTCTGAATAACTGGGGGTACTTTTCTGTCATCCTGTCTTCGCGTTCCCAGGTGTACTCTGGGCCACGTTTGGAGTTCCAACGTACTCGAACAAGAGGGATTCTCTTGTTTTTGAGGACCTTCACATCCCGGTCTGTGATTTCAACTGGTTCCTCGACGAACTGCAACCGCTCGTCGATAGTGAGTTCTTTGAAAGGAATGATAAGGGTCTCATCTGATAGGCACTTCTTCAGATTCGACACGTGAAAGACATTGTGAACTGCCCCGAGTTCAGCTGGTAGGTTCAGCTTGTATGCTACTTTGCCAATCTTTTCTATGATTTCGAATGGTCCGACGTATCGCGGATTCAATTTGCCCCGTTTACCAAAACGAACCACACCCTTCCAGGGTGAGACTTTAAGTAAAACCCGGTCCCCGACCTGAAATTCCAATGGCTTTCTACGCTTATCCGCGTAGGCTTTCTGACGGTCGCGTGCTGCCGCCATGCGTTGCCGTATCTGTGCGATCTTTTCTGTGGCGTCCACTACAATCTCTGGACCTGTGATCTGACTATCCCCCACCTCTGCCCAACAGAGAGGTGACCGGCATTTACGTCCGTACAATGCCTCGAATGGAGCGGCTTGTATGCTGGTGTGATAACTGTTATTATATGAGAACTCCACCAAAGGGAGATGCTTTTTCCCAGCCGTTGCCGAAATCAATAACGCATGCCCGAAGCATGTCTTCAAGAGTTTGAATCGTTCGCTCAGACTGCCCATCCGTCTGAGGATGATATGCTGTGCTCATGTCTAACCGTGAGCCGAAAGATTTGTGCATCGCTTGCCATAGTTCTGACGTGAATCGTGCATCCCGATCTGAAATGATGGAAGTCGGCACTCCGTGCCTCGAAACAACTTCTTTGAGGTAGACGTCTGCGAGAGTGGAGAACTTATCCGTTTCCTTTATAGCTAGGAAGTGTGCAGACTTGGTGAGTCGATCCACGATCACCCATATGGTATCATTTCCACGCTGGGATCTAGGTAATGCCTGTAACAAAATCCATGGAAATTTCTTCCCATTTCCATTGAGGTATCGTAGGTTGCTGAAGTAGACCCGCTGGTTTCTGGTATTCGACCTTGGCTCTCGCTCAGGTCAAACACTTGCCGACGTAGGTTGCAATGTGGGCCTTCATGCTAGGCCACCAATAAGTAGTCCTGATGTCGTGGTACATTTTATCTGACCCTGGATGTACCGAGTAGCGAGACTTGTGTGCTTCGTCCATCACAAGTTCGCGTAGACCGCCGTAAAGTGGGACCCAAATACGCCCCGTTACATAGTAGGCGCCGTCTGCTTTCTGTTCTAACCAATGTCGTGAGCCGCGTAGGGCTTCAGCCTTGACGTTTTCTGGTTTCAATGCTTCCACCTGAGCATTTCGTGTCTGTGCTGGAAGGCTAGACTGAATCGTAAGCTGTAGCGCTCGCACGCGCCGAGGTAAAGTGTCTTTCCGACTGAGGGCATCAGCCACAACATTGGCTTTGCCTGGATGGTACTTGATAGCGCATTCGTAGTCGTTCAGTAGTTCAACCCATCGTCGTTGACGCATATTCAAATCCTTCTGCTTAAGAATATGCTCGAGACTACTGTGATCGGTGTAAATCGTGCACCTGGTACCGTACAGGTAGTGTCGCCATATCTTAAGCGCGAAAACAACAGCTCCCAGCTCTAAGTCGTGCGTCGTGTAGTTCCGTTCATGAATCTTAAGTTGGCGCGAGGCGTAAGCAATAACCTTGTCGCGCTGCATTAACACACATCCAAGTCCCCGAATGGATGCATCACAATAAACCACGAAGTCATCTGTGCCCTCTGGCAAGGAGAGGATAGGTGCACTGCAAAGTCTATCCTTTAGGTGCTGAAAAGCAGTCTCCTGGGGCTCTCCCCAGCGATAGGTGACACCCTTCTATGTCAGTAACGTAAGCGGCTGAGCAATCTTTGAGAAATCCTTGATAAATCGTCTGTAGTAACCCGCCAAACCCAAGAATTGGCGTATTTCCGTTGGCGTGCGTGGTGCAGGCCAGTTCCTGATCGAGTCCACCCGGGATGGATCGACATGGATCCCATCCTTGTTCACTACGTGGCCTAAGAAGTGGACTTCACGAAGCCAGAAGTCGCATTTCGAAAACTTAGCGTACAGCTGTTCCTTCCGTAGGAGTTCCAAAATACGGCGTAGGTGCTGCTCGTGTTCCTCCTGACTCTTGGAGTAAATCAGAATGTCGTCGATGAATACTATGACGAACTTGTCAAGATAGGGTTTGCACACCCTGTTCATAAGATCCATAAATACGGCAGGTGCGTTTAATAATATCAAACCATCCATCATATCAAACATAAAGTATAGTAGTTAAAATAATTCATAAAACCCAATACGATTGATGTTCAAACCAAACTTTGTTTGAGTAGCGGAAACATAATAATGAAAACCCAAAATAAGTTATAGGTTCAAATATTGTTCATTGCGTCTCCTCGTCCTAACACGAAAGCTCGACCTCTTGCCTCGTTGCCATTGTTGTTGTTGTTTCCCCCGTTGTTGTTGTTGTTCCCGTTGCCCTGGTTATTGTTGTGATTCTGATTCTGGTTCAACTGAGGGCAATCGCATTTGTAATGACCTTCTGCCCCACACTGGAAACATCCCCGGTTTCCACGCTGTGGTTGCTGCTGCTGTGGGTTCTGAGGAGCTGGTGGTAGAAGTTGCTGGTCCTGATTAGCTGGCCGTGAGCTTCTACAATCTTTGGCTTCGTGCCCTAGCTTGAGACATCTCTGACAACGTTCTTTGCGACACCTTCCACTGTGGTGCCTGTTACACTTGTTGCATAGTGGGTGAACTCCCCGGTATCCACCCTGCCCCTGACTGCCAGATGATTGCTGACTCGAATTCTGGTAGTCATTCGTCCTGCGCTGCTGCGCTTGAGACTGAACGGAAACTGGTCCCCTGCTGGAATCCCCATCCCATTTCCGTTTGTTGTCGTTGGGTGTATCAGAAGTAGTAGCTGGAGTAGTAGTTGCACTGATGCGTTTGGGCAGCTTGTTCTGTTCTACTGCCTGATCTGTGAGTCGATGAGCAAGACGCTGGATGTCTTGGATGTTGTCAAGGTTAGCCGATGTAACATGGCTCTTGATCTCTGGCGCAAGTCCCTTGAGGTACAACTCAATGCGCTTCACTGGAGGGTCCACCATAGTTGGACACAGAATAGCCAGTTCATTTGATCGTTTCGTATAGGCTTCAATCTCTGACCCCGTCATTTTCAAGTGATAAAGCTCGTTCTCCAATTTGTGGATGTCGTCACGCGTGCAGTATTCCCTCTTAATGAGTTCCTTGAAGTCGTTCCAGGGTGTGGCGTTAGCAGCTGCCAACCCTAAGATCTGAACTTGGGCGTTCCACCAAGTTAGTGCTATTCCTTCTAGTGTGCCAGTGGCGTATTTCACCCTGCGAGCCTCAGGGCATTCACACATCTCGAACACAGACTCGAGCTTTTCAAACCAGTGGAGGAGTCCCACTGCCCCCTCTGTGCCGCTGAAGGTACTTGGACGACAGTCCATGAAGTTCTTAAAGGTGCAAACTTGCTGCTGCGCTGGTTGACCTGCTTGAGCAGCTGCAAGTGCCGCAGCAACTTGAGCTTGAACGAGAGCCTCTAGCTGGGCTTGAGTCATGTTAATTCGTCCAGACATGATCTTCATAGTAAAAGTAACGTAAGTGAGAGTGGTTCGCGAGTAGGGCGATGACAGAAAAGTGTAAGCATGTAGGTGTTCTCATGTAATAAAGTCATGTGTATCTAAGCGTAATGCGAGCAAAGTTCTATATGTTTCTAGCAAGCAGGTAATAAACATAAACCATATTACCTAAGATGCCGAGTCTTGCACGTGGAGCGAAGCGTCGTTGTGGATCGTTGAGAGCACTGTACTGGTTATAGTCTGGTTTTAATAAAAACATTTTCCCATATTAAAACCGAGTTCTCTATAACCAATGGCTCTGATACCAATCTGTCACACCCCCAAAATCCACCTGCGGAGTATCACCGCTTGGGAGCGTGACTGACCAGGATCAAGCCACCAATCATATTGAACATGTAATTTAAGTGGTAATGGTTGTCCATCAATACGAAAGGTGTTTATCAAAACCAATATAGTTAAGTATAGCGGAAGCATTTAAGTAAACCCAAACATAAGTATTAATGTATGAAACATCATAAGTGTTCAAATAGCATTCACGATCCTTTGCCCACAACGACCTGCTCCTCCCTGTGCAAGCTCCATAAGGTTCCTAAGGTCCTGCAAGGCATGCAGCAGAGAGTCAACAACTAGTTGAGCGAGTTCACGGAAAGTAAGTTCAGTAATAGAAATGGTATAGCAAGCATTGCGTTCGTTCATCTAATCATGTTTCGTATTAGTTCGTTCGTTGTTCATGTATAGTATTGGTCTCCATCGCGGGCCCTCTAGGCATGTATGCGAAGATTAAGGAAAGTTCTCAAGTATACTAGACTATGTATATTTGTATCGCTGGCCACCCTGGCATGTGTGCGAAGTTTAGTATGTATAGTTCGCAGCCTCCCTAAGGCATGTGTGCGAAGATCAGTCATAATTATCGCAGCCAACCCTTGGCGTGTGTGCGAAGATCAGTTCAAGTAGGTATACTAGTCTAGCCGTATCTTATCAATTACCATCCTCACCCTGAGGACCATATCATTAGGTTCCATTAACTATGTACGCACGAAATAATCATCCAATCCCATTCCCACCCTGGGAACCCCATGCCTTGGCTGTGTGAACTCACCTTGGGTTGCTCGGCAGATACACAAAAAGGTTCTTGAACTAAGGGTGGTCAACCGCGTCCTAACAGGGGTTACCACACAAGTCAGGTTTTGACTTCAAGTAATACACGTATGAATCACATAAGTTAACACGTTACAAGCACGTATAGATCATGGCACACTTTAACAGTCAAACAATGTGCGAATAAAATAAACCCAATGGTAATCGGCCCAACATGTTGTACGATCCAACAACATGTTGTGCGATCCAACACTTCCCGGCCCAACAACATAAGCCCAACATAGAAGAGGTCAAACATAAAACTCTCGGCCCAAATAACTAATATGGGTCTTGTGCGGTCCGGCTGATCTTGTACGATCGGGACACCTTGTGCGACTGGGCTGGGTTGTGCGATGTGATATTGGGCTTGTTCGGCCCAATAACACAAGTAGTCCCAAAAACATACACGGCCCAACATAACATCTTGTGCGACTAGAATACTTTGTGCGATACTGTTAACCTTGTGCGATTGTGTACCTTGTGCGTTCGGATCAGATTTGTGTGATCTGATCTTGTACAACTTGGACTTGTGTGATTGTTTAAACATTCCGGATATTAAGGAATCGGTTACAACTAATTAATAGTTTCCAATTTTCACAAGTCAATCAATACAATTTCCAATTATTCGATTCACCTAATATCGATCAAACAGAGATTTCCAACTTCAATTCTTATGAACTCTAATCATAATCAATAGTAATCATATCACTAAAACATATTAGCATGCCTCTTTAATCAGTAACATATATCCGATCAAATTAATTAACTCATCCAAATGGTTGTGTAACAAATCCGAACACATGACATTCTAGCCGATTAACATTCATACAAATCTGATTACATTCATTCGAACTTAATCATCACACAATCAATCCGAAAACAAAGCATAGCAACATAGTAACATCAAATCGGTTCTAACTTATTATCATGCAACTCTAATCGGTTTAGCTTAGGCATGAAATCATAGCCATCATTCAGTCAAGCAAACATAAACAAAACACTAACCGGTTAGAATCAATCAAGGAGAGAGAGTGATCCGAATGAAGAACAAGATCTTCGATTGCCAAAAGTTGTTGCCGTCGGGTTGAGAGAGAGAGAGGGGAGCACTAGGGTTTGTGAATGTAAAGTGTTTGGTAAAAAGAATGTGAGATGGTAATCACCTCTCAAATGTACACGAGTAGGGGCTGGGCCGACCCACACATGGGCTGCCTTAAGTCCGGTTACAAGCTTAACGGCCCAAAGGGCTTGTGCGACTTGGGTTTATGTGTGTTGTGCGATTCGGGTTATTAACATACATACATATTATATACACAACGCACGTAACACATCATTCATTAAATCACATGATCTAGTTCACATAAGCACGTAACATTTACACAGAGTAGGTCTAAAGTTCGAGTTGTCACATTATCCCCAACTAAAAGAAATTTCGTCCCGAAATTTGGTACGCACTCACTGAGGAAGCTAGGTAAGTTATATCGTTCGTTCACTGGTTTTTCCTGGGGTGTCACATAAGTCGAAATATCACAGTTACCAACCTGTGAATTTCTCAAGAAAGATGCCAATTCCTACTCCCCAATTACCAACCTGGGAGTTCCGGCAAGTCAGCTTTTTCATTTAAACCGTTTCACCCAAGCCTGACGGTCCTTGGGTGTCACACCCCCAAAATCCACCCGCAGAGTATCACCGCTTGGGAGCGAGACTGACCAGGATCAAGCCAAATCCATATGAAAGGTGCTTCAAAACATAAGTAAGTTATCACTGTTTAGCGGAAGCGTATAATTAAAACCCATTATAATAAAGTATCAACTGTCGTAAATGTTTAACATGATAATCACGATCCAAGCCCACAACGACCAGCTCCTCCCTGTGCAAGCTCCATGTATCTAACGACCTGCAAGGCATGTAACAGAGGATCAACAACTAGTTGAGCGAGTTCACAGAAAGTAAATGCGTAATAGTAAGTCCGTTTGTAACATGTGGCTCTACTGGGCCGATAGTACGTTCTATTGGTGGGGGCTTCCCATGTTGTATATCCACTAGACTATTCGTAACCATATGTGTTCTTCACAATCCGAGAACAGTAGTATGTATAAGTTCACGTAGGTCTTACGTGAGTATCCTTCACATCCGAGGATAGTAATTAAGTATAAGTATCCTTCACAACCGAGGATAGTAATATGTATAAGTATCCTTCACAACCGAGGATAGTAATATGTATAAGTATCCTTCACAACCGAGGATAGTAGTAAGTATACGTATACGTAGATTGCACGTATGTGTCCTGCACAACCGAGGACGATGGTATGGTAGTCTAGTGATAGTGTCAGTACGAATCTATTCAACCTTATTCCTTTAAAACCCATTCCCAAGCCCCGGGAATCCCATGCCTTAGTAAGGGTGTGAACTCACCTTGGTTTGCTCGGTATGCTATGCTCTAGGGTTTATCAAGTGTCTAAATCCGTTACCCACGACCTAGGTTATATTGCACATAAATCCAAGATAAGTATTGACGTTCAATTAGGGTTTACAGGTTCTTGACATTCAAGCAGTGACTTACAATATCAGATCACACATTAACATGCAGTAATATTCAGTAATTCGTAACATCATATCAGATAGTATCGCATAATCGTATAAACTCAGTCTCTTCAATGCTACGACAGTGACTCATGTGTGCATATAATTTAAACTCGGACAACGCATCATACATATGAAATTTGAACACATATACTTCATGTCATCATACAAACCTTATCCAGTAATAGCAAGTAGTGATCATTCTGTAATCGGCGTATGTTAAGCATGAAACATAATCTGCTATTAATTTTTACTATCATACCATTAACAAGTCACAGTTATCAATCATTTCACAATACAATCAAACTCGGTCAAGGCTTTAAAGCCTAAAACTCGGACAAGTGGGTCACATAGGTCGGACTTGGGAGGCCCATCACAAAGCTCAGACCATGTAAGGGGGGTGACATGAAGTTCGGACAGGGGTAGGGGGTTTAAAACTCGGTTAAGAGGTGTAGGGTGTGGAAAGTCGGCCAAAGAGTTTCATTGAAGAAACTCGGACATGCATACTCTCCTAAACTCGGACATGTGGTTCCATATAAGAAACTCGGATATGGAGACTAGTGAAACTCGGACCTTGATGTTCATTAGAAGGTCGGATCCCCACCATCCCCTATAAAACTCGGACTCTACACCTTTCATTCAAAGAAACTCGGACATAGATCCTTACAAAGAAAGTCGGACCTAGTCCCTTACTAGGAAGATCGGACCTAGTCCCTTACCAAACTCGGACCATGTATAATTGAAACTCGGGCATTACAAATACAAGCAAGAAACTCAGACATGTTAATCATTTATAAAGATCGGACTTACATCCTCATAAAACTCGGACATTCATGTGTGTTAAAGAAGTCGGACTATGCATGTTTAAAACTCAGACAAGCATTAACTTAAACCTCGGACCATTCATAGGGTTGTAAAACTCACATTAACAATCCAAAATTCAATACTCTGACTAACAAAATGCGTGAATTCCAAACAGAATCAGAAGCATCAAATCAGTTACGTTTCTTGTTTTTCATACGAATGAAAACCCTAATTATACATTTTCTCATTGCAGCATCAACATAACAATCATTATTTCTTCATATCATGCATCAATATCATCAAGAGGATCGATTATACAATTAATACATCATCATAATCACAATAATCATAATCAAATTAAAGTACAGAACCATCAAATCAAAGCTTGGGTTTGCAAGTATTCTAATCACCAAGAATTGATACAATCAGGAAATCAATAAACAAAAATCATTTACCTTGTGTTGATTCTAGAGAAATGTGGAAATCGAAAGTGATGAATGTCTTGTGCCAATGATGGTGGTGATGATGATTGCTAGAGGATTAGAGAATTGCAAGTACGTGTTTTGGTTTTGTGTGCAAATGATTAGTGAAAAGGAATTAGGGTTAAGTATCTAGGATTTCACTAATTACCCTCCACCTCCCTAAGTATTATATTTTACACATGCACACCATCTCATAACCATTTCCTAGTTTGACCACCAAGATCATATATTTACCAATTTCACAATTAACAAACAACTATGCACAATCAAACAATCAAAACATATATAATTCCATGGCAATCAATTGTGCAAATAAACGACTAGTCAATACATGAACGTGCAATAAATGCGAAATAGAATCTTGGAAATTCGAGTTGTCACATTATCCCCAACTTAAAAGAAATTTCGTCCCGAAATTTGGTACGCACTCACTGAGGAAGCTAGGTAAGGTGTATGGTTCACTTGTTTTCCTGGGGTGTCACATCATCCCCCCGTTGATTTGGAATTTCGTCCCGAAATTCCGCAGTAGTAGCTTCAGCCTCAGTAGTGGATGCATTGGTTCCGAATAACTGGGGGTACTTTTCTTTCATTTGATCTTCGCGTTCCCAGGTGTACTCTGGGCCACGTCGGGAGTTCCAACGAACTCGAACAAGAGGGATTCTCTTGTGTTTGAGGACCTTCACATCCCGGTCCGTGATTTCACTGGCTCCTCGACGAACTGCAACCGCTCATCGATAGTGAGTTCCTTAAAAGGAACTATGAGGGTCTCATCTGATAGGCATTTCTTCAGATTCGACACGTGAAATACATTGTGAACTGCACCGAGTTCAGCTGGTAGGTTCAGTCTGTAGGCTACTGGGCCTATTCTTTCAGTGATTTCGAACGGTCCAACATACCGTGGACTGAGTTTGCCTTGTTTACCAAATCGAACCACACCCCTCCAGGGTGAGAATTTAAGTAAAACCTGGTCCCCGACCTGAAATTTCAATGACTTCCTACGCTTACCCGCGTAGCTTTTCTGGCGATCACGAGCTGCCGCCATGCGTTGTCGTATTTGTGCTATTCGTTCAGTAGCGTCAACTACCATTTTCTGGTCCTGTAATCTGACTATCTCCCACCTCTGCCCAACCGAGAGGTGACCGGCATTTACGTCCGTACAATGCCTCGAATGGAGCGGCTTGTATGCTGGTGTGATAACTGTTATTGTATGAGAACTCCACCAAAGGGAGATGTTTTTCCCAGCCGTTGCCGAAATCGATGACAAATGCCCGAAGCATGTCTTCTAAGGTTTGACTAGTGCGTTCAGACTGTCCATCCGTCTGAGGGTGATAAGCTGTGCTCATGTCTAATCGAGAGCCAAAAGCTTTGTGCATCGCTTGTCATAGTTCTGAAGTGAATCGTGCATCCCGATCCGAAATAATAGAGGTGGGCACCACGTGCCTCGAAACAGCTTCTTTAAGATAGATGTCTGCGAGAGTGGAGAACTTATCCGTTTCCTTAATAGCCAGGAAGTGTGCAGACTTGGTGAGTCGATCCACGATCACCCATATAGGATCATTCCCACGTTGGGATCTAGGTAGGCCGGTAACAAAATCCATGGAAATCTCTTCCCATTTCCACTGTGGTATCCTGAATTGCTGAAGTAGGTCTGAGGGTTTCTGGTACTCTGTCTTGACTCTCGCACAAGTCAAACATTTGCCGACGTAAGTTGCAATGTGGGCCTTCATGATAGGCCACCAATATGTAGTTATGATGTCATGGTACATTTTATCCGACCCTGGATGTACTGAGTAGCGAGACTTGTGAGCTTCGTCCATTACAAGCTCTCGTAAGCCGCCAAAAAGTGGGACCCAAATACGCCCCGTTACATAGTATGCACCGTCTTCCTTTTGTTCCATTCGTTGCCTTGAGCCGCGTAAGGCTTCAGCCATGACGTTTTCGGGTTTCAATGCTTCTATCTGAGCAGCTCGTGTCTGTGCGGGAAGACTGGACTGAATAGTAAGCTGTAGCGCTCGCACGCGCTTAGGTAGGGTGTCCTTTCGACTGAGGGCGTCAGCCACAACGTTGGCTTTGCCTGGGTGGTACTTGATAGCGCATTCGAAATCGTTAAGCAGTTCGACCCATCGTCGTTGACGCATATTCAATTCCTTCTGCTTGAAGATATGCTCGAGACTCCTGTGATCGGTGTAAATCGTGCACTTGGTACCGTACAGGTAGTGTCGCCATATCTTAAGTGCGAAAACAACATCTCCCAGCTCTAAATCGTGCGTCGTGTAGTTCCGTTCATGAACCTTTAGTTGACGAGAGGCGTAGGCAATAACTTTATCCCGCTGCATCAATACGCAACCCAGACCCTGTATTGATGCGTCACAATATACTACAAAATCATCCGTGCCTCCTGGCAATGAGAGGATAGGTGCGCTGCAAAGTCTATCCTTTAGGTACTGAAAAGCAGTCTCCTGGGGCTCTCCCCAGCGATAAACGACACCCTTCTGTGTCAGTAGCGTAAGCGGCTGAGCAATCTTTGAAAAGTCTTTGATGAACCGCCGATAGTAACCTGCCAAACCCAAGAATTGGCGTATTTCTGTCGGTGTACGCGGTGTTGGCCAATTCCTGATCGAATCTACCTTGGATGGGTCGACATGGATCCCATCCCTGTTCACCACATGGCCTAAGAAGTGGACTTCACGAAGCCAGAAGTCGCATTTTGAAAACTTTGCGTACAGTTGTTCCTTTCGAAGAAGTTCCAGGATAAGTCGTAAGTGCGGCTCGTGTTCCTCCTGACTCTTGGAGTAGATCAGAATGTCGTCGATGAAGACAATGACGAACTTGTCAAGATAGGGTTTGCACACCCTGTTCATAAGGTCCATAAATACGGCAGGTGCGTTCGTTAACCCGAACGGCATGACAAGAAACTCGTAGTGACCGTAGCGAGTTCTGAATGCGGTTTTGGAGACGTCCTCCTCCCGGACTCTCAGCTGATGATAACCTGACCTCAGGAGAAGAGCTTGGACGAATGAAGCCCTTTTCCAAGAGCTCTTGTAGCTGCTTTGACAGTTCCTCTAATTCTGATGGAGCTAAACGATATGGTGCGCGAGCTATGGGTGCTGCTCCTGGAGCGAGCTCGATTTGAAATTCGACCTGACGATGAGGCGGTAAGCCAGGTAAGTCTTCAGGAAACACCTGAGGATAGTCGCGTACAACTGGGATATCCTCCAGTTTCTTTTCCTTCACTGATGCATCTTAAACGAGTGCCAAGATTGCGGTGTGACCCTTCCGCAGACACTTCTGAGCCTTCAAGAAAGAGATGATGCCAACCACAGCACCACTCTTGTCGCCTTGGACTTCGAGAGGTTCTTGACCAGTACGGGGAATGCGAATAATCTTTTTCTTGCACAGGATTTCTGCTTGCTGTTGCTGCTGGAGATTCTGATTTGCAGGCCGTGGGCTCCTGAATCCTTAGCTTCATGGCCCATCTTGAGACACCTCTGGCAACGTCCCTCGTTGCACTAACCACCGTGGTGTCTGTTGCATTGGTTACACCTTGGGTGAATTCCCCGATATCCACCCTGCCCCAAATCACCAGAAGTTGGCTGACTCGGCTCTGGTGATTACTATTCTTGCGCTGCTGCTGTGCTTGAGACTGAACGGTAGCGGAACCCCTGCTGGAATACCCATCCCATTTCCGCTTGTTGTCACTAGTAGTAGCGGGAGTAGCAGAAGTGATATCGGTAGTAATAGCGCTGATACAACTAGGCAGCCTGTTCTGTTCCACTGCTTGATCCGTGAGGTGATGAGCAAGACGTTGAATGTCTTGGTTATTGTCGAGGTTAGCCAATGCAGCATGGCTCTGAACCTCTGAGGCTAGACCCTTGAGGTACATTTCGATACGCTTGCTTGGAGGGTCCACCATGGTTGGACACAAGATGGCCAGTTCGTTCGACCGTTTCGTATGAGCTTCAATTTCTGACCCCGTCATTTTCAAATGGTAAGGCTCCACTTCCAACTTGTGGATGTTATCACGCGTGCAGTATTCCCTTTTAATGCGTTCTTTGAATTCGTTCCAGGGGGTGGCGTTAGCAGCTGCCAACCCTAGTATCTGTACTTGCGCGTTCCACCAGGTTAGCGCGATCCCTTCCAGTGGCGTACTTGACCCTGCGAGCCTCAGGGCATTCACACATCTCGAATACCGACTCGAGCTTCCCAACCCAATGGAGTAGTCCCACTGCTCCTTCTGTGCCACTGAATGTGCTTGGACGACAGTCCATGAAGTTCTTGAATGTGCAGACAGGTTGCTATGCGTTCTGACCCGTTGCGCGAGAAAGATAGGTCAAGGTTAAGCGCGAGAGTTGGGTCACGAGAGTAGGATCTAACATCCTAGAATAGGTTTGGAATAGCAGGTTATACCTCCTGCTTGTGCGGCTGCAAGCGCCGCAGAAACTTGTTCGTTAATGAGAGCCGTCAACCGGGCTTGAGTCATGTTAACACGTCCCGACATGATCGAGCAGTAAAGGTAGCATAAGTATGAATGGGTTCGCGAGTAGTGCGATGACAGAAGAGTGTAAGCACGTAAGTGTTCTTAAGCAATAACAAGTAGTGAGCAAGAGTAAGGTAAGCATACTACGAGCAAAGTTCTATGCAGTTCTAGCAAGCAGGTAATAAACATAAACCTTATTACCTAGGATGTCGAGTCTTGCACGTGGAGCGAAGCGTCGTTGTGGATCGTTGAGAGCACTGTTCTGGTTATAGTCTGGTTTTAATAAAAACGTTTTCCCCATATTAAAACCAAGTTCTCTATAACCAATGGCTCTGATACCAATCTGTCACACCCCCAAAATCCACCCGCGGAGTATCACCGCTTGGGAGCGAGACTGACCAGGATCAAGCCAAATCCATATGAAAGGTGCTTCAAAACATAAGTAAGTTATCACTGTTTAGCGGAAGCGTATAATTAAAACCCATTATAATAAAGTATCAACTGTCGTAAATGTTTAACATGATAATCACGATCCAAGCCCACAACGACCAGCTCCTCCCTGTGCAAGCTCCATGTATCTAACGACCTGCAAGGCATGTAACAGAGGATCAACAACTAGTTGAGCGAGTTCACAGAAAGTAAATGCGTAATAGTAAGTCCGTTTGTAACATGTGGCTCTACTGGGCCGATAGTACGTTCTATTGGTGGGGGCTTCCCATGTTGTATATCCACTAGACTATTCGTAACCATATGTGTTCTTCACAATCCGAGAACAGTAGTATGTATAAGTTCACGTAGGTCTTACGTGAGTATCCTTCACATCCGAGGATAGTAATTAAGTATAAGTATCCTTCACAACCGAGGATAGTAATATGTATAAGTATCCTTCACAACCGAGGATAGTAATATGTATAAGTATCCTTCACAACCGAGGATAGTAGTAAGTATACGTATACGTAGATTGCACGTATGTGTCCTGCACAACCGAGGACGATGGTATGGTAGTCTAGTGATAGTGTCAGTACGAATCTATTCAACCTTATTCCTTTAAAACCCATTCCCAAGCCCCGGGAATCCCATGCCTTAGTAAGGGTGTGAACTCACCTTGGTTTGCTCGGTATGCTATGCTCTAGGGTTTATCAAGTGTCTAAATCCGTTACCCACGACCTAGGTTATATTGCACATAAATCCAAGATAAGTATTGACGTTCAATTAGGGTTTACAGGTTCTTGACATTCAAGCAGTGACTTACAATATCAGATCACACATTAACATGCAGTAATATTCAGTAATTCGTAACATCATATCAGATAGTATCGCATAATCGTATAAACTCAGTCTCTTCAATGCTACGACAGTGACTCATGTGTGCATATAATTTAAACTCGGACAACGCATCATACATATGAAATTTGAACACATATACTTCATGTCATCATACAAACCTTATCCAGTAATAGCAAGTAGTGATCATTCTGTAATCGGCGTATGTTAAGCATGAAACATAATCTGCTATTAATTTTTACTATCATACCATTAACAAGTCACAGTTATCAATCATTTCACAATACAATCAAACTCGGTCAAGGCTTTAAAGCCTAAAACTCGGACAAGTGGGTCACAGAGGTCGGACTTGGGAGGCCCATCACAAAGCTCATGTGACAACTCGACCTTTCGACTTTAAATGCACGTTGACTTTGACCATTGACTTTGACTATTTGGTTGTTTACTTGTTTAACGTACAGCTGTATATGTTGTGTTATAATAAATGCGTTGGGATTATTGCATGTGTGTGTGATTGTAATATAATATGAGACTTAGTAGTATAAGCATGACCAGGCTCGACGAAACACAAGCTGTGTTTCGCCAATAGCAACCCGACGAGACAAATGCATGTTTCGCCAACTTCAGCCCCGACGAAACAGAATGTCTCGCCGAGCCCAGATTCGCCAAGCCCATTACGGGCCCAAACCGCCTGTATGTGTGTAAAATGTGAAACGACTTTCTGTTTCTCACTTTTATCAAAACTACCGAAACCCTAAGAACTCCCTTGCTCTGTGACGGCGATCTTGCATACCAGAAGCCTAGAACCGAGACTTAGTTGCTTCCTTAATCCTTTCGGTTAGTCGTTTATGTGTTCATGATTTCTTGATTTATGCTATATCTATGCTGGATGTTCCTGGATTTCTCTATACATATTGTGTATGCTTGATTTACGATCGGATGTGAGTACATGCGTTAGATAATCTTGATTCGTATGCATGATTAATCGGTTACGTATTTTTATGCGGATTATGATGTTGATTTAGGAATACTATTAACTGATCGGATTGATATGATTACGTGATGGGTGGATCTAGATCTAACGATGTTCATGTCGGTTTAATGTTATTAAACTTTGTTAATTATGATTTCTGGGTTACGATAATGGTGCGTCGATCTGATGATAGTATGATGATTGTTCTTGATGGTGTTCTAGGTGGCTGCTAGAATGATTAGGGTTTCCATGATTGATTGCATGATTTTCTGTAACTGATATGTTGACGTAATTACTGCTTAACGAATCTGAATGTTTGGCGAATCAGAATGTTGACGTAACTGAATGCTTGACGAATGTGAATGCTCGACGAATGTGAAAGTCTTGGCGAAACAGAATGTGTTTCGCCAAGGATGTCGACGAATTAGAAAACGTATTTCGCCAAAGGTCTTTAACGAAACAGAATTTAGATTCGCCAAAGGGTAGTTGACGAAACACATTGTGTTTCGTCAACCAGTGTTTCGCCAACCAGGATAACTTGCACAGTAACATAGTAACTCTGTTAAATGATAACTGGATTATCTAACTGCTGTTAAGTGTTGTACCTAACTTATGTGGTAACGAATACATGCTGGTACTTGTATGATTTTTATACGTGCAAACTCTAGGACGTGATTGATTTACTTTGAGCACATACTTAGCATACCGAGCAAACCCAAGGTGAGTTCACACAGCCAAGGCATGGGTTCCCGGGTGGGGAATGGGATTTGGTAGATTGTTGTGCATTCTCAGATGGTAGAACTTAATGAATACGAACCTACTAGACTAGTAACACTTATTGAACTGATCTTCGCACACCTGCCACGGGTTGGCCGCGATACTATGACATCTTCGCACACCTGCCTTTGGAAGGCCGCGAACTAAATTTACTAACCTTCGCACACCTGTCTGGGAGGCCGCGATACAAAATAAACCTAGTCTAGAATACTTGGGAAGAACATCCCCTAATATCTTCGCACACCTGCCTGGGAGGCCGCGATGGAAATATGAAACATGATATAAACGAACGAACTTACTATTACTCATACCACATTATTACTGGACTGTTAACTGTGAACTCGCTCAACTAGTTGTTGACTCTCTGCTGCATGCCTTGCAGGACCTTAGGTACTTATGGAGCTTGCACTGGAGAAGCGGGTCGTTGTGGGCAAGGATCGTGGTTTCTACGTTGAACTGTTATGAAATTTAAAACTATTAACTAATGTTGGATTATTTACTATGCTTCCGCTATACTTTGAAACTATGGTTATGTTTTGAACACCTATCGTAATGGATGTTTGGTTTACATTTATTTTACTTGATATTAATTACATGTTCAATATGATTGGTGGCTTGATCCTGGTCAGTCACGCTCCCAAGCGGTGGTACTCCGCGTGTGGATTTTGGGGGTGTGACAGATTGGTATCAGAGCCATTGGTTATAGAGAACTTGGTTTTAATATGGAAAAACGTTTTTATTAAAACCAGACTATAACCAGAACAGTGCTCTCAACGATCCACAACGACGCTTCGCTCCACGTGCAAGACTCGACATCCTAGGTAATAAGGTTTATGTTTATTACCTGCTTGCTAGAACTGCTTAGAACTTTGCTCGTAGTATGCTTACCCTACTATTGCTCGCTATCTGTTACTGCTTGAGAACACTTATGTGCTTACACTCTTCTGTCATCGCACTATTCGCGAACCTTTCTCACTTATGTTGCCTTTGATGTGAAGATCAATGGCCGCACGAATTAACATGACTCAAGCCCAGCTAGAGGCTCTCGTTGCTGCGGCAGTTGCAGCCGCTCAAGCAGGTAGTATACCCTGCAGTATAGACTCATACTAGGGTCTTTAGATCCTACATTAACTCCCGTATTTAACTTCGTCCTATTCGTACAATAGGTCAACACGCGCAGCAGCCTGTCTGCACATTCAAGAACTTCATGGACTGTCGTCCAAATTCTTTCAGTGGCACCGAGGGGGCAGTGGGACTCCTCCATTGGTTTGAAAAGCTAGAGTCAGTATTCGAAATGTTCGAGTGCCCTGAGGCTCGCAAGGTCAAGTATGCAACCGGTACTTTGGAAGGAATAGCGCTAACCTGGTGGAACGCGCAGGTGCAGATTCTGGGGTTGGCAGCTGCTAACGCCACACCCTGGAACGATTTTAAGGAACTTATCAAGAGAGAGTATTGCACGCGTGAAGATATTCACAAACTGGAAGACGAACTGTATAACCTGAAAATGGTCGGATCAGAGATTGAAGCGTATACTAAACGGTCAAATGAGCTGGCCGTGCTGTGCCCAACTATGGTAGACCCTCCATACAAGCGCATCGAGATGTATCTCAAGGGGTTGGCACCGGAAATCCAGAGCCACGTAACATCGGCTAATCTCGACAACATCCAGGCTGTTCAACGCCTCGCTCATCGCATCACCGACCAGGCAGTGGACCAGAATAAACTGCCTAAGCGTGTCAACGCTACTGCTACAGTTACTACTTCAGCCACTCCAGCTGCTACTACTTCTGCCACAACCAGCGAGAACAAAAGAAAGTGGGATGGGGATTCCAGCAAGGGATCAGTTTCGGTTCAGTCCCAAACTCAGCAACATCGCACCAACGATTACCAGAGTCCGAGTCAGCAATCATCGGGCAGTCAGGGTCAGAGTGGTTATAGGGGAACTCACCCGTGGTGTAACAGGTGCAACAAACACCACAGTGGGAGATGTCGCAGGGATCGTTGTCAAAGATGCCACAAGCCGGGCCATGAGGCTAAAGATTGTAGAAGCTCGCGACCAGCAAACCAGAACCAGCAACTTCCACCGCCAGCTCCACAGAACCAGCAGCAGCAGCCACAGCGTGGAAACCGGGGATGTTTCCAGTGTGGGGCTGAAGGCCACTACAAACGCGATTGCCCACAGTTGAACCAGAATCGCAACAACAACAACAACCAGGGCAACGGGAATAACAACAATAACAACAACGGGGGAAACAACAACAACAATGGCAACGAAGCTCGGGGTCGTGCTTTTGTGCTAGGTCGGGGTGACGCAGTGAATGATCCCAACGTGGTTATGGGTAAGTTTCTTCTCGACGATATTTACGTTACTGTCTTATTTGATTCGGGTGCTGATACAAGTTATATGTCATTGAAAATGAGTAAATTGTTAAAACGTACACCAACACCCCTAAACACTAAACACGTCGTAGAACTGGCAAATGGTAAAAGTGTAGAAGCGACACATGTAATCAAGGGCTGTAACATCGTTCTAGCTGGTCAGACTTTCTCGATTGATCTTATACCCATAGTTTTGGGTAGTTTCGACGTCGTCATCGGTATGGATTGGTTATCCCAACATCGCGCAGAGATTTTATGCAAGGAGAAGGTTATTCGTATTCTTCGCTCTAGTCAGGAACCTCTCGAAGTTCAAGGTGACAAGAGTGGTACTGTGGTTGGCATCATCTCTTTCTTAAAGGCGCAGAAATGTTTACGAAAGGGACACACTGCCATTCTGGCACTTGTCACTGACGCATCAGCAAAGGAAAAGAAGCTGGAGGATATCCCAGTTGTATGTGACTTCCCTCAGGTGTTTCCTGAAGATTTACCTGGTTTACCTCCTCATCGTCAAGTCGAGTTTCAGATTGAGTTAGCTCCTGGAGCAGCACCAATAGCCCGCGCACCGTATCGTTTAGCTCCAACCGAACTGGAAGAACTGTCGAAGCAGCTACAAGAACTCTTGGAAAAGGGTTTTATTCGTCCAAGCTCATCGCCTTGGGGAGCTCCGGTACTTTTCGTGAAAAAGAAAGATGGTACTTTCAGGATGTGCATCGACTACCGTGAACTGAACAAGGTGACGGTGAAGAACCGTTATCCTCTCCCGCGTATAGACGACTTATTCGACCAGTTACAGGGGTCGAGCTACTACTCCAAGATAGACTTGAGGTCAGGGTATCATCAGCTGAGAGTCCGGGATGAGGACGTCTCCAAAACCGCATTCAGAACTCGTTACGGCCACTACGAGTTTCTTGTCATGCCATTCGGGTTAACGAACGCGCCTGCCGTATTCATGGATCTTATGAACAGGGTGTGCAAACCCTATCTTGACAAATTCGTCATTGTTTTCATCGACGACATTTTGATTTACTCCAAGAGTCAGGAGGAGCACGAGCAGCACTTACGTCTTATTTTGGAACTCCTTCGAAAGGAGCAATTGTACGCCAAGTTTTCTAAATGTGACTTCTGGCTTCGTGAAGTCCACTTCTTAGGCCATGTGGTGAACAGGGATGGGATCCATGTCGATCCATCCAAGGTAGATTCGATCAGGAACTGGCCTGCACCGCGTGCACCGACAGAAATACGCCAATTCTTGGGTTTGGCGGGTTATTACAGACGTTTCATCAAAGACTTTTCAAAGATCGCTCAACCGCTTACACTGCTGATACAGAAGGGTGTCACCTATCGCTGGGGAGAGTCCCAGGAAACCGCTTTTCAGTACTTAAAGGATAGGCTTTGCAGTGCGCCTATTCTTTCATTGCCAGAGGGCACGGAAGATTTCGTGGTTTATTGTGACGCATCAATACAGGGTCTTGGTTGCGTATTGATGCAGCGGGATAAAGTGATTGCCTACGCCTCTCGTCAACTCAAGATTCATGAACGGAACTACACGACGCACGATTTAGAGCTGGGAGCTGTTGTTTTCGCACTTAAGATATGGCGACACTACCTGTACGGTACCAGGTGCACGATTTACACCGATCACAGGAGTCTCGAGCATATCCTTAAGCAGAAGGATTTGAACATGCGTCAGCGAAGATGGGTCGAACTACTGAATGATTATGAATGCGCCATCAAGTACCATCCAGGCAAGGCCAATGTTGTGGCTGACGCCCTTAGTCGGAAAGACACTCTACCTAGACGCGTACGAGCTTTACAGCTCACTATTCAGTCTAGTCTTCCTGCACAGATACGAGATGCTCAAGTGGAAGCATTGAAACCAGAAAACGTAAAGGCTGAAGCTTTACGTGGTTCGAGGCAACAAATGGAACAAAAGGAAGACGGCGCCTACTATGTAACGGGGCGTATCTGGGTTCCACTTTATGGCGGTCTACGAGAGCTTGTAATGGATGAAGCTCACAAGTCCCGTTATTCGGTACATCCAGGGTCGGACAAAATGTACCACGACATCAGAACTACTTATTGGTGGCCAAGCATGAAGGCCCACATCGCCACCTACGTCGGCAAGTGTTTGACCTGTGCGAGAGTCAAGGTTGAATATCAGAAGCCCGCAGGTCTACTTCAGCAACCCAAGATACCGCAATGGAAATGGGAAGAAATTTCCATGGATTTCGTTACAGGCTTACCTAGATCCCAGCGCGGGAATGATACCATATGGGTGATCGTGGATCGACTCACCAAGTCTGCACACTTTCTGGCTACAAAGGAAACAGATAAGTTCTCCACTCTCGCAGACGTTTATCTCAAAGAAGTTGTTTCGAGGCACGGGGTGCCCATCTCCATCATTTCAGATCGCGACGCACGATTCACGTCAGAGCTATGGCAAGCAATGCACAAATCTTTCGGCTCAAAGTTAGACATGAGCACGGCATATCACCCTCAGACGGAAATCATAGAAAAGATTGGCAAAGTAGCATACAAGTTGAACCTACCAGCTGAACTCGGGGCGGTTCACAATGTCTTTCATGTATCGAACTTAAAGAAGTGCCTGTCAGATGAAAACCTCATCATTCCTTTTAAGGAACTCACTATCGACGAGCGGTTGCAGTTCGTCGAGGAACCAGTAGAAATCACGGACCGGGATGTGAAGGTCCTCAAACACAAGAGAATCCCTCTTGTTCGAGTTCGTTGGAACTCCAAACGTGGCCCAGAGTACACCTGGGAACGCGAAGACAGGATGACAGAAAAGTACCCCCAATTGTTCGAAACCAATACAACCACTGCTGAGGCTGAAGCTACTACCACGGAATTTCGGGGCGAAATTCCAGATCAACGGGGGGAGGATGTGACACCCCAGGAAAACCAGTGAACGATGCAACCTATCTAGCTTCCTCAGTAGGTACGTACCAAATTTCGGGACGAAATTTCTTTCAAGTTGGGGATAATGTGACAACTCGACCTTTCGACTTTAAATGCACGTTGACTTTGACCATTGACTTTGACTATTTGGTTGTTTACTTGTTTAACGTACAGCTGTATATGTTGTGTTATAATAAATGCGTTGGGATTATTGCATGTGTGTGTGATTGTAATATAATATGAGACTTAGTAGTATAAGCATGACCAGGCTCGACGAAACACAAGCTGTGTTTCGCCAATAGCAACCCGACGAGACAAATGCATGTTTCGCCAACTTCAGCCCCGACGAAACAGAATGTCTCGCCGAGCCCAGATTCGCCAAGCCCATTACGGGCCCAAACCGCCTGTATGTGTGTAAAATGTGAAACGACTTTCTGTTTCTCACTTTTATCAAAACTACCGAAACCCTAAGAACTCCCTTGCTCTGTGACGGCGATCTTGCATACCAGAAGCCTAGAACCGAGACTTAGTTGTTTCCTTAATCCTTTCGGTTAGTCGTTTATGTGTTCATGATTTCTTGATTTATGCTATATCTATGCTGGATGTTCCTGGATTTCTCTATACATATTGTGTATGCTTGATTTACGATCGGATGTGAGTACATGCGTTAGATAATCTTGATTCGTATGCATGATTAATCGGTTACGTATTTTTATGCGGATTATGATGTTGATTTAGGAATACTATTAACTGATCGGATTGATATGATTACGTGATGGGTGGATCTAGATCTAACGATGTTCATGTCGGTTTAATGTTATTAAACTTTGTTAATTATGATTTCTGGGTTACGATAATGGTGCGTCGATCTGATGATAGTATGATGATTGTTCTTGATGGTGTTCTAGGTGGCTGCTAGAATGATTAGGGTTTCCATGATTGATTGCATGATTTTCTGTAACTGATATGTTGACGTAATTACTGCTTAACGAATCTGAATGTTTGGCGAATCAGAATGTTGACGTAACTGAATGCTTGACGAATGTGAATGCTCGACGAATGTGAAAGTCTTGGCGAAACAGAATGTGTTTCGCCAAGGATGTCGACGAATTAGAAAACGTATTTCGCCAAAGGTCTTTAACGAAACCGAATTTAGATTCGCCAAAGGGTAGTTGACGAAACACATTGTGTTTCGTCAACCAGTGTTTCGCCAACCAGGATAACTTGCACAGTAACATAGTAACTCTGTTAAATGATAACTGGATTATCTAACTGCTGTTAAGTGTTGTACCTAACTTATGTGGTAACGAATACATGCTGGTACTTGTATGATTTTTATACGTGCAAACTCTAGGACGTGATTGATTTACTTTGAGCACATACTTAGCATACCGAGCAAACCCAAGGTGAGTTCACACAGCCAAGGCATGGGTTCCCGGGTGGGGAATGGGATTTGGTAGATTGTTGTGCATTCTCAGATGGTAGAACTTAATGAATACGAACCTACTAGACTAGTAACACCTATTGAACTGATCTTCGCACACCTGCCACGGGTTGGCCGCGATACTATGACATCTTCGCACACCTGCCTTTGGAAGGCCGCGAACTAAATTTACTAACCTTCGCACACCTGCCTGGGAGGCCGCGATACAAAATAAACCTAGTCTAGAATACTTGGGAAGAACATCCCCTAATATCTTCGCACACCTGCCTGGGAGGCCGCGATGGAAATATGAAACATGATATAAACGAACGAACTTACTATTACTCATACCACATTATTACTGGACTGTTAACTGTGAACTCGCTCAACTAGTTGTTGACTCTCTGCTGCATGCCTTGCAGGACCTTAGGTACTTATGGAGCTTGCACTGGAGAAGCGGGTCGTTGTGGGCAAGGATCGTGGTTTCTACGTTGAACTGTTATGACATTTAAAACTATTAACTAATGTTGGATTATTTACTATGCTTCCGCTATACTTTGAAACTATGGTTATGTTTTGAACACCTATCGTAATGGATGTTTGGTTTACATTTATTTTACTTGATATTAATTACATGTTCAATATGATTGGTGGCTTGATCCTGATCAGTCACGCTCCCAAGCGGTGGTACTCCGCGTGTGGATTTTGGGGGTGTGACAGCTCAGACCATGTAAGGGGGGTGACATGAAGTTCGGACAGGGGTAGGGGGTTTAAAACTCGGTTAAGAGGTGTGGGGTGTGGAAAGTCGGCCAAAGAGTTTCATTGAAGAAACTCGGACATGCATACTCTCCTAAACTCGGACACGTGGTTCCATATAAGAAACTCGGATATGGAGACTAGTGAAACTCGGACCTTGATGTTCATTAGAAGGTCGGATCCCCACCATCCCCTATAAAACTCGGACTCTACACCTTTCATTCAAAGAAACTCGGACATAGATCCTTACAAAGAAAGTCGGACCTAGTCCCTTACTAGGAAGATCGGACCTAGTCCCTTACCAAACTCGGACCATGTATAATTGAAACTCGGGCATTACAAATACAAGCAAGAAACTCAGACATGTTTATCATTTATAAAGATCGGACTTACATCCTCATAAAACTCGGACATTCATGTGTGTTAAAGAAGTCGGACTATGCATGTTTAAAACTCAGACAAGCATTAACTTAAACCTCGGACCATTCATAGGGTTGTAAAACTCACATTAACAATCCAAAATTCAATACTCTGACTAACAAAATGCGTGAATTCCAAACAGAATCAGAAGCATCAAATCAGTTACGTTTCTTGTTTTTCATACGAATGAAAACCCTAATTATACATTTTCTCATTGCAGCATCAACATAACAATCATTATTTCTTCATATCATGCATCAATATCATCAAGAGGATCGATTATACAATTAATACATCATCATAATCACAATAATCATAATCAAATTAAAGTACAGAACCATCAAATCAAAGCTAGGGTTTGCAAGTATTCTAATCACCAAGAATTGATACAATCAGGAAATCAATAAACAAAAATCATTTACCTTGTGTTGATTCTAGAGAAATGTGGAAATCGAAAGTGATGAATGTCTTGTGCCAATGATGGTGGTGATGATGATTGCTAGAGGATTAGAGAATTGCAAGTACGAGTTTTGGTTTTGTGTGCAAATGATTAGTGAAAAGGAATTAGGGTTAAGTATCTAGGATTTCACTAATTACCCTCCACCTCCCTAAGTATTATATTTTACACATGCACACCATCTCATAACCATTTCCTAGTTTCACCACCAAGTTCATATATTTACCAATTTCACAATTAACAAACAACTATGCACAATCAAACAATCAAAACATATATAATTCCATGGCAATCAATTGTGCAAATAAACGACTAGTCAATACATGAACGTGCAATAAATGCGAAATAGAATCTTGGAAATTCGAGTTGTCACATTGGGTGCTTTTGAAATTCCTTTTGACAATGATGGGAAATTTTCATCATTCATTGTCAAACCGGAATGACCACTTTTTACCTCAAGCAATGGCTCCTCTGGTTTTGACAAACCAGATTCATTACCTGAACATAGCTCCTTTGACTTTGATGAGTCAAGATCATTGCCAACAACTGGCTCTTTTGTTTCAGAAGAAACAAATTCATCACCAAGAACTTTTCTTTTCTTCACATTCCATTCTGTCCTCAGATTTGCATCTGATGAATTTGTTTTGCTTGATTTGTCATTCTTTGGAGAGTAAGACGATTTACTGGAACTCTTCTCTGATTTTCTTGTTGTATCCGAGGACAAAATCCTTTCAAGATACTCTCGAGCTTTCTTTCTTTTCTTTCTCAGTCGATCTTTCTGCCCTTGTGAAAGCTTCACTTTCTGTTCTTTCACTTTCTGTTCTTTCACTTTCTGTTCTGAAACTTTCAGTTCCTTGGGCTTTTCTTTCACTTTGACTGACTCCATCACCCTTTTCTGAGAAACTGCCCTCGATCTTTCATTTGATCTCATTGGGCAATCTCTGGCAATATGTCCTTTGATTTGGCAGTTATAGCATCTCCTCATCTCAAACCACTAATTCTGGCAGTTAACAGCAATGTGTCCTTGAACACCACAAGTGTAACACACTCTGTTATCGTACCATTCACCACTTTCACACCAAACGCTCAGATCATAACATTGTCTGGCTTTGTGGTAATCAGCACTCCTCCTGAAAGTTGGATTTGGCTTTGAAGCACTGTGGTCAAACCTGCACCACTCATTACCAACTTTTTGTGAGTTTTGATTTTTCAATTTTTGTGGTTTTTTATCTTGATTGGATGATTGAACTGATGAGCTTTTATTCTTGTTTTGAACATTTTCTGAATTTTTAACTTTTTGTTTCTGTTCTACTTTCTTCTTCAAGGGTTTTTGCGTAAAGCATTCACCCTTTTTAGTTGATTGCAGAACAGTTTCTTGAAATTTTTCTTTTAATTTCAAAAATATTTTCTTTTTCTCATTTTTCTCATTTTCATCATCAGTTTTCTCATCACAATCTTCAATTTTGACTTTGTCAAAATTTGTGACATTGTCACTTATTGGATTAGCATTGATCGGTTTTGGACATAATTGATCTAGTATCACTGATGAGGTCACAAAACCTTTCAATTTCTTCTCAAACTCAGCAATTTTATTTCTAGCACACTCAACTTCATTTTCAAGTTGAATGATTTTTTCAAGATGAGAATTTATTGAAATTTGCTTTTTCAAGATTATTTTTGCCAAAAATAGATTTTTCATTTTCTAAAATTTTTATTTGATTTTGAAATTCTGTTTCTTTTTCTTTCAAAACTTTGTTTTCCAACTTTATCCAAGAAATATCTTTGTTTTCAATTTTAATTTTTTCAAAATCTTTTTCAATTTTCAACTTTTCATTTTCTAAAATTTCTATTTTCTTTTGAAATTCATTTTCATTTTCTTTTAATTTTTTGTTTTCCAATGTCAAACTCTCCACATCCTTCAAGAGTTTAACATTGTCTGATTCAGATTTTTCACACTTTGAGCACACAACTTCACATTTTGAACTTTCATCTTTCTTGGATTCTTCATTCTTTGAAATATCTTGTCTCCGTCTTATATGTACCTACACAAAAAATTTTAACAAAGTGAAGAGGATTCATATTTTCATCAATATAACAACCCCTCTTAATATCGTATTTCATAACATTTTTTGCTGCAAGACACATATTGACTCTTCGTCTCATTTCAAAAATGACATCCAAACTTATTTTTTCTAAGTTCTTTTCTATTTCATTCATCAACCCCTTCTTTTTCTTTTCATTTTCATACTTGTGTGTTTTGAGCTTATTGATAAATTTGGATAAAATTCTGAAAATCTAGAATCCTTTTTTATTTCAATCAAAAATTCATTCCACTCTCCAGGTAACGCATCTGCAAATTTTGATATCTGTTCAGCATTCGACATTCTTATCTCATACCCTTTTAAATTGTCAATTAAGCTTTCATACCGGTTTACCAACTCATCCAACGTTTCATTCTTTTTACACAAAAAATATTCAAGTCTATTAACCCAAACATTCTTATTCTCATTTCCTTTCCTGTTATACCAAATCCCATCAAACCACTTATTTAAATTTTCAAGGCTATCATTTTCCTCTTCATCAAACATTTTAACTACAATTTCTTTCTTAAATGACGTGGTTCAAAAATTGTTTTTGGTTCAAAGTCCACAAATCTTAACCTCCACGAAGCCCACTAAACGTTTGTAACCAAGAAATCCACAAGCTAGCGACCCACTAATCAAAAAACCCGATTTAGACTAGAAGGCCAAATTCTAACAATCTTGATCCCAAAAAAATTTTTTAACCCGCTTAATCTTGACACACTACTAGATCTGAAACTCGAACCAAGTTTAACTTGTATAAGCTCGACAACCCAATCACAATTTCACCCAAATATAACCAACTCACAAAGCCTAAAAAAATTCACATCTTTTTTCCCCGTTTAAGTGAGGCCCAAAGGTCAAAAATCTTAGTCCAAAAAAAAAATTTGACACCAACTTGATCCAAAAAAAAAATCAGCCCACTAGTTATTCAAATCTTACAGCCCAAATAGGATATCAATTCTCTTGATCCACACCAAAATCACTTTTATATTTTTTATTTTTTTTTTAAATCTGAACAATGAGCTGTCAATTTTTTTTTTTTAACAAAAATCACGTCACCTTTCAAGTGCTATTTTTCATGTTGTGTCTCTCTTTTTTATTATATTTTTATTTCAAAAAAAACCCTAGATTAAAACCATTAGCTGTTTGCCGTTCAAAAAAAAAAAAAAAAAACCATTAGCTGTCCACAGTATTCACTTCTTTACTTTTCTATATACTTCAACACACTCACTTCCTTTTCTTTGTAAACCAACAACAACTCAGACGAAACAACTCCAAACAATCAGCAAATACACTCACTCAACAGATCTGAAAGTTCAGCTTAACTCTCTATCTCCATAATCAGCCGTAATCAACAATCTATGTTCCTTTTTTTATGAAAAGCTCAACAATAAGAACTTGAGGTTATGACGTCACCAGATCCGAAATTCCGATCTAAATCTCACTGATGAATAGAAGATATTCTCGCAAATGAAGATCATAGATGATTATGTATGTATAAGCATCAGTAAATGATACGTTTCATATCACTATTATCTCTTTCTTTTTCGATTTTAATGAAGATCAGAGATGTTTTCTGTTACAATCACTTTCATCTCTTTCTTTTTCGTTTTAATGACAGATTCACAATAATTTTTATTGATTGTTGATGATTTTATGAACAATATATTGCTTAGTTCGATAAAACGAACTGATTCTGTCCAAAATCTTATGTAATCAGTTCGAAATGACAAACACTTAACCAAAATTTACTGATTCTGTTCAAAAATGATTTAGAAACAACTGAGATCCGATCAAATTAGCATGTGTTTGAATGAAACAGTGATGTGTTTCAGATCTGAATTGTATATCAGATCTGAATGAAATCAGTTTGTAGAAAAACTTTTCGAAAGTTTTAAAATTCGATGTTTAACACACAGAATCAGTTCTAAATATGTAAACAATACATCGAACAGATCCGCAATGTATGATACTTCAACCCGAAATTATCAAAACAAACCAAAATTTACCGAAAAACAATCCGAGAACACCAAAACTCGTCCGATTTCACTCACGATTACGCGCAGAGCATCCGTAGCTCTGATACCACTTGTGAGTTCAGGATCGGATCGTAAACGATCACTAAATCTGCGATGAATTCGATTTAACATGCGGAATCTGTTAAATCGAACCGTAATCGTGCGTGAAGACGTAATTAAACAGCGTTTTATTACTTAACAACGACAACCGGACAGAGTTTCGACTCTATCTACACACTACACACTCGAAATCTAATCAACGTGACGTAACCGGAGTCGTTCTTGCTGAAGATCTGATCAGTTCTTGCTGAAGATCTGATCAACTTGTGATTAAAGGATATGAACGGTTATGAACTGTGTGAAAATGTTCTCTGATTGCTATCTTCTAATTCCGCTTGTAATGAGTTTTCTCCTCTATTTATAGTCAGCTTAATTCTGTTTCAAGCGGAATAACCATTGACTGATTTCGTTTGAATGTCACTCTCCAATTTGAAGCGAAATCAGTCCCATGCACACATGATGTTACGTAAAATCCATATGATATTGGATTTCTTGTTTGATGATGTCATATGAATGATGTCATCATTAAGAATGATGACATCATTCTTGTTCAGATCCGCTCCATTCGTATCGTGTCATACCGTATACTGATCTGACATTGCCTAACGACACCTAGTGAAACCTAGCGAAACCTCTGTCCGGTATTTTACAGACTCAAGACACTAGACTTTACATGTACAGTTAGATTTCTATCTATGGCCACACACTTAGTGCACCAACAATCTCCCCCTTGGACATAGCTAGAAATCTGTGATGTTTAGTCTTGAACTGCCTTAGATAACATCTTCAAGTGAAACCGTAGTCTCCCCCTTAAATGATGCCCCGAAATTCTAAGATTTGACGTTTAATCTTACTCCCCCTTACATTTAGCTTCCTGCACATTCTCTACCAAGAAATTAAAATCGAAATCTTTACGTTTTGGGTGGAAATTACTTGACATTTGGTGGGGAATCAGGATATTGTACCGAGGTGCTGCCAAAATGTCTCCAGCCATTGTATCGTCACGTTAATCAAGCTGAACGAAGATCAAATCTTTGTATTCCGCCTCTGATTTGATCCGAGAACTCTTCCGAACGACTCGTTCGGGTCCGAAATCGATCCTACAAGTGGTATCAAAGCTCAGGAGGAAGAGTTCTTACCGATTTAGCTTGTTTTCACTGAAAATTCTGACTTCTACTCATTCTTTCACGTTTTTAACCAAATTTTTCAAAATTGAACGGGATTTTACGGTCCGAATCGGCTGGTTTTTTGATATGTTGTGCGAAAACACCTGACCTATAACCCTACCAAGTTTCAGATCCTAATTCCAAGCCGTTTGAGAGAAATCTTGTAGGATCGTTTTCAGACCCGAACGAGTCATTCAGAAGAGTTCTCGGATCAAATCAGAGGCGGAATACAAAGATTTGATCTTCGTTTAGCTTGTTATACACTTTAACAGTCTCTTGTGTTGATTAACATGACGATACAATGGCTGGAGACAATTTGGCAGCACCTGTAACAACTGTCACTAAAATCAATAATTAGGACAATAATTAGTCAATAAGAAAACCCTAATTGAGACACCCAAGTAATTCTGCACTAACCCTAAAATTTTCAGGACAATCGGAATTAGGATCAGGACCCCTAAAACTCGAGGGGAGCAAACCCTAGTTGAATATTTATCTATTAAAATCGTTGTTGAAAGCTGATTGGCCAATTGTTTTGATTCACCCAAGCTAGTCTCGAGCCTAGGCAGCCTATAATTAGACTGCTTAGCTTACGGACCGTAAGGGATCAGGCATACGGTCCGTAAGCAGGTCCCAAAAATTAGTATAAATAGCCGACCTTGGCATTAGAACTCTGGTGTTAAAACGTTGCACAAACCTTCTGTGAACGTTGAGTTATTCCGAAATCAGTCTAAACACACACACACGATCACGAGGTGCTGCCGCAATCAGGGTAATAACTCGATCGCTATTACGATTCAACGTCCGGTCGATTATAACTATCCAACGATTGTCCGAGTGCTGCTCAAATTGAGCTTGTACTTTGTTATTCATTGTGATTTCAACTTGAATGTTTGAGTGCTGTTCAAATTCGGACAATGCTCTGTCATTCGTTGTGAATCCATTGAATTGTTAAGTATCACACTTGATAATAGTTGTGAGGGTTTAATCTCATGAATTGATGTAACTGCTGAATTAGTTACTAATCCCGTTTGTGTGTGCATTGTTATTTAAATTAGGTTAGAAGGCTAATCAGTAAAGCTTATACTCTGCTCGTAAATCTGCAAAGTGAGTCATTCCTCTTTTATAAACTCTTTTCTCACAGTTTGTGAGTCATTCTCTTTTTATCAAACTGTTTTACAAAACTCCAAGTTATTTTTAAAGTTATAGTTACAGTGATTAAGTCTATGTAATCACCAAGTTACAGCCGGTATGTGGGGTTTTGTATACATTACTTATTTCCCGTCACACTTGGACAAACGGGTGGCCAAGGGGTGATCTGACCACAGTCACAGACGCCATTGGACAAATGGGCTAGCCAATGGATGGTCGAGTGAAAAATACTGTGGGTAGTTGGTTTGATATCAGAAACATTGTAATTCCCCTTAATACTGTAGATTATAACAAATGTGTCGTTTTCAGTAAAATGAATGATTCACTCAGTATTTCCCCGCTGACAAAACCTTTTTCAAACATGTTTCAGGTGATCTGGTATGAACAAAGAAAAGTGCCATGGAGCACTCCCAGCTTAGAAAAGTGGCTCAATGTAAATAAATAAATAAACATGTTTTGAAAATAAAGATTTCCCTGAGAAATCACATTATTGTAAATTTTGGGATTTATCCCTAAGTTATGAAACGAGCAGTTTAAATTATTGAAAGATCCTGTTTTTAAAAAAGACTTCCGCTGTCGCTTAAATTAAATACCACGGGATTCCTGTCCCGCGGCTCCTGAAACGGGTCAAACCGAGTCGGGGGCCGTGACAGCACCTCGGTACAATATCCTGATTCCCCACCAAATGACACTATCACTACCCTATTTATAGTGTTTCTGATTCCCCACGAAAGTGCAACTTTCTGATTCCCCACGAAATGACAATTTTCTAATTCCCCACGAAAATGTCATGTCCATTTCGTGGGAAATCAACATTTCGTGGAAAATCAACATTTCGTGCCCTAATCTAAACAATTCTATACAAGACTCGATACAAGACGAAGACGACAGACGGATGCACCAACAAACTCCCCCTCGGATGTTGACGGAGTCTTCAGTGTCGAGTCTTCGCATCTTCAGTCTTTATCAGTCTCTGGGCTTCTCTTTTAAGTATTTGACGCTGTAAGTATCCTCAATCTCTATCTCTTCTCTTTCATCTTCAACAAACTCCTTCTCTCGGATGTTGACGTCTTCAAATTCATCAGCATCAACATGCACTCCCCCTCAAATGTTGACTCTTGAATCTTGCTTAGGTTCAACAAACCTAGCTCTAATTCAACCTGCAAAAAACTCTACCACAAACATAAGTTTTATGATAAAATTTTAGACATTTAGACACCACTAGTAAAACGAAACATAGAAAGACCTATCAATTAGTTACTGATGAACCACTTTATATTCAAATCTTTTGATGACCACTTGTAAATTTAACTTCAAATCTTTCACACACACCACTCCTAAACCAGTTCATCAAGTTTAGCACTTGGAATTTTGAAAATCAGCTCTTCAACATCAGTTGCCTAAAATCTCTTTGAATTTTTTTTAAAAATTTATGCTAAAACACACCGAAAATCTTTTTGGAATTTTGTGAAATAACCAAAATGAAATGCAGTAAAGAAATATTTACATATAATATTTTTGTGAGTTTGTGTAAAAGGATCATATCAGTTTTTGGGACAAATCACCAACACCGTTAAGCTTTATTTCATTTTAAGTTCTAAACAATTCACCTATATTGTCAGTATACTGGTCCACTTAAATTTTCTCACAAAGTTCAGCTATCCGAGATACGATATTAATGTCTTAAGAACTTAAACTTATCCGTGTGTCCCACTACTTGAATATACTCCTGTATCCAGATCCCAATATCCAGTCTTACAGGTGAGTATACCTAGATGATATCTGTAAGGGGTTAGATGCGAAACCGTGAGAGCTCAGATCAGAACTTCCGTTCAGCAGAGAGATGACGGCTCGACTTTAGGTGTGTCCCCTTTAGAGGATCTTTTGTTTCAACAGCAATGACTATCAATATTTTGTTTCATCAATTTGCTAAGGGCTGCGTTTTTTCAAGCCTTTGCGGAAAGTATTATACGGGGAATAGGTCAGAATTTACATTCAGCAGAAGTCCCGGGATAATACCCCAGATATCACTAAGCATAAAGACCAAGTATCTTAGAAAGAGGGACCTTTCAAACAAGATTTCGGGGGTTACCCATATATCGAAGAAGTTGTTACCCACGGTATAAGCAAGTTTGAATTTTAGGTTTATATCTCGTCACAATCTACTAAATGTATAAAAACCTACTGACATATCCACAGTGAGATTATTTATTACATTTTTACTTTCCAATTCTTTAGCATGTTGGGACAGTCCACTAATGTACTATGATTTTCTCTTTTATACAACAAAACTCATTTTTGAATTTTGTCATGTTTTTTGGCTTTTTCAAATTTTCTAATGTTTTTGGATTTTCTGAAATTTTCTACTCCCCCTAAAATGCAAACACATTTAAAGAAATTTGAAACAAACTATACAGGAACTTGACAACTGATATCAAATCGCATCAATTTGCCATCCACTTGGCACAAACAATCAGAACTCCCCGTGACAACAAACTATTTCCCCATTATGATTTCAAAACACTTAAGTTTGTTTTAATCAAAATGGTTTTTCCGGAAAATTAGATTTGTGTGTCGTTTCACAAACATGGGGTTTAATTCATCACACTGTATTCAACCACTTGTAGGTTTATCACAAAAACCATTTTCAAATAATCATACCACTTGTAAGATAGTTAAATCAAGTACAACTTAATGTCCTTGATTAACCACTTGTAAGTCGAAATATCACAGTTACCAACCTGTGAATTTCTCAAGAAAGATGCCGATTCCTACTCCCCAATTACCAACCTGGGAGTTCCGGCAAGTCAGGTTTTTTTCATTTAAACAGTTTCACCCAAGCCTGACGGTCCTTGGGTGCTTTTGAAATTGCTTTTGACAATGATGGAAAATTTTCATCATTCATTGTCAAACCAGAATGACCACTTTTTACCTCAACCAATGGCTCCTCTGGTTTTGACAAACCAGATTCATTACCTGAACATGGCTCCTTTGACTTTGATGAGTCAAGATCATTGCCAACAACTGGCTCTTTTGTTTCAGAAGAAGCAAATTCATCACCAGGAACTTTTTCTTTCTTCACACTCCATTCTGTCCTCAGATTTGCATCTGATGAATTCGTTTTGCTTGATTTGTCATTCTTTGGAAAGCAAGACGATTTATCTGAACTTTTATCTGTTTTTCCAGTTTTATCCGAGGACAAAATCCTTTCGAGATACTCTCGTGCTATCTTCCTCTTCTTCCTTAGTCTGTCTTTCTGCCCTTGTGAAAGCTTCACTTTCTGTTCTTTCATCTTTTGTTCTTTGGGCTTTTCTTCGACCTTGACTGATTTCTTCATCTTTTTCTGAGATTCAGCCCTCGATCTTTCTATTGATCTCATTGGGCAATATCTTACAATATGTCCTTTGATTTGGCAGTTATAGCATCTCCTCGTCTCAAACCACTGATTCTGGCAGTTAACAGAAATATGTCCTCTAACACCACACGCGTAACACACCCTGTTATCATACCATTCACCACTTTCATACCACACACTCAGATCATAGGATTGATTTGCCTTGTGGTACTCATGTCTCCTCTTGTATCCTTGTTTTGGCATTTGAGCACTGTGGTCAAACCTGCACCACTAATTACCAACTTTTTATGAGTTTTGATTTTTAAATTTTTGTGGTTTTTCATAGTGATTGGATGACTGATCTGATGTGCTTTTATTTTCATTTTTAAAATTTTTCAAATTTTTTACTTTTTGTTTCTGTTCTACACTCTTCTTAACAGGTTTTTGCTTTGAGCATTCACCTATTTCAGTAGATTGCAAAACAGTATTTTTAAAATTTTCTTTTAATTCCAAAAATATTTTTCTTTTTTCTTCTTTTTCTTTCTCATCGTCAGATTTATCATCACAATCTTCAATTTTGACTTTGTCAAAATTTGTGACATTGTCACTTATTGAAATAACATTGATCGGTTTTGGACAGAGTTGATCAATCATTGCTGAAGAGGTCACAAAACCTTTCAATTTCTTCTCAAACTCAGCAATTTTATTTCTTGCACTCTTAGCTTCATTTTCAAGCTGAGAGATTTTTTCAAGCTGAGAAGTAATTGCATTTTCATTTTCCACTATATTCTTTTCAAGAACAGATTTTTCATTTTCTAAAACCTTTATATGTTCTTGAAATTTTTCTTCATTTTGTTTCAGATTTTTGTTTTCCAATTTTATCCAAAGATCTTTGTTTTCTGAAGATTTTATCTTATCTTTAAAAACTTTTTCATTTTCTTTCAAAATTTTGATTTCCAATGTCAAACTCTCCACATCCTTCAAGAGTTTGACATTGTCTGATTCAAATTTATCCCATTTTGAGCACTTCTCGGTCATCTTTACAGCTTTCTTCTCAACCCTGATAGCTGAAATTTCTTTAACTTGCTCCTCTACCTCTTGAACAATTTCCTTAGATTTGACTATTACTTCATTAGTTGTTGCTTTACTCTTCTCTCTTGAATCAGACTTCAATTTTCTAATCTTTTGGAACTCAAGTTCTTGAGCTTGAATCTTCTTGATGAAATCGCTCAAATTGAAACTACAATATTCTCTGCTCTTCTTCCAAGCTAACAAATACGTTCCCCACACATCAATTGGTAAAGCATTCGCCAACTTATCAAGCCACTCCTCATTCATTTTGTTAATTTTCAAATTTCTCATCTCTCTATACAACTTAGCATACCTCTCGATCAAATCTTTTGTAGACTCTCCCTTGATACCTGTAAAACTATCAAACTTGTTCAGTGCAATATAAAATTCAGAACCCATGTTTTGGATTTAAAAGTTACCAAAAACAGATCTTCAAACAAACTGAGATGATTTTCAAGCAAAACTGACACGTTTCAAATGACCTGGAACCTTTTCAAATAAATTTGACCCTTTCAAATGATTTCACACAACTTCAAACAAACTGATACTGGTAACTCACACGACTTAAATTTTGTGTGACCAGAATCACACTCAAAAAACTTGATAATCTTTCAAACAACTTGACTTGTACGATCTGAGATGAATTACAAACGACCTGAACTCGAACAAACAGGATTTTTTCGAGCAATTTGTTTCTATTTCAATGTTAAGCTTCTATTGGCCCGTTACAACCTAGTGGATCGATGCAAAATACATGATTGGGTCGTTCAATTAGTGGACAAATGTTTTAAAAACACAATTGGGCCAAAGAATCACGTATATCACAATTTCATTGGGCCATATCTGGTTGATAGACAAGAATACTTACCAATTTAGATTTTCAACTCAATATTGATATTATCAATTAACACTCTCACACTAACTGATGTATCACATGTATCCTAAAAAGTGTCAGACAATTTGAAATATCTAAAACATATGATTGGGCCGAATGATGTTTATAAATGGGCTGACAACATCACATGCACACATGCAGTCCTTGATATCAACAAATGTATTTGGCTATTCAACAAAGATTTTTAGTTTCAATTAACAGTGAGACTTGATTGGGCCATGATATAAGGTGAGCTTAGAACCAAACAATTTTATTAATTGCACATGGATCGATCAATAGTGGCCGTCTATTATGAATTTGTCAATTGATCCTATTGGACCTCAAAGTCCACTAAACCGACAAGTAGTTTTTCCTTTTAATTCTATTTGACAAGGCTCAGTTCCTTTTCAACTATGATTGGGCCGATTAAATCAAAGTCACATGCACTTTAATCATTCAATTAACACATGCAATGTTTCAATAAGAATCGACAAACTGGGCCAATCAATTTAATCATTAAATACAGGAATCAACTGACTAACAACTTTAAAATACCGATTGATTTTAATTGGTCCTCACAATATGATTTTATCTAATCAAGAACATCATGTGAACTTCTGAAACATTTTCAAATGAAATAGCGGTTCAAGCGGAATATAACGCTCAAGCGAAATCAGTCAATAACTTCGAGCGGAATCAACAGTTTGATTTTCAAGCGGAATAAGGTGTAGTTTGGAGCGAAATCTGATTTCACTTGAACTAAGATGGACAATTTCGAGCGGAATAAGTATATTTCAAGCGGAATCAGTGATTTTTCAAGCGGAATCAGGTATATCTCAAGCGGAATCAGTATTTTCGAGCGGAATCAGGCTGATGTCACTTGATATCGGACCAAAAACCTTTGATTTCTCCTAAACGGCTAGGAATTTTGATCTGAAACTTGGTAGGGTTATAGATCAGGGGTTTTCGCACCACATATAAAAAAATCAGCCGATTCGGGCCGTAAAATCCAGTTCAATTTTGAAAAATTCGGTTAAAAACGTGAAAGAATGAGTAGAAGTCAGAATTTTTAGTGAAAAAAAGCTAAATCGGTAGAACTCTTCCTCCTGAGCTCTGATACCACTTTTCAGACCCGAACGAGTCGTTCAGAAGAGTTCTCGGATCAAATCAGAGGCGGAATACAAAGATTTGATCTTCGTTCAGCTTGTTATACACTTTAACTATCTCTTTTATTGATAAACGTGACGATACAATGGCTGGAGACAATTTGGCAGCACCTCGGTACAATATCCTGATTTCCCACCAAATGACACTATCACTACCCTATTTATAGTGTTTCTAATTCCCCATGAAAGTGCAACTTTCTGATTCCCCACGAAATGACAATTTTCTAATTCCCCACGAAAATGTCATGTCCATTTCGTGGGAAATCAACATTTCGTGGGAAATCAACATTTCGTGCCCTAATCTAAACAACTCTATACAAGACTCGATACAAGACGAAGACGACAGACGGATGCACCAACAAAACGTACCAAAATGAGGCTTAAACATATGTAGGGACCATTTCTGCATATTTTGAAACTGTTTTGCTGATCTGAAGTTCAGGCGGGCCGCGTAGACCTTCCCTGACTCTTACGCGGGGCGCCTAAAACCTGCAGATCTGCAGAAAATCTTTTACTGCCTAATCCAGCTGTTCCACACTCTTGCAAATGGTTTTTAAGCTTCCTGTGGGCTGGTTTTGGGTTTCCATGGTTTCATAAATCAGTGGGTGCAACTGTAAGGACAAGATCAAAGCTCGTTTTACGAGGAACGATCCTAACGATCACCCGAAATCTATAAATACCCCCAAGCATTTCACTTCAAACTCACACTTGATCTGATTTGTTCTCTAAGTTGGAGTGTTTTCACTTCATACCTGAGAATAATTAGATCAAACCTCCATTTCTTGGACCCGTTGTAAGTATTCTTTCGTTCTTTTACGCGTTTTAAGCACGAAAGTCAAATTGTGTTTGACTTTCTGCATTGACCAGTTTATGGTCAACACGAAGTTCGCTTGAACTTCGCAACGTGAGCGTAATCACGATGGTTATAGTCCCTTGTGACTATACCTACTGATTACCACGTTATTTAGGCATAGTGACGAGTTATAGTTTCGGTCAAAATGCGCGTTTATGCGTATTTTGCAACCAAACTATTCTTGGGTATCAAAACCATTTGTTTTGATATCGAACCTGTTTTCAAACTTCGTTAAACATGTTTAACTCGTCACTTTAGGTTTAGTGCTTATATAGGGTCGAAAGTTAAGCGGTCTAAACAACCACTTAGACTTTCGAACCCGACCCGTTTGGTCAATCATTAGGATTCGACCAAACACATTAGGTGACCATAGTTGTATAGGGAATAACCTTCCGAGGTTAAACCTTATGGTCACTACGTTTAGTTAGTTATATGATAGGTAGTTTATATGCCACAGGAAAATCACTAAAATGCCCTTTTCACGCATAAATACAATTTAAGCATATGTAACCTAAATTTTGACATCTAAACTGATTAGGCAACATTATTAGACATGTTAAGGTATATATTACTTGTCATAGGACTAGTTAGGCGGTCCGAACGCGTTTTATGCGAACAACGCGTTAAAGTAGCGTAAGCTACCTAAACGAGTCGTAATGGGTCCTAAGCACTTAGGATAGGTTTTGTTTTACAATGTAGGCTTTGTTAAACCATATTACATGAGTTCCTATACTCATTTGGTTTACGAAACCACATTTTACCCGATCCTCCGATTTAGGTCCGTTTATTAACGTAGTTACCTATATTAGGTGTCCTTTGATTCCGTGATCTTTCTAGCATTGCTTGGTGGTTATCTAAAGACTATTGAGCAATCTCAAGTGAGCACATAGACCCCCCTCTTTTTACATGTTTTCAAGGTGATTATGTGAGTACATAGTCCCCTCTTTTACTGTTTTTCAAACATTTTGGGGTGAAACACATGTGCCTACTTATTACTTTCGTGCTTTCCATGTTTTCATATCATATGCTTGTTATATTCATTAGTACACTTATAGTACATGATTTCATTATGTTTTTGCTATGTATGTCCATTTAGTTAATACTTAGTACATTGTTTTACATTACATTTCACGCTATGTATGTCCATTTAGTGCATACTTAGTGCATTGTTTTACATTACATTTCACGCTATGTATGTCCATTTAGTGCATACTTAGTGCATTGTTTTACATTACATTTCACGCTATGTATGTCCATTTAGTGCATACTTAGTGCATTGTTTTACATTACATTTCATGCTATGTATGTTCATTTGTTGCATACTTAGTACATTATTTTCATAAAACATGCTTACATTTTGGTACGACATTTGGTTTGCTTAAATGGTACAAAAATACATTCATTAACATTGATCACGCCATTCGTTAGTAGGTAGTGGTACCATAGGAATTGACAACTCCCGTTCCTGAAATCCTAGGTTTGTTTGGATGGAAGGAATGACCGAATTCGATACACATAATTCAGATAAACCTTTAATTTGTTTAAGGGTTTGTCGCCACAGTCACAAGGCTTGAATGTATGCATTTTCACAATACCGCATAGATGTTTGTATCAGTAGAGCATGCATTTATTTCACAAAACATAACTTTGATTTAAATTGTGTTTTACATCAAACCTTGTTTTGTGCATTTTTCCTATGGTTTAGTTGATATATTTCACTTGCCATACATGATATTTGTTTACACATTACATGATTTACATTTGACATAAACATCTTGACATTGGTTTGCACATTGCATAATTTGCATTTTGATAATAAACAATTATTTACACATAACATTTGGCAATCGGTTTAAACATGAACAATTTACATTGGTGGTTTGTTTGGGTAAGTGATTTAAGTAACGAGGCATGTGTAATATGATAAAAGCATGGTGGATACACCACTGGTACTTCCTATATATAAGTTCTTTTGTGATATTACATATCGTAGCGTTATTTAAACCATTTCAATTTAGACATATTACAATTTACATAAATCACATATTTTCACTAGTCATTGTTTTACAAACAGTTTATTCTATACAACTCATTTTACTTGGTTATTAAATTAACATAACTTTAATTACCATGGTTATGAAACAATAATTCTGTTACAACACTCCCCGACGTTTCCGCCGCGGTTTCGTTGTTTTACGCGGTCCAGGTGTGACATCAGTGCTGTCCAGTTGGGTTCTACTTGGCTTTCACATATTGTTACCTGAAACGCGTTTAAAACATTTTATCAGTGGGAAATACTTGTGAGTGAATCCCAGTTTAATCAAGTTTAAATAAAAACCATTGTACAGTATTGAGGGCGGTCTCGCAATTACATTTGTTTCCAAGTCATATTAATTACCACCCACGGTACTGTCAACCCGACTTGTGGAAATATTACCCCTCGCAAGGCAGTAACAAATTTTGTATACAAAACCCCCAACATACCAACGAAAATTGTATCCTTACAAATACTCAATAACTGTTTAATATATATAATTAATCGTGTGAGGTTTTGTAAAAACAGTTTGCAAAAAGGAGATTACTCACATTGCTGTCTTAGTTTTTCTGTACGGGTTTCCTAGTGACAATCTATAAATTACACAATCGCACACGCGTTAGTATAATAACCCATTTTAAAATTAGTAATACCCTCCCCGAGACGGCATTCCAACGACTACGTCGGGCAGAACCACGACAGCCGTTACGGAACCCTAGATCAATCGGGCAGAGTATCTAATACGTATCCAGGGGTTATAATACTTACAACGGAGCAGAACTTCGTTAATTAGGGGATATTATGCCCGGAGATTATGCCTACTATAAGAAAATTTCGAGAGAGAAAGAGTTTTGAACGAGTTTCGACTGAAGGCCCGAGCTCCAGCTTTATAGGGGCTGATTTTGGGTCTTACGCGGCCCGCGTAAGATGTAGCAAGGGGCTACGCGGCCCGCGTAGTAGGGGGTCTAGGCCGTAGGTGATCTGGGTCACGGTATAGGTTCAACATGTGTTGCCACATCTCAACACCAGGTAAAGCCTCTTCTTTTATCGCTCGCGACCCGCGTAGGCAGTAGCCAAAGGCTACGCGCCCCGCGACAGCCTCAATTTTCTCATTTTTATTTTATTTTTAATGATATTTCATATTTTGGGCTCGGTTTTCACATACGGGGTGTATTTTAAGACATATTGGGATATTTTAAAATATATTAGGGTGTCGGAAAAATTTTAGGAGAGTGTCGGTTTATTTTAGGGTTGTTATAAATTCGAACGATAAACCATCCAATCCACGAGCATTTAATTCAGTTTTGTTAAGTTATCAACTATCAGATAGTCATTCGTTCGATTCACCATCCGATCCTCTACCACTATTGTCAAGTGTCGGATAGCAATCCGTTCGATTTGCCATCCGATCCAAAGTCATCCGATTGACTTTTGTTGACCTTGTCCGATCAGATACACATCCGATCCAACCGTCTGTCCATTTTTAAACTGATCTTTTCTTTGTTCGTTTGCAGGTGATTCAAGGTGATAAAGAGAAACATCATGGGTGAAGAATTTTACAACACGTTTTACAAAGCATTCACCTCTGAGTCTTCCGGAACATCGACTGTCACACCAAAAAGCATATCGAAAGCTATATCTGAAAATATTAATCATGATAATTTTTACGGAACCCATTCAAAACCACCAAAACTCGAAAGTATTGAAGATTATACATGGTGGAAAGAACGATTCATCAACTGGGCTAAAGCTTATGCACATGAAAGCTGGTTTTGCATGGAGTTTGGTTACAATAGACCTGTCAACGACAAAAACGAAGAAATTCCACTCAAAAGCTTATCCGTTGAAGACAAAAAGAACTTCTCATATGAACAAAGAATGATTGCTCTAATCCAGCAGTCGATTAGAGATGATATTTTTGCATTACTTGATCATGACAGTTCATCTAAATCTGTTTGGGAAGCTTTACAGGTTAAAGCTGAGAGGGGTAAACAAATCAAAAAGAACAAAATAGCTTTACTTAAAAAAGAATTTGATTTGTTTGATAGTTTAAAAGGTGAATCGGTGAGACAAATGATAGAAAGATTTTGTCACCTTAAAATCGAACTCGATAGGTTTGGAATTGTCAAAACACGTGAGGAAATCATTGATAAAATCATTGAAGCATTACCACGAGCTGATCAGTGGCAAACGTTCGTGTTTATTTTGAAAAACGATGTATTGTTTGACACAATTACTCTTGATGTTTTGATAGAAAAGATAGAAAGTCATGAGCTTGAGCTGCAAAAGCAAAATGTCGGTCTTTACTACAAGGGCAGTGTACCTTCGGTGACAGTTAATGAACCGATAAAGACTGCATACAGTGTTGAAAAGATGAAAGACTCACAAAAAAGCTCATCAAGCTACGACCCGGGATATCACTCATCATCAACAACATCAAACTCTGAAGAACCTGATGAGATTCTCTGCAACATCGCTTTAAAATTGAAGAATTCTCCGACAATGAACATCAACGCTGCTATACAGCAAATGAGTCTTCTGGGATCAATTCTGGAATCATATGAAGATCTGGTAGCTGGAAAAATTGGAAATTCTGAACTGACAAAGGAAGATTATGACCAGATCGATTCAGAAGAGATGGAACTCATGATTTGAGATGGTGTTTGACAAGCTGCATTCGACGAGCTCAGCGGTTCATGGATATTACTTGCAGACAATCAATTTGTGGACCGTCAACAAAACTGGGCTTCGATAAATCAAAAGTGACCTGCTTCAAATGCTAGCAAAAGGGTCATTTCAAAAGAGAATGCAGAAACTCTGTTGTTGAAGAAACCGCTAATCCATTTAAAGAAGATTACTATCAAAAGGCGATCTATCACAAGAACAGAGAGGAATCACCAAGGTTGAAACAAATTGAAGATAATCCTAAAAAGGAGAAATCAAGATCTTGTGTTGTGTTTCAAGATGATGAAGGGTTTGACTGGAGCGAATTCCTTCCAGAAGATGATCTTATTGATGATCGGTTCACAGCACATGGCAGAACTATATCAACATACAAACATCGTGCATTTGTTGCTGAGATAAAAGAGAAAACACGAGAAGACATTCTGAAAGAGAAGACTGAAAGAGAAAGATTCTTTGCAGGTTGTCGGATTCAGAAAATGCATGAAGAGTATGAGGAAGCAAAGTACTAAGGGAGATACGACAATGTTGGTGCAGTCATCTGTCGTCTTCGTCTTAATATCGAGTCTCGGGTTCGTTGCGGTTTTGGATCAAACATGATGTCATCATCTTTGATGATGACATCACAATGATGACATCATCATTGCATAGCCTCATATGAGACAAAATATATATGGTCCAATAAGATGACATCTCAAGTTTACATCAAAGTCAATATACTCACGTGAATTCAAGATTGCACATGAAAATGAAATTTATGTTGACTTCCGTTTGAATGGTTCAATTAAAGGTAACCGTTTGAAGACTTCCGTTTGGGTAAGGCCACCGTTTGAAAGCCCAATTGCTTAAAGTCTGCCGTTTAAAGCCCACCGTTTGAGGGTGTGATCGTTTGAACAGTAGGTTCCGTCGTTTGAAGAGATGACCGTTTGAAAAGGTTCAAACGGATAGGCAACTAGTATAAATAGCTTTCATGTCTTTGTCATTTGTAACGGTTAGAAAAGTTGTACCGAAGTGCTGCCGGTGTTGTTTCTCGCTGTAAACACTGTCATATCAATGCAAAAGAGTATTAAAGTGTATTTTCAGCTGTTTTTCACATTCGTTTCTTAGTTTCCGCCTCTGAAACGAACTAGAGCTCTTCCGACCGACTCATTCGGGTTGAAAACGATCCTACAGACAAGAAGAGAGATTGCTACATCAACAAAAATGGTGATCCTGTTGTTCATCGAAAGGAAGTGGTTTTTGATGATGTTCTTGCAGTAATTCCTCTGTTTGGCGAATATTACTCAAACGTAAAAGATAAAACATATCTAAAAAAGCTGGACAAGATAATTCGTGATGTGATGACCGCGAGTTTGAAAAAGAGGGATGAAGAAAGAATGAAAAAGAATGTTGATGAGTTGGTGAATGATTTGAAGAAGGTAGCTGAGGAAGAGAAAGAAAAGAAAGACGAAGCAGTTGATGAAGAAGCTGTTACTGAAAAACAGCAGAATGATGAAGATCAGAAGAAGGAAGGAGAAAATGATGAGGAGCTGGAAAGATCGGTTGAAGTGGATGATGGTGCTGGAGTTGGTGAGGAACAGTAAAAGAGAGATGCTGATCCGACAAAGACAAAAGAGAAAGCCGAGGTGCCAATCAGTGAGGTAAAAACTGATTCTGAAATCGTGAATAAAATTGTTAAACAGTGCAAGAAATGCATGGAAACGTGCAGTGCTTGTACTGAAAAAGATGAAAATTCAGAACAAGAGACTTAGAATTTACTAAAATCGAAGAAGTGTTCAAAAATAAATGCGAAGAAATACTAGAAAATGAAAAGGTTTTGAAAGATAATTATGAAAAACAAACACAAAAATGCAAGCTTTTGGAAAAAGAAAATGAAATGTTGAAAGAAAAAGTTTCGAAAATGACAGAAGAGTGTTTGCAAAAAGAAAATTCGTTTCAAGAAATGAAAAAGGAGTATGATTCAATAAAACTTGCATATCATATCACAAAAGAATCATATGAAGACGTGAAAAGTCAAATGAAACGTGTTCAATCGAGATTGAAATATTGTTCTGAAACATTTGATACGCTTAAGCGACAGTATTCAATAAAGCAACAAGTTGTAAATTCTTACATTGAAGATGTTGCTAAGCTAAAGCGTAAAATAGCTGATTTAGAACAAGATAACAAGTTACACAGTTATCACACTTCATCATATGTTCTTGAACGCATTTTCAATCTAAAACCGGGTGATGATGATTGTGAGAAAAACAAGAAAGGTATTGGCTCAGAGTTTCATCAAGTTCCACCACCTTCGCATTTTATGATGATGAGAAGGTCGAAAAATCTTTCAACATGGTTGATCAATTGCTAGAAAACATTGACATAACCTATTCCAAATCTGATGATTCTAGTGATTCAGAGGTGGTAGGTAAGGTCGTTGAAAGTGTCTTGAAAGACGAATCCGTTGAAACGGGTAATTCTAAATCACAGGATGAAAATGAAGGTAGTTTTCATGAAAGTTATATGAAAAACTCAAAATTTGAGAAAAATATGAATGATGATTCAAAATGATTGGTTTATACCATGATTGGACCGGACAAATTATTCTCAGATCTTGAAGTCCCAATTCAGAATGTGATTTCAGAAAAGATTGACAAAGTTTTCAAGATGGTTGAGATTGAAAAGTCTGAGATTCCAAAGTTTGCTGGAAAGAGTGACAAAACTTTTTATAACAAACCTAGTTTTAAAAAGAAAAACATGAAGGCTGGGTTGGGTTATAAAAGGAAACAGAATTTGAAAAGAAATGAAACGCCAAATTATCAACAAAAGATGAATTTTGTTCACGGAACAAGTTCCGAAGAAGAGAAAGAACTCAAATTTAGACGACAGTCTAATGAAGAGTTCTATGCTCAGAAAAAGCAAAAACAATAGGTCAAAGATGTCTAAAAAAGAACATGTTTTAAATGTGATCAAACTGGACATCTTGCACGCAAGTGTCCAAATCTGAAACCTGTTGATGTTGAGACGGCAAAGAAGTTCGATGATGTTGAAAAGCAGAAATCTGAGGATGTGAAACAAAGGTCAACCAGATTTGATTCAAAACAAACTTGGAGGTACAATACAAACTGTTACACCCCGAAATCATCAGAGCATTGGCGTGACTGGACTGGTATCTTCATTGCACAGCGGAAGCAAATAATCTAAGTCTTTTGGAAATTGAACGCCACTAAGTACTCGACTCTTCATGGTCCTCCTATTCCAACCGTGCCTTGTCTTAGAAATGCAACCTGAGAAAGAAACATGCGAAAAATCAACATAAAGTTGAGCGAGTTCATAGTTTGTTCGTAAAAGATTTGAAATAAATCTTTTTGAATAACTGGTTTTTGTTGTATTGTTGAATGTTTAAATACTTGAATGTTTGATTACTTGAATGAAAACATGGTATGTAACTTGTAGAATGTATGAATGTTTGAATGTAACTTGTAAAACGTATCTGTAACTGAGTACTATGAATGTTTGAGATCGCTAGTGGTTTGCAAGGCCACTAACATGTGTCACGACATAGGAAGCCACCAAACCTAGGCATTTTTGTCGACTTTGACTGAGACACAGAAGCACTCATTGGTAGAAGTAGGCCAAGAGTGGGGTTGCCTGAAACCCATTAGATCTAACCTTTTGTTCCGCGGTCTGAATGTATACGTTGATTAATGGTGCTTATGGTACCCTATTCGGGACATGATCTAGAATGTTTCACTTGAATGTTTTTGTACTCCGTCATACCATTTTGTAAACATTGTAAGCTCTTGTATTTGTATGTTCCCGTAGTTTAGAAAACTAGAATTTGTGTGTATGCATGTTTCAAAAAAATACGCTTGTATGAAAAACTGGTATTAAAACTTAAGCTTTTCGTAAACCATATGCGTCTGTTATGTCACACCCTGGCTTTTCGGAAACGTGGTTAATTTGGTGTGACTTCTTAATACCATAGCTTAATCATAACAAGCTATATGAATTAAAAATATGCAAGATCATCCATTAAAAGTAAAATAGTAAAACATTGTCTTAACGGGTTAACACCCAACAACCATAAACTTGTCTAAACATTACAACCACAAACATAACATAAACACGATTCAAGGACTGTGACTTGTCCAGGAAAGAGTCACATTCCCCGAACCTTGGACGACCCTGGTGACTTAATGCAGCGGAAAACATGCCATACCGTGCCAGATCTTTAATTCCCTGAAATACATGTAAGTTGAAAAATCAACAATAATGTTGAGCGAGTTCATGTGAAAGTGAGTAAATAAACCTTTGTATTTATCAAAACCCTGGTATGTAGCAAATAAGGAAAAAGAGATCACCAATGGGTTGCAAATCCATTGATATGTGTGAAGTGCAAGTAGGAAGACTCAAACCTAGCGGATTTCGCGTCGGGCACAAAGTCACCCCAAGGTCCGTTATGCTGGACCTGGAGTTGGGCTCGCTACACCCAGATAGATCTACCGCTTACGTCCCTCGGTCCTACCATGAGGATTAATGGCCTCCAGTTCCCGCCTACCCACTCACATGATCTAAGTAATAACCCTCCTTACGCTAACCATACCATGTATCAAGTATTTCATAATCATAGTAACATGTATTTCACCCCCGCAGTTTATAAAACTGAAAAGAGTTAAGAGAAAAGGGGGACATGAACTCACAGTCAGTGCGTCGCTAAATCAAGCACTCCAAATATCCGAAAGCTGTGCAACGACCTACATGTGCTAATTCTATTAGACGGATGGCCGTGCTTTAGCTTTATAGTTTAATTTTTCGGGAAACAGTTAGACAACTGTTCCTTGTATATATTTGGTAGTTAATCTCCTTCCCAAGGATGGGGGAATTAATACATGCGCGTTTATAATATTAAGTCTCACTTAATATATTTTACTTCTCATTCCAAAATATAATTATTTTTCTCAAAAATATTATATTTTCTCTTCACATAATACTTTCCAAAATAATACGTTGACAAAATACGCATTTATGAATATTTCCGTATAAAGCGTAAGTTACGTTTTGGCGATTTAGTGGTAATAGTAATTACCGTTGTAACTTATAGGTTTGTCGTGTAGGCGTTGGTATTATTTTGGGTTCGTCAAAGTTTGTAAATATTATTTTTACTTTAAAAATAATATTTATATATTTTCACAAAATAATCATAGACAGTGTGGTGAAAAATATATTTATCGAATAAATATTTATCACGTTTAGTTTTTGTGAAAATCCCACCTCCGATTATTTAATAAATAAAGTCTTGGCGAAATGTATTTTGAAAACATTTCAAAATAGTTTAATACTTGCAAATAATTCTAAGTGTTAGATTTTAGAAAAAATTCGCCAGAGTTTCCCCTGTAACTGGAGGTGGCCACGCTTTCAAGCGTATCATTTTCTTTTACAAAATCATTCCAACACTTCTTTAAATCAACCAATCAATTTCCGATACTTCAAACTAGTTTCAACGCATCAAACTTGTAGACTAGTATGTAAAATCGCATTATTACATGAACTTGTAGTTTTTCCGAAAGTCATAGTGTAGATCACCTTATATTTAGTGGATCTATGTATAAAATAGTTTCGTCTTGTAAAAACCCTGTTTTTAGAACAAATCATCCTTTACAACTTCCCGACAACTTTTATAAAAATTGTTACTTTGTCGGATCTTTCGTTTCACAAGTGTTTATACACTTGTAGTTTGTAAAAATCGTATTTGTTAACATGTCATCCAACTTTTATAAAACATGATTTTCTGACACTTGGTTCTACGAATATACCACTTGTACATACGTAGATCGGCTCGTTTTAAATACTATTTTACAAGTCAAAATACTTTTACACAAGTTCATGTTTCTCGTGTGGTGGAGTTTCACCTTTTAACCTTCGTACCGATAGAAACAAGCTTATGTCAAGATCTATGGTCTTAACAAAGTCGGGTTAAACGATGATAAGAGCCACCACATCGTAGATCGGGCCTCAATAATCAACATATTCAAATACTACAACATTTACACATGTTATGAGCTTTTAACCAACAATATTCGAGTTTTAGTAGACTTTATAGATTCAAAACGCCTGATTTCGACTTTTAACCATTAAAAATCATATTAACCACTTTAAATACGTTCGAGAGTGAGTTTTAAACATTATACCTCTAGCTCGGGGCTAGGGAAGAATCTAGTCGAAAATGGCGTGGATAAAAGCAAAGAAACGAGGTCCTTCAACTTCCGCTTGCTTCAAGCTTCCTAATACGTAACCCGTAAGCCTTGTATGTGCTTGGAATGGATGAACAAGAGCTCGAAAATGATGGTGGACAAGTGTGGGTGTTCAGCCGAGAGTGGGGAGAGAGCAAGAGAGAGTGGGTGTTGGTGAAATGTGGATGTGATAATCTCTAGGTTAGTGATGTTATTTATAGGAAAAGTTTTGATCATCGTCCAACGGTTCTCGTGTTCTCTAGATATCCAACATAAACAATTTAAAAATCAAAAAGTGTACTCTCTTGTCCCCTTGGTTTGGCCGATCTCTTTAGGGGGGGGGGTATCCGGTTGGATTTCAATTGTTCAGTTAGAGTTTAGTTATGTTAAGTCGGTTACTTTAGGGATTAACCCCGTTAGTTGCATGATGCGTTATAAAACGGGTGTTAGTGTAATCAGGGACCCTAACTGGCTCAGAAAAAGACCAATAATATTTCTGGCAATATTTTTATGTTCCGGGTATAGTCCGGTTGTTCGGTTGGATAGTAATCCGTTAAAGTGCTTAAGTAATCCTTTAAGCGTCGTAAATAATATTTTTAGCGACACAATTTATTCTGCAAAGTGTCAGGAATATTTCCCCATGTTTTGGCACTTTATTAATTAGCTAGAAGCTAGTATGTTGATAAAAGTGCTGTGTTTTGTGCTTAGAGTACGTTTTAGGCACATCCAATCTCTGTATCTTATTCCTAGAGACGCAGTTTAACAACCCTTGTATCCCTACACACACTATGGGTGTAGTAAAATATTTCTAGCTTATTCAGGCCTTTAGAGGCAGTGTTTGCCTGATGCTGGCTATATCAGCATGTTCAATAGGTTATCCGTTCAAGTGCTACTGTGCTACTGTGCATCATGTTTGTCGCTAGAGTTCAGTAAGTAAATAATGTAGTGACGGAAATCAAAGTATGATGCAGATATGTACATGTATCAACAGTCAAGTAGCAGTTTATCAGTAATCTCAGTCAAGCACAGTAATTAAGCAACAATTAATAGTTAATTAAATCGTACGGATACCTGGTTTTGTGAGGGTTGTCACATTCTCCCCCCGTTAGATAAATTTCGTCCTGAAATTTTAAATTCTGCTTGTAGAAGCAGGGTTCTCAGGAAATAAGTGGGGGTATTTCTCTTTCATTCGGTCCTCACGCTCCCAGGTGAATTCAGGACCATGTCTAGCATTCCAACGAACTTTGACGAGCTTGACACTGCTCCGGCGGGTCTTGTTCACTTTCCAATCCGTGACCTCGACAGGTTCTTCAACGAAGTGGAGCGTGTCATCAACATGAATTTCTTCGGTAGGAATGGCAACGTTAACTTGAGTTGGACTTCTCTTCAGATTGGATACATGAAATGTATCGTGAACATTATTCAGTTCGGCAGGTAGATCCAACTTGTATGCTACGGTCCCAATTCTTTCCAGAACCTTGAAAGGACCAATGTAGCGCGGATTCAACTTCCCACGCTTCCCAAAGCGTGCCACACCCTTCCAGGGTAATAGCTTCAACAAAACCATATCCCCAACCTCAAACTCCTGAGGTTTCCTTTTCAGATCTGCATAGGTCTTCTGACGGTCACGAGCCGCATTAATGCGATCTCGGATTTGCGCAATCTTATCTGTAGTTTCCTGAACTACATCGGGACCTACCAATTGCCTATCACCTGCGTCAGACCAACAGAGCGGCGACCTGCACTTGCGCCCATATAACGCTTCGAATGACGCGGCACCAATACTGGTGTGGTAGCTGTTGTTGTATGAAAATTCAACCAGGGGTAAATGCTTATCCCAGCTACCGCCCAAGTCCATCACACATGCTCTCAGCATGTCCTCCAACGTCTGAATCGTCCGCTCACTTTGTCCGTCGGTCTGCGGGTGAAAAGCAGTGCTCATATTCAGCTTTGAGCCAAAAGCTTCCTGGAAGGATTGCCATATCCTCGATACGAACCTCCCGTCTCTATCAGAAATAATCGAGAGAGGTACTCCATGGCGTGTAACAATCTCTCTCATGTAGATTTCAGCCAATTTGCTTGTATTATCCTTCTCCCGGATAGGTAAGAAGTGTGCTGACTTCGTTAAGCGATCCACTATCACCCAGATAGTGTCATGGCCTTTTGGCGTTCTTGGCAACTTTGTAATAAAATCCATGGAGATTTGTTCCCACTTCCACTGGGGAATTTTTGGTTGCTGCAGAAGTCCCGAAGGCTTCTGGTATTCCGCCTTAACTTTGGCGCAAGTTAAACATTTGCTCACGTAAATAGCAACATCGCCTTTCATCCTAGGCCACCAGTAATAATCCTTAAGATCCTGGTACATCTTATCCGCTCCAGGGTGGATAGAGTACCGCGACTTGTGAGCTTCATCAAAGATAACCTCTCTTAAACCACCAAACAGAGGAACCCAAATCCTTTTCTCAAAACATAACGTTCCTTCCCTGTTTGGCACCAATATCTTCTCCATCCCACGGAGATATTCTTCCTCAAGGTTTCCCTCCTTGAGAGCTTCCTTCTGTGCCGCACGAACGCGCGAGGAAAGGTCGGTTTGAATTATCATTTCCATAGCCCTAACCCTTATGGGCTTGATTCTCTCTTTACGACTTAGGGCATCAGCGACCACATTCGCCTTCCCTGGATGATACTTGATCTCGCAGTCGTAATCGTTCAACAACTCGACCCATCGCCTTTGCCTCATATTCAACTCCTTCTGGTTGAATATATGCTGGAGGCTCTTGTGATCTGTGAAGATCGTACACTTTGTACCGTAAAGGTAGTGTCTCCAGATCTTCAAAGCGAAAACCACTGCGCCAAGCTCCAAATCGTGCGTGGTATAGTTCTTTTCGTGCACTTTCAGTTGGCGTGACGCGTAAGCAATAACCCTCTGGCGTTGCATCAACACGCAACCCAATCCTTGACGTGAAGCGTCGCAGTATACCACGAAATCATCTGTACCTTCTGGTAGAGCTAAGATTGGCGCGTTACAAAGCTTATCTTTCAATATCTGAAACGCTTCATCCTGTTTGATTCCCCAATCAAACTTCTTATCCTTCTGCGTGAGGAGTGTCAACGGTTGAGCGATCTTTGAAAAGATCTCGATGAACCTTCGATAATAGCCAGCCAAACCCAAGAATTGCCGAATCTCAGTTGGCGTCTTTGGCGTTTCCCAATCTTTGATCGCCTCGATCTTGGTTGGATCCACGTGGATTCCATCTCCGTTTACCACGTGCCCAAGGAATTGCACTTCCCTTAGCCAAAACTCGCACTTAGAGAATTTGGCGTACAACTGTTCTTTCTTTAGCAGCTCCAGAATGGCTCTAAGATGCTGCTCGTGCTCAGCCTTCGTCTTTGAATAAATCAAAATATCATCGATGAATACGATCACGAACTTATCCAAGTACGGCTTGCAAACTCGATTTATCAAATCCATGAACACTGCAGGTGCGTTTGTCAGACCAAACGGCATAACGAGAAACTCGTAGTGTCCATATCGAGTTCTGAAGGATGTCTTCAGGATACTCTCCTCCTGTATCCGTAGCTGATGGTATCCAGATCGAAGATCGATCTTTGAATAGAAGCTTGAACCTTGTAGTTGGTCAAACAGATCATCGATTCTTGGCAGGGGATACCTATTCTTGATCGTCAGCTTGTTCAACTCTCTGTAATCAATGCACATACGGAAACTACCGTCCTTCTTCTTCACAAACAAAACTGGAGCTCCCCAAGGCGAGAAGCTTGGTCGAATAAACCCCTTGTCTAACAACTCTTGAAGTTGTGTCGACAGTTCCTGCATCTCAGAGGGAGCGAGTCTGTAAGGTGCCTTAGCCACAGGCGCGGCGCCTGGAACTAAGTCAATGTGAAACTCTACTTGTCTCTGAGGCGGCAATCCAGGCAAGTCTTCTGATAAAAGACTTCTGGGTATTCCCTCACGACAGGGATGTCTTCGATCTTCGGCTCAGCAGCCTTTTTATCCACAATGTGTGCCAGAAAAGCAACACATCCTTTCTGCAAACACTTTCTCGCTTTCAGGCAGCTAATCATCCTCAACGGCGTCTCACGCTTCTCCCCATGAACAACAATGGTCTCACCATCATCGGTCGGGATACGAATAATCTTCTCGTGACAAACTATCTCGGCCTTGTTACTCGATAACCAATCCATCCCTACTACCACGTCGAAGCTTCCCAACTGGACCAGTAGTAGATCGAGAGCAAACTCACGCTTTCCCAGCTCGATTACGCAACCTCGAATCACCTCGTTAGCCTCTACTAACTTCCCATTCGCTAATTCGATCGAGTACGGAATATCTAACTTACTAGCGGCTAAACCAAGCATATTCTTAAATTCTAACGACACAAAGCTGTAATCGGCACCAGTATCAAACAAAACGGATGCATAGCGTTGGTTTACAAGGAACGTACCAGTGACAACATTGGGATCCTGGCGCGCTTCCCTTGCTTCTATGTTGAAAACTCTTCCGCGTGCCTGGTTTAATTCTGGGCAATTCCTCTTGTAATGCCCAACATCACCACAGTTAAAACATCCGGGCCTCTGCCCGTTCCCACCATTGTTTCCCGCTTGGTTGTTTCCCCGATTTCGATTCACGGTGCCTGCTTGGTTAGCATGATTAGCACGGTTTCCATCGCCTCCCTGGTTTCCTTGTGGGCGGTTCCCAGCACCACCACGGTTGTTCCTATTCCCATATCCTCCTTGGCCTCCCCGGCCAGCATTAGCCCAACAAGAGTCCTTTGAATGACCAGTCTTCCCACACGATTCACAAACTTTTGGCCCGCATCAGCCAGAGTGATGGCGTTGGCATGAACTACACTTGGGATGAGCACCCATATATCCTTTACCTTTCTTCCTACCACCAGCTGAATCTTGAGCCGGCGCATTCGATTCCCCTTTCTTAACCACCATCCCGGTGCCCTGCTTGAAATTCGAAAACTTTCGCTTGTTTCCTCCAGATGACTCCACATGAGTCTCCTTTTTCTTGGGCTCAGTTTCAGCAAACTTGTTCAACCGAATTGCCTTTTCGGTGAGAGCCACACTCAAATCAATGGCTTCTGTGATAGTTGCAGGTTTGGAGGAGGTTACCATGCTGATGATTTGAGGAGCCAATCCCCAAATGAAGCGTTCACTCCTCTTGAACTCAGGCGTAACCATGTAGGGTACCACATGCGACAAGTCGTGGAACCTCTGAACATACTCAGCTATCTTAGAACCTTCCATTTTTAGATGCCAAAACTCGGTCTCCAATCTCTGAATTTCAGCACGAGAACAGTACTTTTTGCGCATGAGTTCTTTCAACTCAGTCCAGGTTAGTGCGTAAGCCGCAGCTTCGCCAAGGGTCTGGACCTGTAGATTCCACCAGGATAGGGCTCCATCCACAAATAGCCCTGAGATGTAAGTGACTTGTTGATCCAGTGCGCATTTGCTCATGCGAAGTACGGACTCGGTTTTCTCAGCCCAGCGGACGAAGGCAACAGCACCCCCTGTGCCATCGAAGTTTATGGGCTTGCAGTCCAAGAATTGTTTGTAAGTACACCCATGCGGTGGATTGTTGTTGTTGCCCGTGTTGCCGGAGTTGCTTCCACTCATTCCTCCTTGAGAGGCAGCATATTGAGCAATAGCAGCAGCAATGACTTGCTGTAGTTCGTCCTGAGTAGTAGGCATTGGCTGAGGTTGACGTCTTGGCGCCATCTTCTAAAGATGTGTACGTTGGTCAGGCCATAGTAAACATACAAATATAGTAATAGTACATAACATCTCATGTTATCAATATACACACAACATCCCATGTCCCAACATCCCATGTCACAAGTATTATATACACAACATCCCATGTCCCAACATCCCATGTCACAAGTATTATATACACAACATCCCATGTCCCAACATCCCATGTCACAAAAATATAAATAAGAAACCAAGTGCATCAGATATGGTGAGAATACCGCGATTGCTACATATATCGAGACCATAATGTAGTAAGTGTGGCATACAACCATCAATCAAATAGGGGCTACATCACCCCCGTACAAAACTATATCATATCAGTATCACATACATCAGGTACATCAAATAAGTATCAACAAAAGTCAGTAACATCAGGTGGTCTCCAAAAGGCTGTGCAGTCACAATCGCTGTCGTCTCACCAACGTCTACCTCTATAGCACCGATGAGCTCTATGCAGATGGGGGTGGAGGAGGGGGAAAGTGAGTGTAGAGTAAGCGGCGTAGATGAAGCCAGTCCTCCTCCATCGCCTGCTGAGAGTGAATAACAGAAGCGATCTGCTGCTCCAAAGTCAGAAGTCGGGCAGCGAAGTCCGGGGGTAATGATCGAAACGGCTGAAAAGGTGAAGATGTCTGACCATGACATGATAGCTGAGCTCTCTCGAGCTCCTGGAGTCGCTGCGTATGGGACTCATGCTGATGGACAAAGGACATCAAGACGTCCTCTATGGTGTGCCCCATATGGAATGGATGATATGGATCAGTGGGTGGCATCGGAGAGGAAGATGACCAAAGCAGTGGCGTGCTGGTGGGATCGAATGGTGCTGCATGAACAGGTGAAACAGAAGGTGGAACAGATGTCATCTGGGGCACGAAAGGAATAGACATCGGTATGTGCCCAAAAGGGTGGGCTGAAGAGCCCTCTCCAGGCCTCGCTGGAGGTATAATCTGAGGGATCGGAAAGGTTAAATCATCGGATCGTGTCACAGGGACCTGAAATGAGAAATCAGCATGATGTGCATCAGTGTGATGTGGGGGAAACGGTGGAACATCCTCGTCAGCAGGTATCCAACCGTGCTGAGCGTCCTCATCGGGTGGATCCAGGTGATCAGCAAACAGAGCGTGCTCAGGCTCGAGGGGAACAGGATCAAATAGAGCAATGAATGGTCAACTGGGTAGTCAACAGGGATATCAGCAATCAAAGGGGGATCAACAAAAGGTGGATCAACAACAGGATCATCAGCTATAACATGGTCGTCAACAATCAAAGGAATGTCCACAAGATGGTCACCAACAGGTGGGTCTGCTAATATGGGCTCATCAGGAACGCCGGCATGTACCAGGTCATGCTCATGCACAGGATCTAGAGCAACTGCCTGCTCTGGGGCCAAGGCAGGCTCTGGGTCATCAAAAGCCATGTCAAAATCAAACTCTGGATTAAAGGGATCGATAGGATCAACGGGATCAACAGGGTCCTCCATATGCTGGTCCATAGGAATATACTCAATGTCGTGGTCAGGATCAAATCCTGGAGGAAAAACGGGATCAGAATCCTCAATGTCGTCGTGCTCAAACACAAAGCTCGGAATGGGTGCGGCAGAAGATGCCTGATCGGGGTTCGAGTCGTGTACAAAATGCTGCGTGCTCACCTCGTGAGACGGTGCAGATGCCACAGACTCAAAGGAGTCTGGGACGGGTGAATGGGCGGGCGAGTCCTCAACAGGAGCACCAGCGATCATCAAAAGATCGCCAGCGGGAAGAGGGGCTGCATCAGGAATCTCATCCTCGAAAGGCTCGTCCTCAAAGAGATCAACATCGCCGTCAGCCTCGGCGTCGGGTAGCAAGTCGTATGCTGGATATGAAGCAAGGGGTATGGGAGCTGGAATCGCTACCAAGGGAAGATACTCAGCAGGTGGGTCATCGATATGCTCATCAGCGCCATCGGGTAGAGCGAAGGGTTGGAAGTCGTCATCATCGGTGCTGGTGAAGTCGGAGGTATGCACCTCGTGCTCTGAAGACACAATGTCGTCCGATACTATGGGTAAAGGTCCGGTGGTATCTGAATCACCCGTGGCTGGTGAGTCCATGGGTCTGTATCATAAACACAAACATGCACAAAAATCAGTAAATCAGGTAATCACACAAGTAATAATCACATAATCCTCCTAGTCCCACTAGCCTCCCAGCCTCCCAGACTGTCCTTCCTAGTCCCACTAGCCAAATTCTCCCAGCCTCCCAGACTGACTCCCTAGTCCCACTAGTCAATTCTCCCAGCCTCCCAGACTAACTCCCTAGACCCACTAGACAACTACCTCGATCCATTAGATCGAGCCTCGGCCTCCCAGACCGAGCCTCAGTCTCTCAGACCGAGCCTCAGCCTCCCAGACTGAGCCTAAAAATAATAATTAAAATATGCTCAACATTTGTTTATAAAAACGTTTTGGATCTGGACTTAAGTGGTATGCAGTAAAAATGTTTTCGTGAGAGCCCTAGTGATCATAGTCTAGACTCAAGAAGGAATCCTAGTTCGCTATGATCAGAGCTCTGATACCAAGCTGTCACACCCTGGCTTTGCGGAAGCGTGGTTAATTTGGTGTGACTTCTTAATACCATAGCTTAATCATAACAAGCTATATGAATTAAAAATATGCAAGATCATCCATTAAAAGTAAAATAGTAAAACATTGTCTTAACGGGTTAACACCCAACAACCATAAACTTGTCTAAACATTACAACCACAAACATAACATAAACACGATTCAAGGACTGTGACTTGTCCAGGAAAGAGTCACATTCCCCGAACCCTGGACGACCCTGGTGACTTATGCAGCGGAAAACATGCCATACCGTGCCAGATCTTTAATTCCCTGAAATACATGTAAGTTGAAAAATCAACAATAATGTTGAGCGAGTTCATGTGAAAGTGAGTAAATAAACCTTTGTATTTATCAAAACCCTGGTATGTAGCAAATAAGGAAAAAGAGATCACCAATGTGTTGCAAATCCATTGATATGTGTGAAGTGCAAGTAGGAAGACTCAAACCTAGCGGATTTCACGTCGGGCACAAAGTCACCCCAAGGTCCGTTATGCTGGACCTGGAGTTGGGCTCGCTACACCCAGATAGATCTATCGCTTACGTCCCTCGGTCCTACCATGAGGATTAATGGCCTCCAGTTCCCGCCTACCCACTCACATGATCTAAGTAATAACCCTCCTTACGCTAACCATACCATGTATCAAGTATTTCATAATCATAGTAACATGTATTTCACCATCGCAGTTTATAAAACTGAAAAGAGTTAAGAGAAAAGGGGGACATGAACTCACAGTCAGTGCGTCGCTAAATCAAGCACTCCAAATATCCGAAAGCTGTGCAACGACCTACATGTGCTAATTCTATTAGACGGATGGCCGTGCTTTAGCTTTATAGTTTAATTTTTCGGGAAACAGTTAGACAACTGTTCCTTGTATATATTTAGTAGTTAATCTCCTTCCCAAGGATGGGGGAATTAATACATGCGCGTTTATAATATTAAGTCTCACTTAATATATTTTACTTCTCATTCCAAAATATAATTATTTTTCTCAAAAATATTATATTTTCTCTTCACATAATACTTTCCAAAATAATACGTTGACAAAATACGCATTTATGAATATTTCCGTATAAAGCGTAAGTTACGTTTTGGCGATTTAGTGGTAATAGTAATTACCGTTGTAACTTATAGGTTTGTCGTGTAGGCGTTGGTATTATTTTGGGTTCGTCAAAGTTTGTAAATATTATTTTTACTCTAAAAATAATATTTATATATTTTCACAAAATAATCATAGACAGTGTGGTGAAAAATATATTTATCGAATAAATATTTATCACGTTTAGTTTTTGTGAAAATCCCACCTCCGATTATTTAATAAATAAAGTCTTGGCGAAATGTATTTTGAAAACATTTCAAAATAGTTTAATACTTGCAAATAATTCTAAGTGTTAGATTTTAGAAAAAATTCGCCAGAGTTTCCCCTGTAACTGGAGGTGGCCACGCTTTCAAGCGTATCATTTTCTTTTACAAAATCATTCCAACACTTCTTTAAATCAACCAATCAATTTCCGATACTTCAAACTAGTTTCAACGCATCAAACTTGTAGACTAGTATGTAAAATCGCATTATTACATGAACTTGTAGTTTTTCCGAAAGTCATAGTGTAGATCACCTTATATTTAGTGGATCTATGTATAAAATAGTTTCGTCTTGTAAAAACCCCGTTTTTAGAACAAATCATCCTTTACAACTTCCCGACAACTTTTATAAAAATTGTTACTTTGTCGGATCTTTCGTTTCACAAGTGTTTATACACTTGTAGTTTGTAAAAATCATATTTGTTAACATGTCATCCAACTTTTATAAAACATGATTTTCTCGACACTTGGTTCTACGAATATACCACTTGTACATACGTAGATCGGCTCGTTTTAAATACTATTTTACAAGTCAAAATACTTTTACACAAGTTCATGTTTCTCGTGTGGTGGAGTTTCACCTTTTAACCTTCGTACCGACAGAAACAAGCTTATGTCAAGATCTATGGTCTTAACAAAGTCGGGTTAAACGATGATAAGAGCCACCACATCGTAGATCGGGCCTCAATAATCAACATATTCAAATACTACAACATTTACACATGTTATGAGCTTTTAACCAACAATATTCGAGTTTTAGTAGACTTTATAGATTCAAAACGCCTGATTCCGACTTTTAACCGTTAAAAATCATATTAACCACTTTAAATACGTTCGAGAGTGAGTTTTAAACATTATACCTCTAGCTCGGGGCTAGGGAAGAATCTAGTCGAAAATGGCGTGGATAAAAGCAAAGAAACGAGGTCCTTCAACTTCCGCTTGCTTCAAGCTTCCTAATACGTAACCCGTAAGCCTTGTATGTGCTTGGAATGGATGAACAAGAGCTCGAAAATGATGGTGGACAAGTGTGGGTGTTCAGCCGAGAGTGGGGAGAGAGCAAGAGAGAGTGGGTGTTGGTGAAATGTGGATGTGATAATCTCTAGGTTAGTGATGTTATTTATAGGAAAAGTTTTGATCATCGTCCAACGGTTCTCGTGTTCTCTAGATATCCAACATAAACAATTTAAAAATCAAAAAGTGTACTCTCTTGTCCCCTTGGTTTGGCCGATCTCTTTAGGGGGGGGGGGTATCCGGTTGGATTTCAATTGTTCAGTTAGAGTTTAGTTATGTTAAGTCGGTTACTTTAGGGATTAACCCCGTTAGTTGCATGATGCGTTATAAAACGGGTGTTAGAGTAATCAGGGACCCTAACTGGCTCAGAAAAAGACCAATAATATTTCTGGCAATATTTTTATGTTCCAGGTATAGTCCGGTTGTTCGGTTGGATAGTAATCCGTTAAAGTGCTTAAGTAATCCTTTAAGCGTCGTAAATAATATTTTTAGCGACACAATTTATTCTGCAAAGTGTCAGGAATATTTCCCCATGTTTTGGCACTTTATTAATTAGCTAGAAGCTAGTATGTTGATAAAAGTGCTGTGTTTTGTGCTTAGAGTACGTTTTAGGCACATCCAATTTCTGTATCTTATTCCTAGAGACGCAGTTTAACAACCCTTGTATCCCTACACACACTATGGGTGTAGTAAAATATTTCTGGCTTATTCAGGCCTTTAGAGGCAGTGTTTGCCTGATGCTGGCTATATCAGCATGTTCAATAGGTTATCCGTTCAAGTGCTACTGTGCTACTGTGCATCATGTTTGTCACTAGAGTTCAGTAAGTAAATAATGTAGTGACGGAAATCAAAGTATGATGCAGATATGTACATGTATCAACAGTCAAGTAGCAGTTTATCAGTAATCTCAGTCAAGCACAGTAATTAAGCAACAATTAATAGTTAATTAAATCGTACGGATACCTGGTTTTGTGAGGGTTGTCACATGTTAAAACTTGCTTGTAAAATGGTTTATAAATGTGTAATTCTTGTATGCTTTGTAAAATGTGCATGTCTTTCCACCCCGAAAACATTTAGAAAAATGTAAAACAGTGAAAAAGTGGGGTTATGAACTCACCTGAATATTCCTGTGCAAAGCTAGCTAATTTATGACTTCGTGATGTCGTTTCCAAAACTTGACTTGCTAGCGTGCATTCTACAATATTCCTAATACAGAATATCTTATAAGTTTCTGATTAACGTGGTAATTAATCTACGTGTTACCGAGCTCTACCGAGTCGTTAATCGAACGATTTGACGGTACGTTGTTAACTTAATGATTAAGTTAAACGTTATCGCCCCGAGTAGTTGTACGTGTACGTGACGAGTGTTTTATGAAAGGAATATATAATAAACTCGTATTATATATCGTATGCCGTTGAGGCGTTTGAAATAAATATAAAAGTTATATTTATTTTTCAAATTAACCGTTGAGTTATTGTGTTTGAAAATAAATATATAATTATATTTATTTTTCAAAATAATCGTTGAGTTATTGTGTTTGAAAATAAATATATAACTATATTTATTTTTTTATAAAAGCATTTGTGTAGTTCGATATTTGAAACAAATATAAAAACTATATTTATTTTTACAAAGCGGATTCGTGTGGTACGACAATTGAAATAAATATAAAAATTATATTTATTTTTATAAAACGAATTCGTGTTACGCGATGTTTGAAATAAATATATATATATATATATATATACTATATTTATTTATAAAAAGGGTTCGAGTTTACGTTTGAAATAAATATAATAATAACTATATTTATTTTGTATAATAGTTTGCGTCGTCGTCGTTTTTGCAAGTTATAAAGTGTCGTCGAAATAACATACATTTGTAGTTACTTTATAAAAGTTACTTGATCCGTTTTGGTTTGCTTTAAAACATGTTTTATTTTACGGATTTTCTCGAAAAATGGGCAGAGTTTCCTCTGTTTTAGGACGTCCCCGACGACACAAGTCGTCGTTATTTTACCGAAGTTCAATCAACAACATACTCAATATTAATATCAATATGTTAATTTTCATCATATGTTTAAAATGTAAACTAAATATTGTTCCGAAATGGGTTCGAGCTCGTTAGTCACGTAAGATAAAAAGTATAAAGATAACAAATTAGCCTTGTCGTTAAACCTTTACCATCTCGCGCGTCGAACGTTGACTGAGTTGGCTGAGTCAACCGGGTTGACCGAGTTGACTCGCTGAGTTGACCAGGTTGACTCGGTTTGACCGAATCAACCCGAACCACGAACCGAACCGAGAGTATGTACTGAGCAAACCGAAACCGTAAAAAAGTTGAACCAAAATAGAGAGGGAGTGAACCAACCTGAACCGAGTCCATCGGTAACCCGCCGGTCATGAAGATAGCACCGCCGCCACTGCCGGCCGCCGCTGCTCACCTCCGCCGCCGCCGCCCTTCTTCTCTCTTCTCAGCCTCTCTCTCTCTCTCTCTCTTCTGTCTCGTTTCTCTCTCTCGTCTCTCTCCTTGAGTTGCACCACTGCACCACCACCAAACAGTGGTGGTGGTGGTTCGTTTTGTAGTTCGAAAGAGAGGGGGGAGAGCTGTTGTCGTGTGCGATCGGAGAAGAAAGGGGAACCGGCTCCGTCACCGAAACCGAGAGAGGAAGAGGGGGGTGGCTGGGTTGGGTTTTTCTAATGGGAGCCCTGACCTCCATTTGTGTTTGGTTGAACTCCTGATGAAGGAGATGAGGTTCTTCATATGTGTGTGTGTACTCTGATATGTTGCAAAGAAAAGGAAGTAGGAGGGATGAGATGAGTTTTATGTGTTTGAATGTATAGATCGAGAGAGTGAGACAGACTCAATGTATGTGTGTTGTGTAAAATGATTTAGGGTTTCCAATGTAGGAGATGAAGGAACAGGTGAGTTGGGTTTCCCTTCCTTGATGCCCTTTTTATAAAGAAAACGTAGAGAAAAGAGAAAAGAGAAAAAAAATAAATAAGAGAAGTGAATATCTGATTATAAGATTTGTTTTAGTCTTAAGTACAGGCATTTTATTAAAATAATAAAAGTGAAGATTTGATCAAGACTTTATAGGATTTTGGAAAGATTGTCTAGAGATCTTATAAATCTTGTAAGATTTTGTAGATCTAATGTATTATGTGTAGGTTTAGGCTTGTGGGTTTTGGGCTTGTGGGCCCAGGGCCCACAAGCTCAATCCCCGTGTGTAAGCGGCCCGTAATTCCTACGAGACCCGTTAACATACTCGTGCTCCGTAAAATTTAATGACGTATATTTATATAGCCGAAATCCCATAGAATGTATGCCTGTAGCCGGTTGTCGTGTCCGTTCGTCAATTACAGTGAGAATCACGTAAAACCGTGTTGTCGTCGCTTTAATGCGTTTTCCGATCCGGTTTTGACTGTAGTCACTAAAATTTAATTTCGAAGCTGAAATTTATCGTAAAAATTTAATATTTGTCGGCGTTGTCAGTATTCTGACGGTTTCAATCCGTTGTCGTTTAACGTTTCGCAGGCTTCTCTGTAAACCACCGTTCACGCACTGTAAAGTCGGATAAACGTTCCTAGGCACTCCAAAGGCTTAATTTTAGTTAATTTGCGTTGTAAACACTATTTAATGTTGCGTAAATTGCCTGTTAATCATGTAATTAAGCGGTAAATTACCGGTTGTCACAGTCTCCCCCTGTTAATGAAATTTCGTCCTCGAAATTTAGACTATGTTAACTCCTTAGAGTTACGTTATGTGTACGAATAATGTCAAAGGAAACGAGGCATACTGATACAGTCACTAGTGTGATCAAGTTAACAGGGGTCCAATAAAAGAGGAATTTCGACCAATGGAATTCCAAATAGACGTTTACAATATGCAAATGAATGTTAGAAACAATAACATTCGCTAGGATGAGCTTAGAATCAACAAGCCCAAACGAAATTGTTTTGTATGAAACACTCGATCATGATCAGCCCAAGCTGCAAATTCTACCGACGCCACAAGGTGTCGTAGTGATAAAAAATAATTCAATAATAGTGGTGATCAAACAAGTATCACCTGTGTTTGAAGTCAAATGATAGCACAATAATAAATCAAATCGGATTTAATCCAAATAAATAAATAATTAATTAAATCCGTGCATGAGATTAGCGCAAGCTTCAATTCAGTGAAACGCCACCACAAGGTGTCGAAGTTAACAAACGACCTAATGGAGTCGTAGACCAAACAAATCTACTACGACTCAGAACAATGAAACGTTTTAAACGAATTTGAATATGATGTGTTCAATACATCATATGGTGTCTTGAATTGAATATGTGTAATGAACAAGTTCAAATAATTGAATTTGACTTCGGCGCAAGCCGACGATAAATACATGTATCGACAAGAAAACTTTTGGCATGGTCACAACGAAAAACCATGTATGTAACTTGAAAAGAAAAGAAATTTCAAGAAAATGTGTTGACTTGATAACAAAGAGCCAACAATCACAATAATGGATCATTCGAATCACAAGCGAAATAATATTTGAACTTTAATGAAACGCGTATTCGAAACGAAACCACATGCGTAACAAACGATGCATGCGTAACATACGAATTATCAAGAAATGAAGCAAATGAATATTCGCTATATTGAAAGAAGTGATCGTGATACAATGACCATTAAGAGGAGCAGAGATACGAGAATCTACTCACTAGATGCAAAAGTCGGAATTTCAATAAAAGAAATTTAAGAACTTTACCTGGGGTTGCATGTGATGACCAGTTGTTAGGTGACATTACCATGGAATGTCGAACATAGCGTATTCACCATTAATGAGTTAGGGAGGATGCGGAGACGTACGCCTTCTCCTTAGCATGACTCGTGTCATTTGCAGGACCGCGTGCCAACTGCCGCTTCCTTGAAAGTCGTATGTGATGTACTTCATCCTCTGTTGATGTATAGCTTAAGTTTCACGTATTCATGTGCACTTGCGCTTTGTTATGCATAGGCTGCCTGCTCGGGATGTCAAAATATCATAGACAATATGAATAATAGTGTGTGCCCCAGTCAATATTCGCGGTTCCTACGTGATGACCTTTAATGAACTTCAACATAAGTTTCCGAAGGTCTTAAATGCATGTTTCCTAAACTCTCAGAGTTTTGTGCACTTTATGCGACTGCTTTGTGTATCGTGTGTAAAACACCACTTTAGCGTATGTTTGAAAACAAAATTTCGACTGTTTGTTTTTCGGCAACGGTTGGAGACCATATTCGAGTACTAGGCGTTCTGTATGTACTTAAAGTCTTGATGATCTAAGTCCCAGAGGAAAACGAGGTTAGAGCTTAGGTGTTTCTACAGAAAACCCTATTCGCTGTAACCTATAGCTCTGATACCAATCTGTCACACCCCGAAATCATCAGAGCATTGGCGTGACTGGACTAGTATCTTCATTGCACAGCGGAAGCAAATAATCTAAGTCTTTTGGAAATTGAACGCCACTAAGTACTCGACTCTTCATGGTCCTCCTATTCCAACCGTGCCTTGTCTTAGAAATGCAACCTGAGAAAGAAACATGCGAAAAATCAACATAAAGTTGAGCGAGTTCATAGTTTGTTCGTAAAAGATTTGAAATAAATCTTTTTGAATAACTGGTTTTTGTTGTATTGTTGAATGTTTAAATACTTGAATGTTTGATTACTTGAATGAAAACATGGTATGTAACTTGTAGAATGTATGAATGTTTGAATGTAACTTGTAAAACGTATCTGTAACTGAGTACTATGAATGTTTGAGATCGCTAGTGGTTTGCAAGGCCACTAACATGTGTCACGACATAGGAAGCCACCAAACCTAGGCATTTTTGTCGACTTTGACTGAGACACAGAAGCACTCATTGGTAGAAGTAGGCCAAGAGTGGGGTTGCCTGAAACCCATTAGATCTAACCTTTTGTTCCGCGGTCTGAATGTATACGTTGATTAATGGTGCTTATGGTACCCTATTCGGGACATGATCTAGAATGTTTCACTTGAATGTTTTTGTACTCCGTCATACCATTTTGTAAACATTGTAAGCTCTTGTATTTTCCCGTAGTTTAGAAAACTAGAATTTGTGTGTATGCATGTTTCAAAACAATACGCTTGTTTGAAAAACTGGTATTAAAACTTAAGCTTTTCGTAAACCATATGCGTCTGTTAAAACTTGCTTGTAAAATGGTTTATAAATGTGTAATTCTTGTATGCTTTGTAAAATGTGCATGTCTTTCCACCCCGAAAACATTTAGAAAAATGTAAAACAGTGAAAAAGTGGGGTTATGAACTCACCTGAATATTCCTGTGCAAAGCTAGCTAATTTATGACTTCGTGATGTCGTTTCCAAAACTTGACTTGCTAGCGTGCATTCTACAATATTCCTAATACAGAATATCTTATAAGTTTCTGATTAACGTGGTAATTAATCTACGTGTTACCGAGCTCTACCGAGTCGTTAATCGAACGATTTGACGGTACGTTGTTAACTTAATGATTAAGTTAAACGTTATCGCCCCGAGTAGTTGTACATGTACGTGACGAGTGTTTTATGAAAGGAATATATAATAAACTCGTATTATATATCGTATGCCGTTGAGGCGTTTGAAATAAATATAAAAGTTATATTTATTTTTCAAAATAACCGTTGAGTTATTGTGTTTGAAAATAAATATATAATTACATTTATTTTTCAAAATAATCGTTGAGTTATTGTGTTTGAAAATAAATTTATAACTATATTTATTTTTTTATAAAAGCATTCGTGTAGTTCGATATTTGAAACAACTTCATGTTGTGCTATATTTGAAACAAATATAAAAACTATATTTATTTTAATAAAGCGGATTCATGTGGTATGATAATTGAAATAAATATAAAAATTATATTTATTTTTATAAAACGAATTCGTGTTACGCGATGTTTGAAATAAATATATATATATATATACTATATTTATTTATAAAAAGGGTTCGAGTTTACGTTTGAAATAAATATAATAATAACTATATTTATTTTGTATAATAGTTTGCGTCGTCGTCGTTTTTGCAAGTTATAAAGTGTCGTCGAAATAACATACATTTGTAGTTACTTTATAAAAGTTACTTGATCCGTTTTGGTTTGCTTTAAAACATGTTTTATTTTACGGATTTTCTCGAAAAATGGGCAGAGTTTCCTCTGTTTTAGGACGTCCCCGACGATACAAGTCGTTGTTATTTTACCGAAGTTCAATCAACAACATACTCAATATTAATATCAATATGTTAATTTTCATTATATGTTTAAAATGTAAACTAAATATTGTTCCGAAATGGGTTCGAGCTCGTTAGTCACGTAAGATAAAAAGTATAAAGATAACAAATTAGCCTTGTCGTTAAACCTTTACCATCTCGCGCGTCGAACGTTGACTGAGTTGGCTGAGTCAACCGGGTTGACCGAGTTGACTCGCTGAGTTGACCAGGTTGACTCGGTTTGACCGAATCAACCCGAACCATGAACCGAACCGTCTCGTTCACCTGAACCGAACCGAGAGTATGTACTGAGCAAACCGAAACCGTAAAAAAGTTGAACCAAAATAGAGATGGAGTGAACCAACCTGAACCGAGTCCATCGGTAACCCGCCGGTCATGAAGATAGCACCGCCGCCACTGCCGGCCGCCGCTGCTCACCTCCGCCGCCGCCGCCCTTCTTCTCTCTTCTCAGCCTCTCTCTCTCTCTCTCTTCTGTCTCGTTTCTCTCTCTCGTCTCTCTCCTTGAGTTGCACCGCTGCACCACCACCAAACAGTGGTGGTGGTGGTTCGTTTTGTAGTTCGAAAGAGAGGGGGGAGAGCTGCTGTCGTGTGCGATCGGAGAAGAAAGGGGAACCGGCTCCGTCATCGAAACCGAGAGAGGAAGAGGGGGTGGCTGGGTTGGGTTTTTCTAATGGGAGCCCTGACCTCCATTTGTGTTTGGTTGAACTCCTGATGAAGGAGATGAGGTTCTTCATATGTGTGTGTGTACTCTGATATGTTGCAAAGAAAAGGAAGTAGGAGGGATGAGATGAGTTTTATGTGTTTGAATGTATAGATCGAGAGAGTGAGACAGACTCAATGTATGTGTGTTGTGTAAAATGATTTAGGGTTTCCAATGTAGGAGATGAAGGAACAGGTGAGTTGGGTTTCCCTTCCTTGATGCCCTTTTTATAAAGAAAACGTAGAGAAAAGAGAAAAGAGAAAAAAATAAATAAGAGAATTGAATATCTGATTATAAGATTTGTTTTAGTCTTAAGTACAGGCATTTTATTAAAATAATAAAAGTGAAGATTTGATCAAGACTTTATAGGATTTTGGAAAGATTGTCTAGAGATCTTATAAATCTTGTAAGATTTTGTAGATCTAATGTATTATGTGTAGGTTTAGGCTTGTGGGTTTTGGGCTTGTGGGCCCAGGGCCCACAAGCTCAATCCCCGTGTGTAAGCGGCCCGTAATTCCTACGAGACCCGTTAACATACTCGTGCTCCGTAAAATTTAATGACGTATATTTATATAGCCGAAATCCCATAGAATGTATGCCTGTAGCCGGTTGTCGTGTCCGTTCGTCAATTACAGTGAGAATCGCGTAAAACCGTGTTGTCGTCGCTTTAATGCGTTTTCCGATCCGGTTTTGACTGTAGTCACTAAAATTTAATTTCGAAGCTGAAATTTATCGTAAAAATTTAATATTTGTCGGCGTTGTCAGTATTCATTCTGACGGTTTCAATCCGTTGTCGTTTAACGTTTCGCAGGCTTCTCTGTAAACCACCGTTCACGCACTGTAAAGTCGGATAAACGTTCCTAGGCACTCCAAAGGCTTAATTTTAGTTAATTTGCGTTGTAAACACTATTTAATGTTGCGTAAATTGCCTGTTAATCATGTAATTAAGCGGTAAATTACCAGTTGTCACACAAACAAGTTTGCTTCGAATCAAACTTGGAAATCAAATCCAAATAAGTTTGATTCAAGACAAACCTGGAATTCTCACATACCCAGATTTAGAACAATACAAAGTTGGAAAACAACTGTCGATGCAACGAAACCAAATCAGTTTTGGAAGACAAGAGTTGTTGAAAATCAAAACACTCAAAATGCATCACGTTTTTACAAGAGAAGTGCTTCAAAAGGACAAGGCTGGGTGGTTAAAACACAACCAAGTTCTGAGCAGAAAACTGATTCAATCAAAAAGGATGAAGTAAAAGATGAAAAGTTGTTTATTCAAAACGATGTTAGTTTTCCAAGATTGAATGAAACTTATTGTGTTGAAATGCCTAAGGTCAAACAGACCTGGGCTAACTTGTTCAAGTAATTGAGTAATTTGAATGTGCAGGTGCTTCAGAAAGAGGATGAAAGTCAAATCAACAAAGGAAGCAGCCTGGCACGAGAAAAGGAGGCTGCTGATCCCTGTGATTGTTAAACAGGGAGTTTGTTTGATTTCTATACATAAATAAACCATATTATAAACCCTAAAAATTAAAAAATTAAAAACCAAAAATATGTTTTTATTTTGTCAAAAATTTGAAAAATCAAAAATATGTTTATTTTTAAATTTAGTCAAAAATTCATGGGGGTAAATCATGGGGTACATTCTATTTTCTGCAAAATAGAGCATGCGAAGCAAAAAATGGATGGCGAGACAAAGTTATCAGTATCAGGTTGTCAAATTTTCTTTAAATGTTTTGAATTTTAGGGGGAGTAAGAAAATTTCAGAAAATCCAAAAACATTAGAAAATTAAAAAAAAAGCCAAAAACATGATAAAATTCAAAAATGAGTTTTGTGTAAAAAGAGGAAATAATAGTACATCAGTAGACAATCACAGTACGCTAAAGAAATGGAAAGTTAAATTGTGATAAACGGTCTCACTGATGATATGCCAGTAGGTTTTTACACGTTTAGTAGATTGTTTTCGAGATATAAACCTAAATGTCAATTACTTACTTATCTCGTGGGGAACATCTCTCGGATATATAGGTAACCCCCGAAATCTTGTTTGAGAGATTGCCTGATTCTGAGATACTATGTCTTTATATTTTTTGATATCTGGGGTATTATACCTGGTCTTCTGATATTGCGGAAGCAATGGCCTAGACCTCATATAATATTTTACGTGCTTTTAAGCTCACCCTCTGCATAAAAATTGATTAAATATCGAAAGATACGAATCAAGTGCAGTTATAAAAAAGATTCCCAAGGGGAACACACCTAAAGTCAAGCCTTCATCTCTTTTACTAAACGGAAGTTCATACCTGAGCTCTCAAGGTCTCGCACTAACCCAGAATACAGATATCAAATTGGTATACCCACCTGTAAGACTGAATCTAGGGAATTTTGATACGGGAGTATATTCTGAGGTGGGACACGCGAATAAGTATAAGTCCTTAAAACATTAAACTCATATCTCGAATCAATTAAACTTTGTGTGAAAATTTTAGTGGATTAGTATACTGACAATCCAAGTGAATCGTTTAGAACTTAAAGTGTTTAAAGCTCAACGGTACTAGTGATTTGTCAAAAACTGATATGATCCTCTAACACGAACTCAATCAAAGATATAGTTTGTAAATATGTCTGTAAATATTTCTTTACTGCTTTTTGTTTCAGAAAATCACAAAAAGATTTTGATTTCACTTTATTTTCGACAACCGATGTCTGAGAGCTGAGTTTCAAAATCTAAGTATGTTGATCTTGTTTCTAAACATAAACAAGTTCATTAAGTTGAAACTTGTAGTTTTAAAATCAAAAATCAAAAACAGTTTGTGATATCTCCAAGGTCATTAATTTGGACTTGGATGATTAACTGTGAGGGATGTGGATTCTTAAATTGTGAATATCTGCTGAAAAGAGCTAGGTTTTGATTTTGGTTGCTTAAATCGTCAAATATATAAAGCAATTTGCTAGGGGAGAAAATCAAGTAATCCTGGATATATTCATATTATTATATTTTAGAGCCAGGTTCTTGATTAAAAGTGTTTGAGAGCCAAGTCATCATTCCTGGAGAACCAAAAATGCTTTCACTGTCGAAATGTTTTAGCTTATGCTAAGAGAGCCAGGTTTTTCAATCCTGGATGTTCAAAACATTTTCACTTATAAATGTTTGAGATATTGCAGATGCTATGCCAGATTACGATCCCGACAGCCGAGTCTAAGGGGGAGTCTAAAGACGAGCTCGATGCAAGGGGGAGCTTGTATCCGGAAAGCCAGGTGTCGATCCCAAAAGCACGGAAGCTTGACGAAAGGGGGAGCCTGAAGGAAGAGTTTAATGAAAGGGGGAGCTGAAGCTGAAAACAGATCCACGGGGATTCTGTTCGAGCAAGAGGGAGTCTATGTTGCTGAAGATGATAAAGCTTCAAGAAAACTCAGAGAGAGAGAAAGATAAGACGCTATGAGACTGAGTGCGGCAATATCCAAGGGGGAGTCTGTTAGTGCAGTAATGTCTATCGCCTCCGTCAATCCAGTTCGTAGCAGAAACTGAAGAAAACAAGACTTATATTGTAATATATTAGATAGAAATGGGCAAGGTGGCATTATTGTAAATAAGGAATCTCTCCTTATATGCTTTGCCTATAAATAGGACCTTTAGGGTCATCATTTAGAATTTTTGGCATTTACTACTTTGGAGCTTAGGAGCTAGAGAGAGAAAGTAGCAAGGTGATTCACGTTTCTTGTACAATTTTCAGATCTATCAATTGAATCATAGATTATTGTACGTTCTTGTGTTCGGTCCACGCATGTGTACGGATTCTGCACGTCACACGTGTCGATACGCAATCGTTCGGGAGTCAAAAACCGATCCTACAACTTAGTTGGTAAAACTTAATTGGTTCATAGACAACCTAACCAGCAAATACAAATGGCCTATTCATACACCCTCGAGACTTCGATTTCCAACAGTAGATCCTAATTTAGAACTAGCTTGCCTACCAGAAAATCCATCAATACCTTAGAACAAGGTTGGAACTCTTACAACCCTCGTCTATACTCACAACCCAAGGAACTCGATATGAACCATACTTAAAGGAACTTCCCATATCCACGACTAGTAACTTACTAATACACCAAGCCGCAAACACCAAGGAACCGAACCTATAAACACTTAGTCGAGACTTAGCACCCTACCATCAAACTACCATTGAATCAACTTACCACAATCGTCGCTCAAACTCACACCCACTACATACGCTAGACATAGTAACCCTACACCTACACGACTATACCAACAAAGTTTGACTATCTATAAGTTCATTTTGCTAAAATTCTTTTCAAAGACCAAAGTTTTCACGAAAATTTCTGAAATAAAACTCTTCGTATTTTAATACAAAATACTTTAAATGAAGCGAACTCACTGTTTTCAAAAATCTTTCCAGACACCACTAATACACGATTCTAAATCCAAACACGTGGGCAAGGAAACTTCATAGGAGCAAACAATCTACGCCATACGTAAATCCCATTCTTTTTGAAACAAAAGTAGCATTTTCTTCTTACAAACACATCTCGCATAACAAATGGATACTTTATATTCTCTTGACATTCACAAAAATCTAGTTCTCCACTCCCAACAAACTCAATCCATTTTGATTCAAGAAACTCAACAATTTGCTCAAATAACTACACATGCATATCATCGTACACGTTTTAATCAATATTTCATGACAATCTCACACATATTATCATTACACTTCGTTTTCACATGCTCATAATTTCATGATCATTTTATATGCTTAAACTCGTTATGATTCGATTTATACTATGTACGCAATTATCATCATTCATACTCATACTCATACATTCACACTTATACGTAAGCGTAACCCTAGTGGTTCTCTTACGTTGCTCACATACATACTTAAACATAATCATGCTTACATGCTAAATTTTATATGCTATCACACACACACATTCTCACTTTAATGTTACTACATACCCTGATTTATACACTACCAGTACAAACTATGCGGATCATGAAACGACCAACATAATTGCGGGTGCACACGGGATTATAGTGGTAGGCGCATGAAAACCATAGGGCGTTCTACTGTGTATGGTAAGACACGGAACGTAACATGACACCGAATCATGAAACGGACGTAACATGACTAGAACATGGTGGGTACGCCGCAGGTACATCCTATATATAAGTGTTCTTACCATATTACCAAACTTTCGTAAAGCATGCCATGAGAAATTCGGTGTTTTCCTAGACCTTATTTAAATGCGATTAAACAAACTTTAGTAACTCACAAATGCACTACTAAACGCGCGATATCCAATTATCCATGACGAAACCTCATCCTCAACGCTTCGTATTCTCAATATATCCAATAATCATACCATTCCCATCCTTGCATTCATCTACTGAATCGCTCGTTCACTCTCATACCACGATTATTCCCAATTATTCTTTTGACATTTATACAAACCTTATTTACAATAAATCAGCGTAAACGTTCAATCCCTAAAATACTTCTTTACTTTTAAGACTATCTTCCATTCTTATATACGCGCAAACTTACTTAGTCGGCCCATTACCACCAAAACATTTTTCATAAATACCTATCCTTCTCGTTTCTCATCAATAAGCAATTTTCTACAACCATGTGATTTTACTAATACGCCTTGAAACCGATAAAACTTTTCTTACAACCTACGGTGCAGGCTGCACTTTTCATCAAAATACACTCTATTTTGTTCGAAAACTTTTTTTCATAGGTAACATACTTTTAAAATAATTCCCCCATTTAGTTATATAAACTTAGTCATACTCACTTTGCCTACACACACATGCATGTTTTTACTCATACTTACGATGGGTGCCTCAAATCACCTTAATCAAACGAACTACTTTTTGTTCCTCAAAATTTCCATGCATTTCAACACGCTTCGAACTTCAAATTTTGATTTTAGCCAAACATTTTAGCCAAACTGTCTTTTCCAAAGTCTTCCTCTTAAATAAATTTGGGATGAAATTTCCTAAAGGAGGGGAGACTGTAACACCTCGCTTTTTGAAATCTTCCTTATTTAGAAAGATTATTTATTTTCCAACCTTTATGTTCATGTTTTGCTACAAGTTCAGCCTTTACCACCAACCTCGTACAAAAACTCAGTTAACTTACCTCACATGCTTTGCATGTGAGGGTATTATGGTTTTTTCCAAAACTTTTTATTTAATATATATTTTAAATCAAACAAAAAAAACTGACTGATTTCAAACAGATAGAGCAATGTAAGCCCGCGTATACGAGTGATTTCAGTCGGGATTTCACTTGTCAAGAAATTTTCTGAGAAGTCGATCTCAGTTGCCAACGAAAGATTATAAATTTCTCCTCGGATTGTTCCGTTTAGCCCGTTTCGATACAAGCACAGCTTCTACAAGAACTTAAGTTTCCCAATCTCTTTCAGGATTTCGCCAACAAGATTGTTTTGATACAGAGCAAGCGTTTCGAGACACATACAGTTCGAAATCTCTTTCGGAATCATCCCAGAGAACTGATTACTCCAAAGAATCAAATCCGTCAGCTTCGTTAACAACCCGAATTCCTTCGTTAACATCGAAATACACCAGATTTTCACACCCGCCTATCTCTACAGGTATACTTCCGTCTCGTCCGGTATGCTTCCGTCGAACTGATTACTGTTCAAGAAAAGCTTCTCTAAACTCAAGCAATTCCTGATTTCTTTCGGGATGTTACCAGTAAACTTGTTGAATGAAAGCTTGATATAAGTTAAAGAGGTTAAACCACCTATACTTGGGTTTAAAGTTTATGGAAGATTCATTGAGTTCAACTTGAGAGAGTCAATAACTTTTGACATTATGGGTAAGTCAAATAGTCAATAACTTTCAGTCTGAGACAATAAGTCAATTAGTCAAGCACCCTCATCAACATCTTCAAGAACTGATATTAAATCTGCAAATTATTTAAAAAGGTATAAGAATCCAAAACGATAATCAAGAAAATCTGCCAAAGTTTTGTCCTTTTTTTATTTTGGGAGGCGATGATCAGAAATTAGGGTTAATGAGCACAGAGGTTTTGATTTTCCTGATTTTACCTTTGGTTGGTTTTCACCATATTTGTAACACCTCGTAAAATCATGTCCAATAATTTATTGACACGTGTCCCAAATCCTAATTGTGCCTAAATTGGCTAAGAGGGACTATTTTTGTCAAATCAGAAACTATGAATGTGGAGGGACTAAAAGTGTCAACATGCTGAAACTATGCCTTTGAGTGACCTTACACGGTGTCCGTATTCTCAAATGAGCCACTTGTTGGACGAGAGGAGCCGTTTGCGTAATTGTTTGAACGTTTGTGTGACAAGGGGTTAAAAGCATCAACATGTAAATTCTTACCCCTGAGTGACCTTTTAACAAACCGGGAGCTTTAGGATGTTCGGTCATACTCCCGGATATGCCTAATAATGGCTAAGGATGGCTTTTTATACTATAAATGACAATACAAGAGAGTTTGGAAGTTCAGGGGCTAAAAGTGTTAACAGATGAAACTTTATTTTGCTGACCAGACACCTTACGGACCGCATACAGTGACCTTTACGGTCCGTATGCAGGTCTTGCAGCTCAAAAAATTGCTTGTTGCCCACTCAAAACTACCTTAAACCTCCTAAACAAATCTATGGGCACTATCGCTGCTTTGTACACGTATTAGGACACTTGTTCACATCTTATGAAGCCTCTGACACCAGGAAATCATCCACAAATCCTCCAAACACCATTCTTAAAAATCCTCCTATCTCTCATTCTGGAGCATCCTAATCTTTGGGAAACTCCTAATCAAGTTCTTTTCATCAGAGGAACACTAAGTAAGTGCTCCTTTCTTTCGCTTTGTTGTTTATTAGGCTTTTAAAGCCGAAAGTCAAGCATTTTCGATAAATGCTTTGACTTTCGGTTTAGACCTTAATTGTCACACCCCAATATTTACAGCTCAGCCCAGTGGGCCCAGTGGGGAGTATGGTGACGTAGTTGATATCATCATAGACAATTAAACACAGATATAGCACAGCGGAAGTCTTGGAATATAAAATATTATTACAAACCCAATGTCTGAAAATAAAAAGTATTTATTATAGACGAGCTTGTAATATCAAATCCACAGGTGGATCATTTCAGAATGTATAAAACAAAGTTTAGCAGACTTTAAGGCATCTCTAAGGATTTGCAAGATCCTCTATTTCGACACCGAGCAACTCCCAGCCTATTACGAGTAGTACCTGTCACTTACTCTTTTGAAAATACGTCACTTTACACTGGTAAATACAATTAACCGAATCTTTTGAAAAGAGTTTATTAAAATTGATTTAGGCGCACAAGGCACAAACCATTTATAACTTAGGACAATATTTATAAAATCTTGTATACAGTTTTACATGTTTGTCATACATATTGGGCCGGTTTGGAAGCTGGTCATGATTAACCGACTCACCACTTATAAAACCCACAAAGGAGTTATCCCCAACATGTGGGTTATTTAGTATTTGCATCTGTCAGGTGTATGCCTACACCCCGTGCATAGGTCGTGGCCATTTTCAAATGAAATAAACCGCGGATATCCAGGACACGGTCGTATTAACCACCAATGTTTATGCTATCAAACAAAACAGATTAAAACGGGTTATGCAAATGTATTAATCAGAATCCGATTAAATGATTTCATACCCGACCAAGCGATATTATTATAATACCATATCCCAAGCCCGTATAAGGGAAAATAAGTTAAAACTATTTACCTGAGCTAATACTTGATTCACAGCAAAATAACTCAGTCCTATCCAACCTAACTAAATGCAGGTAGCTTTTACCGGGTGGCTCTAGTCTGGAATGATGGTAATATATAACCAAATCAGAATGCTAACGTTCTTATTTAAGTCGTAGACTTAGACCGTCTAGCTTAAAAGTATCTAAAATGGTACGATACGCTAGATTAAGAGATGACCGGAATAGAATGTAATTTAGACCCAACAAGTACGAAGACTTGTATAATATGGGTAAACTAAGTACATTCTGGATTTTGAAGTATAAACGATAAGGTTAAACCCGTTTCGGCAAACTTACGTAAACTAGTTACATAAATCGATCCGAACGCGTAAATGCATAACGGGCAACCAAATGAACTGTAGGATCGAGGATTCGTCCAAACGAGTCAATCAGAGTCGGATCTAGTTTCTAGAAAGGCGGAATCAGACTAGAAACCGTCAATCGGTGTTAGAACAGGAGTAGAAGAGTAGAAAGTCACTTTAAACATGTTCTTCATTGATATTAAACGTTTTGGTACAGAGAGAATCAGACAGCACTTCGTTACAAAATTCTATAGAATGTTACAAATGAAGAACACTACTAGCCTATTTATAGGCTTGCCAGACCTCATGAAACATTTCATGCTTTCTAACCATTTCATGCTTTCTGGCTAGACCCCATGAACTGAGGTTTCCACCTCATACGACCTGACCTATCAGGTCGTGAGATCTGGTCAATACTCATAAACTTAACATTTTAATCCACCAAGCTAGCCTATCTCATACATTCGACACGACATAGACTGATGACGCAGGCGATAGACATTATGCATCAACAAACTCCCCCTTGGATATTGCCGCAGTCTTCAGTCAGCTGTTCTTCAAAACATTCTTAACAAAGACTTGAAAAATTCTTCCCTTTGCTTCGGCTTTTTCAATAACGCTTTCCTAAGCTGTTCCTTTTCTTTAGCAGCTCTCTGCTCATCTTCAGCTAGCTTTTGCCTCCATGTAGCTCGAGCGATTCTGTCTTTTTCTTCAAGCTCTTCTTTCCTCTTCTTTGCTTTCAGAGACTCTTTCTTCAGGCTCCCCCTTTCGTTAAGCTTCCGTGCTTTTGGGATCGACACCTGACTTTCTGGTTACAAGCTCCCCCTTGCGATAAGCTCGTTTTCAGACTCCCCCTTAAACTCGACTATCGGGATCGAAGTCTGGCTCTTTCAGCATAAGCTAAAACATTCCAAAAATGTGACAGTGAAAGATTTTACGATTGTCCAAGGATCATGACCTGGCATTTAAAAACTTTTAATCAAGATCCTGGCTCTAAAATATAATAATATGAATATATCCAGGATTACTTGATTCTCTCCTATCAGATTTGTAGGATCGGTGTTCTGACCCGAATGAGTCGTTCAGAGGAGTTTTACTCTGTTTCAGGTGCGGAAAACAAGAAACGGAGGTAGAAACAACTGATTCTTCACTTAATCTACTGATTGTATTGATATGACAACGATTACAGCTCAATCTTCACACCGACAGCACCTCGGTATGGAATACAAGAACTGGATTACTGATTTCGCCTATGAGACCCCTATATATACTATCCAGATTTTGCTCCTAGATGACCATCTGACACATGAGCGAAATCAGACAAGACCACAAAAGCGAAACCACCTCCCTAAGACCCTATGAGCGAAATCAGGATCTAATACACATACATTCTCCTATTTTCTCATAAAACGTGCCCTAATCTATGCAATTCAATGTAAGACTCGATACAAGACGAAGTCGACAGATGCATGCACCAACAGACTCCCCCTCAGATGTTGACGAGTCGACTATCGAGTCATGACAATACTGTGTCTTCACTTCTTCAGTCTTGAACAGTCTCTGGGCTTCTCACTCTCTATCTACATCAACAGACTCCCCCTAACGATTTGCTGGCATTTCTTTGTTCTTCAGCAGCATCTGTATCAGGATCGTTGTCTGGCTTTCCATCTCACAACTTCTCAAGATCAATCAGCCTGGCTTTTCATTGTCCTCAGAATTGAAACCTGGCTCAACTTGACCTGCATAAGCTCTACCTCAAAGTAAGTTTTCTAAATTTAACAATTCGATTCTAAATGCATGCACCGACACTGATTCCCCCTCTGAATATACATGTATGCACCAACATTGTATCAGAGCAGTGTATTCTCATCATTTCAACTTCCCCTCAAAAATAACTATATACACCAACAACTACTCTCCTTCAGATCACACTATACTCAAAGATGAACCACTTGTTGAAGAGAAACATATTTTGACTTTCAAAACAAGCTCTCCCTAACAACAATGTCATCATGTTTAGCACTTGGAATTTTGAAAATCTGCTCTCCAACATCAGTTGTCGAAAATCTTTTTGACTTTTTCAAAATTTTATGCTAAAACACACACAAAATCTTTTTGGATTTTCGGAAAGAATATAAATGACACCACTTGGAAAGAAAATGACTGACACCAATTGTAGAAACAACAGAATGCAGAAATGAAATATTTACAAACAATATTTTTGTGAGTTTGTGTAAGAGGATCATATCAGTTATTGAGACATGTCACGAACACCGTTAAGCTGCATTACATTTTAAGTTCTAAACAATTCACCTAGATTGTCAGTATATTTGTCCACTTAAATGTTCACACAAAGTTCAATTGCTTCGAGATACGATATTAATGTTTTAAACTCTTGAATTTATTCGTGTGTCCCACTTCTTGAATATACTCTCGTATCCAGATCCCAATATTCAGTCTTACAGGTGAGTATACCACAGATGATATCTGTTCAAGGGTTAGGTGCGAGGGTCGTGAGAGCTCAGGTCGATACTTCCGTATACGCAAAGAGATGACGGCTTCGACTTTTTGGTGTGTCCCCTTTAGAGGATCTTTTTGTTTCAACAACAGCGACTATCAATTTTATTGTTTCATCAGCTTGCTGAGGGCGATGCTATGTTTCAAGCATTTGCGGAAAGCATTATCCGGGGACTAGGTCAGTACTTCCATACAGCAGAAGTCCCAGGATAATACCCCAGATATCACTAAGCATAAAGACCTAGTATCTCAGAATAAGGGACCTTTCAAACAAGATTTCAGGGGTTACCTATATATCTAAGATGTTGTTACCCACAGAATAATCAAGTTCGAATTTTTATGTTTATATCTCGTCACAATTTACTAAATGTGTAAAAGCCTACTGACACATCCTCAGTGAGATTGTTTATCACATTTTTATCTTTCCAAATCTTTAGCATGTTGTGACAATCTACTGATGTACTATCATCTCCTCTTTTTATACAGCACAACTCGTTTTTGATTTTATCATGTTTTTGTCTTTTTCAAATTTTCTAATGTTTTTGGATTTTCTGAAAATTTCTACTCCCCCTAAAATTCTAACACATTAAAGAAAATTTGAAAACTATCTAAGCTCTTGACCCAATTGAACAAAACTCAAAACAAACTGTACAAAAACTTTGACAACTGACATCGATCACATCAAATCGCCATTCACTATACATAAACAATCAGAACTTGTAACAACTCTCACTAAAACTAATACTTAGTAGGTTAATTATCTATTAAGGGAACCCTAATTGAGAAACCCAAGTAATTCTTCATAAACCCTAAAATTTTCATAACAATCGGAATCAGGATCAGGGCCCCTAAAACTCAAGGGGGGTAAACCCTAGCTGATAATTATCTTAAATTCTTGCTGTAGAAGTTAAAATTCGTTTAATTGTCAACTCACCTAAGCTACTGGACACGAAACCGCCCTAGGCTAGAAAGTAGACCCGTCGTGCCACGCGACGGGTGCACTTGTTCCTGTCGCGACACGCGAGGGAGGGCATTTTTCAGATATAAATATGGGATGTTGGCACTTGAAGTTTGCTGTTAGTTCGACGTCCAAACTCAATTTCTACGTTGAGTTATCACTGAAACAGTATACAACACACACTAATCTCGAAACGCTGCCGCAATCAGGGTAATAACTCGATCGCTATTACGATTCAACGTCCGATCGATTGTAACTATCCAACGATTGTTTAAGTGCCGCTCAAATTGGGTTTATACTTTATTATTCATCGTGATTTCGACTTGAATGTTTGAGTGTTGTTCGAACTCGGACTATACTCTGTCATTCGTTGTGAATCCGCTGAATTGTTAAGTATTGCACTTGTAAATCGTTGTGAGGGTTTAATCTCGTGAATTGTCGTAACTGCTGTATTAGTTACTAACCCGTTTGTGTGTGCATTATTATTTAAACTAGGTTAATCAAGGCTAATCAGTAGGCTTACACTCTGCTCGTTAAATCTGCAATGTGAGTCATTCTCTTTTTATCAACTGTTTTACAATACTCCAAATTATTTTCAAAGTTATAATTACAGGGATTAAGTCTTTGTAATCATTAAATTACAGCCAGTATGTGGGGTATTGTGCACATTACTACTGTTTGTATCATTTTAGGTGAGCGAGCCTAAATCATGATATACACTATTAGGTAGTCGGACCTAAATAGTGATTTACGTCACTTGTGGGTGAACGGACCCAACAGTGATATGACCACAGTCACAGATCCGGTCGAGTGACAAATACTGTGGGTAGTTGGTTAATATGGAAACATTGTAATCGCTCTTAATACTGTAAATTATAACAACTTGTCATTTTAATTAAAATGAATGATTCACTCAGTATTTCTCCGCTGACAAAACCTTTTTCAAACATGTTTCAGGTGATCTGTTGTGATCCAAGAAAAGTGCCGTGAAGCACTACAAGCTTAGAAAAGTGGCTCAATGTGAATAAATAAAGAAACATGTTTTGAGAAATAAAGATTTCCCCGGGAAATCACCTTATTGTAAATTACAGGGTTTTATCCCTAAACTTTATGTAATAAACGAAACGGGCATTTGAGTATTAAAAGATCCTGTATTAAAAGACCTCGAAAGCCACTGAAATTCATTTCAGTATTAAAGCCCAGATGTCTTTCCAGAAGAATTACCTGGGTTACCACCCGATAGAGAAGTAGAGTTTAGAATTCATCTAATTCCGGGTACTACACCAATAGCCAAGGCACCTTATCGATTAGCACCTACCGAAATGCTAGAATTGAAAAAGCAGTTAGATGAATTATTAAGCAAGGGATTTATACAACCTAGTTCATCCCCTTGGGGAGCACCAGTGTTGTTTGTAAAAAAGAAAGATGGATCGATGAGAATGTGTATCGATTATAGGGAACTAAATAAAATTATAATTAAGAATCGATACCCATTACCTAGGATTGACGATCTTTTTGATCAACTTCAAGGCGCTAGGTATTTTTCTAAAATAGACTTAAGATCTGGATATCACCAGCTGAAAGTACAAGAAGAAGACATACCTAAAACTGCTTTCAGAACTAGGTATGGTCATTATGAGTTTACAGTCATGCCCTTTGGACTAACAAATTCCCCAGCAGCGTTTATGGACATGATGAATTGGATCTGTAAACCATATTTGGATAAATTTGTAATCGTATTCATCGACGATATACTTATTTATTCCAAAAGTCAGGAAGAACATTGCGAGCACCTGCATGCACTCTTAATTTTGTTAAGAAAAGAAAAGCTTTATGCCAAATTCTGGAAGTGTGAATTCTGGTTACAAGAAGTGCAATTTTTAGGTCACATGGTGAATCACGAAGGAATTCACGTAGATCCTGCTAAAATAGAAGCAATCACCAAATGGAAGTTCCCGCAAACAGTTATGGAAATTAGAAGTTTTCTAGGATTAGCTGGATACTACAGGCAATTTATTAAGGATTTCTCTAAGATGGCTGTACCTTTAACTAAGCTGACCTGTAAAGCCGTTAAGTTTGAATGGGGACCTAGACAAGAAGAAACTTTTAAGATTTTAAAGCACCGATTGACGAATGCTCCAATTTTAGCTTTACCCGAAGGAACAGAAGATTTTGAAGTATATTGTGATGCTTCAAAAATAGGATTCGGATGTGTGTTGATGCAACGCAAAAAGGTAATTGCGTATGCTTCCAGAAAATTGAAGAAGCACGAGGAAAACTATACGACTCATGATTTAGAATTAGGAGCTATAGTTTTTGCCCTTAAGATTTGGAGACACTATCTGTACGGAAGTAAGTTTACTGTTTATACAAATCACAAAAGCTTAAGGTACATATTTGGGCAAAAAGAATTGAACATGAGGCAAAGAAGATGGATGGAAATTCTAAGTGATTACGACTGTAATATTCAATATCACGAGGGAAAGGCAAACGAAGTTGCAGATGCCTTAAGTCGGAAGTATCATGAGAAGCAACGACGAGTTCGGATGCTTAGATTAAATCTGCAAAATGATTTAATGGAACAATTGAAGAAAGTTCAAGAAACAGCAATCAAGGACGATGCTGAAGAAATGAAAGGATATATAAAGGAACTGGAACAAGGAAGTGATGGAATTTGGAGATTCCACAAGAAAAGAATTTGGGTACCTAGGAAAGGAGAATTAAGAAGTAAAATTTTAGAAGAAGCCCATAAATCTAGGTATACCATGCATCCAGGTAACAATAAGATGTACCAAGATTTAAGAAATAATGTCACACCCCCAAAATCCACCTGCGGAGTATCACCGCTTGGGAGCGTGACTGACCAGGATCAAGCCACCAATCATATTGAACATGCATTTAATATTAAGTAAAGTAAATGAAAACCATTCATTCAATACAAAAAGTGATCAAACAAATTCATCGTTCAAAGTGTAGCGGAAGCATAGTAAATAAACCAGTAATAGTTAACAGTTTAAGTGTCATAATAGTTCAAGGAAAAAGCCACGATCCTTGTCCACAACGACCCGCTTCTCCAGCGCAAACTCCAAGTACCTAGCAATCTGCAAGGCATGTAACAGAATGATCAACAAACTAGTTGAGCGAGTTCACAGAAAGTAAATGCGTAATAGTAAGTTCGTTTGTAATAGGTGGCTCTTCTGGGCCGATTGTATGTTCTATTGGTGGTGGTGTTCCACGTTACTTGTGGTGGTGTTCCACGTTTCCTGTGGTGGTGTTCCACGTTTCCTGTGGTGGTGTTCCACGTTTCCTGTGGTGGTGTTCCACGTTTCCTGTGGTGGTGTTCCACGTTTCCTGTGGTGGTGTTCCACGTTTCCTTAACCACTAGACTACTCGTAACTATAGGTATCCTTCACAACCGAGGATAGTGATGTGGTAGTCTAGTCATAGTGTCAATAGAGTATCTAATCAACCTTTCAATCCCATTCCCAACACCCCGGGAACCCCATGCCTTGGTAAGAGTGTGAACTCACCTTGGTTTGCTCGGTATGCTAGTTAAGTGCTCACAGTTAATTAATCACGTCCTATTGTATACAAGCATAGCAAATCAGTTCATGGTCGAAATGTTACGCATGCAATTAATTGTTCACATAGCAGTCAGTTTGTATGTCGGCACAACACGTAGTATTTCACATTGAATCATCAGTTAGTGTGCACGAATACAATTATTAACATTCCTTCCCAAGCATGGCATGCCAAATAAATCAAACATATGTTTCATTATTCAAAGCATAAACCCTATTATCTTTCGATCCAACTATTATCCTTCGGCACATAAATGATCTTTCGACAGACAATTATCACAATTATCATTCGGACCGAAAGTCATGTTTCGAATCAGTATCATCTTTCGGTCGAAGCTATCCTTCGGTCCACCCTACTATGGTTCGGTCATAATAACTATCTTTCGGATTACATGCATCTTTCGACATACACCACACATACATATGAATATGATCAAAATTGGAATGTACATGAACTAAAGACAAAAGTGCCGCCCAAGGCTTTAGTTAGGTCGTACTTGATTGGACCGATTTTAATATGCCAGCCGACAAATCCCATTATTCCACTCTCATCCATTACTTTTATAATTCACAAAGTCTTTCTCAATGATGACAATGTTTACTACATGTAATAATATGATTGGACTTTATAAAGGTTGCAAGGAAATGATTGGAACAAATAAAGGTGTGAGTACATTGTCAGGTTCATGTGTGATTTCAACTAATGTGTCGGCCACCATTCTATTGAAGTATCACATAACTATTTGTCATCCACTACCTGATTCAACCCATGTGATTATTAGTTGTCTACTATATATCGAACATGCTACCTACAGACTACTCATATTACTAAACAATTGTAACAGAACAATGATTCATCACCTACCACTCAATCATCAACACAAGCAGAATCATCTTTCAACAACATATACCATATACATGCGGACATGTAGTGATTTACTAAGGAGTAATGCATGATTCAAACAATATTGTAACTAACCGAGATGGGATGTCACTAGATCGATCGAGAGGAAAGGCTTGAAAACTTGTAGTTGCCGTAGCACTCTAGGGTTCGGCGATAAAACCTTTCGTAATAGTAGGGGACAAGATATTAAAACATTGCTACTGGGCCTTAAGCCCTTGAGTTGTTTTCGCCGGCCCACCGGTTGGCAAAAGCACTTTTGTGTTTTTGTGATGGGTGATTTCACAAGGGGGTGGGTTTTCGGCTAGGTTGTTTCACACTTACAACAATACACAAACTTATATTTTGCTCGTACACTTATATATTAACAAACATATTAACAACCATGCAAACATATATCAACAAATACACTCATGTTGCACATCAAATATAACATATTAATCACAACACTATTTAACGTATTACAAACGTGTACAGTAGTGAAACAAACAAGTCGTGTAACCAAACCACTTAAACAATTAACGTGCAACAGTGCAAAGATGAAATCTTGGAAATTCGAGTTGTCACATTATCCCCAACTTGAAAGAAATTTCGTCCCGAAATTTGGTACGCACTCACTGAGGAAGCTAGGTAAGTTACATCATTCACTGGTTTTCCTGGGGTGTCACATCATCCCCCCGTTGATTTGGAATTTCGTCCCGAAATTCAGTAGTAGTAGCTTCAGCCTCAGAAGTGGATGCATTGGTTTCGAATAGCTGGGGGTACTTTTCCTTCATCTGGTCTTCGCGTTCCCAGGTATACTCTGGGCCACGCTGGGAGTTCCAACGAACTCGAACAAGAGGGATTCTCTTGTGTTTGAGGACCTTAACATCCCGGTCCGTGATTTCAACAGGTTCCTCGACGAACTGCAACCGCTCGTCGATAGTGAGTTCCTTAAAAGGAACTATAAGGGTTTCATCTGATAAACATTTCTTCAGATTCGACACATGAAATACATTGTGAACTGCACCGAGTTCAGGAGGTAGATTTAATCTGTAGGCTACTTTGCCAATTTTCTCAATGATCTCGAACGGTCCGACATACCGCGGATTTAGTTTGCCTCGTTTGCCAAAACGAACCACACCCTTCCAGGGTGAGACTTTCAGTAAAACCCGATCCCCGATCTGAAATTCCAATGGTCTCTTACGCTTATCCGCGTAGGCTTTCTGACGGTCGCGTGCTGCCGCCATGCGTTGTCGTATCTGTGCTATCTTTTCTGTGGCGTCCACTACAATCTCTGGACCCGTAATTTGACTATCCCCCACCTCTGCCCAACAGAGAGGTGACCGGCATTTACGTCCGTACAATGCCTCGAATGGAGCGGCTTGAATGCTGGTATGATAGCTGTTATTGTATGAAAACTCCACTAAAGGGAGGTGCTTTTCCCAGCCGTTGCCGAAATCGATAACACACGCTCGAAGCATGTCTTCTAGAGTTTGAATCGTGCGCTCAGACTGCCCATCCGTCTGAGGGTGATATGCTGTGCTCATGTCTAAACGAGAGCCAAACGCTTTGTGCATCGCTTGCCATAACTCTGACGTGAATCGTGCATCCCGATCCGAGATGATGGAGGTTGGCACTCCGTGCCTCGAAACAACCTCTTTCAAGTAAATGTCTGCGAGAGTGGAGAACTTATCCGTTTCCTTTATCGCTAGGAAGTGTGCAGACTTGGTGAGTCGATCCACGATTACCCATATAGTGTCATTCCCACGCTGGGATCTGGGTAAGCCCGTAACGAAATCCATGGAAATTTCTTCCCATTTCCACTGTGGTATCTTGGGTTGTTGAAGTAGACCTGCGGGTTTCTGATATTCAACCTTGACTCTCGCACAGGTCAAGCACTTGCCAACATAGGTGGCGATGTGGGCTTTCATACTTGGCCACCAGTATGTTGTTTTGATATCGTGGTACATTTTATCCGCACCTGGATGTACCGAGTAGCGAGACTTGTGCGCTTCATCCATCACAAGTTCGCGTAAACCGCCATAAAGTGGGACCCAAATACGCCCCGTTACATAGTAGGCGCCGTCTTCCTTTTGTTCCATTTGTTGCCTTGAACCACGTAAGGCTTCAGCCTTGACGTTTTCGGATTTTAGTGCTTCAATCTGAGCAACTCGTATCTGAGAGGGAAGACTAGACTGAATAGTAAGCTGTAGCGCTCGCACGCGCTTCGGTAGAGTGTCTTTCCGACTGAGGGCGTCAGCCACAACATTGGCCTTGCCTGGATGATACTTGATGGCGCATTCATAGTCGTTTAGAAGTTCAACCCATCTCCGTTGACGCATATACAAATCCTTTTGCTTAAGAATATGCTCGAGACTCCTGTGATCGGTGTAAATCGTGCACCTGGTACCGTACAGGTAGTGTCGCCATATCTTAAGCGCGAAAACAACAGCTCCCAGCTCTAAATCGTGCGTCGTGTAGTTCCGTTCATGAACCTTGAGTTGCCGCGAAGCGTAGGCTATCACTTTATCACGTTGCATCAACACTCATCCAAGACCCTGGATGGATGCATCACAGTATACCACGAAGTCATCTGTGCCCTCTGGCAATGAAAGAATAGGTGCGCTGCAAAGCCTATCCTTTAAGTACTGAAAAGCGGTCTCTTGCGTATTACCCCATCTGTAAACGACACCTTTCTGTGTTAGCATAGTAAGTGGTTGCGCGATCTTTGAGAAGTCTTTAATAAATCGCCTGTAGTAACCCGCCAAACCCAAGAATTGGCGTATCTGTGTTGGTGTACGCGGTGCTGGTCTGTTCCTGATCGAATCTATCTTGGATGGATCGACATGAATCGCATCCATGTTCACTACATGGCCTAAGGAGTGGACTTCACGTATCCAGAAGTCGCATTTAGAAAACTTGGCGTACGTTTGCTCCTTCCGAAAAGTTCCAAGATAAGACGTAAGTGCTGCTCGTGCTCCTCCTGACTCTTGGAGTAAATCAAAATGTCGTCGATGAAGACGATAACAAACTTATCAAGATACGGTTTGCACACCCTGTTCATAAGATTCATGAAGACTGCAGGCGCGTTCGTAAGCCCGAATGGCATGGCAAGAAACTCGTAATGACCGTAGCGAGTTCTGAAAGCGGTTTTGGAGACGTCCTCATCCCGGACTCTCAGCTGATGATACCCTGACCTCAAATCTATCTTGGAGTGATAACACGACCCTTGCAACTGGTCGAATAAGTCATCTATGCGCGGAAGAGGATAACGGTTCTTCACCGTCACCTTATTGAGTTCGCGGTAGTCGATGCACATCCTGAACGTACCGTCTTTCTTCTTCACAAATAACACTGGAGCTCCCCAAGGCGAAGAGCTTGGACGAATAAATCCCTTATCCAAGATTCCTGGTAGCTGTGTCGATAGTTCTTCCGATTCTGGTGGAGTTAAGCGATACGGTGCTCGAGCTATGGGTGCTGCTCCTGGAGCGAGCTCGATTTGAAATTCGGCTTGACGATGAGGCGGTAGACCAGGTAAATCCTTGCGAGACACCTGAGGAAAGTCGTGTACAACTGAATGGTCTTCCAACTTCTTTTCTTTCGCTGATGAGTCAGTAACGAGAGCCAAAGTTGCGGTGTGGCCCTTCCGCAAACATTCCTGAGCCTTCAAGAAAGAGGTGATGCCAACCACGGCACCACTCTTGTCGCCTTGAACTTCGAGAGGTTCTTGACCAGAACGAGGAATGCAAACAGTCTTTTCTTTGTATAGGATTTCTGCTTGCTGTTGCTGCTGGCGATTCCGATGTGTAAGCCGTGGGCTCCTGAATTCCTTAGCTTCTGTTGTGCTCAGGCGATCACTATTCTTGTGCTGCTGTTGTGCTTGAGACCGAACGGTAGCTGAACCCTTGCGGGAATACCCATCCCATTTCCGCTTGTTGTCACTAGGAGTAGCGGGAGTAGCAGAAGTGGTAGCGGTAGTAATAGCGCTGATACAACTAGGCAGCCTGTTCTGTTCCACTGCCTGATCCGTGAGGCGATGAGCAAGACACTGAATGTCTTGGATTTTGTCGAGGTTAGCCGATGTAGCTTGGCTCTGAATCTCTGAGGCTAGACCCTTGAGGTACAATTCGATACGCTTGTTTGGAGGGTCCACCATGGTTGGACACAAGATGGCCAGTTCGTTCTATCGTTTCGTATGAGCTTCAATTTCTGACCCCGTCATTTTCAAATGGTAAGGCTCCACTTCCAACTTGTGGATGTCATCACGCGTGCAGTATTCTCTTATAATGCGTTCTTTGAATTCGTTCAATGGGGTGGCGTTAGCAGCTGCCAACCCTAGTATCTGTACTTGCGCGTTCCACCTGGTTAGCGCGATTCCTACCAAAGTACCAGTGTCGTACTTGACCCTGCGAGCCTCAGGGCGTTCACACATGAAGTTCTTGAATGTGCCACTGAATATGCTTGGACGACAGTCCATGATGTTCTGGAATGTGCAGAGAGGTTGATGTGCGTTCTGACCCGTTGCGCGAGAAAGATAGATCAGGGTTAAGCGCGAGAGTTGGGTCACGAGAGTAGGATCTAACATCCTAGGATAGGTCTGGAATAGCAGGTTATACCTCCTGCTTGTGCGGCTGCAAGCGCCGCAACAACTTGTTCGTTAATGAGAGCCGTCAACTGGGCTTGAGTCATGGTAATTCGTGCGGCCATTGATCTTCACATCAAAGGCAACATTAGTGAGAAAGGTTCGCGAATAGTGCGATGACAGAAGAGTGCAAGCACATAAGTATTCTCATGCAATGTCAAGTTGTGAGCAAGGTAATGTAAGCATACTACGAGCAAAGTTCTATGCAAATTCTAGCATGTAGGCAATAAACATAAACCTTATTACCTAGGAAGTTGAGTCTTGCACGTGGAGCGAAGCGTCGTTGTGGATCGTTGTGAGCACTGTTCTGGTTATAGTCTGGTTTTAATAAAAACGTTTTCCCATATTAAAACCAAGTTCTCTATAACCAATGGCTCTGATACCAATCTGTCACACCCCCAAAATCCACCTGCGGAGTATCACCGCTTGGGAGCGTGACTGACCAGGATCAAGCCACCAATCATATTGAACATGCATTTAATATTAAGTAAAGTAAATGAAAACCATTCATTCAATACAAAAAGTGATCAAACAAATTCATCGTTCAAAGTGTAGCGGAAGCATAGTAAATAAACCAGTAATAGTTAACAGTTTAAGTGTCATAATAGTTCAAGGAAAAAGCCACGATCCTTGTCCACAACGACCCGCTTCTCCAGCGCAAACTCCAAGTACCTAGCAATCTGCAAGGCATGTAACAGAATGATCAACAAACTAGTTGAGCGAGTTCACAGAAAGTAAATGCGTAATAGTAAGTTCGTTTGTAATAGGTGGCTCTTCTGGGCCGATTGTATGTTCTATTGGTGGTGGTGTTCCACGTTACTTGTGGTGGTGTTCCACGTTTCCTGTGGTGGTGTTCCACGTTTCCTGTGGTGGTGTTCCACGTTTCCTGTGGTGGTGTTCCACGTTTCCTGTGGTGGTGTTCCACGTTTCCTGTGGTGGTGTTCCACGTTTCCTTAACCACTAGACTACTCGTAACTATAGGTATCCTTCACAACCGAGGATAGTGATGTGGTAGTCTAGTCATAGTGTCAATAGAGTATCTAATCAACCTTTCAATCCCATTCCCAACACCCCGGGAACCCCATGCCTTGGTAAGAGTGTGAACTCACCTTGGTTTGCTCGGTATGCTAGTTAAGTGCTCACAGTTAATTAATCACGTCCTATTGTATACAAGCATAGCAAATCAGTTCATGGTCGAAATGTTACGCATGCAATTAATTGTTCACATAGCAGTCAGTTTGTATGTCGGCACAACACGTAGTATTTCACATTGAATCATCAGTTAGTGTGCACGAATACAATTATTAACATTCCTTCCCAAGCATGGCATGCCAAATAAATCAAACATATGTTTCATTATTCAAAGCATAAACCCTATTATCTTTCGATCCAACTATTATCCTTCGGCACATAAATGATCTTTCGACAGACAATTATCACAATTATCATTCGGACCGAAAGTCATGTTTCGAATCAGTATCATCTTTCGGTCGAAGCTATCCTTCGGTCCACCCTACTATGGTTCGGTCATAATAACTATCTTTCGGATTACATGCATCTTTCGACATACACCACACATACATATGAATATGATCAAAATTGGAATGTACATGAACTAAAGACAAAAGTGCCGCCCAAGGCTTTAGTTAGGTCGTACTTGATTGGACCGATTTTAATATGCCAGCCGACAAATCCCATTATTCCACTCTCATCCATTACTTTTATAATTCACAAAGTCTTTCTCAATGATGACAATGTTTACTACATGTAATAATATGATTGGACTTTATAAAGGTTGCAAGGAAATGATTGGAACAAATAAAGGTGTGAGTACATTGTCAGGTTCATGTGTGATTTCAACTAATGTGTCGGCCACCATTCTATTGAAGTATCACATAACTATTTGTCATCCACTACCTGATTCAACCCATGTGATTATTAGTTGTCTACTATATATCGAACATGCTACCTACAGACTACTCATATTACTAAACAATTGTAACAGAACAATGATTCATCACCTACCACTCAATCATCAACACAAGCAGAATCATCTTTCAACAACATATACCATATACATGCGGACATGTAGTGATTTACTAAGGAGTAATGCATGATTCAAACAATATTGTAACTAACCGAGATGGGATGTCACTAGATCGATCGAGAGGAAAGGCTTGAAAACTTGTAGTTGCCGTAGCACTCTAGGGTTCGGCGATAAAACCTTTCGTAATAGTAGGGGACAAGATATTAAAACATTGCTACTGGGCCTTAAGCCCTTGAGTTGTTTTCGCCGGCCCACCGGTTGGCAAAAGCACTTTTGTGTTTTTGTGATGGGTGATTTCACAAGGGGGTGGGTTTTCGGCTAGGTTGTTTCACACTTACAACAATACACAAACTTATATTTTGCTCGTACACTTATATATTAACAAACATATTAACAACCATGCAAACATATATCAACAAATACACTCATGTTGCACATCAAATATAACATATTAATCACAACACTATTTAACGTATTACAAACGTGTACAGTAGTGAAACAAACAAGTCGTGTAACCAAACCACTTAAACAATTAACGTGCAACAGTGCAAAGATGAAATCTTGGAAATTCGAGTTGTCACAAATAATTTCTGGTGGATAGGTATGAAAAAGGATATAGCCAGTTATGTATCTAAATGTCTTACCTGTTCACAAGTAAAAGCAGAACATCAGAAACCTTCAGGATTACTACAACAGCTAGAAATGCCTGTATGGAAATGGGAACTCATAACAATGGATTTTGTTACTAAGCTACCCAGAACCAGAAAAGGTAATGATGCGATTTGGGTAATTGTGGACCGATTAACCAAATCAGCTCATTTCCTACCTATGAAAGAAACCTTTAGCATGGAAAGGTTAGCAAAGTTGTACGTAGACGAAGTGGTATCCTTACATGGAGTTCCACTCTCCATTGTATCAGATAGGGATAGTCGTTTCACTTCCCATTTTTGGACTAGTTTCCAGAAAGCAATGGGAACCCGACTAAATTTGAGTACTGCATATCATCCACAAACAGACGGACAAAGTGAAAGGACGATACAAACCCTGGAAGACATGCTTCGAGCATGTGTAATTGATTTTGGTGGTAATTGGGATAGCCACTTACCCTTAATTGAATTCTCCTATAACAATAGTTATCATTCAAGCATCGAAGCTGCTCCATTCGAAGCACTGTATGGACGCAAGTGCAGAACCCCAGTTTGTTGGGCAGAAATAGGAGAAAGTCAATTATCAGGTCCGGAAATTGTGCAAGAAACTACTGACAAGATAACTCAAATCAAAGAAAGATTGAAGACGGCTAGAGATCGTAAGAAAAGCTATGCAGACAATCGCCGCAAGCCACTGGAATTTCAAGTAGGAGACAAGGTACTTTTGAAAGTCTCTCTTTGGAAAGGAGTAGTACGATTCGGTAAGAAAGGAAAGCTGAGTCCAAGATACGTAGGACCATTTTCAGTAATACAACGAATAGGACCAGTTGCTTATCGCTTACAACTACCAGAAAAATTAGCTGGAGTACATGATGTGTTTCATGTATCCAATCTCAAGAAATGTTTATCAGACGAATCCCTGGTAGTACCTCTTCGAGATATGGAGGTAAATGAAAAGTTAAAATTCGTAGAAAAACCACTGCAAATAGAAGACAAGAAAGTTAAGTTTCTCAAACACAAGCGACTAGTGCTAGTCAAAGTCAAATGGGATTCAAAGAGAGGACCAGAATACACTTGGGAGCTGGAATCAGAAATGAAGCGGAAATATCCTCATTTATTCCAGTAAATCTCGAGGACGAGATTTTTCTTAAGGTGGGGAGGATGTAACAACTCTCACTAAAATTAATACTTAGTAGGTTAATTATCTATTAAGGAAACCCTAATTGAGAAACCCAAGTAATTCTGCATAAACCCTAAAATTTTCATAACAATCGGAATCAGGATCAGGGCCCCTAAAACTCAAGGGGGGTAAACCCTAGCTGATAATTATCTTAAATTCTTGCTGTAGAAGTTAAAATTCGTTTAATTGTCAACTCACCTAAGCTACTGGACACGAAACCACCCTAGGCTAGAAAGTAGACCCGTCGCGCCACGCGACGGGTGCACTTGTTCCTGTCGCGACACGCGAGGGAGGGCATTTTTCAGATATAAATAGGGGATGTTGGCACTTGAAGTTTGCTGTTAATTTGACGTCCAAACTCAATTTCTACGTTGAGTTATCACTGAAACAATATACAACACACACTAATCTTGAAACGCTGCCGCAATCAGGGTAATAACTCGATCGTTATTACGATTCAACGTCCGATCGATTGTAACTTTCCAACGATTGTTTAAGTGCCGCTCAAATTGGGTTTATACTTTATTATTCATCGTGATTTCGACTTGAATGTTTGAGTGCTGTTCGAACTCGGACTATACTCTGTCATTCGTTGTGAATCCGCTGAATTGTTAAGTATTGCACTTGTAAATCGTTATGAGGGTTTAATCTCGTGAATTGTCATAACTGCTGTATTAGTTACTAACCCGTTTGTGTGTGCATTATTATTTAAATTAGGTTAATCAAGGCTAATCAGTAGGCTTACACTCTGCTCGTTAAATCTGCAATGTGAGTCATTCTCTTTTTATCAACTGTTTTACAATACTCCAAATTATTTTCAAAGTTATAATTACAGGGATTAAGTCTTTGTAATCATCAAATTACAGCCAGTATGTGGGGTATTGTGCACATTACTACTGTTTGTATCATTTTAGGTGAGCGAGCCTAAATCATGATATACATTATTAGGTAGTCGGACCTAAATAGTGATTTACGTCACTTGTGGGTGAACGGACCCAACAGTGATATGACCACAGTCACAGATCCGGTCGAGTGACAAATACTGTGGGTAGTTGGTTGATATGGAAACATTGTAATCGCTCTTAATACTGTAAATTATAACAACATGTCATTTTAATTAAAATGAATGATTCACTCAGTATTTCCCCGCTGACAAAACCTTTTTCAAACATGTTTCAGGTGATCTGTTGTGATCCAAGAAAAGTGCCATGAAGCACTACAAGCTTAGACAAGTGGCTCAATGTGAATAAATAAAGAAACAGGTTTTGAGAAATAAAGATTTCCCCGGGAAATCACCTTATTGTAAATTACAGGGTTTTATCCCTAAACTTTATGTAATAAACTAAATGGGCATTTGAGTATTAAAAGATCCTGTATTAAAAGACTTTCGCTGTCGCCTAAATTAAATACCACGGGATTTCCTGCCTCGTGGCTCTGGACCGGGTCAAACCGGGGCCGAGGGCCGTGACAGAACTCCCCCTTTCAACAAACCATTTTCTCATTAAGATTTCAAAACACTTAAGTTTGTTTTAATCAAAATGATTTTTCTGGAAAATGAGTTTGTTTTTACCACTTGTAGGTTTATCATTTGTTAAAATTGGGATATGGTTCATCATTTTGTCAGTTTTTATCAAATGTAGTAAATCAAGTACAATTTAATGTCCATGATTTACCATTTGCATTTAAACAACCTCTGTACCAATTGTAAGTCTTACCGAAATAATACCACTTGAAAGAATAACCACTTCTAAGATCACAAATAATACCACTTGTAGGTATGACTAACCAATACCAACTGTAGGAATGTTACGTCTACATGAAACACTTTACCAACCAGGATGCTGATTCCTGCTTCGCACTTACCAACCTGGAAGCTTCGGCGTAGTCCTTTACCTGTAAAATTTTAACAATTTTTAAAACTTTCAAACAAACATATCAAAAACATGAATGATGCCGATTCCTAATCTATGATATAAACTTGGGATCTCCGGCATAGTCCTAAGACTATTAAGGAAAACAAACTTCCATCCAAGTTTTTTTTAGACTTGATGGCTTTCAATTCTTGAGCAGTAGGGTTGTAAGTTGCCTTTTTAGTTGCATAAAAATCTTTGACCTCTTTTGCTTTCCCATTCAACATTTTCCCAAATATTTTCTTTACATTCCCATTGAATGTTTTCTCAACATCAAATTTAGATTTCTCGTTGTAAAACTGATACGAGATATCAACTTTCCCAACCTTTTGTTTAACCTTTTCAAATTTTAGTGATGGAAATTCTTCATCATTTACTGAAATTTTCACCTCAACCCGTGGCTCTTTTGGCTTTGTGGAACCAGATTCATCGCCGACTTTCTCACTAACCTTTTTAACAACCCACACTTGGTTGTTCTCAGCTTTCTGTTTGTAACATTTTTAGAACACTCATCAACCTCATATGTTGAATTTTTAAAAACTTTAAGTTTTTCGGTTGGTAGTTCAATATCAACAACTTTTTCTTTCAATTTGTTAGAAACTCCCTGTTTTGTTTTGACATTTTTCGACAGTTCCATGCAATGTGACCAGCTTCATTGCATCTGTAACAGGTTCGAGTTTCCTTTGATTGAAACACTTCAGCTCCATTCTTCTTCTTTTCAGCAAGAAACTCTTGATTTGACTGTCTCTAGAATGGTTTCTTCTGTTCCTCTTCTGCACTTCCACCTGAAACAAATTCTGTTTTTGTTTTAGAATTTTTCTCTTTTTTATCATTTTCTGGTGGAACAAATCCTAAACCTTTCTTTTTGTAGCTACGATTTTGGTTAGGTTTCTTTTGAAAACCAGGATCAGAATTGTAACCTTTTTTCTTGTTTAAACGTTGTTGAAATCTTGAAGTGTATTTTTTAGGTTTTCCATTAAGATTTAAATCTTTTATTTCAGAAATATTGATTTCTGTCATTTTGAAAACCTTTTTGATCATGTCAAAAAGAACACTTCTTATTGGGAATTCTTTGTCAGAGTATAATTTGTCCGAATCATTTAAAGTGTATGCGACTTCAAATGTTTCATCATCCAAATTTGCCTTTGATAATAAAAATTCTTTACTATAAGACCGTTTGAATGACGACTTTGAACTGTTGACTGACGAATTTGACCCTCCAGACTCAGACTCAGACTTTGACTCAGACTCCTCATCATTATCCAACACCTGATCGACCACCTTTTTGATTAACTCAGACTCATGATCAGTGTTAGACGAGGTAAACGTGACGTCAATGTTTTCTGGTAATTCATCAGTTGTGTCGGTTTTTAGCTTTATATTGACAGCCTTTTCAAGTTGCTCCTCGTTTGGTTTTCTAGGAGAATACCCTTCCCAAATCGGAGGCGGAAACTTGTTATAGCTAACAGTCGGTTTCTTACCAGTATCCTTTTTCTTCTTCGGCTTGTCATCATTAAAAGCTTCCATACCTGCAACAGTTGGGTAAATATGATCAATGAGATAATCAGAACTAGAATAACTTTGCAATAAACGTCTAATTCTCTCATTTTCGATTTTCTCTGTCTCCAACTCTTGCTTCCATTTAGCACTCTCTTCGATGTAAAAGTTTATGGCTTTCTGTTTTGACATCATCACAGCATTCATCATCGTCAGTGCTTGTTCTCTTTCTGAGTTTGTCTTTTGGAGGCCAGTTACTGTTTTGTTCAAGACATCATACGATTCTTTCACATAGTTGAGGTTGAACAGTAACTGCTCCTTCTTCTTTTCATATTCAGCAATTATCTCATTCTTTGCTGCACACTCTTTGCAAGCTTCAAGACACTTTTCACAAGGCTTGACAACTTCAACATTCTTTTCTACTTCGATTGTTTTTATCACTTCAACCACCTTTTCTGTCTCAGTCACCTTATCAGATTCAGCAATCTCCTCAGCAATTCTTTCAACCTTCTCATTCTGAACAACCTCTTCAGTTTTCACTTGTTGTTGTTCTTTAGCAGCTCGTTTCTCCTTTAGTTTCTCCAAGCGATCTGCAAAATAGAAATGAAAACTTTCAGGAGACAAATGAGTTTTAGCAACATTAATATGTTTTTCCTCCTCATCATCACTACTGCTATCATCTGGAGGTGACTGATCAAACTGAGCAGACTTTTCAGAACTAGCATCTGATAATCCAAAATCTGACGGTGTTTGATCAAATACAGCTTCTTTTTCTGCAGTAACATCATTCTGCACACTCTCATCTGCACTCTGTGAACTTTCATCAACACTTTCTGAAGTTTCGACAGATGTAACAGACTCTGTCTCCACACTCTTCACTGTCTCACCAATCGACTTCATCCATGTGGCAAACATGTCTGGTTCTCTAATGATCTTAGCAATGAAAGCTTTGAAATCTCCTTTTTCATCAACAAACATATCCCAGCTGAAGCCTTTAGGTAGCCTTTCATTATCTTGATCTACTAGGCAGGCTTTTCTTTCAGGTGATATGTAGTTGCTCCAATTGAAATCCACTAAACATGCTCTCTTTGAATCCTCAATCTTCCTACCAAGAACCGTCTGTGTTTCTTGTTGTTGACCAACTTGTTGATAAATGGCTTTCCGGTAGTAGTCGTCTTTTACAAATGAATTCTGAGCACCACTAGCTTCCCTATTCTTGCACTCTCGCTTGAAATGGCCTTTCTCCCTGCATCGAAAACAAGTAACTTTAGATTTGTCAAAACCTAAAGTAGATACATGAGCATCGAGAAAGTCATTTCTCCCAGTAATCAGTTTGAACTTTTCAGCTCGTCTGAGAACACTTGCAAGACACCATTTGATATCCATCAGTTCCATTTCTTCGGTGTCTATCTGATCGTAATCCTCCTTTATAAGCATAGGATTCCCGATCCGACCAGCAACTAGACCCTCATAAGATAACAACACAGAACCAAGTACAGCCATGTGGTCTTTTGCAGTTTCCTCATAAAAACTTTGACCTTCTGGAAGATTTAGAGCGATGTTGCATTGAATCATGAAACCATTTCCTGTTTTAGTGCTCTGGGAATAAGAACTCGTGTTTGACTCTTTAGGATTGACACTTGGAAATGATGAAAATCCACTGCTGCTGTTGTTTGAACCCTGATCAACTTTTTCTATTGAATCCCCAGCACTGAATGTAGTTTGGATCTTAGGACTTCTCTTAGCTTCTGGAACAGGGACACTGCCTTTGTAATACATCTTTACATCTTGTTGACCGCTTTGGCTATTCATTCTTGCGATCTTCTGCTGTTCCAGATCCTGACTCTCAATCTTTTCAATGAACTGAGATATTGTTAGCCCATCATAAACACCAGTATTTTTCAGAATCATCAGATACGTTCCCCACTCTTTCTGTGGTAATGCATCGGCCAGCTTGTCTACCCACTCTTCACGATCTTTTGTAATGCTTAACATTGACATTGATCGCACTTGGTGGCAGTATCTCTCAATTAGCTTCTTCGTATCTTCTCCCGGTAAGTTGCTGAACAAATCAAACTCTTTCTTGAGCAATGCCTTCTTGCTCTTTATCATGTTCTCACTACCCTCGAACATAACACGAAGAGCATCCCATATTGACTTTGCAGTTTTATCATGCGGAAGTAGTATGAATATGTCTTCTTTGATAGCTTGTTGAAGCAGACTTATCATCATCTTTTCAGCTTTGTACATAACTCATTCTTGATCCGTGAACTCTGATAGCTCTTTTAGGACTTGAAAATCTGTTCAAGGCAACACATATTTCTTCAACTAGTCGTTTACCCGCGCGATGCGGCGGGAAACTTATCACCTAGGTTAGTGAGTTTAGGGCTATATACGGGGCGGTTCGGTTTTGAGTTCCATGAATAGAATGTTTCTTAAAGACCCTACAAGGCAAACACCATATGTTCATTATCGGAAGCCAAGCATATATAATAATAACTCTTTCTATGACCCATTTGGAAGTGAGTTAACTATACCTGTGGCCACATAACAACTTGTAAAAGAACCAATAATGTTCATGGAGCCTAGTGCCACCATTTCTTTGTTCCCATCCAACCGCGAAGCTTGACCCGAATGACCGGGGGAGGGGGGTCGAAAATGTATATACCCAAAAATTTCTATAGAACCGAGGTGTCAAAAATGTATACACCCAAAAATTTCTATACGAAACAACATATATAACACTACTGAGCAAAAAGTTCGGGGGGTCAGGTGCCCCCCCCGGCCCCTTCTATACTTCGCCCTGCATGCTCAGTCGTGTATGTGGCGTTTAGTAGCTTCACAATCTTCAACCAAACTCAGTTTCAAGAAGTGGCACTTGGTCTTGAACTTACCAATAGGTCGTTCTTGTGGGTCGTGCGACCAGGGTTAACCAAGGAGACGTGCGATATGTACCCAGATGGGTATATCCGAATAGGCACTCGTGGGAAGATAGTGAGCTTGGCTCCTCAACAAGCAGTGCTAGCTCATCCTTCTATTGCTTGCTTCTTGAGCCACTGTGGCTGGAATTCTACTCTAGAAGGTGTGAGCCATGGGGTGCCTTTTCTTTGTTGGCCTTATTTTGCTAATCAGTTTCTTAACCGGACGTACATTTGTGACGTCTGGATGAATGGGCTGGGGTTTGAAAAGGATGAAAATGGTGTTATCGGGAGAGATGAAATCATGGGTAAAATAGATCAGTTGATCAACAATAGAGAGTTCAAAACAAGGGCGCTCGGTCTCAAGGAAAAGGTTATGAACAGTATTAGAGAAGATGGTTCATCGTGTAAGAACTTTAAATGCTTCGTTAAGTGGATGCAGGAGAAAGATGGTTATGGTGAGAACGTTACGAAGATATTGAATTTTATTACATGTTGTCTTGACCGTAATACCTGCGTCGGATGACTTTAAAAGAGCTTTTATAACCTTTACCGACACTATTTATAAACACTAAAGAAAAAGATCTTTAAAGTAGATTTCACAGGAAGCCAACTTCTCAATTAACTCAAACACGAATACAGTTAATTAACTCATACCATTACTGATTCAAAACAGAAAGCCAAACCCACAAAACGCACCAAACAAAAAACAACCAAAATTTGTTCCTTCATGCTAAATGTATAAGCTACATAACATAAAAAATATGACTGGAATCAAACAGCAACAACAATTCGCCCAGCAACTTGATCAAGGTCCCACCGACCATTTGAAGTGATTCTTCTCCCTCTGTAACATCAACCAAAAGTTTACGCATAAACACGCACATCATAAATAGATTTACTCTATGTCATCTTCATTTAAACATCGAGTAATCTCCCAACTTGAGCTAGTTTCACGAAACCAAAAAACTTCAAGAATGTGTGTGAACCCTTTGTTATATATACTTTGACAAAACAAAAAGAGACTCACCCATTGGGATCCATATCAACGATTTTCATTGTTTCCAGTTATTGAAGGATATGACAAATGATACCACCGCTGCTTTTGCTGAAATGTGGTGGAGCACTACCGTTCCTCTTACGCCCACCATAGATTCTCTCGAACGCACCAACACCAATAGAAGCTCCACATTGATTTGACATTAGGGTCAAACCTGGTACATTTGGACAACTCCTTAGAAAAAAGAGTTATTCTTTGAATTTCAGGATATTAATCTGAAAATTAGTTTGAACTTTTTTTGGGTCAAACCTGCTGCATTTAGACAATGGTGTCAACTTTCAAGTCTGATATGGTTTCAAGTCACTATATTTAACTTATCCTTTCATGGTCTTATATAGAACTGAAATTTATATGGTTTTAAGCCACTTTATAGCATGAATTCGAAAGCATCGTACATGAATTCAAAAAGAAATAAAAAATATACCTTACCATGCAACTGGACCTCGAACTTGTTTAGTGGTCTTGATCTTTGATCAACTTGAAATCTCCCTGAAACAAAAGGAAACAATTAAGGATCCGAGTTCGAGTTTGCAATTCCGACCAAGTTACATTTATATATTTACATGTGAAGCTTTTATTTTCTAGAGTGTGCAATTTTGGCGCATTTATTATATTCCGACCCATTTATCTATAAATCATAGTTATTAAAGGCGCGAGGCGCACTCAGGGCAATTTGTTGGGCCCATGGCTTTATTTGTGCCTAGGTTCGCCAATGCGCTCACTTTAATAACTATGCTATAAATAAGTCAAATGGGTAAAACAAAAAATATTACCTCAAATGGGTGGGAACATAATAAAAAATGTATGTAATGATCATTCTATTAAAAATAATACATTTTTAGCATGGGATATAAAAATAGACTATCACATTATGTCTTTGGATTGTCAAGATTGTCTTTCTTTCAAATGAAACTCGAAGCAACCTAGGTGAGCCCCTGCCAAAGTGTCACCAAGTCCCTTTACATCCTATAGTGTTAAAATGAGACAAAGAAGAGAATGGGGTTAACCTTAGATCAAACAATTACCTGCATTGTCGATCATATGGATCTGTTGTCATGCTTTTGCTAACTAAGGATGATGGTTAAGTGAGTTTGGTAACGGGTCAAACTGGTAAGGCTTAAATAAAGCACAATTCTAGTTGATAAACTACCTTGAGCCGGGGGGCATGGCATTCTCAGTGCTGAGATCTGTATACATGTCACCATTAGCAGGCGGAGCAACAGGATCCCCAAGTACGACTGCACCATCAGCATCTGTTTCAGAATTTGGCTGCCTCGTTCTGTCTTCAACAAATCCATAGCGTCCAAGTGGCCTCCCGCCTACCTGTGCATTAGAGGCTACAGCTGCAGCAGCTGCATGTGACGCTGCTAATGTCATTTCAGCAGCAGCAGGTCTGCAGCAACGAAAAGATCATATAACAATACCCCTACAGTTAACAAAGCAACTGTAAATAAAACACCATAGTACCAGATTTTTTTTTAAATGTGAATTATTAGTGTATCGAGAGAACTGAAAATATAGAATAGGTCTTACCTCCGCGTAAACCACCGTAAATGAAAATTAAATCCCCTACAGCAGCCACAGGCCTACACCGCCTTGTTAATTCAACTGCGGCATCTCCGCCAGTAGCATCATCACTGTATCTACCAGTCCTTGCTTGGAGACGTCACAACAGATTGTGTCGCACCAAACTCCTGCTGCAGTATCAAGAACTACACAAAAGAATGCAAAAAAAATGAAATTGAAAATATCTGAAAAAATCATACAAAGGAATCCAAAATTAAAATCAGAACACACCTCGATAACTGATTCTCAACATTCTATTCTTTCTAGTTTATACAAATCCAAATCACCTATCTTTCCATTATATAAAAACAAAAAATAAATCCTATGTTTTTGTTAGGTTGAAGTCAAATCATACCTGCCATGCTAGATGAGTCTTCCACCATGCGACAAAGAGCGCAAAACAACACTGCAGGTGAGCAGACAGAAAGAGAATACCATCAAACAAAGCTAATACAAATCAGCATAATGCGTGGTGAAATTTTACCTGATTCGTCAAACAAGAATGATTGCCAGTCAGATCATGACCACCAGAGTCGGTTTTGCGACCGGAACCTTAACCACCGTTAACACAATTCACAATTAAAACTAAGGTCCTTAAGTTAGACAAACTACGAAGCGGGGATTTGAGCCCGCTCTTTAGTAATATTTAGACATTTTAGGGCTTGAAAGTTACCTCCGCAGTTCCTAAGTGTTGATTTTAACAAAAGCTAGACTCACGGAACCCTGGAAGTCATCACCATCAAATCTTGAATAATCACATGCAGAGTCCTTTAAAATTAACTGAAATTCATTACACATTCACAATAGTAAAAAAAAACGGTGAGGAGTAATCTCCCTGCTTTCTCTCTCATCCGCTCCCATCATCCCCATCAGTGTTGCTGATCTAATCTGTCAAACAATAATTTTATTCAAAAAGTTGATTAAAAAAAGTTATCATTTGATGCAAGTTCAAGGTTGTTTAGAGTTTTTACCTGATTCATTGTCGGTTTCGACTTACGGCGGGTTCAATCGCCTAAGGGGAAGATTGATTTCGATACACCACCTGCTCATTTGCTTATCAAAACATCTGGAAGACTCAGACATGTAATTGAGAGATGAACATAGCTACGAACCGGGTAAAGCCATGGCTGCAACACACGGTTGCAGAGTGAGAACTATGCAACCTGGATATTGCCCCGCCAAGATGCTACTCGGATCTTCTATGTACCCTCAAAATACAACAATCATCACAGTCTAATGACTATCATCAAGTCAGGGATGTGTAAGTACCCTTCAAATGAACATCACAATTGATGCTCATGCAACCATCATAGAATTTGAAGCTCAACTTATGCATCACAGTTATTTCAACATTTACAACCTTCTAAAGCACAATGTACAGTCTGCAAAGCTTCAGGATTAAAAAGAAAAACACGATGTACTATACAATCGATTTTAGGGTTTGCCATTTCATTTTATACGCCACCATCATCTCCCTGCTTTCTCTCTCATCCACTCCCATCATCCCCATCAGTTGCTGACTAATCTGTCAAACAATAAGTTTATTCAAAAAGTTTATTAAAAAAGTTATCATTTGATGCAATTGCAAAGCTGTTTAGAGTTTTTACCTGATTCGCTGTCGGTTTTGACTTGCGGCAGGTTCAATCGCCTAAGGGGAAGATTGATTTCGATACACCACCTGCTCATTTGCTTATCAAAACATCTGGTAGACTCAGGCATATAATTGAGAGATGAACACAGCTACAAACCGGGTAAAGCCATGGCTGCAAACACACGGTTGCAGAGTGAGAACTATGCAACCTTAATATTGCCCCGCCAAGATGCTACTCGGATCTTCTATGTACCCTCAAAATACAATCATCATCACAGTCTATTGTGTTATGTAACCTCGCTTTAAAGCATGATGTACAAGAGTAATTTGCCACTAAACTTAAACAACCTTTAAAGCATGATGTACAAGTGTTTTAAGCACACGAAACACATATGGAACCTCACAGGCTCAACTTATGCATCATAGCCTCAACACTTTCAGTTCAGACATATTAAGAACACAAGCTCAGCTTATGCATCATAGACTCAACACTTTCAGTTCAGACAGATTAAGAACACAAGCTCAGCTTATGCATCATAGACTCAACACTTTCCGTTCAGACAGATTAAGAACACAAGCTCAGCGTTTGCATCACAGCCTCAAAATCTTTCAGTTCAGACAGATTAAAACACAAAATCCGGAGTACACAACTCCTTTGTCAAATGAATCAGGAGTACACAAAATCTGGAGTACACAACTCCTTTACTACCCACCGGCAACTGTAAAAGCAAAACTGATAGCTTAAGTAGTGAAAACTTTATAGGAGAGCAGTAAAAACCACAAAAACCTTCACTTTATCACTCCATTCACATTATGAGTTCACAAAACATTACACAGATCTGAAAGTATTACACAGATCTAACATAGATACATCCCAAATCAGTAGAAAACCTGTTTAAAAAAACTTGTAACACATAAAATCTAACAGCGTATAAACATAAACTACAGAAAACATAAACTTGAAACTGGATCGATTTGTGTGTTTACCTTCATCTGAAACATGATTCCAGAGAGATTCATGGACAGATAGTCACCTGATTCCGGCCATTCTCCAGCAAATCTGTGGATCCCTTGTTCAAATCTGTGGATCCCTTGGTGCCTTCGACATCTGAAAAGCATATAGAAACTACCGTCAAACATCATAACTTGCCAGATATATTCATTAAACGGTATCAGTTCTTACCAAGTTGCCAGATAAAGCTTGTGATAGATCTCATGAAACCCTAGATCTGCTCATCAAACAGATCTGGTGATAGATTCAAACGGATTTGGTGATAGATCTCATGAAACCCTAGATCGCCGAGAGAGAGAGAGAAGAGAGAGAGAAGATCTGATGTTGTTTTGTGAGATGTGTGAGGAATGAGAGAGAAAGCAATTGGTGATCCGTGTGAAGTCAAATGGACGGTCCAGATGTAGATCCGTGTGAAAAAGTTAAAAAAATGGACGGCAGATGTAGATCCGTGTAAAGGGTAAATGGTTTTGTGTTTTCTTGTGCCTTAACACTTGTACATTGTGCATTAAGTGTTTTTTCAACACCTTGTTGAATTACCATCTTGTCCTTCATATATGTTTATTAAAGTAGTATAGATATACATTCCCAAGACCTAAGATGATTTTCCTGAACCCAGTTCTCGAATCGTCTTTCCACCCGTAGTATTCTTCAATACTCATCAATTTTGGGGGCTTTTGGGTGGTTCTCGTCTCATTTTCTAAGTTCATGGCTTGAGCAATAGCAGCCGGACCAGACGATGTAGCAAACGCATTATAGAACTCAGTATCCATGACAATTTATCACGTATTTCAAAATCTGTGACGTATAAGCGAAATCAACCAGTAAACAACTTTGGAGCGAAACCTAATAATCACCCAAGAGCGAAATTAGGAAAGAGTGTCTCTGGAGCGAAATTAATATGTAACTTGGAGAGAAATCCTTCACAACCTCCCAAGAGCGAAATCAGATTGCAAGCAGGAGCGAATCTCAAAATTAGTACCCCAGGAGCGAAATTAACCCTGTATTTGGAGCGAAATTACACAACTTTGGCTGTTGGAGCGAAATCTAATGTGTAACAAAAGCGAAATCACCAGGTTTTCATACGAGCGAAATCAATTCGGAGGGCAATTTGGTACATTTTTAGTCCGAATTTTAGTGTCAAACTCTCAGGGATTTGTCTATGTCCAATAACACACAGTCTGTGAAATTTTGAGTGAAATTCGACCGTTAAATCTTGATCTGGTGAAGAAAGAAGGTGTAGAAGTAAGAAAACAAGATGAATTCCAGCTAATCTCTGCAGAACTCCTCCTCCTGAGCTCTGATACCAATTGTAGGATCGGTGTTCTGACCCGAATGAGTCGTTCAGAGGAGTTTTACTCTGTATCAGGTGCGGAAAACAAGAAACGGAGGTAGAAACAGCTGATTCTTCACTTAATCTACTGATTGTATTGATATGACAACGATTACAGCTCAATCTTCACACCAGCAGCACTTCGGTATGGAATACAAGAACTGGATTACTGATTTCGCCTATGAGACCCCTATATATACTATCCAGATTTCGCTCCTAGATGACCATCTGACACATGAGCGAAATCAGACAAGACCACAAAAGCGAAACCACCTCCCTAAGACCCTATGAGCGAAATCAGGATCTAATACACATACATTCTCCTATTTTCTCGTAAAACGTGCCCTAATCTATACAATTCAATGTAAGACTCGATACAAGACGAAGTCGACAGATGCATGCACCAACAAGATTGCTTTATGGATTTGACAATTTAAGAATCCAAACAACGAAATCTAGCTCTTTACAATCAGATTTTACCAATTTGAGCATCCAAATCCCTCACAGTCAATCATCCAAGTCCAACTTAATAAACTTGGAGACTTTACAAACTGTTTTTGATTTTTTTAATAAAAACTTCAAGTTTCAAATTAATAAACTTGTTTATTTTCAGAAACACGATCAACATACTCAGATTTTGAAACTCAGCTTTCGGACATAGGTTGTCGAAAATAAAGTAGAAATCAAAATCTTTTTTGTATTTTTCTGAAACATAAAAGCAATAAAGAAATATTTACAAACATATTTACAGACAATATTTTTGTTTGAGTTTGCGTCAGAGGATCATATCAATTTATGACAAAACACTAGCATCGTTGAGCTTTAAACACTTTAAGTTCTAAATGATTCACTTAGATTGTCAGTATATTGATCCACTTAATTTTTCACACAAAGTTCAATTGATTCGAGATACGAGATTAGTGTTTTAAGGACTTAACTTACTCGCGTGTCCCACCTCAGAATATACTCTCGTATCAAAATTCCCTAGATTCAGTCTTACAGGTGAATATACCAATTTGATATCTGTATCTGGGTTAGTGCGAGACCTTGAGAGCTTAGGTATGAACTACCGTTCAGTCAAAGCGATGAAGGCTCGACTTTAGGTGTGTTCCCTTTAGGGAATCTTTTCTTCAACTGCACTTGATTCGTATCTTTCGATATTTTATCAACTTTTATGCAGAGGGTGAGCTTTAAAAGCGCATTAAGTATTATACGAGGTCTAGGCCATTACTTCCGCAATATCAGAAGACCAGGTATAATACCCCAGATATCAAACAGTATAAAGACCTAGTATCTCAGAATCAGGCAATCTCTCAAACAAGATTTCGAGGGTTACCCATATATCCGAAAGATGTTCCCCACGAGATAAGTAAGTATTTGATATTTAGGTTTATATCTCGAAATCTATCTACTAAGCGTGTAAAAACCTACTTACATATCATCATTGAGACCGTTTATCACATTTTAACTTTCCAAATCTTTAGCGTACTGTGATTGTCTAACTGATGTACTATCATTTCCTATTTATACACAAAAACTCATTTTGATTTTATCATGTTTTTGGCTTTTTCAAATTTTCTAATGTTTTTGGATTTTTTTTACAATTTCTTACTCCCCATAAAATTCAAAATATTTAAAGAAAAATTTGATAACCTGATACTGATAGCTTTGTCTCGCCATCGATTTTATGCTTTTCGTGCACTGAATTGTAGAAAATATAACATGTAAAGTAGTAATTACCCCCATGATTTAAAACACATTGATCTTTTACAGTTTGAAAACCGTTTTTCAATTTTGTGAAATTAATCATGTTTGTTCCGCCGTTAGGGTTTCGGCATATTCACTCAACATATTTTTGTAAATTTTTAAATTTTTCAATTTTTAGGGTTTTGAAATATGGTTTATTTATGTACAGAAATGAATAAACTCCCTGGTTTCAGACGCAGGGACCAGCAGCCTCCTCTCCTCGTGCCAGGCTGCTCCCTTTCCAATTTGATGATCATCTGTTTTCTTGAGCACCTTGAGTTCCAGCAAACCCGACATAACCTCCATTGATTGACCTGACGTCGTATAGCAGTGCTAACTTCCCTGTCATGTGCCATGAGGTGCCGCTATCCATTATTCATTTAGAAATGATAGACCTTGGAAGCCCTTACACACATCAACAGACATTAAACAATGATACCCAAGTTTTTTCAACATTTGGTAAACTACCAAAGACAATATCATGAGCTACTTTGTCAACTTTTGGAATGTTAAAAACAACATTTAGAACATCAGATTTTGGTTTTGATTTTAGAGCTCCTTCCTTGATAGGTGGAAATTCTTTAATCAACTTATCTAACTCAAATTCAATTTTCTCATCATTGGTTGCAAAAATTTTCGGTTCAGATTTTAAAACCTCTTCCATTTTCTTTTTCTCAAAAGAATGTTTAGGTTTCTCCACCCATGTTTGACTTTGGGAAATATTTGTTTTAAGATAAACCTTTGAAGTCTTTTATGATTTTGAAGATTCACCAATTTGAAAAGTTGATTTTGGTTTGTCTTCTAACTTCAATGATTATTCGCGTTTAAGAATACGCACGGGGGATACCATAGGTGATTTTCCCTTAACATCCTTTGAAATTTTTGGTTTTGGTTTATGGAAAACGGGTTTTATTATCTTTTTGACACATTGTTTGGCCATGTGACCGATTTCATTGCATCGATAACAGATTCTTTTGTCATATTCAACAAAAGTGGATTTGTTGGTCTCGTCTCTTATCTTTTTTGCCGCAAGAAAATCGTCAATTGCTTGCTTAGTAAAGATATAATCCTTTTCGACTTCTGTATTATTACCAGCCACAAACACTTCATTCAATTTTTCTTTTGGCTTAACTTCTTTCTTAGCCATTTTCATCTCAAAACCAACACCTTTCTTTTTGTAGTTATTACCATGTCTCTTGTTATTACTATTGTTACCCACCCTTTCATTTTTCTTTCCCGGGTTGTTTGTCAGTTGTTGTTTAACAAAAGATTTTTTCGGTTTTGATAGAAACGAATTGTTGTTAACTCCTGAGATATCAATTTCCACGAGTTTAAAAACTTTTTCAACATTTTCCAGGTTCGCATTCTGAATCGGGTACTAAAAATTAGTATATAGTTTGTTAGTTCCGGTCATCGTGTAAACCACATTGATCGAATCATCATCCAAAACTTTATCTGATTTTGGGATAAACTTGTCAAGAAAGTTTCCGTCATCTTCAGAATCTGAACTGGAATTCTCAAAATGAGTTTTAACCGTTTCCAGTTAGTGTTATCATTTTCTTCATCCAACACTTGGTCTACAACTGTTTTAACCAGTTGTAACTCGTTGTCAGTGTCAGACGGAGAGAATGTTACATCTATGTTTTCTGGTAACTCATTCTCTTCTGTTCTCAGTTTGAGATTCAATGCCTCCTCCACCCCGTCTGGATATTTCTGAGTATAATGATTCCACATTGGGGGTGGAACATTTTTGTAAGCTGGTTTAACTTCAGTTTATTGAGGAATGATCTGATCAATCACATATGAAGATGAAATATAACTGATCAACTTTTTGTCGACTCTTTTTGTCTCAATGCGCATCAGTTCAAGTTCCTTCTTTAGAGATGCGATTGTGTCCAGATGGATGTTAATCAACATTTTCTTTTCCATGACCGTAGCTTTGAGCAAATTAGCAATTTTATCATTTTCTTTACTCTCAGTGTGAATCATTTTAATTGATAGTGACAGAGTGTCATAAGCTTCTTTAACATCATTAAAATCAAATTTTAATTTGTCGTTAAACTTTTTCAACTCTTGAAACTGTTTGTCTTTTTCAAGACAATCCATGCATGGTTTCAAACAGTTTTCGCATGGCTTTTCAAGAATTGGATCAACTTTTTCAAAAACATTTTCTTGTTTATCATTTTTACTTTTTGATTTACCAGACTCTCCGGACTCAGACTCATATTTCTCTCCGGATTCAGACTTCACATTTTCTGATTTGTCATCTGACTCGGACTTCTCTCCTGACTCATAAGTATCACAGGTCTCGATAATTGACTCCTTTTCAACTGACACTGACTCTTAAGTTGCATCTTTGTCCTCATTGTTATCAGAAGATGTTTTAGTTTGTTCTACCTCTTGCCGCTAGACCGTAAGAGCTTTGTCTGCTATTTCTTTCAAAGTCTCTTCATTCATTTCCTTTGAGACATCAATGATCTCTTGAACCGGAGTTTGTTCAACTTCGTACTGTGGGCAAAAACCCGTAGTCGGTTCACTAAAGAAACCTGCAAAAGAATCAAACACATTAGCTGGCATTATAGATTTAAATGCATTAGTAATAACCTCCTGTTCAGACTGATAATAGTAGACCGCTGCTGCCTCTTCTTCTAGATCTGCAAAACTTTCTTCATTCACCAATTCACTAACTTCTTCAACTTCAGGAACACATTCCTCGATTTCCTGTTCTGGATCTTCAATAATTTCAGCCATCATTGCAAGACCACCTCCTGGAACGTACTTATCCCAATTGAAGCCTTCTGGAATCTTTTCGTCATCTTGATTCACTAAAAGAGCTTTTTCTGTTTGTTTGGATTGACTGTTCTCGATTTGAGGTTGTGGATTGAATGGTTGTTGACTGTTTTTATGATAGATGGCATGTCGGTAATAATCGTTGGCGAATGGATTCTGGTGGTTATTAACTTCTCTGTTCGGACATTCGCGTTTGAAGTGCCCCTTCTCTTTACACTTGAAGCAACTCAACTTTGATTTGTCGAATCCAAGTTTAGGATCAGGACCTGCGAGACTACTTCTTCCAGTAATTTCCATGAACCTCTAAGCTCTTCTCACGATGCTCGCCATACCCCATTTTATGTCAATGAGTTTTAGTTCCTCGGGATCAATTTGATCGTAATCTTCTTTAGTCATGTCTGGGTTACCAATTCGTCCGGCTACTAGACTCTCGTAAGACTCAAGTACAGAAGCTAGAAGTGCTATATGCTGCTTTGCAGCTGTCTTGGTAAAATCTTGACCGTTTTTGATATTAACAGCGATATTGCACAATATCCCATGACTATAACTCTGATTGTTCAAACCTGAAGAACTTTGAGAAGAAACCTGTTCTTGAGAACTCTGAACCTTAGGATTTGGTTCGTAATTTGAAAATGGTGAAAGGTTGTTGTTAGGCATGCTTTGAGGTACTCCCGATGAAGAATCTGCATTGAATGTCGTTTGAATCTTTGGACTCGGAGCACATGTGGCAGATGAGTTTCCTTTGTAATAAAGCTGAACATCATGCTGTACGTTTGCAGATTTCATTTTCCTCATCTTCCGAAGTTCAAGCTCATGAGCCTCAATTCTCTCGATAAACGTACTCAAATTGAAACCCACGTATTCCAAATTGTTCTTCAAAACCAATAAGAACGTACCCCACTCTTCTTGTGGTAGTGCGTCAGCTAACTTATCAACCCACTCTTCGTCTGATTTCATTTTTCTCATCTTTCATTGATTCTCCACTGAGAGCGGTAAATATGTCGAATTCTTTTTTCAGTAGCGCCTTTTTGCTTTTGATCATTGCAACACTCCCAAGAAATTTGATTTTAAGAGCGTTCCAAATAGATTGCGCGTCACCCTGATGTTGTAACAGTCCAAAATGTCTTCCTTAATTGCCTGTTGCAATATAATGACCATCTTCTTCTCGGCTTTAAAGTGTTCTTGTTCAGCCGGAGTTAACGTGCTAAGTGTTTTCGGAACCAGCATCATTCGTAGGAACTACATATTTCGTTTCAACTTTCAGCCAGCATTCGAGGTGATTCGCCTGAACCCACGTGCGAAATCTATCCTGCCACCCCGAATAATCTTCAATGTTGAGCAGTTTCGGTGGTTTTTGCATGGTTCCTGGCTCGTTCTCCATATTCACATTTTGGGCTATACTTACTGGAGTTTGAACAGTCATACCTCCTCTAAAAAGCGCATTGTAAAACTCTTGATTGTCCATTTTTATACTTTGAAAAATGTTTCAAAAAATATCTAAGTTTTGAAAAATTCCAATTTCAAGCGACCTGACTTTCAAACGATCTGCACTTTCAGACGATCTGGACCTTTCAAACAACCTGAATTTCAAACTATTTGACCTTTTAAATGACTTGAAGTTCAAGTGACCTGGACTGTTGGATCGGTTCCGTGACCCTAAACAGTCAGTAAAGGCAGTTCATGATCATTTACTAAGGCGGAATCAAAGTAAACAACATCACACAGCTTGTTCCTTTTAACTTTCTTTCTATTACTGCTTATCCGAGCCTTTACACGTGTTTCTGTCAAGATTTTGGCAGCACTTCGACTCTTACACTATGACCTGATTCCGCTCGAATGTTCCAAATGAAATCATCACACACCTATTTATAGCACTCCTGATTCCGCTTGAAACACTCTCAAGCGGAATACCTATATTACTTTTGAAGCGGAATAGCAAGGATATCTTCGAGCGGAATCACTATGAAATAGATTTCGCTTGAAATGACAAACATGTCATTTCAAGCGGAATAACATGTAATAACCTACTTTTCTTGTTTTCCAACTCTAAACTCCTATCTAGACCTAAAACTCGATTAAGACGTAGTAAACAGACATTCAGTGCACCAACAGACTCCCCCTTGGATGTTGCCGAAGTCTTCGGCGTCGAGTCTTCAGTCTTTGTCTCTTTCCAACTTTGTCTTCACATTGTAAAAACTCTCTCTTCACAGGTTCAGGATCTCCCCCTGACTCTATCTTTAGTCTAAAAGCTCCCCTTTGAATGTTGATCCAGAATTCTGACTCTCCCTTTCACAAACTCCCCCTCTCGGTATGCTGGGACTTGAATTCTGGTTCAAACTTTGACTTTTTGAGTCGTGGGGATTTTGAAATCCACAACCTGTTTCTCAAACATATAACATTACAAACTATTGATTTTTAACAATAAATCACAATATCTATCAGTTTTAGAAATCCACTCAAGTATTCAGGTCCAAGTTAATGACCCTGATTACTTAATTAATCTACCAAGTCCAACTTAATGACCTTGGCTGAATTCAGACATATCAAACTGATTTAGTTCAAGAATTTTCAAACAATTTCTAAAAATAACAAGTTTCAAATTAATGAACTTGCTTTTTGACTTTTCATCAATCAGATTTTATCAAGATAAGCTCTCCTCATCCTCCAGTCCAGAAACTTCCTGCATCTGCTTTCAACTTCGAGATTCAGACAATCAACTTTCTACTCTAGTTTGTTGGAAAATAAAGCAGAAATGAAAAATCTTTTTGTATTTTTCAATAAAGTTTCTAAACAAGAAATGAAATACAGAAACTTAAATTGCAGAATGTAAAGAAAGTAAACTATTTACAAACATATTTTTGGTGAGTGTGTCAGGGAATCATATCAGCTATCAGACAAGTCACTAGTACCGTTAAGCTTTTATTTCATACTCAGAATTAAACAATTCACGTAGATTGCTGATATACTGATCCACTTTAAATTTTCACACAATTTTCAATCTGTTCAGGATACGATTTAGGTGATTTAAGAACTTAAACTCATTCATGTGTCCCACCTCTTGAATATACTGCCGTATCTAGAATCCCAATATTCAGTCTTACAGGTGAGTATACCACAGATGATATCTGTAAGGGGTTAGATGCGAAACCGTGAGGGCTCAGGTCAGAACTTCCGTTCAGCAGAGAGATGACGGTTCGACCTTCGGTGTGTCCCCTTTAGAGGATCTTTTTTACAACAACAATGATTATCAATTTTATTGTTCCATCAATTTGTTGAGAGCTGTGCTATGTTTCAAGCAATGAAAAAAATATTATTCGAGGACTAGGTCAGAACTTCCATTCAGCAGAAGTCCCGGAATAATACCCCAGATATCACTGAGTATAAAGACCTAGTATTTCAGAAAGAGGGACCTTTCAAACAAGATTTCAGGGGTTACCTATATATCCAAGTAGTATTACCCACGAAATAAGTAAGTAAAGATTTTATGTTTATATCCCGAACAAACTTACTAAATGTGTAAAAACCTATCGGCACATCATCAGTGAGATTGTTTAACGCTTTAAACTTTACAAATCTCTAGCGTGCAGTAACTGTCAAACCGATGTACTATCATTTTCCCTTTTTACACAAGCTCATTTTCAGTTTTCTATTGTTTTTGGATTTTTGAATTTTTTACTGTTTTTGTATTTTCAAAAAATATTTACTCCCCCTAAATACCAAAACAAGTAAAAAATCGACAAACAATTGCAGATTGTTTCTCATCGTCATCTACAACAGTACCTTCATCAACGCCAATAATGCCATCCGACATCGAGAAAAGCATCATACCGTTCAGTTTTAAAAGATATTTAAAACGTGTTTTGTCAAAAGCTTTGGTATGTAAATCAGCTTTCTGATTGTCAGTGTGGATTTTCTCAATTCGAATCAACTTCTTCTTGAAGCAATCTCGAATGAAGTGATGTCGAATTTCTATATGTTTAGTTTTAGCGTGATGTACTGGATTTTTCATTATATTTATAGCGGCCTCATTATCAACAAAGAGAGATGTGTTAAGAAACTGCAAACCGTAGTCGCGCATCTGTTGCTGGATCCACAAGATCTGAGAGCAGCAACTGCTAGCAGACACATACTCCGCTTCACATGTGGATAGGGCCACAGACGTTTGCTTCTTACACTGCCAGGTGACCAGACGAGGTCCAAAGAACTGACATCCTGCTGTTGTTGATTTTGCATTGACTTTGCAGCATCCGAAATCTGAGTCGGAATACCCTTCGAGCATAAAATCGCCTTTTCTAGGATACCACAACCCCAATGATGGAGTTCCTTTCAGGTATCGTAATATCCTCTTCACAATAACCATATGTGAAGCTCTAGGGTTAGATTGAAATCTTGCTGCGAGGCACGTTGGGTACATGATATCGGGTCTTGAAGCAGTTAGGTACATCAATGAACCTATCATGGAACGATAAAACGTCTCATCTGCCCTGTCTCCGGTGAGATCTGGGTGTATCCCATGATTTGTTGCTAATGGGGTTGACGCTGGAGTAGAACCTGACATCCCAAATTTCTCTAGAATATCATGAACATACTTCATCTGGTGAATGAAAATTCCCTCAGGTAGTTGATCAACTTGTAGACCCAAAAAGAATTTCATCTCCCCCATTGATGACATTTCGAATTTTTGCTTCATCACTTGTTCAAAATCTTTGCACAGATTCTCATTCGTTGACCCAAATATTATGCCGTCCATGTATATTTGAACTATCAGAAGATATCCATCGACCTCTTTAGTGAAGAGAGTGGCATCCACTTTCCCTCGGATAAAGCTGTTGGCTAGTAGGTGTTGAGACAAAGTCTCGTACCAAGCTCTCGGGGCCTGGTGTAAACCATACAGCGCTTTGTCCAGCAAATAAACCTTGTTTTTGTGGATTGGATCGGTGAAGCCCGGCGGCTGTCCGACATATACCTCCTCTTTAACCTTCCCGTAAAGAAACGCCGATTTTACATCTAACTGATATACTTTGAAGTTTTTCCATGATGCAAATGCTAGGAAGATTCTGATCGCTTCTAGTCGAGCTACAGGAGCATACACTTCAGTAAAATCAATTCCCTCCTGTTGACTAAAGCCCTGGACTACGAGTCGAGCCTTGTTTCGCACAACTACTCCTCGATCATCTCTCTTACACTTAAACACCCATTTTGTGTTTATCTTCCTCTGACCTTTAGGTAAATCTACCAACTTCCACACTCCTAACTTCTCAAACTGACTCAACTCTTCTTGCATAGCGTTGACCCAAGAATCTTCAGTTAGCGCCTCTTTGTATGTACGCGGTTTGATTTGCGAAATAAAACAACTCAATGAAAATTCAGTTTGTAAAGGTGCTACTGTAGAATAAAAACATGTAAGTCCTTGGTCAATTTGACGTCTAGTGCGAACGCCTGATTGTAGTTCTCCTATGATCAGCTCCTCTGGATGGTATGAAGGAGTTCGTGGCATTGCTTCGCCTAGAACATCTACATTGTCCTCCAGATTAGTAACATTCTGATTTGCACCATGTTCACTGACTGGGTTTATTTGACTTGAAAGCTGAATTTGCTCCCCCTCAGAATCTGAATCACCATGATCAAAGACTGGCATGTTCTCAGATTCTTGATTATCATTCTCAACCGTCTGATTATCATGAGCAACTTCATCTTGTTGGACATCATGATGTTCACCAGCATTGCTTGGACCTGCTTCATTGTCATTTGAAGTTTGTCGTGGTCGCCTTGAATACTCGGCTGGGAACCTTTCCTGCGATGACTCACACTCTCGCAAAATATCCAACTCATCAAAGAAATCTTCTTCTTCCTCTGGTTCTTCCATCATGTCAAACGAATCCCACAACTTGTCGTAATGATAACGCCATGAATCTCCAGGATTCTGCAACGGCATTGTATAACCTTGACATTCAACATTGGGAGCTTCAATAATCCGCTTCAAGCTTGGAACGAAGACACGTTGTAATGGACTTGCATATCCTATGAATATCCCATCAATACTCTTCGGACCAAACTTTCCAAAAGGCTCTAGAACAGTACAGGGTGACCCAAACGGTTCAAGATACTTCAGATTTGGTTTGCGGTTATTGATCAACTCAAAGCATGTTTTGTTGAATTTCTTGACAATGAGAACTCTGTTGAGCGTTAGCATGCGGCGGAAACTGCTTCTGCCCAAAAATTTATCGGTAGCTTTGAATCAGCAAGCATTGTTCTGGCCGTCTCGATTAGTGTCCTGTTTTTTCTTTCAGTGACTCCATTCTGTTGTGGAGTGTACAGAGCACTAAGCTCATGCAATATACCTCTTTCATCAAAAAATTCTTCCATCTTTCTGTTCTTGAATTCAGTACCATTATCACTTCTAATTCTTTTTATACGCCGTTGGTACATATTTTCAATTTTCTTGAACAACACCATCAAACTGTCAAACGTCTCATCTTTCGACTTTAAAAATGAAACCCATGAAAATCTGGAATAATCATCAGTAACCACAAGACAGTAAGGATCTCCCGTAATACTTTTAACATTCACATGACCAAACAAATCCATGTGAAGTCTCTCCAATGGTCTTGAGACTGAATTAACTTGCTTTTTAGGGTGTGACTTTTTCTTCTGCTTGCCTCTGATGCAGCTAATGCACTCCCCTTCCAGATGAAAACCTTTTACATGAACTCCAGTAACCAAATCATTACGCACCAAGTGATTCATTTTTCTAAGATAAATATGACCCATGCTCCGGTGCCACAATCTTGATTCCTTTTCCGTTGCTCTAGACACAAAACAATGAGCTGACCCGTGGTTGTAGTAGCTATACTCATGTCCAACACGTACAGATCATTAACTCTTGGTGCCCTCATGATAATCCATTCCTCAGGGATAATAAATCCTGGCTTCAAGATCAAACATTCTTTGTCAGTGAAGTGAGTGGTATACATCCTGTCACAAATCTGCGAGATACTCAGCAGATTATTCTCCAGCTCAGCAATGTAATTAACTCTTTCAAATGTCACAATCACATTGGATAACGTTCCTTCACCAATAATCCTACCACCTTGATTACCCGCAAAACCTACATAACCACCGTTGATATTTCTAACATCGTACAGCAAAGTTGTCTTCCCCGTCATGTGCCGAGAAGCTCCACTATCCATAATCCATCGCGAAATGGATCTCGGAAGCTCCTGCACATACCACAAACACTTTAGTTAGATTTTGATGCTACCCAAGCCGCTTTTGACTCAGGTAACTCAATTTTAATGTGAGATATTGTAGTGTAAAGTGGCGGAAAATTTTTGTCATTCATTTTTAGGCTTTCTTCAGACCCAACCTCAACCTTTTTATATAGAAAAAACTCATCTTTTTGAGGTTGACCAGATGGTTGGTCTTTCTTTTGAACATCATTCTTTTCAGAATTTTGCATTTCTTTCTCAAGTTTCACATAATAATCCAAAGGAACATTCATCTTTACCGGTGTGGTAGAAGATGATTGTTTTTCCATCTCAAAAACCTTTGGCTTTGGAACATTTGTTTTCTTTTCAACAACTTTCGGCTTCCATGTTTGTTGAGGTGATGCAACCCGTTTGTAAAATTTGTCACTTTTAGTTACCACATTTTTAACAGGTTCAGTTTTGACTTGGATATTTTCATTTTTCAAAATCTTTTGCTCAACAATCAATGGAGCTTTGCCCTTAGCATTATCTTTCTTCTTTTGAACCTTCACAACTTCAGTCTTACGCTTCAAGTTGGTACACTTTCGTGCAATATGTCCAACTTGATTACATTTGAAGCATGTTCGAGTGTCAAATACTCGACTTGTGCCTTCGGACTGAGATTGTGAAGCTTTCTTCTCAAAGAACTCTTCATTTGATTTCAAAAAAATCTTTGATTCTTCATTAGAAAGCGAACTTGAACTGTTCACAAACACTTTCTTCTCAACAAACTTCTTGTTTTGAACATTCTTCTTTTGATAACTCTTACCACCCTGATAACCACCCGACCATTTGTTTCGATTGTTGTTATAAAACCGTGGTGGAACAATAGGCTTCTTGTAATAAACTTTATCTTTTTCAAAATTCATTTGCCTTTTTGTTTGTTTTAAACTTTTCACTTCAGACAAATCAATTTCAACCATTTTGAACATATTTGTTAGTTTGGAAACATTTACATTCTCCAGAGGAAACTCAGAATCCGAATACAACTTATCCGATCCCAACACCTTGTACATGACAAGATTAGGTTCATCATTTAAGTTGTTTTTGGACTTCTGTTTCGGAATATATTTGTCCAAGAAGCATTCATCTTCCTCAGTAGTGTCACTATTAGATTTAAGAACATTCTCAACAACACTTTTAACCACTTCAGTTTGGACACTATCATCATCGGAAGATGTAAACGTGACATCAATCGTGTCCGGAAGTTTCACTTCATTCTCATTTTCAAGATTAACCAACCCAGATTGCTTTTTCGAATAATTTTCTTGAACTGGTGGTGGAACTTGATGATAACCCACCCCGGTTCCATCTGAAAAGACATCTTCGCCAGCTTTGTTTTTGCCTATAGGTTTTGGAACAATGTGTTGCAGAACAAAGCTTGCGGAGTTGTAACTTTTTAGCTTCAACTGGATTCGCTCATTTTCAATTTCAGCTTCTTGAAATTTAAGCTTCAACTTTGCAATTTCATCTGGTTGTTGATTGATTAATTCTTCTTTTACCCGAAGCACTCCCGACAGATGAATAATTTCCTTATATGTCTTACCATTTCTTTCATCATTATCTTTAACTGTGCGTTTAAGCTTCTCAAATTTTTCAGTGATCTGACGATTTTCAAGAACTAACTTCTCATTTTCTTTCCTAACTTTTTCTTGATCAATTTTATCATTTTCAATTTTGTTAGTTAATTCTTTTAATCTGTCTGTTGAAGCTTTCAACATTTTATCATGGTCAAGGATTTGATCCTCAACACTTCTGACTCTTGCAGTCAGATCATCAATCTTCTTACCATTGAGATAGGTGATTGTACTACAAACTTTGCATTCTTTGATGCAATTTTCGCAGTCAACATCACCATTGACTTTCTTACCTGACTCAGTTGTTGACGCATTTGTATTGACCTGGCTTTTAGACTCAGAAACAGATTTAGAGTCTACCTCAAGTGCCTTAGCAGCCAGCACCTTGTCAGCCATCTTTCCCAAATTGTCAGCATTCAATTCTTGAGTCGTGTCAATGATTCCATTATCAACCTTCTTTGGCTTTTCCTCTTTCTCTTCTTTTTCTTTCTCTTCTTTCTCTTCTCCGCTTCCCCACCATTTTCTTTGCCAATACTCATCTTCATCAGAAATTTCTTTAATTATGGTTTCAAGATCAAGAGTGTTATGGTCAATAGCAATGTTTCCCATGGGGTCAAGATAACATTCTCTGTTTGGATCCCATCTCCTTGCTCTTTTTGCTTCAAGATAGATACCATATATTCTGATCATTCTGTTCGGAGCTATCATCTTTCTGTAACCATACTTCTGTTCTTCATTTCTGTTGTCTTTAAAAGGAACAGGTTCAGTAGATTTTGCCATGAAAGCATATCCAACCGCATCCTCCTCAGGTAACAACTCGCTCCAGTCGAAACCTTCATCGTCGTGAATCACAGCAAGAGCTCTAGATTTCTCTTTGTTATCCTGAAGCTGCTTCATTCTTGGCGGCTCCGATTTATTCTGATGATAAATCGCTTTCTTGTAGTAATCTTCTCTGAACGGGTTTTTAGACTCATCAGCATAAGCATTTCGGCATTCACGCTTAAAATGTGACAACTCAAATTTCCAAGATTTCTATTTCGTATTTATTGCACGATCATGTATTAATTGCCATGAAATTATATATGTTTTGATTGTTTGATTGTGTATAGTTGTTGATTATTTGTGAAACTTGTAAATGTGTAAACTTGGTGGTGGAATTATGAAATAGTTGTGAGATGGTGTACTACTGTAAATTATATTAGTTAGGGGTGTAGAGAGCCATTAGTGAACTTGATTATACTTAACCCTAACCCCTAAATTCACTAATCACTTTTCACCAAAACCAAAGCACGTATTCTCGTTTCTTTGGCTCTAGCAATCATCACCAAGATAATCATCACAAGTTTGATCACTCTACTTCTCTAGAATCATTCAAGGTAATTGTTTAATCATTGTTAATGATTTGTGCTTGATTGTTTATCGATTTCTGGATTCTTATGTTCTTTGAAAACCCTAGTTCTTCATGTGATAGGTTGTGATTTGGTTTGATTCTGAACTATTGATGATAATGATTAGTCGTATGATTGCTAGATGGTTCCTATAATGATATAGTTCGATTGTTGTTGAGCATGAATGGATTGATCATGATTCTGCCGTCATATGTTTTGATTTAGGGTTTGTTGAATGAAGAACGTAACTGATTTGATCGTTCCCTGTATTGGAATTCATGATTTGATATTGTCTGAGTATAATTGAGTTGTAAAGGTCCGAACATAATAAACATAGATTGGTCCGAACTTAATGTGACTTCATATGGCCCGAACTTATTTGATTGAATATGGTCCGAATATAAATCACAAATGGTCCGAATATAATTGAATTAATGAGGTCCGAGTTTAATTGGACCACTTGGTCCGAATATAATGAATTTCAGTGGACCGAGTTTATTTAAATCAACAATGGTCCGAGTTTAATCAAAATGACTTTGTCCGAGTTTAATCTTCAATATTGGTCCGAGTTTGTTTATTGGGCCGAGTTTAAATATTGGTCCGACTTTAATTACTTAATTGGTCCGAGAATATTGATCCTTAGTGGTCCGAGTTTAATTGTTCGTCCATTTGGTCCGATCTTAAAAGATTTCAAGTGGGCCGAGTTTAATTCTTTGATTCTTGTCCGAGTTTAACAGGGGCAGCCCCCCCCCCCCACTCTCTTGTCCGACCTTTAATGGTCCGAACTTCATGCTCACCTTATCTAGACCGAGTTTACTTGTAATGTCTTGCCTGAGTTTGATTGTGATATGTTGAATGCTTACATACAATCACGAGTTTACTTGTTACTTGGTTTTACATGCTAAGATACTGCTTGTACGGTGTGATACAATAACAGCATGTTCTGTTCTACGTGATGTGATATCTATGTTGATGTAATGGTGGTATATTACTGTGTTGATGTGCAAACCATGTTAGTTGAGTGTGTAAGCGATTATCAAACTCAGTTGATTGAACGCCAAGACTTGCAAACCCTAATTGATAACGGATTTCAAACACTTACATTATATCCTGTGCAATATATCCTAGGTCGTGTATAACGGACTTAGGCCATTGTTAAACCCTAGAGCATAGCATACCGAGCAAACCAAGGTGAGTTCACACTCTTACTAAGGCATGGGATTCCCGGGTCGTGGGAATGGGTTAAAGGTTTCAATTGACTTATAACGTACAAACGCTTTTCCTAGACTATCACCTATCATGGTCCTCGGATGTCAGGACGGTTCCGTAGGTTGGGATAACACCTACGTGGTTCCGTAGGTTGGATAACACCTACGTGGTCATATGCCAATTACTATCCTCGATACAAAGGATACGCACGTAAAACCTACGTGTACGCATTACTTACTTCTTCCGTAGGTTGGGATAACACCTACGTGGTCATACACTAATTACTATCCTCGATACAAAGGATACGTGCGTAAAACCTACGCACACCTCATACGCACTACTGTTCTCGGACGAAGAACAGGGATAATACGAATAGTCTAGTGGTCACATAACATGGGAAGCCCCCACTTGTATAACTTACTATTGGCCCAGTAGAGCCACCCGTTACTTACTGTTACGCACTTACTTACTGTGAACTCGCTCAACTAGTTTGTTGATCATTCTGTTACATGCCTTGCAGATCGTTAGGTACTTGGAGCTTGCACTGGAGAAGCGGGTCGTTGTGGACAAGGATCGTGGTTTCTACATTGAACTATTTGACATTTAAAACTATTAACTTTTGTTGGATTATTTACTATGCTTCCGCAACTTAAATTACGTTTTGATTGAAACATCAATCGTATTGAATGGTTTGTTTACATTTACTATACTTGACATTAATTACATGTTCAATATGATTGGTGGCTTGATCCTGGTCAGTCACGCTCCCAAGCGGTGATACTCCGCAGGTGGATTTTGGGGGTGTGACAGATTGGTATCGGAGCCATTGGTTATAGAGAACTTGGTTTTAATATGGGAAAACGTTTTTATTAAAACCAGACTATAACCAGAACAGTGCTCTCAACGATCCACAACGACGCTTCGCTCCACGTGCAAGGCTCGACATCCTAGGTAATAAGGTTTATGTTTATTGCCTACATGCTAGAACTGCATAGAACTTTGCTCGTAGTATGCTTACATTACTTTGCTCACTACTTGTTATTGCTTGAGAACACTTACGTGCTTACACTCTTCTGTCATCGCACTATTCGCGAACCTTTCTCACTTATGTTGCCTTTGATGTGAAGATCAATGGCCGCACGAATTAACATGACTCAAGCCCAGCTAGAGGCTCTCATTGCTACGGCGGTTGCAGCCGCTCAAGCAGGTAGTATATCCTGCAGTATAGACTCATACTAGGGTCTTTAGATCCTACACTAATTCTCGTATTTAACCTTGTCCTATTCGTACACAATAGGTCAACCTGCTCAGCAACAACCTGTGTGTACCTTCAAGAATTTCATGGATTGTCGTCCTAGCTCGTTCAGTGGCACGGAGGGAGCAGTTGGACTCCTCCACTGGTTTGAAAAGATCGAGTCGGTTTTCGAAATGTGTGAATGCCCTGAGGCTCGCAGGGTGAAGTTCGCCACTGGCACACTTGAAGGGATTGCGCTCACATGGTGGAACGCACAAGTGCAGATCTTAGGGTTGGCAGCTGCTAACGCCACACCCTGGAATGAATTCAAGGAACTGATCAAGAGGGAATACTGCACTAGAGAAGACATTCACAAGTTGGAGGACGAGTTGTATAACTTGAAAATGGTTGGTTCGGAAATCGAAGCTTACACCAAGAGATCAAATGAGTTGGCTGTGTTATGTCCAACTATGGTGGACCCTCCATACAAGCGTATTGAGTTGTATCTCAAGGGGCTTGCGCCAGAGATCCAGAGCCACGTGACGTCGGCTAACCTCAACAACATCCAGGAAATCCAGCGTCTCGCTCATCGCATCACCGACCAGGCAGTGGATCAGAACAAACTGCCAAAGCGTGTCAGCGCTACCGCTACTGCTACCGCTACTGCTTCTACTACACTTGCTACTCCCAGTGAAAGTAAGAGAAAGTGGGATGGGGATTCTAGCAAGGGATCGGCTGCAGTGCAGTCACAAGCTCAGCAGCGAAAGACGGACAGTTACCAGAGTCCCAGTCAGCACTCCTCAGGCAGCCACAGACAGGGGGGATATCGAGGGAACCTCCCAAAGTGTAACACCTGCAACCGACATCACAGTGGCCAGTGCAATAAGGGCCGTTGTCAAAGATGCCTCAAGATGGGTCACGAGGCCAAAGATTGTAGAAGCCCTCGCCCTGCGAACCAGAGCCAGCAGCAGCCTCAAGCACAGCAGAATCAGCAACAGGGCAACAAGGGGTGCTATAATTGTGGTGCTGAAGGTCACATCAAGAGACACTGCCCTCAGCTGAACCGGAACCAGTACAACAACAACCACAACAACAACCAGGGCAACGGGAACAACAACAACAACAACGGGGGAAACAACAACAATGGCAACGAGGCAAGAGGTCAAGCTTTCGTGTTAGGAGGAGGAGACGCAATGAACAAAACTTGAACTTATAGCTTATCTTGGGTTTTCATTGTTATGTTTACGCTACTCAAACAAAGTTTGGTTTGAACATCACTTGTATTGGATTTTATGAATTATTTTAACTACTATACTTTAAGGTTGATATGATGAATGGTTTGATATTATTGAGCGCACCTGCCGTATTTATGGACCTTATGAACAGGGTGTGCAAACCCTATCTTGACAAGTTCGTCATTGTTTTCATCGACGACATTCTAATCTACTCCAAGAGTCAGGAGGAACACGAGCAGCACGTACGTCCTATTTTGGAACTTCTTCGAAAGGAGCAACTGTACGCAAGTTTTCTAAATGCGACTTCTGGCTTCGTGAAGTCCACTTCTTAGGCCACGTAGTGAACAAGGACGGGATCCATGTTGATCCATCCAAGGTAGATTCGATCAGGAACTGGCCTGCACCGCGCACACCAACGGAAATACGCCAATTCTTGGGCTTGGCGGGATACTACAGACGGTTTATCAAAGACTTCTCCAAGATCGCGCAGCCGCTTACTATGTTAACACATAAAGGTGTTGTGTACAGATGGGGTAATACGCAGGAAAATGCTTTTCAGTACTTAAAGGATAGATTATGCAGCGCATCTATCCTCTCATTGCCCGAGGGCACGGATGACTTCGTGGTTTATTGTGACGCATCGATACAGGGGCTTGGTTGTGTGTTGATGCAGCGGGATAAAGTTAATTGCTTACGCTTCGCGACAACTCAAGATTCATGGACGGAACTACACGACGCACGATTTAGAGCTGGGAGCTGTTGTTTTCGCGCTTAGGATATGGCGACACTACCTGTACGGTACCAGGTGCACGATTTACACCGATCACAGGAGTCTCGAGCATATCCTTAAGCAGGAGGATTTGAACACGCGCCAACGGAGATGGGTTGAACTACTGAACGACTACGAATGCGCCATCAAGTATCATCCAAGCAAGGCCAATGTTGTGGCCGACGCCCTCAGTCGAAAGGACACCCTACCTAAGCGCGTGCGAGCGCTACAGTTTACGATTCAGTCCAGTCTTCCTTCACAGACACGAAATGCTCAGGTTGAAGCACTGAAGCTCGAAAACGTCAAGGCTGAAGCCTTACGCGGATCACGGCAACGAATAGAACAAAGGGAAGACGATGCCTACTATGTGACAGGACGTATTTGGGTCCCACTATATGGCGGCTTACGGGAACTTGTGATGGATGAAGCTCATAAGTCTCGCTACTCGGTACATCCAGGGTCGGATAAAATGTACCACGACATTAGAACTACATATTGGTGGCCTAGCATGAAGGCCCACATTACAAGTGATTGGCTTGTGCGAGAGTCAAGACGGAGTACCTGAAACCAGCTGGTCTACTTCAGCAGCCTAAGATACCACAGTGGAAATGGGAAGAAATTTCCATGGATTTCGTTATGGGCGTACCTAGATCCCAGCGTGGGAATGACACTATCTGGGTGATCATTGATCGACTCACAAAGTCTGCTCACTTCTTGGCTATCAAAGAAACGGATAAGTTTTCTACCTTAGCAGACATTTACTTGAAAGAAGTTGTTTCGAGGCACGGAGTGCCAACATCTATCATTTCAGATCGCGATGCACGATTTACGTCAGAGCTATGGCAAGCGATGCACAAAGCGTTTGGCTCTCATTTAGACATGAGCACAGCATATCACCCTCAGACGGATGGGCAGTCTGAGCGCACGATTCAAACTCCAGAAGACATACTTCGAGCGTGTGTTATCGATTTCGGCAACGGCTGGGAAAAGCACCTCCCTTTAGTGGAGTTTTCATACAATAACAGTTACCACACCAGCATTCAAGCCGCTCCACTCGAGGCATTGTACGAACGTAAATGCCGGTCACCTCTCTGTTGGGCAGAGGTGGGGGATAGTCAGATTACAGGACCAGAAATGGTAGTTGACGCTACGGAAAAGATTGCACAGATACGACAACGCATGGCGGCGGCTCGTGACCGTCAGAAAGCTTACGCAAACAAACGCAGAAAACCGCTCGAATTCCAAGTTGGGGATCGAGTGCTACTCAAAGTCTCACCCTGGAAGGGTGTGGTTCGTTTTGGTAAACGAGGCAAACTCAATCCACGGTATGTTGGACCGTTCGAAATCACTGAAAGAATAGGCCCAGTATCCTACAGACTGAACTTACCAGCTGAACTCGGTGCAGTTCACAATGTATTTCACGTGTCGAATCTGAAGAAGTACCTGTCAGATGAGACCCTCACAGTTCCTTTTAAGGAACTCCCTATCGACGAGCGGTTGCAGTTCGTCGAGGAACCAGTTGAAATCACGGACCGGGATGTTAAGGTCCTCAAACACAAGAGAATCCCTCTTGTTCGAGTTCGTTGGAACTCCAAACGTGGCCCAGAGTACACCTGGGAACGCGAAGACCAGATGACAGAAAAGTACCCCCAATTATTCGAAACCAATGCAACCACTACTGAGGCTGAAGCTACTACTACTGAATTTCGGGACGAAATTCCAAACCAACGGGGGGATGATGTGACACCCCAGGAAAAACCAGTGAACGATGTAACTTACCTAGCTTCCTCAGTGAGTGCGTACCAAATTTCGGGACGAAATTTCTTTTAAGTTGGGGATAATGTGACAACTCAAATTTCCAAGATTTCTATTTCGTATTTATTGCACGATCATGTATTAATTGCCATGAAATTATATATGTTTTGATTGTTTGATTGTGTATAGTTGTTGATTATTTGTGAAACTTGTAAATGTGTAAACTTGGTGGTGGAATTATGAAATAGTTGTGAGATGGTGTACTACTGTAAATTATATTAGTTAGGGGTGTAGAGAGCCATTAGTGAACTTGATTATACTTAACCCTAACCCCTAAATTCACTAATCACTTTTCACCAAAACCAAAGCACGTATTCTCGTTTCTTTGGCTCTAGCAATCATCACCAAGATAATCATCACAAGTTTGATCACTCTACTTCTCTAGAATCATTCAAGGTAATTGTTTAATCATTGTTAATGATTTGTGCTTGATTGTTTATCGATTTCTGGATTCTTATGTTCTTTGAAAACCCTAGTTCTTCATGTGATAGGTTGTGATTTGGTTTGATTCTGAACTATTGATGATAATGATTAGTCGTATGATTGCTAGATGGTTCCTATAATGATATAGTTCGATTGTTGTTGAGCATGAATGGATTGATCATGATTCTGCCGTCATATGTTTTGATTTAGGGTTTGTTGAATGAAGAACGTAACTGATTTGATCGTTCCCTGTATTGGAATTCATGATTTGATATTGTCTGAGTATAATTGAGTTGTAAAGGTCCGAACATAATAAACATAGATTGGTCCGAACTTAATGTGACTTCATATGGCCCGAACTTATTTGATTGAATATGGTCCGAATATAAATCACAAATGGTCCGAATATAATTGAATTAATGAGGTCCGAGTTTAATTGGACCACTTGGTCCGAATATAATGAATTTCAGTGGACCGAGTTTATTTAAATCAACAATGGTCCGAGTTTAATCAAAATGACTTTGTCCGAGTTTAATCTTCAATATTGGTCCGAGTTTGTTTATTGGGCCGAGTTTAAATATTGGTCCGACTTTAATTACTTAATTGGTCCGAGAATATTGATCCTTAGTGGTCCGAGTTTAATTGTTCGTCCATTTGGTCCGATCTTAAAAGATTTCAAGTGGGCCGAGTTTAATTCTTTGATTCTTGTCCGAGTTTAACAGGGGCAGCCCCCCCCCCCACTCTCTTGTCCGACCTTTAATGGTCCGAACTTCATGCTCACCTTATCTAGACCGAGTTTACTTGTAATGTCTTGCCTGAGTTTGATTGTGATATGTTGAATGCTTACATACAATCACGAGTTTACTTGTTACTTGGTTTTACATGCTAAGATACTGCTTGTACGGTGTGATACAATAACAGCATGTTCTGTTCTACGTGATGTGATATCTATGTTGATGTAATGGTGGTATATTACTGTGTTGATGTGCAAACCATGTTAGTTGAGTGTGTAAGCGATTATCAAACTCAGTTGATTGAACGCCAAGACTTGCAAACCCTAATTGATAACGGATTTCAAACACTTACATTATATCCTGTGCAATATATCCTAGGTCGTGTATAACGGACTTAGGCCATTGTTAAACCCTAGAGCATAGCATACCGAGCAAACCAAGGTGAGTTCACACTCTTACTAAGGCATGGGATTCCCGGGTCGTGGGAATGGGTTAAAGGTTTCAATTGACTTATAACGTACAAACGCTTTTCCTAGACTATCACCTATCATGGTCCTCGGATGTCAGGACGGTTCCGTAGGTTGGGATAACACCTACGTGGTTCCGTAGGTTGGATAACACCTACGTGGTCATATGCCAATTACTATCCTCGATACAAAGGATACGCACGTAAAACCTACGTGTACGCATTACTTACTTCTTCCGTAGGTTGGGATAACACCTACGTGGTCATACACTAATTACTATCCTCGATACAAAGGATACGTGCGTAAAACCTACGCACACCTCATACGCACTACTGTTCTCGGACGAAGAACAGGGATAATACGAATAGTCTAGTGGTCACATAACATGGGAAGCCCCCACTTGTATAACTTACTATTGGCCCAGTAGAGCCACCCGTTACTTACTGTTACGCACTTACTTACTGTGAACTCGCTCAACTAGTTTGTTGATCATTCTGTTACATGCCTTGCAGATCGTTAGGTACTTGGAGCTTGCACTGGAGAAGCGGGTCGTTGTGGACAAGGATCGTGGTTTCTACATTGAACTATTTGACATTTAAAACTATTAACTTTTGTTGGATTATTTACTATGCTTCCGCAACTTAAATTACGTTTTGATTGAAACATCAATCGTATTGAATGGTTTGTTTACATTTACTATACTTGACATTAATTACATGTTCAATATGATTGGTGGCTTGATCCTGGTCAGTCACGCTCCCAAGCGGTGATACTCCGCAGGTGGATTTTGGGGGTGTGACATAAAATGACCTTTCTGTTTGCACTTAAAGCATGTTACTTTAGACTTGTCAAAGCCTAACTTGGTAGAAGGTCCACCAATAGACTTCCTTCCTGTGATCTCCATGAAACGCTGCGCCCGACGAACTGCACTGGCCATACACCACCTTATGTCGATCAATTCCATCTCCTCAGGATCTATCTGATCGTAGTCTTCTTTTGTCATTTTGGTGTTGCCTATCTTGCCAGCCACAAGACTTTCATACGATTCTAGCACAGAAGCTAGGAAAACCATCTGTTGCTTTGCCGACTCCTCACTGGAATTTTGAGCGTTCTTTAAATCTACAGCGATGTTGCATTTAAAAAGGTTCTTTGCATCTGATTGGCTTGAAGGTGACGAAGAACCACTGTGAAAACTACTGCTTTGACTCTATTTGCATGAAGTGTTGGAATTTTCAGTAGAAAAAGCTGTATTGGGAGATGTATTCTTTGGCATCATGCTTTTTGGATAATACAAATCCAAGTTCTCCTGGTATGATGAGTGATTGACTTTGTGTGTCTTCTTTATCTCCAGCTCATGACTCTCTAGTCTCTCAATCAACAAATCAACTGTAAGAACTTCAGGCTTGATTGTATTCTTCAACATCAAGGCATAATATTGCCAATCCATCTCATCTAGCAATGAATCAAACAATTTGTCGATTAGCTCTTCTTGAGAATAAAAAATTTCATGTCTCGCCAGTTCCAGCTTCAGGTGCCCAACCCTCTCAATCATTTTACAAACTGATTCATTTTTAAACAACCAAATAAATCAAATTCTTTTCTTAGCAGTTTCTTTTTATTTTTCACTATTTCTGCACTTCCCAAACATTTCACTTTTAGCTTTTCCCAGAGATCTTTAGAACTTTTGTACTCGATCAAGGATATTATATCTTCTCGAACAGACTGAAATAGCAACGCGATGCATTTTTGCTCGGCAACAAACGCTTCTATTTCATCAGATGATGTCAAGCTTTCACCAGTTTTGCCTCTATCAATGTATCCATTCTTTAGATTTTCCAGCTGGGATAAGCAAAGGCCTTCAACCATTCTTCAAACTTCTTGGACCACCGACTGTACCACGAATCCGTAAGAACTTTCCACACCTAAGGCATCCGATAAATTTTTCTTCGCATTCGGTGTGTTCTCATTGGTGTTGCTAGAAGAAGTATCGTCTCCAGAATTTCCAGCAAAGGCATACATATCGCTAAACGGATTCGTGAATAGATCATCCATCTTGCACGTACCTGAAAAATCAGTCAAACACTTAGAAAAATTTTAAATTTTGAAAATCAGAGATTTCAAGTGAAATCAGTTTGAAGCGGAATCAGCTTCAAGCGGAATCACAAGAAATTTTCAAGCGGGATCAGCTTTCGAGCGAAATAGGAACCAAACTTTCAAGCGGAATATGACTTGATCTGATTTCGCTTGAAATTACACAGAATTTCAAGCGGAATCAACTTTTCGAGCGAAATCACACGCAAAACTCAAGCGGAATAAACTTTTTTAAAGGGGTTTCGCTTGAAATGTTTCAAGCGGGATCTGATGATGTCATCTTTTTCGAACTGGTTTTCAAGCGAGATATCAAGTTTTTGTATGAATTCGATCGATTTTAAGTCCAATTTTCTCAGGGATTAGTTAACACTATGATTCAGTTGTTATATGTCAAATTCAGGCCATTTCCACCGCTGAAATATGTTCAAATCAGAAAAAAAGGGTAGAAGAATGAAAATCCGATGATTTCAAGCTGTAATGGTATGAACTCCTCGTCCTGTGCACTGATACCACTTGTTGGATCGGTTCGGTGACCCTAAACAGTCAGTAAAGGCAGTTCATCATCATTTACTAAGGCGGAATCAAAGTAAACAACGTCACACAGCTTGTTCCTTTTAACTTTCTTTCTATTACTGCTTATCCGAGCCTTTACACGAGTTTCTGTCAAGATTTTGGCTGCACTTCGACTCTTACACTATGACCTGATTCCGTTCGAATGTTCCAAATGAAATCATCACACACCTATTTATTGCACTCCTGATTCCGCTTGAAACACTCTCAAGCGGAATACCTATATTACATTTGGAGCGGAATAGCAAGGATATCTTCGAGCGGAATCACTATGAAATAGATTTCGCTTGAAATGACAAACATGTCATTTCAAGCGGAATAACATTTAATAACCTACTTTTCTTGTTTTCCAACTCTAAACTCCTATCTAGACCTAAGACTCGATTAAGACGTAGTAAACAGACATTCAGTGCACCAACAGACTCCCCCTTGGATGTTAACGAAGTCTTCGGCGTCGAGTCTTCAGTCTTAGGTGTTAAATATGGTTTTAAACCATACTATGCACCTAATTAGCATAAAAGTCGATAATTGACGATATTTGAGATGTATATGTGATTCTGAGATTTTGACCAGCCTTGTATGCTTAAAATATTTTATTTTTCATATCAACTCAGTAGAAAAAAGGTTTGGTATGCTAATCACATGTAAATCTCATTTTATGAATAAAAAGGGTATTATCGTCATTTATCGAATTATACGAGAATTCAATGATATAGTCAGTTTATAATTTGACCAAAAATTCCAAAAATCCCTAAAAATAATATCAAAACAGTAGGTAATGAGTTTGGTGCCAAAATTTGGGTTTAAACATGATTTATGCTAAAAATGTAATTTAATTAATAAAAAGTTTCATTTTACGATATCTTGCATAACTTTAGTTTGAGACCAGAAACTGATGTCAAATTTATTTGACGTACTTATATATTAGTAATAAAGCTTTTTGTCCTCTCACATATTCAAAAATCTCGTTTTTAGATCAAAAGTGTGACAACTCGAACTTTAGACTTGCTTTGATGTAACGTTACGTGCTTATGATAACTGAATTATATGATTTTAAATGAATATTTGTTTTGTGCGTATGTATGTTATGTGTTGCACGAGCCCAAATTACACTAACCGGTCACACAAGCCCGTTTGGGCCACACTTTGAAATCGGACTCCATCTTGGTAACCGAGTTGGGCTCGGCCCACTCCCCACTCGCAAACACAAATCCTTGGTAAGGGTTTGGTTTCTTTCATTGTTACAATTTTCACAACACACACAAACCCTATTGCTCTCTACCTCTCTCTCTCTCTCTCTCGGTTTGCTTAGGACCCGACGGCACAAGACCATCCGATCCTCCTCTTGTTCGGATCACCCTTCTTCACTTGTAATCGGTTAGTATGTTTGCTTGATTTATGTATGATTACCGGTTGTGAAGTGTTTATGTTGCATGATGATTTTAAGATTTGATCAATGATAGTTAGTGTTCATAAAATTGGCTTGCTCATGAACCGGATATAGGTGATTGTAATCGGCTATATGTATACGTGATTAAATCAGATTGTAACCGGTTAATATGCTAACTAAATCGGATTAATGGATGCTCATTGATTGGCTTTGTGAATGTTAGAATCGGATGTGTTGATGTGTTTAGATAAATGTTCTTGATTTTGGATTATTAATGTTCATATGAAATTCATGATAAAAGTCCTGTTTGATCGATGATATGTTTTTGGTTGATTTTGGAATTGAAACTGATTTGATCTGAATTGTGAAACTGCCTAAGTTGTTTGCTAGAATCACGGATAAGTCAATGCAGGAATTATGGAAACCAGTTACACACACGGTTGCGACTCGGAACCACTCATTGCGAGTCGGAACCCCACTCGAGGCCACAAACAGCACAAGCCGAGACAATGGTTGCGAGTCCCGTTGCGACTCGTAACCAGACCATGATGAGCCGAAATCACCAGTTGCGACTCGCAACCTCCTGTTGCGACTCGTAATCTCCGGCTGTGACTCGTAACCACTGGTTGCGACTCGAGATCGCTGATTGCGACTCGAGACCTCCTTGGCACGTACCCTGTTTTGGGCCTACACTGTCACGGGCCCAACCTTATGACTGTTATGTTATTGGACTTGTTTACATAGTTGCTAATTGGACTGTTTATGTTAATTGGGCCGACTACTTGGACTCGTTACTTGATATGAACTGCTGATACGTTTATGTGATTTGCCATGACCATACTTGATACCATACGTGATACAAACGTGCTACATACGAACCTAACTTGCATAAGTAACCATGATAGGACGTGGTTGATCCCTTACTTGTATACTTGAGCATTTTATTGTCTGCCGAGCAAACCCAGGTGAGTTCACACTCCTACTAAGGCATGGGATTCCCGGGTAGTGGGAATGGGATAAAGGCTACAATTGACTAAGAACGAACATATGCTTTTCCTAGATTATCACATACCATGATCCTCGGATGTCAGGACGGTTCCGTAGGTTAGGATAACACCTACGTGGTCATATGCCAATTACTGCCTCGGATGTCAGGCACGCACGTAAAACCTACGTGTACGCATTACTTATTTCTATCCTCGGTACAAAGGATACGTACGTGAAATCCACGTACACCCCCGCGTCTCCTATCCTCGGTTGTGAAGGATACGTACGTAAAACCTACGTACACCCCATACGCGCTACTGTTCTCGGAAGAAGAACAGGGACTATACGAGTAGTTGATACGAATAGTCTAGTGGTCACATAACATGGGAAGCCCCCACCTATATAACTTACTATCGGCCCAGTAGAGCCACCCGTTACTTACTGTTACGCATTTACTTACTGTGAACTCGCTCAACTAGTTTGTTGATCATTCTATTACATGCCTTGCAGATCGTTAGGTACATGGAGTTTGCACAAGGAGGAGCCGGTCGTTGTGGACAAGGATCGTTATTACTTTGTTAGACACTTATGACATTTCAGTACTTTTAACTTGGGTTTACAATAATGCTTCCGCTACTTAAACAATGCTTGGTTTTGAAACATCGATCATGTCTTGATGAATTACTTTAATGACTTTTATTATTAAATGCTATGTTTGATATGATTGATGGCTTGATCCTGGTCATGTCACGCCTCCCAAGCGGTGGTACTCCGCGTGTGGATTTTGGGGGTGTGACAGATTGGTATCAGAGCCATTGGTTATAGAGAACTTGGTTTTAATACGGGGAAAAGTTTTTATTAAAACCAGACTATAACCCGAACAGTGCTCTCAACGATCCACAACGACGCTTCGCTCCACGTGCAAGACTCGACATCCTAGGTAATATGGTTTATATTTATTGCCTGTCTGCTAGAACTGCTTAGAACTTTGCTCGTGGTATGCTTAGACTACAATGCTCACTATTTGCTATTGCTTAAGAACCCTTACGTGCTTACGCTTTTCTGTCATCGCACTATTCGCGAACTTTTCTCACCTATTTCGCCTTTGACATGAAGATCAATGGCTGGAAGAATTAACATGACACAAGCCCAGTTAGAGGCTCTTGTTCAAGCCCAAGTTGCTGCGGCAGTTGCAGCAGCTCAAGCAGGTAGTATATCCTGCAGTATAGGCACACAGTAGGATCCCTAAATCCTACATTCACTCTTGTATTTAACTTGCCCTATTCGTACACAATAGGTCAACACGCGCAGCAGCCTGTCTGCACTTTCAAGAACTTCATGGACTGTCGTCCAAACTCTTTCAGCGGCACAGAAGGAGCGGTTGAACTCCTCCACTGGTTCGAGAAGCTAGAATCAGTATTCGAGATGTGCGAGTGCCCTGAGGCTCACAAGGTCAAGTTTGCTACTGGCACCTTGGAAGGAATCGCGCTAACCTGGTGGAACGCGTAGGTGCAGATTCTTGGGTTGGCAGCTGCTAACGCCACCCCATGGAACGATTTTAAGGAACTCATCAAGCGTGAGTATTGCACGCGTGAAGATATTCACAAGTTAGAAGACGAGCTGTACAATCTGAAAATGGTTGGGTCAGAGATCGAAGCATATACCAAACGGTCGAACGAGCTGGCCGTTCTGTGTCCAACTATGGTGGACCCTCCATACAAGCGCATTGAGTTGTATCTCAAGGGATTGGCGCCAGAAATTCAGAGCCACGTGACGTCGGCTAACCTCGAAAACATCCAGGAAATCCAACGCCTCGCTCATCGCATCACCGATCAGGCAGTGGAACAGAATAAACTGCCTAAGCGTGTCAGCGCTACTACTACAGTCACTCCTTCAGCTACTCCCGTTACCCTCAGTGACAACAAGAGGAAATGGGAGGGGGATTCAAGCAAAGCATCAGTTTCGGTTCAGTCCCAGAATCAGCAGCGAAAGACTGACAACTATCAAAGCCCTAACCAGCAGTCGTCAGGTAGCCACAGGCAGGGTGGATATCGCGGAAATCTTCCAAAGTGCAACAACTGCAACAAGCACCACAACGGTCAGTGTAACAAGGGGCGTTGTCAAAGATGCCTCAAGATGGGTCACGAGGCCAAAGACTGTAGAAGCCTTCGTCCTGCGAACCAGAATCAGCAGCAGCCTCACGCTCAGCCTAACCAACAACAGGGCAACAAAGGATGCTACAATTGTGGTGCTGAAGGCCACATCAAGAGACACTGCCCACAGCTCAACAGGAACCAGAACAACAACAACAACAATCAGGGCAATGGCAACAACAACAATGGGGGAAACAACAACGGCAACGAGGCAAGGGGCCGTGCATTCGTACTAGGTCGTGGCGACGCAGTGAACGATCCCAACGTTGTGATGGGTAAGTTTCTCCTCGACAATATTTACGTTACTGTTTTGTTTGATTCGGGTGCGGATACAAGCTATATGTCTGTGAAAATGTGTCAACTGCTAAAACGTGCACCAACACTTTTACCCACCAAACATGTAGTAGAGTTAGCTAACGGTAAAAGTCTAGAAGCCACGCACGTAGTTCAGGGTTGTAACCTTATTCTAGCTGGTCAAGCCTTTTCTATTGATCTCATTCCCATAGTTTTGGGTAGTTTCGACGTCGTGATTGGGATGGATTGGTTATCCCAACACCAAGCAGAAATCCTATGCAGCGAGAAGATTATTCGCATTCCTCGTTCTGGTCAGGAACCTCTTGAAGTTCAAGGCGACAAGAGTGGTGCAGTGGTTGGCATCATCTCATTCCTGAAGGCTCAGAAGTGCTTACGTAAAGGTCACACAGCCATTTTGGCTCTTGTTTCAGACGCATCAGTAAAGGAAAAGAAATTGGAAGATATACCAGTCGTACGTGACTTCCCTCAGGTGTTTCCTGAAGATTTACCTGGCTTACCGCCTCATCGTCAGGTTGAATTTCAGATCGAGCTCGCTCCAGGAGCAGCACCCATAGCTCGCGCACCATATCGTCTAGCTCCATCAGAATTGGAAGAACTGTCAAAGCAGCTGCAAGAACTCTTGGAAAAGGGTTTCATTCGTCCAAGCTCTTCGCCTTGGGGAGCTCCGGTACTTTTCGTGAAGAAGAAAGACGGTACGTTCAGGATGTGTATAGACTACAGGGAACTGAACAAGGTGACGGTGAAGAACCGTTATCCTCTTCCACGCATAGACGACTTATTCGACCAGTTGCAAGGGTCGTGTTACAATTCCAAGATCGACCTACGGTCAGGTTATCATCAACTGAGAGTCCGCGAGGAGGACGCCTCTAAGACAGCATTCAGAACTCGCTATGGTCACTACGAGTTCTTGGTTATGCCGTTCGGACTTACAAAAGCGCCGGCTGTATTTATGGATCTTATGAACAGGGTGTGCAAACCCTATCTCGACAAGTTCGTCATTGTTTTCATCGACGACATTCTGATCTACTCCAAGAGTCAGGAGGAACACGAGCGACATCTACGCCTTATATTGGAACTCCTTCGGAAGGAACAGTTGTACGCCAAGCTTTCTAAATGCGACTTCTGGCTACGTGAAGTCCACTTCTTAGGCCACATGGTAAACAAGGACGGGATTCACGTCGATCCATCCAAGGTAGATTCGATCAGAAACTGGCCTGCACCGCGTACGCCAACGGAAATACGCCAATTCTTGGGTTTGGCAGGTTACTACAGACGGTTTATTAAAGACTTTTCAAAGATCGCGCAACCACTTACGCTACTGACACAGAAGGGTGTCACCTACCGTTGGGGCAACACGCAAGAAACTGCTTTTCAGTATCTAAAGGATAGGCTCTGCAGCGCACCTATTCTTTCATTGCCAGAAGGCAAAGAAGACTTCGTAGTATATTGTGACGCATCCATCCAGGGTCTTGGATGTGTGTTGATGCAACGTGATAAAGTGATAGCCTACGCTTCTCGTCAACTAAAGGTTCATGAACGCAACTACACGACGCACGATTTAGAGCTGGGAGCTGTTGTTTTCGCGCTTAAGATATGGCGACACTACCTGTACGGTACCAGGTGCACGATTTACACCGATCACAGGAGTCTCGAGCATATTCTTAAGCAGAAGGATTTGAATATGCGTCAACGACGATGGGTCGAGTTACTTAACGACTACGAATGCGCTATCAAGTATCATCCAGGCAAAGCCAATGTTGTGGCTGACGCCCTCAGTCGGAAAGACACTCTACCACGGCGCGTGCGAGCGCTACAGCTTACGATTCAGTCTAGCCTTCCAGCACAGATATGAAATGCTCAGGTAGAAGCATTGAAGCCCGAAAATGTTAAGGCTGAAGCCTTACGCGGCTCACGACAACAGATGGAACAGAAGGCAGACGGCGCCTACTATGTAACGGGCCGGATATGGGTCCCTCTTTATGGCGGCCTACGCGAACTTGTGATGGATGAAGCTCACAAGTCTCGCTACTCAGTACATCCAGGGTCGGATAAAATGTACCACGACATCAGCACTACTTATTGGTGGCCTAGCATGAAGGCCCACATCGCTACGTACGTTGGAAAATGCTTGACCTGTGCGAGAGTCAAGGTTGAATATCAGAAACCAGCTGGTCTACTTCAGCAGCCTAAGATACCGCAATGGAAATGGGAGGAAATTTCCATGGATTTTGTTACAGGCTTACCTAGATCTCAGCGTGGGAACGATACAATATGGGTCATAGTTGATCGACTCACCAAGTCTGCACACTTCCTGCCGATTAAGGAAACGGATAAGTTCTCCACTCTCGCAGACGTCTATCTTAAAGAAGTTGTTTCGAGGCACGGAGTGCCCACCTCTATTATTTCGGATCGCGATGCACGATTCACGTCAGAGCTTTGGCAAGCAATGCATAAATCTTTCGGCTCACGATTAGACATGAGCACGGCTTATCACCCTCAGACGGATGGGCAGTCTGAGCGAACGATCCAAACTCTAGAAGACATGCTTCGGGCATGCGTTATCGATTTCGGCAACGGCTGGGAAAAGCACCTCCCTTTGGTGGAGTTCTCGTATAATAACAGTTACCATACCAGCATTCAAGCCGCTCCATTCGAGGCATTGTACGGACGTAAATGCCGGTCACCTCTCTGTTGGGCAGAGGTGGGGGATAGTCAGATTACGGGTCCAGAGATTGTAGTGGACGCCACAGAAAAGATAGCACAGATACGGCAACGCATGGCGGCAGCACGCGACCGTCAGAAAGCCTACGCGGACAAGCGTAGAAAGCCTTTGGAATTTGAGGTCGGAGACCGGGTTTTATTGAAAGTTTCACCCTGGAAGGGTGTGGTACGTTTTGGCAAACGGGGCAAACTGAATCCGCGGTACGTCGGACCATTCGAAATCTTAGAAAAGATTGGCAAGGTAGCCTACAAGTTGAACCTACCAGCTGAACTCGGAGCAGTTCACAATGTCTTTCACGTATCGAACTTAAGGAAGTGCCTATCAGATGAAAACCTCATCATTCCCTTTAAGGAACTCACTATCGACGAGCGGCTGCAGTTCGTCGAGGAACCAGTAGAAATCACGGACCGGGATGTGAAGGTCCTCAAAAGCAAGAGAATCCCTCTTGTTCGAGTTCGTTGGAACTCCAAACGTGGCCCAGAGTACACCTGGGAACGCGAAGACAGAATGACAGAAAAGTACCCCCAGTTATTCGAAACCAATGCTACCACTACTGAGGCTGAAGCTACTACTTCGGAATTTCGGGACGAAATTCCAGATCAACGGGGGGAGGATGTGACACCCCAGGAAAACCAGTGAACGCTATAACTTACCTAGCTTCCTCAGTGAGTGCATACCAAATTTCGGGACGAAATTTCCAATTAGTTGGGGATAATGTGACAACTCGAACTTTAGACTTGCTTTGATGTAACGTTACGTGCTTATGATAACTGAATTATATGATTTTAAATGAATATTTGTTTTGTGCGTATGTATGTTATGTGTTGCACGAGCCCAAATTACACTAACCGGTCACACAAGCCCGTTTGGGCCACACTTTGAAATCGGACTCCATCTTGGTAACCGAGTTGGGCTCGGCCCACTCCCCACTCGCAAACACAAATCCTTGGTAAGGGTTTGGTTTCTTTCATTGTTACAATTTTCACAACACACACAAACCCTATTGCTCTCTACCTCTCTCTCTCTCGGTTTGCTTAGGACCCGACGGCACAAGACCATCCGATCCTCCTCTTGTTCGGATCACCCTTCTTCACTTGTAATCGGTTAGTATGTTTGCTTGATTTATGTATGATTACCGGTTGTGAAGTGTTTATGTTGCATGATGATTTTAAGATTTGATCAATGATAGTTAGTGTTCATAAAATTGGCTTGCTCATGAACCGGATATAGGTGATTGTAATCGGCTATATGTATACGTGATTAAATCAGATTGTAACCGGTTAATATGCTAACTAAATCGGATTAATGGATGCTCATTGATTGGCTTTGTGAATGTTAGAATCGGATGTGTTGATGTGTTTAGATAAATGTTCTTGATTTTGGATTATTAATGTTCATATGAAATTCATGATAAAAGTCCTGTTTGATCGATGATATGTTTTTGGTTGATTTTGGAATTGAAACTGATTTGATCTGAATTGTGAAACTGCCTAAGTTGTTTGCTAGAATCACGGATAAGTCAATGCAGGAATTATGGAAACCAGTTACACACACGGTTGCGACTCGGAACCACTCATTGCGAGTCGGAACCCCACTCGAGGCCACAAACAGCACAAGCCGAGACAATGGTTGCGAGTCCCGTTGCGACTCGTAACCAGACCATGATGAGCCGAAATCACCAGTTGCGACTCGCAACCTCCTGTTGCGACTCGTAATCTCCGGCTGTGACTCGTAACCACTGGTTGCGACTCTAGATCGCTGATTGCGACTCGAGACCTCCTTGGCACGTACCCTGTTTTGGGCCTACACTGTCACGGGCCCAACCTTATGACTGTTATGTTATTGGACTTGTTTACATAGTTGCTAATTGGACTGTTTATGTTAATTGGGCCGACTACTTGGACTCGTTACTTGATATGAACTGCTGATACGTTTATGTGATTTGCCATGACCATACTTGATACCATACGTGATACAAACGTGCTACATACGAACCTAACTTGCATAAGTAACCATGATAGGACGTGGTTGATCCCTTACTTGTATACTTGAGCATTTTATTGTCTGCCGAGCAAACCCAGGTGAGTTCACACTCCTACTAAGGCATGGGATTCCCGGGTAGTGGGAATGGGATAAAGGCTACAATTGACTAAGAACGAACATATGCTTTTCCTAGACTATCACATACCATGATCCTCGGATGTCAGGACGGTTCCGTAGGTTAGGATAACACCTACGTGGTCATATGCCAATTACTGCCTCGGATGTCAGGCACGCACGTAAAACCTACGTGTACGCATTACTTATTTCTATCCTCGGTACAAAGGATACGTACGTGAAATCCACGTACACCCCCGCGTCTCCTATCCTCGGTTGTGAAGGATACGTACGTAAAACCTACGTACACCCCATACGCGCTACTGTTCTCGGAAGAAGAACAGGGATGATACGAGTAGTTGATACGAATAGTCTAGTGGTCACATAACATGGGAAGCCCCCACCTATATAACTTACTATCGGCCCAGTAGAGCCACCCGTTACTTACTGTTACGCATTTACTTACTGTGAACTCGCTCAACTAGTTTGTTGATCATTCTATTACATGCCTTGCAGATCGTTAGGTACATGGAGTTTGCACAAGGAGGAGCCGGTCGTTGTGGACAAGGATCGTTATTACTTTGTTAGACACTTATGACATTTCAGTACTTTTAACTTGGGTTTACAATAATGCTTCCGCTACTTAAACAATGCTTGGTTTTGAAACATCGATCATGTCTTGATGAATTACTTTAATGACTTTTATTATTAAATGCTATGTTTGATATGATTGATGGCTTGATCCTGGTCATGTCACGCCTCCCAAGCGGTGGTACTCCGCGTGTGGATTTTGGGGGTGTGACAAAAAGGGCATAATGGGCATTTATAAACATAATAATGGAAACTAGCATATAATTCAGAATACTAATGACCAGGTAATATAACTTCAGAGGGTTATACTATAACATAACACGGTCCTAATGGAAGCTTAAAAAATAAAGGATTTAAGTTAATTGGGTCAGAACTGAAAGTCAAAGCAAAAGTCAAGCTTTTGCTACTTTCGGTTGCGAACCGACCCTAAACTCAGAATTGTCGGGTTGAACATGCTTAGACATGTTCGAATAATATTTACCAAGTTATTTAAGTGATAAAATATGGTTCATGACTTCTATATTATCAGTTTTAATTACTTTATGAAAATCTGACTAGTTTGACTTTTTGACTAGTTACTTTGACCCGACAATTAACTAAGTAAACGTGATAATTAGGAGGTGCCCTTTTGAGGGTTCAACACCTACCTAATTACGATCACGTAGCCATGTTCGTTGCGAACAATGGCTTAACCGTTAAAGGTCTAACTAAAAGTCAAAGCGTTATTACGATAACGCTTGACTTTTGGCTTAAAAGCCCATAAAACGGAAACTAGTGGCTAAGGACACTTACAAAGGGTCCTAGCTTGAATTTAGAACTGAAGTGGAGTCCCCTTTTTGACAGGAGTCCCCAAGAATAAGATAGAATGAGAAAATGAGAAGAGGTGCAAATGAAATGGTTGAAGGTGATCTCTATTTATAGTGTTTAGAGAATTGATGGTTGGTTGAGAAGTGTTAGGGGATTTATCAAGATCATTACAGGTGTATAATAGGTTTTTAAAACCATTTACATGCCCCTAGGATCAATTAACATGGTTTACTAATGTGTGTTCATCAAGCAAAAACAAAAACCAGCATTTAAAACAGTCTGATGTTGCTGTATTGCTGCTGATGTGCTTGCTGGCGGCCCGCAAAGGCCTCAGGCCCAGCAGTTGCATCCCGCGACTGGGGTCCTGCCCATTTAAAAGTTTAGCAGTTGGCTGTTTTGGTCCCTGTCCTCATTTATGCATATATTAAGTTTCAAAAATGACTAGATCAGTCCCTACACTCATGTTAATCCCTTTTAGACTTTCGAAAATGTCCAGATCAGTCTTTGCACTCTTTTTAATCCCGTTTAGACTTTCGAAAATGTCCAGATCAGTCCCTGACTTCATTAAGCATGCTTTACTTTCAGAATTGACATAATTGGCACATAACTTTAAGCATGTTAGTGGTAAATCTTCGGCACACCCGGGAGTTAGACTGAGCATAATGGAGTTCCCGGTTCGTTCAAAAGATCTCTCAAAAGCGTAGTTTCACCCGTTGACGCGTTTAGTCCTTTTAACGCACAAAGGTGTGCGTAATATCGTTTAACGATATTAAAGCCTTCCATGGCCCATATTAGGCATTCCCGAGCGTATGACCAAACATTATAACACTCTAGTTCGCTTAAATGGTCACTCAAAGTTGTGGTTTTAGACGTTGATGCTTTTGGCCCCTTTAACTCGCAAACTTGCGTGTATTTTTGTTTAATAGCATTAAAGCCCTATGTAGCCCATATTGAGCATTCTCTCGAGTATGATTGCACATCACAATGCTTCGGGTTCGTTAAAAGGCCATTCAAAGGTATAATTAAACATGTTGACGCTTTTAACCCGTTTAACTTGTAAACTTGCGTGTAAAAGCCTTGAATGGTCAATACTAGGCATTCCTGAGAGTATGATCGAACAACATGAAGCTCTCGGTTTGTTAAAAGTCACTCAGAGGTAAGAATTGACATGTTGGCACTTTTAACCCTTCGTCGTGCAAACTTTCAAATAATTACGCAAACGGCTCCTCTCATCCAACAAGTGGCTCGTTTGAGAATACGGACATCGTATAAGGTCACTCAGAGGCCTTGTTTAGCCATGTTGACACTTTCAGTCCTTCCACATTCAAGGTTTTCGATTTTGACGAAATTGGTCCTCATAGTCAACATTTGACTTTATTAGGGTTTATTACACGTGTCAACACATCGTTGGACGCGATTTTACGAGGTGTTACATCCTCAACCCCTTAAAAGAAATCTCGACCTTGAGATTTGCTCAAAACATAGGAGTACTTCTGTCACGTAGTGAACATGACCTCCCGTGTATAATCGGGGCCTCTACGGCATCCCGCTTAACCTTAATAATAGGTGTATGTTTTCATTGGAGCTTCTTGATCCTTATCAGTTCCTGATCGATATCGGTTTCTTAACAACCTGAACATTTTTATTATCTGCACACTTTCATGTGACAATGCTAGCAACTCATTGGCTAGGTATTTCTTAAATTATCAATGTGGAATACATCGTGGGTTCCACCAAGCTCCTCAAGTAAGTTTTAGCTTATAGGATACAAATCTGACGTATTTGATTTCCTTGAATGGTCTTTTAAGGGCTCAACTCACCCTTTATACTGAAATGTATCATACCCTTCATGTTGGTATTTTCAATAGAGTCTTGTTCCCTACTTGGAACTTTAAGAGATCTGTGCCTTTCTTTCGCATTGCTCTTCTACCGATTACTGGCAGCTTTCAGACGATTACGGATTCATATATTTGTGACACCTGTTAGTGCATGCTTCTGTCGACTTCGTCTTGTATCGAGTCTAACATTAGATAGGATAGATCAGGGCACGTTGTATGAGGAAATAGGAGGTTTTAGTGTTAAAAGTGGTGATTCCGCTTGAACTTACTGATTCCGCTTGAAATGACATTGATCAGTTTCAAGCGAAATCACATGTATTTGATTCCGCTTGAAATGGATCATAGTCGTTCAAGCGAGACCACTTGTATCGGTTCCTGATTTTCATACCGAAGTGCTGCCGGTGTGTTTTGTGCATGTAATCTGTTATATATCAATTAGAAGTGAGTTTAAAGTGAATTGCTAGCTGTTTCTAAGTCAGTTTCTTAGTTTCCGCCTCTGAAACTGATAAAAACTCCTCTGAACGACTCGTTCGGGTCTGTACACGATCCTACAAGTGGTATCAGAGCTCAAGAGGAGGAGTTCTGCCGAATTCAGCTGGATTTCTTTGTGTTTTCTGACTTCTACACCTTCTTTCTTCAATAGAACAAGATTTCACGGTTAAAATCAGTTCAATTTTTCACAGTTTGTGTAAAAGTGCTTATTAACAAACCCTTGAAAGTTTCAAAGCAAAATTCGACTTAAAAATGGGAGAAATGGACATTCGAATTGATTCCGCTTGAACGGACATTTAGTGATTTCGCTCGAAAGTAGTTTTTCCGCTTGAAAATTTCAAGCGAAATCTGATATTCCGCTTGAAATACTTGAGATTCCGCTCCAAGTTAGGTATTCCGCTCGAAATTGTGGTTCCGCTTCAACATTTGTGTTGATTCCGCTTCAATTTGGATATTCCGCTTGAAACTGTTTGTGGGTATTTTGCTTGAAGTTGTTAGCTACTAATTCCGCTTCAAAACTTGATTTCGCTTGAAAAGGGTCCGCTTGAAATTGAAGTTGGTGATTTCACTTGAACTTAGTATTTCGCTTGAAACGTGCTGTTTTTTAAAAACGTGTTGTCGAATCATCAAAGAAGAGTTCTATAACGCATTTGCTACACCTTCGACTACTCCGTCTGTCATTGCTCAAAACATGAACTTAGAAAACGAAACCAGAACAATGCAAAAGCCTCCGAAACTTATGGGAATTGAGGAGTACCATGGATGGAAGAATCGATTTGAGAACCAGGTTTAGGCAAACCATCTAAGAGCTTGGGGAAGTATTGAAACCAAGTATGTTAGACCACAGTATGCGTTGAATGTTGACAAAATCATCTTAGAATTTTCAGATCAAGAGAGAGACAGTTATAAAGGAGAGAAAATGATGATTAGTCTTCTACAACAAGCTGTCAAAGAAGACATCTTTATTTTACTTCAGCATGATAGGAGTGCGTTTTCGATCTGGGAAGCACTTAAAAAGAAATTGAAGGAAGCACAGAAATGCTCAAGAGTAAAGCATCGTTATTGAAAAAGGAGTTTGAATTGTTTACTAGCATGTCGGGTGAAACTACAAAGACTCCCATTGAGAGATACTGTCATCTTGTGCGTACCATGTCTCAGCTGAAAATCACTAAAACTCCAGCAGAATGGGTTGAAAAGCTAGCTGACGCTATACCACAGAAAGAATGGGGTATGTATCTGATGATTCTGAAAAATTCTAGAGAGTTTAGCCGGTTGTCCATTGGTCAGTTTATTGAAAATCTGGAGGCACAGGATCTTGAACAGTAAAAGATTGCAAGAATGAACAGTTCAAGCCATCAACAAGATATCAAACTGTACTATAAAGGAAATGTTCAAACTGTTGAAGCAAGTCCAAAGATCCAAACCGCGTTTAGTGCAGGAAACCAATCTAGAACAGGCAGTCAGAGTTCAGTCAACACTAGTAGATTTTCAAATGTTAATCCTCCAAGTGTTCAAAGTGCGAGTGTTGGTAATGGGCATATGATTCAGTGCAATGTGGCATTGCATCTTCAGAATGGACAGAATTTTTCTGAAATATGGTCTACGCGGCCCGCGTAAGACACAGGTAAGGGCTACGCGGCCCGCCTGGTCTGCACAGATCAGCAACAGTTTGAAACTTTGCAGTTTTGGTCCCTGCATGCATATAAGGCTCATTTTTGGTGTTTTTAAGGCCCGTTAGGCCAACATGCCGGTTGTCGGTTTGTTTGGTCGTACGATCGCGATATTCGCTCAATTACGACGAAATGCGCACGAACGCGAAAAACGATCCAAATTGTGCGACGCATGGATTTTTCTTATGCCAAACACTAAAATAAAATATTTTAATGCTTACACAAATTTTTGGATGTCCGGATGTATTCAGATTGTAAGATATGTGCGAAAATGCAAACTTATGCACTTTTTGACGCTTTTAGTCCCTGAATGACCAAAAAGTTTATTTTAGCACACCAAACCCCTCAAAACCTATTTCTAAGCTATGTGAAGGATATTTAGGGTATGTTTAACTTATGATCAAGTTCCGGAATGTTCGTTACACTATGAATCGGCATACTTTCGCAGTTTGTCGAATTTAGTCCATGTAAGCGAATAAACTTGATTTTGCCATACCAAAGCCTTCAAAGCTTATTTCTAAGTTATGTAAAGGTTATTTGAAGTATGTTAAGCATAAATTGATGTTCCGGAGTATTTGTCGCGTTATACTAATTACGTTTACGCACCAGTTTGTGGATAACTCTCCAGAAAGCGATATATGGTTTGAAATTGAACAAAAACCAAAACTTGAAAAATGTCAAACATAAACAAACAAACATTGGGATCAAATAACTTTATTTCATTGATAACTTGAACTGTTTACAATGATTACAGACACAGGTGTCACAGTCACCCCTACTTGAGGAAATTTCGTCCCGAAATTTATTTAGAGGAAACTTGTGAGAATAGATGTAGATACTTTGCCTTCATTTGATCTTCACGTTCCCAAGTAAATTTTGGTCCATGTTTAGATTCCCAGCGAACTTTGACCAAAGGAATGCGCTTGCGTTTAAGCCACTTGACTTCACGATCCATGATTTCCACAGGTTTCCCAACAAAATGCATCGTGTTCTCAACACGAATTTCATCAAGTGGTATGTGGAGGTTCTCATCAGCTAAACACTTCTTGAGATTGGATACGTGAAAGCTTGGATGAACGTTTCCAAGTTCAGGAGGTAACTCAAGTCTGTAGGCTACCTTACCGATTCTTTCGACGATCTTGAATGGTCCAACATATCTAGGTGCAAGTTTTCCTGTCTTTCCAAATCTGATCACACCTTTCCAAGGTGAGACCTTAAGTAATAGATGATCACCGACTTGAAATTCCAAGGGCTTGCGTCGTCGATCCACGTAATTCTTTTTATGGCTCCGAGCTGTCTGAAGGTTATCGCGAACTTTCTTAACCTTATCTGTTGTCTCTAGAACGAGGTCAGGTCCAGTAAGCTGAGCCTCACCGATCTCATTCCAGCAGACTGGTGAACGACATTTTCGACCATAGAGAGCCTCGAAAGGAGCCATGTTGATGCTGGAGTGATAACTATTGTTGTAGGAGAATTCGATCAATGGAAGATACGAATCCCAACTACCAACCAAATCGATCACACAAGCTCTAAGCATATCCTCCAAAGTCTGGATTGTTCTCTCAAATTGACCATCAGATTGCGGATGATAAGCAGTGCTCAGATTAAGTTGGGTCCCCATAGCAGATTGCATGGTTCACTAAAAACGAGACGAGAAACGAGCATCTCTGTCAGAAATAATGTTCAAGGGAACACCATGTCTAGATACAATTTCATCCACATAGATCTTTACAAGCTTGTCAGCAGATAGATCCTCACGGGTCGGCAAGAAATGTGTTGACTTAGTAAGACGATCAACAATTATGTGACAACTCGAGTTTCCGACTTTCACTTTCGCATTAAATGCACGATGACTTTGACTGTTTAGTCGTTGACTTGCTTGAATTGTAACTGTACACCTTGTGTTATAACAAAAACGTATTGTATTTGCATGTGTTTGTGTTTGGTTGCATTACATGAAACCTTAAACCGTTCAATGCATGACCCGACAAATCAAGTGATTCGCCATGACCCGACCTCGACGAAACAAAGCCTGTTTCGCCAACTTGATTTCGACGAAACAAAGTCTGTTTCGCCGGCCCATCAGATTCGTCAAGCCCATTAAGGGCCCAGGACCATTATACGCGTATAAGTTATACGGAACCACTCCCTCCGTCACACTTTAGCTAAATCAGAAAAACCCTAGGGCTCTCCTTCTCAGTTGACGGCAACCTAGTGTCTCTGAAGTCTCGAACCGATCTAGTTGCTTCCCTGTTCGTTGCGGTTAGTGTGTATCTATGTGTGATTGCTTTTCTATATCATCAATTACTATTCTTGTTTGAAATCATGAAGGAGCATGCCAGATTATGACTGTGTTCATGTTTTGTTTGATGGTTTTGACTAGGCTTTGATCCATAGTGTCAGTTTGATGTTTGCAAAACTTATTGATGTTATACGGATCAAATACACGTTAAATGTCATGAATCTGCCTACATAGTTATACCTTGCTAATCATGTGTTAATTTGATGATGATGTGCGGTATTGAATGATTTCTTTATGATGATTCTGTACGATGATTAGATGATGATTCTGTGATTGATGATGATTGTATGATTGTATGTTAATCGATTTCTGTATGATTACTAGTTGATGTGGTAACGGCTGATCATGATCATTAGGGTTTCCTGCAATCTGTAACTGTTGATTGACGTAACTGAATCGGGTTCACGAAACGGGATTCTAGGCGAAACAGAAGGTTGTGTTTCGCCAAAGGGGAATTGACGAAACAGGATAGGGTTTTGGCAAAGGGTGGTTGACGAAACAGAACATGTTTCGCCAACCTGTGTTTCGCCAACAATGTGTTTCACCAACAATGTGTTTCGCAAAATGTATAATCTGTCCAGTAACTCAGTCTAATCCTGTTAAAAGTTAACTGGGATATTTAACTGCTGTTAAGTATAAAACAGTACTTGTATGATTACGAATACGTGCAATGTGATACTTGGTGTTTACTGATGCGATGTCTACTATGAATATACTTACGTGCCAACTTCATGAATTCAAACTGATTATGTATACATGCATACTCTAGGACTTGATTGATAAACTGTGAGCACATACTTAGCATACCGAGCAAACCAAGGTGAGTTCACACAGCCAAGGCATGGGGTTCCCAGGGTGGGAATGGGATTGGATGATTTATTTACGCATACTCAGATGATAGATGTTTATGGTCCACAGGGTGAGGATGGTAAATGATAAGATACGGCTAGACTAGTATATTAATTGAACTGATCTTCGCACACGCGCCGGGGTTGGCCGCGATATTATGACTATCATTCGCACACATGCCTTGGAAAGGCCGCGAACTATATACTAAAACTTCGCACACATGCCAGGGTGGCCGCGATACAAATATACCTAGTCTAGAATACTTGAAGAACTTTCCCTAATCTTCGCATACACGCCTAGAGGGCTGCGATACGAACTATTACGATACATGACTTAAAGAACGAACATAAGGCCTACATTACTATTATTATTACTGAACTGTTTACTGTGAACTCGCTCAACTAGTTGTTGACTCTCTGCTGCATGCCTTGCAGGACCTTAGGTACATATGGAGCTTGCACAGGGAGGAGCAGGTCGTTGTGGAGCATGGATCGTGGATGTTATGTTAAACACTTAAATATTTGCACTTATGTTATACAATGGGTTTTCATACTGATGCTTCCGCTACACTTTGAAACTATAATTAAGCTTTGAACACCTATCGTATTGAATGTTTGGTTTGCATTTACTTTTACTTGATGTTAATTACATGTTCGATATGATTGGTGGCTTGATCCTGGTCGTGTCACGCCTCCAAGCGGTGGTACTCCGCGTGTGGATTTTTTTGGGGTGTGATAGATTGGTATCAGAGCCATTGGTTATAGAGAACTTGGTTTTAATATGGGAAAAACGTTTTTTAAAACCAGACTATAACCGGAACAGTGCTCTCAACGATCCACAACGACGCTTCGCTCCACGTGCAAGACTCAATACCCTAGGTAATAAGGTTTACGTTTATTACCTGCTTGCTAGAACTATATAGAACTTTGCTCGTAGTATGCTTAGATTACATTACCTACTATACGTCATTACATGGGAATACCTATGTGCTTACACTCTTCTGTCATCGCACTACTCGCGAACCTTTCTCACTTACTCTACTTTTACTATGAAGATCATGTCTGGACGTGTGAACATGACTCAAGCCCAGTTGACGGCTCTTATCAATGAACGAGTAGCTGCGGCACTTGCAGCTGCACAAGCAGGTAGTATACCCTACGGATGGGATACACACTAGGATCTTTGAATCCTACATTCCTAAATCAACCTTTGTATTTAACATTGTCCTATTCTATGCACAATAGGTCAAAACGCTCCATAACCTGTCTGCACATTCAAGAACTTCATGGACTGTCGTCCAAGCACATTCAGTGGCACGGAAGGAGCAGTGGGACTACTCCATTGGTTTGAGAAGCTTGAGTCGGTATTCGAGATGTGTGAATGCCCTGAGGCTCGCAGGGTCAAGTACGCCACTGGTACTTTGGAAGGAATCGCGTTAACTTGGTGGAACGCGCAAGTACAGATCCTAGGGTTAGCAGCTGCTAACGCCACCCCTTGGAATGATTTCAAGGAGCTGATTAAACGTGAATACTGCACACGGGAAGACATCCACAAGTTGGAAGACGAGTTTTACCATTTGAAAATGACTGGGTCAGAAATCGAAGCTTATACCAAAAGGTCAAACGAGCTGGCCGTGCTGTGTCCAACGATGGTGGACCCTCCAATCAAGCGCATTGAGTTGTATCTCAAGGGGTTAGCGCCAGAAATCCAGAGCCATGTGACATCGGCTAATCTTGACAACATCCAGGCTGTTCAGCGCCTTGCTCATCGTATTACGGATCAGGCAGTAGAGCAGAACAAGCTGCCAAAACGCATCAGTGCTACCACTACTGCTGTTACTACTTCTGCTACTCCCAGTGACAACAAAAGAAAATGGGATGGGGATTCCAGCAAGGGATCAGCTTCAGTTCAGTCATAGGTTCAGCAGCGAAAGACTGACAGTTATCAGAGTCCCAGTCAGCACTCTTCAGGCAATCAGGGGCAGGGTGGATATCGGGGAATTCACCCACTATGTAATAAGTGCAACAGACACCACAGTGGATGGTGTCGCAAGGAACGTTGTCAGAGATGCCTCAAGTTAGGGCATGAAGCTAAAGACTGCAGGAGTGCGCGACCTGCGAATCAGAACCAGCAACTACAACTACCAGCTCCACAAAACCAACAGCAGCAGCCACAGCGTGGAAACCGGGGGTGTTTCCAGTGTGGGGCAGAAGGTCATTTGAAACGTGATTGCCCTCAATTGAACCAGAACCAGAATCGCAACAACAACAACAACCAGGGCAACGGGAACAACAAAAACGGGGGAAACAACAACAACAATGGCAACGAAGCTCGAGGTCGTGCTTTCGTGCTGGGTCGGGGCGACGCAATGAATGATCCCAATGTGGTTATGGGTAAGTTTCTTCTCGACGATATTTATGTTACTGTCTTATTTGATTCGGGTGCGGATACAAGTTATATATCGTTAAAAGTGAGTAAAATGTTAAAACGTACACCAACACCCCTAAACACCAAACCTGTTGTAGAGTTAGCAAATAGTAAAAGTGTAGAAGCCGCACACGTAGTCAAGGGTTGTAGCATCGTTTTAGCTGGTCAGACCTTCTTGATTGATCTTATACCCATAGTTTTGGGTAGTTTCGACATCGTCATCGGTGTGGATTGGTTATCTCAACATCACGCAGAGATTTTGTGCAAGGAAAAGATAGTTCGCATTACTCGTTCTGGCAAGGAACCTCTCGAAATTCAGGGCGACAAGAGTGGTGCTGTGGTTGGCATCATCTCTTTCTTGAAGGCTCAGAAATGTTTACGAAAGGGGCACACTGCCATCTTGGCACTTGTTACTGATACATCAGCAAAAGAAAAGAAGTTGGAGGATATTCCAGTAGTACGCGACTTTCCTCAGGTGTTTCCTGAAGATTTACCTGGGCTACCGCCTCACCGCCAGGTCAAATTCCAGATTGAGTTAGCTCCTGGAGCAGCACCAATAGCCCGCGCACCGTATCGTTTGGCTCCAACTGAACTGGAAGAACTGTCAAAGCAACTACAAGAGCTCTTGGAAAAGGGCTTCATTCGTCCAAGCTCTTCACCTTGGGGAGCTCTAGTGTTATTCGTGAAAAAGAAGGACGGTACTTTCAGGATGTGTATAGACTACCGGGAACTCAACAAGGTGACGGTGAAGAACCGTTATCCTCTTCCACGTATTGACGACTTGTTCGACCAGCTGCAAGGGTCGAGTTACTACTCCAAGATAGACTTGAGGTCAGGGTATCATCAGCTGAGAGTCCGGGATGAGGACGTCTCCAAAACTGCATTCAGAACGCGTTACGGTCACTACGAGTTTCTAGTCATGCCTTTTGGGATTACGAACGCGCCTGCAGTTTTCATGGATCTTATGAACAGGGTGTGCAAACCCTATCTGGACAAGTTCGTCATTGTCTTCATCGATGACATTCTGATTTACTACAAGAGTAAGGAGGAGCACGAGCAGCACCTACGATTGATTTTGGAACTTCTTCGAAAGAAACAATTGTACGCCAAATTTTCTAAATGTGACTTCTGGCTTCGTGAAGTCCATTTCTTCGGCCATGTGGTAAACAGGGATGGGATTCATGTCGATCCATCCAAGGTAGATTCGATCAGAAACTGGCCTGCACCGCGTACACCGACAGAAATACGCCAATTCTTGGGTTTGGCGGGTTATTACAGACGATTCATCAAAGACTTCTCGAAGATCGCACAGCCGCTTACACTACTGACACAGAAAGGTGTCACCTACCGTTGGGGAGATTCCCAGGAAACCGCTTTCCAGTATCTGAAGGATAGGCTTTGCAGCGCTCCTATTCTCTCATTGCCAGAGGGCACGGATGATTTTGTGGTCTACTGTGACGCGTCGATACAGGGGCTTGGGTGTGTATTGATGCAACGGGATAAAGTTATTGCTTACGCTTCGCGGCAACTCAAGGTTCATGAACGGAATTACACGACGCACGATTTAGAGCTGGGAGCTTTTGTTTTCGCGCTTAAGATATGGCGACACTACCTGTACGGTACCAAGTGCACAATTTACACCGATCACATGAGTCTCGAGCATATTCTTAAGCAAAAGGATTTGAACATGCGTCAACGAAGATGGGTCGAACTTCTGAACGATTACGAATGCGCCATCAAGTACCATCCAGGCAAGGCCAATGTTGTGGCTGATGCCCTCAGTCGGAAAGATACTACACCTAGGCGTGTACGAGCTTTGCAACTCACCATTCAGTCCAGTCTTCCTGCATAGATACGAACTGCTCAGATTGAAGCATTGAAACCCGAAAACGTCAAGGCTGAAGCCTTACGCGACTCAAGGCAACAAATGGAACAAAAGGAAGACGGCGCCTACTATGTAACAGGGCGTGTTTGGGTCCCACTTTATGGCGGTTTACGAGAGCTTGTGATGGATGAAGCACACAAGTCTCGCTACTCGGTACATCCAGGGTCGGATAAAATGTACCACGATCTCAAAACAACATACTGGTGGCCTAGCATGAAAGCCCACATCGCTACTTACATCGGCAAGTGTTTGACATGTGCAAAGGTCAAGGTGGAGTATCAGAAACCAGCGGGCCTACTTCAGCAACCCAAGATACCGCAATGGAAATGGGAAGAAATTTCCATGGATTTTGTTACAGGCCTACCCAGATCCCAGCGTGGGAAAGATACTATATGGGTGATCGTAGATCGACTCACCAAGTCTGCACACTTCCTGGCTATTAAGGAAACGGATAAGTTCTCCACTCTCGCAGACGTTTATCTTAAAAAAGTTGTTTCGAGGCACGGGGTGCCCACCTCTATCATTTCGGATCGGGATGACACGATTCACGTCAGAGCTATGGCAAGCGATGCACAAATCTTTTGGCTCACGGCTAGACATGAGCACAGCATATCATCCTCAGACGGATGGGCAGTCTGAGCGCACGATCCAGACTCTCGAAGACATGCTTCGGGCATGCGTAATCGACTTCGGCAACAGTTGGGAAAAGCATCTTCCCTTGGTGGAGTTCTCATACAATAACAGTTATCACACCAGCATACAAGCTGCTCCATTCAAGGCATTGTACGGGCGTAAATGCCGGTCACCTCTCTGTTGGGCAGAGGTGGGGGATAGTAAGATCACGGGTCCAGAGATTGTAGTGGACGCCACGGAAAAGATTGCGCAGATACGACAACGGATGGCGGCAGCTCGCGACCGTCAGAAAAGCTACGCGGATAAGCGTAGGAAACCGTTGGAATTTCAGGTCGGGGACCGGGTTTTACTTAAAGTTTCACCCTGGAAGGGTGTGGTTCGCTTTGGCAAGCGAGGCAAACTAAATCCGCGGTACGTCGGACCGTTTGAGATCATTGAGAAGATTGGCAAAGTGGCATACAAGCTAAACTTACCAGCTGAACTCGGTGCAGTTCACAATGTCTTTCACGTGTCAAATCTGAAGAAGTGCCTGTCAGATGAGACACTCATAATTCCTTTGAAGGAACTCACTATCGACGAGCGGTTGCAGTTCGTCGAGGAACCAGTTGAAATCACGGACCAGGATGTTAAGGTCCTCAAGAACACGAGAATCCCTCTTGTTCGCGTTCGTTGGAACTCCCGTCGCGGCCCAGAGTTCACCTGGGAGCGTGAAGATCAAATGAAACTCAAGTATCCCCAGTTGTTCGTGAACAGCACAACCACTGCTGAGGCTGAAGCTACCATGGAATTTTGGGGCGAAATTCCAGATCAACGGGGGGAGGATGTGACACCCCAGGAAAACCAGTGAACGATACAACTCACCTAGCTTCCTCAGTAACCGTATACCAAATTTCGGGACGAAATTTCTTTCAAGTTGGGGATAATGTGACAACTCGAGTTTCCGACTTTCACTTTCGCATTAAATGCACGATGACTTTGACTGTTTAGTCGTTGACTTGCTTGAATTGTAACTGTACACCTTGTGTTATAATAAAAATGTATTGTGTTTGCATGTGTTTGTATTTGGTTGCATTACATGAAACCTTAAACCGTTCAATGCATGACCCGACGAATCAAGTGATTCGCCATGACCCGACCTCGACGAAACAAAGCCTGTTTCGCCAACTTGATTTCGACGAAACAAAGTCTGTTTCGCCGGCCCATCAGATTCGTCAAGCCCATTAAGGGCCCAGGACCATTATACGCGTATAAGTTATACGGAACCACTCCCTCCGTCAAACTTTAGCTAAATCAGAAAAACCCTAGGGCTCTCCTTCTCTGTTGACGGCAACCTAGTGTCTCCGAAGTCTCGAACCGATCTAGTTGCTTCCCTGTTCGTTGCGGTTAGTGTGTATCTATGTGTGATTGCTTTTCTATATCATCAATTACTGTTCTTGTTTGAAATCATGAAGGAGCATGCCAGATTATGACTGTGTTCATGTTTTGTTTGATGGTTTTGACTAGGCTTTGATCTATAGTGTCAGTTTGATGTTTGCAAAACTTATTGATGTTATACGGATCAAATACACGTTAAATGTCATGAATCTGCCTAAATAGTTATACCTTGCTAATCATGTGTTAATTTGATGATGATGTGCGGTATTGAATGATTTCTTTATGATGATTCTGTACGATGATTAGATGATGATTCTGTGATTGATGATGATTGTATGATTGTATGTTAATCGATTTCTGTATGATTACTAGTTGATGTGGTAACGGCTGATCATGATCATTAGGGTTTCCTGCAATCTGTAACTGTTGATTGACGTAACTGAATTGGGTTCACGAAACGGGATTCTAGGCGAAACAGAAGGTTGTGTTTCGCCAAAGGGGAATTGACGAAACAGGATAGGGTTTCGCCAAAGGGTGGTTGACGAAACAGAACATGTTTCGCCAACCTGTGTTTCGCCAACAATGTGTTTCGCCAACAATGTGTTTCGCCAAATGTATAATCTGTCCAGTAACTCAGTCTAATCCTGTTAAAAGTTAACTGGGATATTTAACTGCTGTTAAGTATGAAACAGTACTTGTATGATTACGAATACGTGCAATGTGAAACTTGGTGTTTACTGATGCGATGTCTACTATAAATATACTTACGTGCCAACTTCATGAATACAAACTGAGTATGTATACATGCGTACTCTAGGACTTGATTGATAAACTGTGAACACATACTTAGCATACCGAGCAAACCAAGGTGAGTTCACACAGCCAAGGCATGGGGTTCCTAGGGTGGGAATGGGATTGGATGATTTATTTACGCATACTCAGATGATAGATGTTTATGGTCCTTAGGGTGAGGATGGTAAATGATAAGATACGGTTAGACTAGTATATTAATTGAACTGATCTTCGCACACACACCGGGGTTGGCCGCGATATTATGACTATCATTCGCACACATGCCTTGGAAAGGTGGCGAACTATATACTAAAACTTCGCACACATGCCAGGGTGGCCGCGATACAAATATACCTAGTCTAGAATGCTTGAAGAACTTTCCCTAATCTTCGCATACACGCCTAGAGGGCTGCGATACGAACTATTACGATACATGACTTAAAGAACGAACATAAGGCCTACATTACTATTATTATTACTGAACTGTTTACTGTGAACTCGCTCAACTAGTTGTTGACTCTCTGCTGCATGCCTTGCAGGACCTTAGGTACATATGGAGCTTGCACAGGGAGGAGCAGGTCGTTGTGGAGCATGGATCGTGGATGTTATGTTAAACACTTAAATATTTGCACTTATGTTATACAATGGGTTTTCATACTGATGCTTCCGCTACACTTTGAAACTATAATTATGCTTTGAACACCTATCGTATTGAATGTTTGGTTTGCATTTACTTTTACTTGATGTTAATTACATGTTCGATATGATTGGTGGCTTGATCCTGGTCGTGTCACGCCTCCAAGCGGTGGTACTCCGCGTGTGGATTTTTTTGGGGGTGTGACAGATTACCCAGATGGCATCATGACCTTTATTTGTGCGCAGAAGTTCGGTAATGAGATCCATAGCGATGTTTTCCCATTTCCAAACTGGAATCTCTGGTTGCTCCAATAAGCCAGAGGGATGTTGATGTTCAGCCTTAACCTTAAGAAAAGTAAGGCATTTTGAAACATATAAGGCTATGTCTTTCTTCATACCAGGCCACCAATAATGAGTACGAAGATCCTTATACATCTTGTCTGAGCCAGGATGAATAGAATAACGAGACTTATGAGCTTCATCCATAAGCAAGGTGCGAAGATCATCTTGGCTTGGGACCCACAAATGGTCCATGAAATAATATGATCCATTGTCCTTCAGTTCAAGATCAGGCTTAATGTGACAGGGCAATCCTTACCCATCAAACCTTGTGAAACACAAGTATGTTGAGCCTGAGAGATGCGGGCTTGGATATTAGATCGAGCTTGAATATCAGATTGAACACGGACACAATGAAGCTTGACACGTTCTTTACGACTCAATGCGTCAGCCACGACATTCGCCTTACCAGGATGGTAGTGAATTTCGCAATCATAGTCGTTTAGAAGTTCAACCCATCGTCGTTGCCTCATGTTGAGTTCTTTCTGATTAAAGATAAGCTGAAGACTTTTGTGGTCAGTGAAAACCACGCATTTTCTACCATATAAATAGTGTCTCCAGATTTTAAGAGCGAATACAACTGCACCTAACTCAAGATCATGAGTGGTGTAGTTCTTCTCATGCACCTTCAACTGCCTTCATGCGTAGGCTATGACTTTGTTCCTTTGCATGAGAACACAGCCAAGACCCAAGTTCGATGCATCACAATACATGACAAAATCATCATTGCCCTCAGGCAAAGATAGAATAGGCGGGTCACAAAGCTTCTGCTTCAAGGTCTGAAATGCTTCCTCTTGTTTGGCTCCCCATTCAAAGGGTTTGCTCTTCTGAGTTGGAGCAGTTAGGGGAACTGCAATCTTTGAGAAGTTCTCGATGAAGCGGCGGTAATAACCCGTGAGACCAAGAAAAGAACGAACCTCTATAGAAGTAGTAGGCGTATCCCAATCCTTAATCGCACTGATCTTGGAGGGATCTACATTGAACTTCTTTAAGCCAAAATTCACACTTAGAGAATTTGGCGAAAAGTTGCTCTTTCTTCAGGAGTTCCAGAGTAAGATGAAGATGTTGCTCATGATCAGCTTGTGTCTTAGAATATATCAAAATGTCATCAATAAAAACGATGATGAACTTATCCAAATAAGGCTTGCAGACCCTATTCATCAAGTCCATGAAAACAGCAGGAGCATTAGTTAAACCGAATGGCATAACTGTGAACTCATAATGCCCATAACGAGTGCGGAAAGCAGTCTTGGGAATATCTTCTTCATGCACACGAAGCTGATGATACCCAGAACGCAGATCAATCTTTGAAAAATAAGAAGCACCTTGTAACTGATCAAAGAGATCATCAATGCGAGGTAGGGGATATCGATTCTTGATGGTAAGCTTGTTAAGATCACGGTAATCGATGCACATCCTGAAAGATCCATCCTTCTTCTTGAAAAAAAGAACGGGAGCACCCCAAGGTGAAAAGCTAGGACGAATAAAACCTTTGTCAGAAAGCTCCTGAAGCTGCTTAGACAACTCTTGCATCTCAGACGGTGCAAGACGATATGGAGATCTGGCAATGGGATTTGCACCAGGTACAAGATCAATACGGAACTCGACTTGGCGCGTTGGGGGTAAACCAGGTAACTCTTCAGGAAACAACTCAGGATAATCCCGAACAACAGGGATATCTTGAATAGACTTCCCTTTGCCTTTATCTGCTATGACATGTGCCAAGAAGGCCACATAGTTCTTTCACAGATACTTCTGAGCTTGAAAACAAGACATGAGCTTGAGGCTACTAGCAGGTTTCTCACCACGAACCTACAGGATCTCACTTGACGAGAGCGGAACACGAACAATCTTCTCGAAATAAACTACCTCTGCGTGATGCTTGGCTAACCAATCCATACCCACTATAACGTCGAAACTCCCAAGTTGCATTGGCGTGAGGTCGATGGGAAAAGATGGTAATGAAGGTTCAACTGGCAGTTTCGAAGAACAGAATCAAGAACAACGGGATCACCACTAGCGACTTCTACTTTCAAAGGCTTTCCTAGTTTCGTTCTAGACACGCGAAGCAATGGCTCAAAAGATAACGATAGAAAACTCTTATCGGCACCTGAATCAAAAAGAACAGATGCAGGTTGATTATTAACAAAGAACGTACCGTTGACCACTTGTCTGCTTGCGCCTCTTGTGCATTCATATTAAAGACTCGCCCACGAGCCTGAGCCTGATTCGGATTCACCAACCTTGGACATTGATTCCTGTAGTGGGTCAGATCCCCACAATTATAGCAAGAACCAGGTGGGTAGTGAGGTCATGCAGCTTGAGCCTGTTGCTGAGCAGGAGGATGAGCAACTTGTTGAACTGGGTTCTGAGCTGCCCGATTCTGATTAGCAGGAAGACGGCATGTGGCAGCGAGATTACCAGACCTTCCACAGTTGGTGCAATAACGACACTGGAGGTGTGGCTAATGATGACCGTTACACCTGTTGCATTGAGGTGCATTGTCAAGGTATGGTTTCTTGGCAAGTGGTTGCGCAAGCTAATTTGGAGCTGCTTGGTTTGCCTGTGTGGTAACGGCGAAGTTTTGGGAAGCCTTTCGCTTCCTAGACTTCTTAGCAGACTCAGCTTTCTTTCCCTTCTTGTTCTCACCTTTCTTGCTTTCACCTTTGTCAGACGACTGTTTCTTATCCTTATCACCCTTTCTGTGCAGCTTACCCTTTCAAACCTGCGACTCAGTCAATGTCGCTGCAAACTCGATCGCCTGACAGACTGTGGTAGGGTTACTACCAGTAACAATGTCTTGCACGGAGTCAGGCAAGCCATCAATATACCTCTCGATAGCCTTCTCGAGTGGGGTAACCATGGTTGGGCAAAGTAAACTCAACTCCTCATACCTGTCACTGTAAGCCCGATGCTCACCACTATCCTGCTTCAAGTCATCGAACTCACTTTCTAAAGCCCTTAATTCATGACGAGGACAAAACTCCCTCATCATAAGAGTCCTAAGTTCAGCCCATGTCTGTGCTAACGCAAACTCAGCACCACGGTCTCTCATAACCCCGTTCCACCATGTAAGAGCCCTCTTCTGAAATATGCTGGAAGCAAACTCGACTTTCTGATTTTCAGGACACTGAACATGACAAAACGTACTCTCAATGCTCTCGAACCACTGTAGGAGCCCAGTTGCTCCTTCAGAACCACTAAACTTGAGTGGTTTAGCCGAATTAAAACTCCTGAAATTGCATGGAGCATTCTGGTTATTGTTGGCTTGGTTCACTTGAGCAATAATGTTTGGGAGTACAGCAGCCATATGTTGCACCATGATATCTGCCATTTCAGCATTAGATAGCGGATTTTCGCGTCGAGGAGGCATTCTAAAAGAGGAAACATGAGAGGAAACGAGTGAGATGATTAAATGAAAAGAATGAGATGAAAAAAAAATCGACCAAAGCAAAGATGGTGGTCATTCGTTCGTTACCACAAAGCAAACAAACGACACACAGTGATTAATCAAAGTAAATGGGTTAAAAATAATGTATCGCGAAGACATGCTCCCCTATAAGTGGACACTCACCCCAAGAGTTCCCAGGTAAGAGTGACCGGTCCGATTATGTGGATTTGTACGAACACTCTAGCCTTAGACAGAAAACCCAGGGTACAGGCATTCACTCTTCCAGTTTGCACGTGTTCACACTATTTAGAACCCAAAACTTTGACGAGATTTTGAAAACTTGGAAGGCACAAGGCCAAAAGAGTAATTCAAAAATGGATGATAAATTTTTCAAGATCATTTTGAAAAATCAAAAGGGTTCAAAACCATATAATAAATCATTAAAAACAGATGATTAATTTTCAAAAATCATTTCGGGAAATTGGGTTCTTGTTTTGGAAATCACCTAAGGATAGGTGAAGTGCATGTTTTAAGATCTAAACACAAGATAACTTGTGTTGGGGTCCTAGAAAGGTTATAGTCTAGTTCAAAGCATTACTAATAACCTAATTCCATATAACCATTGGCTCTGATACCAACTCTTCTGTCACACCCCGACCACGTAAAACATCAAATCGTGGCGGAAACATCGGGGAGTGTTGTAACAGAATTATTGTTTCACAACCATGGCATTTAAAGTTATGTTTTATTTATCAAACATGGGAGTTACACTGTCTTAAACGAAAGAAAACAAGAGTACACAACAAAATTAAACTAGTTCTAGCTTCATTTTGAAGTCACTAAAGCACAAGTCGGCCCTAGTGTGTCACGAACATCCTATGCAACAGCTCCTGAAAACACATGTGAAAATAGGTACGTCAGCATAAAAATGCCTATGAGATACACAGGTTTTATGAAAATAAGATTCATGACTTAGGTTTAAAGAAAATGTTTAGTAAAAATCAGTCATGAATCTTGTCAAGTGTTTTCTTTTATAAATCATTTGAAAAGCGATAATAAAATCAGATGATATGTATATATAAACTAATAATGTATGGTTAAATGAATAACCAAGTAAAATGAGTTTGTATAAATTAAGTTATTTGTAAAACAATGTTTAAGTAAAAATATGTTGTATGTGTAATACGTCTAAGTTGAAATGATTTAAATAGCGCTACGATCTGTAATACCATAAACGCACTTATATATAGGAAGTACCAGCGGCGTATCCACCATGCTTTTATCATATTACATGTCGCCTCGTTATGTAAATCACTTACCCAAATAAACCACCAAAATGTAATGTTCAAACCAATAGTCAAATGTTTATGTGTAAGCAAAGTCTATTTTCAAATGTAAATCATGTAATGTGTAAACAAACGTCATGTATGGTAAGTAAAAAGTAACTACTTAAACCAAATGTAAAAATGTATAAAACAAAGTGTTTTGAATAAATCAAAAAGTCATGTTTTGCAAAATAAATGCATGCTTTACTGATACAAACACTTATGTGGTAAGTTAAACGTATACATTCAAGCCTTGAGACTATAGGATAACCTTAGAGTAAAGGTTATCAAAAATGTTTTCGGATTCAGTCATTCCTTATATCCAAACAATCCTAGGATATTAGGAATGGGAGTTGTCAAGTCCTATGGTACCACTACTTACTACTGAGCAGCGTAGCTAATGTTAATGAACATATTTTAGTCCCGTTGAACAAACCAAATGTCATACCAAATGTAAACATGTTATGTGAAAACAATGTACTAAGTATGCTAAGTTAACATACAAAGCAGAAAAGTCATGTAAATCAATGTGCTAGCATGCTCAGTAACATACATAGCAGAAATGTAATGTAAAACAATGTACTAAGTATGCTAAGTTAACATACAAAGCATAAAATGTAATGTAAAACAATGTGCTAGCATGCCAAGTAAACATACATAGCAAAAGATGCAAGAAATCATGTACTATATGTGTACTAATGAACATAGCATGAATAAGATATGAAAACATGGAAATCACGAAAGTAACAAGTAGGCACATGTGTTTCACCCCAAAACATTTGAAAAACAGTAAAAGAGGGGTCTATGTACTCACTTGGGATTGCTCAATAGTCTTTAGATAACCACCAAGCAATGCTAGAAAGATCACGGAATCAAACGGCACCTAATATAGGTAACTACGTTAATAAACAGACCTAATCAGAGGATCGGGTAGAATGAGGTTTCGTAAACCAAACGAGTGTAAGAACTCATGTAATATGCTTTAACAAAGCTCACATTCTGAAACGGAACCTATCCTAAGTGCTTACGACCCATTACGACTCGTTTAGGTAGCTTACGCTACTTTAAAGCGTCGTTCGCATAAAATGCGTTCGGACCGCCTAACTAGTCCTATGACAAGTAAAATATGCCTTAACATGTCTAATATAGTTGCCTAATCAGTTTAGATGTCAAAATTTATGTTACATATGCTTAAAATGAATTTTGGCGTGAAAAGGGCATTTTGGTAATTTTCCTAAGGCATATATACTACCTATCATACAACTAACAAAATGTCGTGACCATAAGGTATAACCTCGGAAGGTTATTCCCTATATAACTATGGTCACCTAATGTGTTTGGTCGGATCCTAATGATCGACCAAACGAGTCGGGTTCGAAGTATAAGCGATTGATTAGATCGCTTACCTTACGACCCTATATAAGCACAAAATCTAAAGTGACGAGCTAAACATGTTAAAACATGTTTAACGAGGTTTGAAAACAGGTTTGGTATCAAAACAAAGGGTTTTGATACCTAAAAGTAGTTTGGTTACAAAATACGCAAGAATACGCATTTTGGCCGAAACTACGACTCGTCACTAAGCCTAGATATCGTGGTAATCAGTAGGTATAGTCACTAGGGACTATAACCATCGTGATTACGCTCACGTTATGAAGTTCAAACGAACTTCGTATTGACCATAAACTGGTCAATGCAGAAAGTCAAACGCAGTTTGACTTTTAAGCTAAAAACGCATAAAAGAACGAAAGAAGACTTACAACGGGTCCAAGAACGGAAGTTTTGATCTAATAATTCCCAGGTATGAAGGTTTATCCTTCAACTTAGGGAAAAATCTCATCAAAGTGTGAGTTGGGGTTGAAATGGGTGGGGGTATTTATAGTTTTCACACAACCATTAAGATCGTTCATCGTAAACCGTGCTTCGATCTCATCCGTACATGTGCACCCATGGTTTTGCATAACCATGGGCACTTAAAAATGGCCCATAGTTTGCTAAAATACCATGTGTTGGTGCACTGAATGTCTGTTTACTACGTCTTAATTGAGTCTTAGGTCTAGATAGGTTATTGGAGTTTGGAGTTGAAAAGTGGATTTTAGATTGTAATTCCGCTCGAAATGACAAGAATCATTTCAAGCGAAATTAGGATTTTATATAATTCCGCTTCAAGATGTCAAAGTTGTGATTCCGCTCCAAGTGTTACTTGGTGATTCCGCTTGAGAGTGATCACATGGGGTTCCGCTTGTACTGTTTCAAGCGAGACTATATATATATGATGTGTGATCTCATTCAGTAACGTTGGAGCGGAATTAGATCATGTGCTAGGTGTTGAACTGCTGTCAAAATTTACTCAGAAAACATTAATAGAGAGGAAATTGAAAGGATAAAGCTGTGTGACTTTGTTTACTTTGATTCCGCCTCTGTAAACGAAGATGAACTGCCTTTTACTGACTGTTTAGGGTCACAACACGGGCCAACACCATATGCAAGTGGAAAAATCAGTTGGAAATAGCTGGAAACAGCTGGAAAAAGAATCTGTGCAAATCTGATGTTAGTACGTGGCCCGCGTAAGACACAGGTAAGGGCTACGCGGCCCGCCTAGTCTGCACAGATCAGCAATAGTTTGAAACTTTGCAGTTTTGGTCCCTGCATGCAAATAAGGCTCATTTTGGTGTGTTTAAGGCCAGTTAGGCCAACTTTAAGGGCCTACAATTATTCCTAAACATAGTGGACATGAAACATGCTCAAAAATATGCCGGTTGTCGGTTCGTTTGGTCGTACGATCGCGATATTCACTCAATTACGACGAAATGCGCACGAACGCGAAAAACGATCCAAATTGCGCGACGAATGGATTTTTCTTATGCCAAACACTAAAATAAAATATTTTAATGCTTAGATAAATTTTTGGATGTCCGGATGTATTCAGATCGTAAGATATGCGCGAAAATGCAAACTTATGCACTTTTTGACGCTTTTAGTCCCTGAATGACCAAAAAGTTTATTTTAGCACACCGAACCCCTCAAAGCCTATTTCTAACCTATGTGAAGGATATTTAGGGTATGTTTAACTTATGATCAAGTTCTGGAATGTTCGTTACAGTATGAATCGGCATACTTTCGCAGTTTGTCGAATTCAGTCTCTGTAAGCGAATAAATTTGATTTTGCCATACCAAAGCCTTCAAAACTTATTTCTAAGTTATGTAAAGGTTATTTAAAGTATGTTAAGCATAAATTAATGTTCCGGAGTATTTTTCGCAATATACTGATTACGTTTATGCACCAGATTGCGTTTAACTCTCTAGAAAGCGATATAGAGTTTGAAATTGAACAAAAACCAAAACATGAAAAATGTCAAACATAAACAAACAAACATTGGGATCAAATAACTTTATTTGATTGATAACTTGAACTATTTACAATGATTACAGACACAGGTGTCACACATATGTATTGACAAGTATTGTAAAACTGATAACATGAGATATAGTTTGTCCCATGTTATTTATGAAAATTATATGTACCATTGTGTATATGAAAACAATTTTGAAAATGTTTTCAAAATGTGTCGGTTGATTGTATTTACCAGAGAAAACTAACGTATTTTCAAAAGACTAAGTTACAGGTACAAATACGTAAATAGGTTGGAAGTTGCCCGGTAATGCTAGAAGAGGAATTTGCAACTCCTTTGCATAAGCCTAATTGTCTATTGAACTGCTTTTGTATATATTGATCCACCTGTGGATTATTATTACAAACTCATCTGTAATTATTACTTTGGTATTTTCGGACATTTGAGTTGGTAATAATATTTTATATTCCAAGACTTCCGCTGTGCTATTCTATGTATGTTTGACTATGACGATACCAATCTTACGTCACGATACTCCCCACCGGGCCCACCGGGTTGTGACACCTGTGCCTCCACAGCCGTCAAACAAATACCAAACCAATGAAATATTGTATTTCATACTTGAGATTTGAATAAATATGTGCATCATTTGCATATATCAATTCTTGTTCGATTTCGAGCTCTAAATCGCTTTCTGGAAAGTTATACGCGCACTAATGCGTAAACGTAATCATTTTAACGCGACAAACACTCCAGAACAGTCACATGGGCTTAACATACATTAAATAACCTTTACATAACTTATAAATAAGTTTTGAAGGCCTTGGTGTGGCAAAATCAACTTTATTCGCTTACAGGGACTAATCTCGACAAACTGCGAAAGTATGCCAATTCATACTGTAGAAAACATTCCAGAACATGATCATAAGTTAAACATGCCCTAAATATCCTTTACATAGCTTAGAAATAGGCTTTGAGGTGTATGGTGCGCTAAAATAAACTTTTTGGTCATTCAGGGACCAAAAGCGTCAAAAAGTGCATAAGTTTGCATTTTCGCGCATATCTTACGTTCTGATTACATCCGGACATCCAAAAATTTATGTAATCATTAAAATATTTTATTTTAGTGATTGGCTTGATAAAATTCCATTCGTCGCGTAATTTGGATCGTTTTTCGCGTCTGTTCGTGTTTCGTCGTAATTAACCGAACAACGCAACCGTACGACCAAACGAACCGACATCCGACATATTTTTGAGCATATTTTAAGTTTCCTATACTTTAACTTCATCTTAGAGCCTTTAAATGAGGTTAACGGGGCTTAAACGTGTCAAGAATGCATCGAAAACCAAGTTCTGGGCTGCAGGGGCTAAAGTTGACAAATCTGCCAAACTTTGGCCTGGAGGGGCGCGTAAGACTCTTCCTGAGTCTACGCGGCCCGCGTAAAAATGCCCAGATCTGGAAAAATGATTTATAGCCATTTCCAGCTGTTTCCAACACTTGAAAATGGTTTTTGAACATCCTAGGGGCTATTTTGGGGCACCCATGGTATTCTAAAACCATGGGCACACATGTAAGGTCCAGATCGAAGCTCGGTTTTCGATGAACGATCCTAACGGTGACCTGAAAACTATATAAACCCACTTCCATTTCACTTCCAACCCACACCTTGATCTGATTTCTCTAAATTGAAGGATAAAATCCTTCATACCTGAGTATATCTAGATCAAATCTCCATTTCTTGGACCTCTTGTAAGTATTCTTTTGTTCTTTTACGCGTTTTAAGCACGAAAGTCAAACTATGTTTGACTTTCAGCTTTGACCAGTTTATGGTCAACACGAAGTTCGTTTGAACTTCGCAACGTGAGCGTAATCACGATGGTTATAGTCCCTTGTGACTGTACCTACTGATTACCACGTTATTTAGGCATAGTGACGAGTCGTAGTTTCGGTCAAAATGCGCATTCTTGTGTATTTTGCAACCAAACTACTTTTGGGTATTTAGACCCTTTGTTTTGATACCAAACTTGTTTTCTAACTTCGTTAAACATGTTTTAACATGTTTAACTCGTCACTTTAGGTTTAGTGCTTATATAGGGTCGTAAGATAAGCGGTCTAAACAACCGCTTGGACTTTCGAACCTGACCCGTTTGGTCGATCATTAGGATCCAACCAAACATGTTTTGTGACCATAGTTGTATAGGGAATAACCTTCCGAGGTTATACCTTATGGTCACCTCGTTTAAGTAGTTGTATGATAGGTAATTTATATGCCTTAGGAAAATGACCAAAATGCCCTTTTTATGCATAAATTCATTTTAAGCATATGTTACCTAAATTTTGACATCTAAACTGATTAGGCAACATTATTAGATGTGTTTAGGCATATAATACTTGTCATAGGACTAGTTAGGCGGTCCAAACGCGTTTTACGCGAACGACGCGTTCAAGTAGCGTAAGCTACCTAAACTGTCACACCCCGACCACGTGGGACAACCAAACGTGGCGGAAATGTCGGGGAGTGTTGTAACAGAATTAATTGTTTCACAACCACGGCATACAAAGTTACGTTTTATTTACCAACAAGAGTGTTACATTGTCTCAAAACATGAAATAAAGAGTTCAGAACATAATTAAACTAGTTCTATCTTCATTTTAAGTCTCTAAGGCAGAGGTCTGCCCTAGTGTCGCAATCATCATCCTAAGCGATAGCTCCTGAAAACATATGTGAAAGTAGGTACGTCAGCATAAAAATGCCTGTGAGATACATAGGTTTGTGAAAATAGGATTCATGACTTAAGATTAAGAAAATGTTTAATAAAAGAATAATACATGGTTAAATAAAAAACCAAGTAGAATGAATTGTATAAAAGAAGTTGTTTGTAAAACAATGTCTTGTGAAAGATATGTTATTTGTATAAAATGTTATATGTCTAAATTGAAATGATTCAAATAATGCTACGATATATAATACCATACAAACACTTATATATAGGAAGTACCAACGGCGTATCCACCATGCTTGTATCATATTACACACGTCTCGTTACTTAAATCACTTAAATAAACCACCCATGTGTAAAGTCCATGTTTAAACCAATTGTCAAAAAGTCCTCGTATAAGCCATGTCAAATGTTAAAAGTCTAAATGTAGTCAAGTAATGTGTAGCAAATGTTATGTATTGTAAGTAAAGTATTATCACATAATACAAATGTAGAAATGTACAAAACAAAGTATTTTGAATATATCAAAAGGTTATGTTTTGCAAAGTAAATGCATGTTACATTGATACAAACATTTATGTGGTAAGTTAACGCATACATTCAAGCCTTGAGACAGTTGGATAACCCTAAGTCAAGGTTATCAAAAGAAATGTTTTCGGATTCAGTCATTCCTTACATCCAAACAAACCCGGGATGTCAGGAATGGGATTTGTCAAGTCCTATGGTACCACTACTTACTACCGAGCGGCGTAGCTAATGTTAATGAACGTATGTAAGTCCCGTTTATGCAAACCAAATGTTATAGCAAATGTGCACATGTTATATGAAAACAATGTACTAAGTATGCTAAGTTAACATACAAAGCAGAAAAGTCGTGTAAATCAATGTGCTAGCATGCTATCAGTCAACATACATAGCAGAAATGTAAAGTAAAACAATGTACTACGTATGCTCACAATGGACATACATAGCATGAAATGTAATGAAATCATGTACTATAATGTACTAATGAACATAATAAGCATATGATATGAAAGCATGAAAGGCACGAAAGTAACAAGTAGGCACATGTGTTTCACCCCAAAACAGTTTGAAAACGGTAAAAGAGGGGTATATGTACTCACATATACACCTTGAAAACATTTAAAAGATGGGGTTCAATGTACTCACTTGGGATTGCTTTGAAGTCCTTGTTAACAACCAAACAATGCTAGAGATCACGGATATCAAACGACACCTTAATATAGGTAACTATGTTAAAATACCGGACCTAAATCGGAGGATTGGATAGGATGAGGGTTCGTAAACCAAACGAGTATGGAGACTCGTGTAATATGGTTTAACAAAGCCTACATACTAAAATGAAACCTAACCTAAGTGCTTACGACCCATTTCGACCCGTTTAGGTAGCTTATGCTACTTTAACGCGTCGTTTGCGTGAAACGCATTTGGAACGCCTAACGTCGTGACCATAAGGTATAACCTCGAAAGGTTATTCCCTATACAATTATGGTCACCTAATGTGCTTGGTCGGATCCTAATGATCGACCAAATGGGTCGGGTTCGAAAGTATAAGCGATTGTTTAGATCGCTTACCTTACGACCCTTTATAAGCACTAAACTAAAAGTGACGAGCTAAGCATGTTAAAACATACTTACCTAAGTTTAGAAAACAGATTTGGTATCAAAACAAACGGTTTTGATACCTATGAGTAGTTTGGTCACAAAATACGCAAGAATGCGCATTTTGGCCGAAACTACGACTCGTCACTGAGCCTATATAACATGGTAATCAGTAGGTATAGTCACTATGGACTATAACCATCGTGATCACGCTCACGTTATGAAGTTCAAACGAACTTCGTGTTGACCATAAACTGGTCAATGCAGAAAGTCAAACAAAGCTTGACTTTCGGACTCGAAAAGCGAATAAGAGAACGAAAGAACACTTACGAAGGGTCCCCGAAAGCTAATCTTGATCCAGGAGCTCATGTATGAAGCAATGGCATCAACTTAGAGCTTTTAGATCAGATTTGTGGGTTTTACACCAAAATGGGGGGGGGGGTATTTATAGGATATGCAAGACCGTTAGGATCGTTTCTTGAATATCGTGCCTTGATCTTACCCGTACACTTGTCGAAATGTTGTGGTAGCTTATTTTGCCCCCACCATAGGAATTTGACATGTGGCGTTGCCCTTTGGGTGATCGAAAGGGTGTTGCAAGTTGATTAAAAACATTGAATCTGGTCTGGAAGGCTGACGCGGGCCGTGTAAGAGTTCACCCTGGCTTACACGGGCCGCCTGGGAGTTCTGATCTGCAACCAACTTTCAAAAATGACAGTTTAGGTCCCTGTTGTGGTTTGGGGCCATTTCCGACATGTTTAAGGCCTGTTAAGCCATCTTTAAGGCCCTAAAATGATGCTTGAACATTGAGGACCTGAAACATGCTCAAAAATATGCCGGATGTCAGTTCGTTTGGTCATACGATCGTGATGTTCGGTTAATTACGACGGAATGCGCATAAGCGCGAAAAACGATCCAAATGACGCGACGAATGGATTTTTCTCATGCCAAACACTAAGGCATAATATTATGATGCTTACATAAATTCTTGGATGTCAGGATGTATTCAGAACGTAAGTTATGCGCGAAAATGCAAACTTATGCACTTTTTGACACTTTTAGTCCTTGAATGATCCAAAAGTTTATTTTAGCACACCGAACCCCTCAAAGCCTATTTCTAAGATATGTAAAGGATATTTATGGTGTGTTTAACTTATGGTCATGTTTCAGAGTGTCTGTTACAGTTCAAATTGGCATACTTTCGCAGTTTGTCAATTTTAGTCCCTGTAGGCGAATTAACTTGTTTTTGCCATACCAAAGCCTTCAAAACTTATTTCTAAGTTATGTAAAGGTTATTTAAGGTATGTTAAGTATATGTTGATGTTCCAGAGTATTTGTCGCATTAAACTGAGTACGTTTACACACCAATTTGCGTATAATTCTCCAGAAAGCGATGTAGAATTTGAAATTGAACAAAAGTCAAAACATGAAAAATGTAAAATATAATCAAACAAACATTGGGATCAAATAACATTGTTTTATTGATAACTGAACTGTTCATAAAGATTTCGAGCACAAATGTTACAGTCTCCCCTACTTGTGGAAATTTCATCCCGAAATTTATTTAGAGGAAACTCGTGGAAAAAGATGAGGATACTTCGCCTTCATTTGATCTTCGCGTTCCCAAGTAAACTCAGGTCCACGTTTAGATTCCCAGCGAACCTTGACCAAAGGAATGCGCTTGCGTTTAAGCCACTTGACTTCACGTTCCATGATTTCCACCGGTTTCTCAACAAATTTCAGTGTTTTATCAACACGAATTTCGTCAAGCGGTATGTGGAGGTTCTCATCAGCTAAACACCTCTTGAGATTGGACACGTGGAAGGTTGGATGAACATTTCCAAGTTCAGGAGGTAACTCAAGTTTGTAGGCTACCTTACCGATTCTTTTGACGGTCTTGAATGGTCCAACGTATCTAGGTGCAAGTTTTCCTTTCTTTCCGAATCTGATCACACCTTTCCAAGGTGAGACCTTAAGTAATACATGATCACCGACTTGAAAATCCAAGGGCTTGCGTTTTAGGTCCACGTAACTCTTTTGACGGCTTCTAGCTATCTGGAGGTTACCACGAACTTTCTTAACCTTATCAGTTGTCTCTAAAATGAGGGCACGTCCAGTAAGCTGAGCCTCACCAATCTCATTCCAGCAGACTGGTGAACGACATTTTCGACCATAGAGAGCCTCGAAAGGAGCCATGTTGATGCTGGAGTGATAACTGTTGTTGTAGGAGAATTCAATCAATGGAAGATGTGAATCCCAACTACCACCAAAATCGATCACACAAGCTCTAAGCATATCCTCCAGGGTCTGGATTGTTCTTTCAGACTGACCATCCGTTTGCGGATGATAAGCTGTGCTCAGATTAAGTTGGGTCCCCATAGCAGATTGCATGGTTCTCCAAAAATGAGAAGTGAAGCGAGCATCTCTGTCAGAAATGATGTTCAAAGGAACACCATGTCGAGCTACAATTTCATCTATGTAGATTTCAGCAAGTTTGTTAGCCGAAAAATCCTCACGGATTGGCAAGAAATGCGCTGATTTAGTAAGACGATCAACAACTACCCAGATGGCATCGTGACCTTTCTTTGTGCACGGGAGTTTAGTAATGAGATCCATAGTAACGTTTTCCCATTTCCAAACTAGGATCTCTGGCTGTTCCAATAATCCGGAAGGACGCTGATGTTCAGCCTTAACCTTAAGACAAGTAAGGCATTTTGATACATATAAGGCAATGTCTTTCTTCATACCAGGCGACCAATACTGAATACGAAGATCCTTATACATCTTATCTGAGCCAGGATGAATAGAATAACGAGACTTATGGGCTTCATCCATAAGCAAGGTACGAAGATTATCTTGGCTTGGGACCCATAAACGGTCCATGAAGTAATACGATCCATTGTCCTTCAGTTCCAGATCAGGTGTTATGTGATAGGGAAATTCCTTATCTATCAATCCTTGTGAAACACAAGATTGTTGAGCCTGAGAAATACGTGCTTGGATATCGGATTGAGCTTGAATATCAGATTGAACACGAACACAATGAAGCTTAGTACGTTCCTTGTGACTCAAAGCATCGGCTACGACATTCGCCTTACCAGGATGGTAGCGAATTTCGCAGTCATAGTCGTTTAGAAGCTCCACCCAACGGCGTTGCCTCATGTTGAGTTCTTTCTGATTGAAGATATGCTGGAGACTTTTGTGGTCCGTGAAAACCACACATTTTGTACCGTACAAATAGTGTCTCCAAATCTTAAGAGCGGAGACAACTGCACCGAAATCAAGATCATGAGTAGTGTAGTTCTTCTCATGTATCTTCAATTGCCTCGATGTGTATGCTATGACTTTGTTTCTTTGCATCAGGACGCAGCCAAGACCCAATTTAGATGCATCGCAATAAACGACGAAATCATCATTGCCTTCGGGCAAAGTTAGAACAGGCGCGTCGCAAAGATTTTGTTTCAAAGTCAGAAACGCTTCCTCTTGCTTGAATCCACAATCAAATGGCATGTTCTTCTGAGTTAGAGCAGTTAGAGGAACTGCAATCTTTGAGAAATTTTCAATGAAGCGGCGATAATAACCCGCTAGACCAAGAAAAGAACGAACTTCAGTAGGAGTAGTAGGCGTATCCCAATCCTTAATCGCACTGATCTTGGAGGGATCTACATGAATACCTTGTTCGTTGACAATATGTCCTAAAAATTGAACTTCTTTAAGCCAGAATTCACACTTGGAGAATTTGGCGAAAAGTTGCTCTTTCTTCAGGAGTTCCAAAGTAAGACGAAGATGTTGCTCATGATCAGCTCGCGTCTTAGAATATATCAAAATGTCATCAATGAAAACGATGATGAACTTATCCAAATAAGGCTTGCAGACCCTATTCATCAAGTCCATGAAAACAGCAGGAGCATTAGTCAAACCGAATGGCATGACTGTGAACTCATAATGCCCATAACGAGTGCGGAACGCCGTCTTGGGAATATCTTCTTCATGCACATGGAGTTGATGATATCCAGATCGCAAATCAATCTTTGAAAAATGAGAAGCTCCTTGCAATTGATCAAAGAGATCATCAATGCGAGGTAGGGGATATCGATTCTTGATGGTAAGCTTGTTAAGCTCACGATAATTGATACACATCCTAAAAGATCCATCCTTCTTCTTGACAAAAAGAACGGGAGCACCCCAGGGTGAAAAGCTAGGACGGATAAAACCTTGGTCAGAGAGTTCCTGAAGCTGCTTAGACAAATCTTGCAACTCAGACAGTGCAAGACGATATGGAGCTCTGGCAATGGCATTTGCACTAGGTACGAGATCAATACGGAACTCGACTTGGCGTGCTGGGGGTAGACCAGGTAACTCTTCAGGAAATACTTCAGGATAATCCCGAACAACAGGAATATCTTGAATAGACTTACCTTTGCCCTTATCTGCTACAACATGTGCCAAAAATCCACATAGTTCTTTCGCAGATACTTCCGAGCTTTAAAACAAGACATGAGTTTGAGACCACCAGCAGGTTTCTCACCACGAACCTGTAGGATCTCACCTGTCGAAAGCGGCATACGAATGATCTTCTCGAAACAAACTACCTCTGCATGATGCTTGGCTAACCAATCCATGCCCACAATAACGTCGAAGCTTCCAAGTTGCATAGGCGTGAGGTCAATGGGAAAAAGATGGTTGTTAAGGTTCAACTGGCAGTTGCGGAGAACCGAATCAAGAACAATGGGTTCACCACTAGCCACTTCTACTGTCAATGGTTTACCTAGTTTCGTTCTAGACACGCGAAGTAATGGTGTCACACCCCCAAAATCCACCTGCGGAGTATCACCGCTTGGGAGCGTGACTGACCAGGATCAAGCCACCAATCATATAGAACAATGTATATAGTTAAAGTAATAGCAATTAAACCAAACCAAATCCATATGAAAGGTGTTTCCAAAACATAAGTAAGTTATCACTATTTAGCGGAAGCGTATAAGTAAAACCCAATATAAATAAGTATGTAATGTCATAAAGTGTTCAACAAACAATCACGATCCAAGCCCACAACGACCAGCTCCTCCCTGTGCAAGCTCCATTTATCTAACAACCTGCAAGGCATGTAACAGAGGATCAACCACTAGTTGAGCGAGTTCACAGAAAGTAAATGCGTAATAGTAAGTTCGTTTGTAACATGTGGCTCTACTGGGCCGATAGTGCATTCTACTGGTGGGGGCTTCCCATGTTGTATAACCACTAGACTATTCGTAACCATAAGTGTTCTTAACAACCGAGAACAGTAGTACGTACAAGCTTTACGTAGATTTACGTATGTATCCTTCACAACCGAGGATAGTAGTAAGTATAAATACACGTAGGTTTTACGTGAGTATCCTTCACAACCGAGGATAGTAGTAAGTATAAATATATGTAGATTTTACGTAGGGGTCCTGCACAACCGAGGACAGTAAGAAGCATATGCATATGTGGGCTTTACGCATGTGTCCTTCACAACCGAGGACAGTAAGTAGTATAAGCATACGTAGGTTTACGTATGTGTCCTGCACAACCGAGGACAGTAAGTAGTATAAGCATACGTAGGTTTACGTATGTGTCCTGCACAACCGAGGACGCTGGTATGGTAGTCTAGTGGTAGTGTCAGTATGAATCTATTCAACCTTATTCCTTCAATCCCATTCCCAACCCTGGGAATCCCATGCCTTAGTAAGGGTGTGAACTCAGCTTGGTTTGCTCGGTATGCTATGCTCTAGGGTTTATCAAATGTCTAAGTCCGTTACACACGACCTAGGATATGTTGCACATGATACGATGTAAGTGTTTGCGTCTAATTAGGGTTTGCAAATCATTGACATTCAAGCAGCTGTGTCTTGTGTGTTTATCGTGTACATGATGATATCACATAGAATGTTCACGCATGCAGAATCATACAGTTGCATTCAGTGTCATACAATTATACACATATAGAATCATACATCATATAATCAGTTCATCGCATTCACATAATTCATGCGTCACGCCTTTGCTTTCACGGTTTAAATCTTACGTGGATTTTAATCTAATTGTCACTGTTAACATTCTTAATACATTCAGCAGTGTTAATCACTTTACAAGTTTAACGGAGTTGGTGGCTTAACACAGTAGCTTATACATCTTAACAACTTCAACATCAAATGACACACATTCAAGGCTTCATTCTATCATCACACACAGTCAGACAGACCCTTGCCCTTCTTAAAACTCAGACATGTGTGTGTGGGGGTTTCCCCTGTTCAAAACTCGGACCAAAGGTCCCTAGCATGAAACTCGGACTCTTATGGTGCCATTAAAGCTCGGACATTAAGTGTGGGGTGTCATGAAACTCGGACATAGGTAGGGGGTTTCAAAAGTCGGACCCCTCCCCTTATTCCTTAACAAAGTCGGACTAGGGGTGGAGCTCAAGAACTCGGACCACATGAGGGATCCAAAACTCGGACCTTCTAATGACAAGGCAAAGAATTCGGACCATTATATTGCTTAAAGTTCGGACAAGGGGTGTGGTCACAAACTCGGACCCCTTTTGTTTGTTTTAAAGCTCGGACATCCCTTCCCTTGTAACAAACTCGAACCAAATCAACATTACAAAAACTCAGACAACATGATATACAAAAACCTCGGACTTCATGTTATACATAAACATCGGACAACAAGAATGCTATTCACAAAACTCAGACAACGAGCACATTTTAAAAGTCGGACTATTATCAATAACAAAACTCTGACTAACATTAATGCGTGAATTCCAATCTTTGCACAGAATCGAGAGATCATAACAGTTACGTTTCTACAACATTCATGCGATCAAAAACCCTAATCAATCTTACATATTGCAAAAATCATAAGCAGGCAATCGATGATTACAACAATCATTATGTGAACAATATTATCGGCTTACAACTAATCATTCATCATAACACAATAATCAGGAATCAATTCAGTAAATTCAGATTCATCATATGAAGAACTAGGGTTTACAAGCATCAATCAATCAACAATTAATCACAAACAATGATTAAACAATTACCTTGATTCGATTCTAGATGGATTGGTAATCAAACTTGATGCAAAAGAACTTGTGAATCCAAGAATGATGAGAAGATGGTTGTAGAGAGGATTAGAGAGTACAGTGCTTTGGTTTTTGTGAAAAATGATTAGTGAAAAAGGGATTAGGGTTAACAATGATTAGAGTTTCACTAATTACTCTATGCATCCCTAAGTACTATAATTTACAATAGCACCCCATCTCAAAATAGTTCACAGTTTCACCACCACATTCATACATTTGACAAATCTTTCATAATCAACACATATACTTAACTGAATCAAAAACGTTACAGTTTCACAGCAAACTAATTGTGCAAGCAAACAATTAAACAATCAATAAACGTGCAATAAATGCGTAATAGAAATCTTGGAAATTCAAGTTGTCACATTATCCCCAACTTGAAAGAAATTTCGTCCCGAAATTTAGCATGCGGTTACTGAGGAAGCTAGGTAAGTTGTATCGTTTACTGGTTTTCCTGGGGTGTCACATCATCCCCTCGTTGATTTGGAATTTCGTCCCGAAATTCAGTAGTAGTAGCTTCAGCCTCAGTAGTGGTTGCATTGGTTCTGAATAACTGGGGGTACTTTTCTGTCATCTGGTCTTCGCGTTCCCAGGTGTACTCTGGGCCACGTTTGGAGTTCCAACGAACTCGAACAAGAGGGATTCTCTTGTTTTTGAGGACCTTAACATCCCGGTCCGTGATTTCGACTGGCTCCTCGACGAACTGCAACCGCTCGTCGATAGTGAGTTCCTTAAAAGGAACTATGAGGGTCTCATCTGACAGGCACTTCTTCAGATTCGACACGTGGAATACGTTGTGAACTGCACCGAGTTCAGCTGGTAGGTTTAATCTGTAGGCTACCTTGCCTATTCTTTCAGTGATTTCGAACGGTCCAACCTACCGTGGATTGAGCTTGCCTTGTTTACCAAAACGAACCACACCCTTCCAGGGTGAGACTTTAAGTAAAACCCGGTCCCCGACCTGAAATTCCAACGGTTTTCTACGCTTATCCGCGTAGGCTTTCTGACGGTCGTGTGCTGCCGCCATGCGTTGTCGTATCTGTGCTATTCGTTCAGTAGCGTCAACTACCATTTCTGGACCTGTGATCTGACTATCCCCCACCTCTGCCCAACAGAGAGGTGACCGGCATTTACGTCCGTACAATGCCTCGAATGGAGCGGCTTGTATGCTGGTGTGATAACTGTTATTATATGAAAACTCCACTAACGGGAAGTGCTTTTCCCAGCCGTTGCCGAAATCAATAACACATGCCCGAAGCATATCTTCAAGAGTTTGGATCGTTCGCTCAGACTGCCCATCCGTCTGAGGGTGATAAGCTGTGCTCATGTCTAAACGAGAGCCAAACGCTTTGTGCATCGCTTGCCATAGTTCTGAGGTGAATCGTGCATCCCGATCCGAAATAATGGAGGTGGGCACCCCGTGCCTCGAGACAACTTCTTTAAGATAAACGTGTGCGAGGGTGGAGAACTTATCCGTTTCCTTTATAGCCAGGAAGTGTGCAGACTTGGTGAGTCGATCCACGATCACCCATATAGTATCATTCCCACGCTGAGATCTAGGCAGGCCAGTAACAAAATCCATGGAAATTTCTTCCCATTTCCACTGTGGTATCCTGGGTTGTTGCAGTAGGCCTGAGGGTTTCTGGTACTCTGTCTTGACTCTCGCACAAGTCAAACATTTGCCAACGTACGTTGCGATGAGGGCTTTCATGCTAGGCCACCAGTATGTAGTTCTAAGATCATGGTACATTTTATCCGAGCCTGGATGTACCGAGTAGCGAGACTTATGAGCTTCATTCATCACAAGTTCTCGTAAACCGCCGTATAGTGGGACCCAAATACGCCCCGTTACATAGTAGGCGCCGTCTTCCTTTTGTTCTAATCGTTGCCTTGAGCCGCGTAAGGCTTCAGCCTTGACGTTTTCTGGTTTCAATGCTTCCACCTGAGCATCTCGTATTTGTGCAGGAAGATCGGACTGAATAGTGAGCTGCAAAGCTCGTACACGCCTAGGTAGAGTGTCTTTCCGACTAAGAGCGTCAGCCACAACATTGGCTTTGCCTGGATGGTACTTGATGGCGCATTCGTAATCATTAAGCAGCTCGACCCATCGTCGTTGACGCATGTTCAATTCCTTCTGCTTGAAGATATGCTCGAGACTCCTGTGATCGGTGTAAATAGTGCACTTGGTACCGTACAGGTAGTGTCGCCATATCTTAAGCGCGAAAACAACAGCTCCCAGCTCTAAATCATGCGTCGTGTAGTTCCGTTCATGAACCTTGAGTTGCCGCGAAGCGTAGGCAATAACTTTATCTCGCTGCATCAATACACAACCAAGCCCCTGTATCGATGCGTCACAATAGACCACAAAATCATCCGTGCCTTCTGGCAATGAGAGAATAGGTGCGCTGCAAAGCCTATCCTTTAAGTACTGAAAAGCGTTTTCCTGAGAATCTCCCCAACGGTAGGTGACACCTTTCTGTGTCAGTAGCGTAAGCGGCTGCGCAATCTTTGAGAAGTCTTTGATAAACCGCCTGTAGTAACCCGCCAAACCCAAGAATTGGCGTATTTCTGTTGGTGTACGTGGTGCAGGCCAGTTCCTGATCGAATCTACCTTGGATGGATCGACATGAATCCCATCCCTGTTCACCACATGGCCTAAGAAGTGGACTTCACGAAGCCAGAAGTCGCATTTTGAAAACTTGGCGTACAGTTGTTCCTTTCGAAGAAGTTCCAAGATAAGTCGTAAGTGCTGCTCGTGTTCCTCCTGACTCTTGGAGTAGATCAGAATGTCGTCGATGAAAACAATGACGAACTTGTCAAGATAGGGTTTGCACACCCTGTTCATAAGATCCATGAAAACTGCAGGCGCGTTTGTAAGCCCAAATGGCATGACTAGAAACTCGTAGTGACCGTAGCGAGTTCTGAATGCTGTCTTGGAGACGTCCTCATCCCAGACTCTCAGCTGATGATACCCTGACCTTAGATCAATCTTGGAATAGTAACTCGACCCTTGCAACTGGTCGAATAAATCGTCAATGCGAGGGAGAGGGTAGCGGTTCTTCACTGTGACCTTGTTAAGTTCGCGGTAGTCTATGCACATTCTGAAAGTGCCATCCTTCTTTTTCACGAATAATACTGGAGCTCCCCAAGGCGAAGAGCTTGGACGAATGAAGCCCTTATCCAAGAGCTCTTGTAGTTGCTTCGGAAGTTCTTCCAGTTCCGTTGGAGCCAAGCGATACGGTGCGCGAGCTATAGGTGCTGCTCCTGGAGCTAGTTCGACTTGAAACTCGACTTGACGATGAAGCGGTAAACCAGGTAAATCTTCAGGAAACTCTTGAGGAAATTCGCGTACAACTGGAATATCCTCTATTCTTTTCTCCTTTGTCGATGCATCGGCAACAAGTGCCAAGATAGCCGTATGACCCTTTCATAAGCATTTCTGAGCCTTCAAGAAAGAGATGATGCCAACCACAGCACCACTCTTGTCGCCTTGAACTTCGAGAGGTTCTTGGCCGGAACGAGGAATACAAACAATCTTGCTCTTTGCATAGGATCTCCGTTTGCTGTTGGGATAACAAATCCATCCCAATGACGATGTCGAAACTACCCAAGACTAGGGAATGAGGTTGATGGAGAGTGTTTGACCAACTAAGACGAGGTTACAAGCCTTGACTACCAGAAGATTGCTGACCAGTGCTCTGATAGTCATCGATCTTTCGCTGCCGTGCCTGAGATTGAACTGAAGTTGAACCCTTGCTGAAGGTTCCATCCCACCTTCTCTTGTTGTCACTGGGAATAGCATAAGTAGTAGTAGTAGCACCAATGCGTCTAGGCAGCTTGTTCTGTTCCACTGCCTGATCCGTGAGGCGATGAGCAAGACGCTGAATGTCTTGGATATTGTCGAGGTTAGCCGATGTAGCATGGCTCTGAATCTCTAAGGCTAGACCCTTGAGGTACAATTCGATACGCTTGCTTGGAGGGTCCACCATGGTTGGACACAAGATGGCCAGTTCGTTCGACCGTTTCGTATAAGCTTCGATCTCTGACCCCATCGTCTTCAAATGATAAAGCTCCAGTTCCAACTTGTGGATGTCATCGCATGTGCAGTATTCTCGTTTGATCAGTTCCTTGAAATCTTCCCAAGGTGTGGCGTTAGCAGCTGCCAACCCTAGGATCTGTACTTGCGCGTTCCACCAAGTTAGCGCTATTCCTTCGAGAGTGCCAGTGGCGTACTTCACCCGGCGAGCCTCAGGGCATTCACACATTTCGAATACTGACTCGAGCTTCTCAAACCAACGGAGTAGTCCCACTGCTCCTTCCGTGCCACTGATCGTGCTTGGTCGACAGTCCATGAAGTTCTGGAATGTGCAGACAGGTTGCTGTGCGTTCTGACCCGTTGCGCGAGAAAGATAGGTCAAGGTTAAGCGCGAGAGTTGGGTCACGAGAGTAGGATCTAACATCCTAGGATAGGTCTGGAATAACAGGTTATACCTCCTGCTTGTGCGGCTGCAAACGCCGCAGCAACTCGTTCGTTAAAGAGAGCCGTCAACTGGGCTTGAGTCATGTTAACACGTCCAGACATGATCGAGCAGTAAAGGTAGCATAAGTATGAATGGTTCGCGAGTAGTGCGATGACAGAAAAGTGTAAGCAAGTAGGTGTTCTCAAGCAATAAGAAGTAATGAGCAGTGTAATCTAAGCATACTACGAGCAAAATTCTATGCAACTCTAGCATGTAGGCAATAAACAATAACCTTATTACCTAGGAGGTTGAGTCTTGCACGTGGAGCGAAGCGTCGTTGTGGATCGTTGAGAGCACTGTTCTGGTTATAGTCTAGTTTTAATAAAAACGTTTTCCCATATTAAAACCAAGTTCTCTATAACCAATGGCTCTGATACCAATCTGTCACACCCCCAAAATCCACCTGCGGAGTATCACCACTTGGGAGCGTGACTGACCAGGATCAAGCCACCAATCATATAGAACAATGTATATAGTTAAAGTAATAGCAATTAAACCAAACCAAATCCATATGAAAGGTGTTTCCAAAATATAAGTAAGTTATCACTATTTAGCGGAAGCGTATAAGTAAAACCCAATATAAATAAGTATGTAATGTCATAAAGTGTTCAACAAACAATCATGATCCAAGCCCACAACGACCAGCTCCTCCCTGTGCAAGCTCCATTTATCTAACAACCTGCAAGGCATGTAACAGAGGATCAACCACTAGTTGAGCGAGTTCACAGAAAGTAAATGCGTAATAGTAAGTTCGTTTGTAACATGTGGCTCTACTGGGCCGATAGTGCATTCTACTGGTGGGGGCTTCCCATGTTGTATAACCACTAGACTATTCGTAACCATAAGTGTTCTTCACAACCGAGAACAGTAGTACGTACAAGCTTTACGTAGATTTACGTATGTATCCTTCACAACCGAGGATAGTAGTAAGTATAAATACACGTAGGTTTTACGTGAGTATCCTTCACAACTGAGGATAGTAGTAAGTATAAATATACGTAGATTTTACGTAGGGGTCCTGCACAATCGAGGACAGTAAGAAGCATATGCATATGTGGGCTTTACGCATGTGTCCTGCACAACCGAGGACAGTAAGTAGTATAAGCATACGTAGGTTTACGTATGTGTCCTGCACAACCGAGGACAGTAAGTAGTAGAAGCATACGTAGGTTTACGTATGTGTCCTGCACAACCGAGGACGCTGGTATGGTAGTCTAGTGGTAGTGTCAGTATGAATCTATTCAACCTTATTCCTTCAATCCCATTCCCAACCCTGGGAATCCCATGCCTTAGTAAGGGTGTGAACTCACCTTGGTTTGCTCGGTATGCTATGCTCTAGGGTTTATCAAATGTCTAAGTCCGTTACACACGACCTAGGATATGTTGCACATGATACGATGTAAGTGTTTGCGTCTAATTAGGGTTTGCAAATCATTGACATTCAAGCAGCTGTGTCTTGTGTGTTTATCGTGTACATGATGATATCACATAGAATGTTCACGCATGCAGAATCATACAGTTGCATTCAGTGTCATACGATTATACATATATAGAATCATACATCATGTAATCAGTTCATCGCATTCACATAATTCATGCGTCACGCCTTTGCTTTCACGGTTTAAATCTTACGTGGATATTAATCTAATTGTCACTGTTAACATTCTTAATACATTCAGCAGTGTTAATAACTTTACAAGTTTAACGGAGTTGGTGGCTTAACACAGTAGCTTATACATCTTAACAACTTCAACATCAAATGACACACATTCAAGGCTTCATTCTATCATCACACACAATCAGACAGACCCTTGCCCTTCGTAAAACTCAGACAAGTGTGTGTGGGGGTTTCCCCTGTTCAAAACGCGGACCAAAGGTCCCTAGCATGAAACTCGGACTCTTATGGTGCCATTAAAGCTCGGACATTAAGTGTGGGGTGTCATGAAACTCGGACATAGGTAGGGGGTTTCAAAAGTCGGACCCCTCCCCTTATTCCTTAACAAAGTCGGACTAGGGGTGGAGCTCAAGAACTCGGACCACATGAGGGATCCAAAACTCGGACCTTCTAATGACAAGGCAAAGAATTCGGACCATTGTATTGCTTAAAGTTCGGACAAGGGGTGTGGTCACAAACTCGGACCCCTTTTGTTTGTTTTAAAGCTCGGACATCCCTTCCCTTATAACAAACTCGAACCAAATCAACATTACAAAAACTCAGACAGCATGATATACAAAAACCTCGGACTTCATGTTATACATAAACATCGGACAACAAGAATGCTATTCACAAAACTCAGACAACGAGCACATTTTAAAAGTCGGACTATTATCAATAACAAAACTCTGACTAACATTAATGCGTGAATTCCAATCTTTGCACAGAATCGAGAGATCATAACAGTTACGTTTCTACAACATTCATGCGATCAAAAACCCTAATCAATCTTACATATTGCAAAAATCATAAGCAGGCAATCGATGATTACAACAATCATTATGTGAACAATCTTATCGGCTTACAACTAATCATTCATCATAACACAATAATCAGGAATCAATTCAGTAAATTCAGATTCATCATATGAAGAACTAGGGTTTACAAGCATCCATCAATCAACAATTAATCACAAACAATGATTAAACAATTACCTTGATTCGATTCTAGATGGATTGGTAATCAAACTTGATGCAAAAGAACTTGTGAATCCAAGAATGATGAGAAGATGGTTGTAGAGAGGATTAGAGAGTACAATGCTTTGGTTTTTGTGAAAAATGATTAGTGAACAAGGGATTAGGGTTAACAATGATTAGAGTTTCACTAATTACTCTATGCATCCCTAAGTACTATAATTTACAATAGCACCCCATCTCAATATAGTTCACAGTTTCACCACCACATTCATACATTTGACAAATCTTTCATAATCAACACATATACTTAACTGAATAAAAAACGTTACAGTTTCACATCAAACTAATTGTGCAAGCAAACAATTAAACAATCAATAAACATGCAATAAATGCGTATTAGAAATCTTGGAAATTCGAGTTGTCACAAATGGTTCAAAAGATAACGACACAAAACTCTCATCAGCACCCGAATCAAAAAGAACAGATGCTGGCGGATTATTAATAAAGAACGTACCGTTCACCACATTATCATCTGCTTGATCCTCTTGTGCGTTCATGTTGAAGACTCGACCTCGAGCCTGAGCCTGATTCTGATTCTGGTTGGATAGCCTTGGGCACCGGTTTCTGTAGTGGGTTAGATCCCCACAATTGTAGCACGAACCAGGAAGAAAATGAGGTCGTGCAGCTTGACCTTGTTGCTGAGCAAGAGGCTGAGCAATTTGTTGGGCTGGCTTCTGAACTGCCTGATTCGGGTTAGCAGGAATGCGGCAGGTGGCATCAAGATGACCATTTCTTCCACAGTTGGTGCATTGACGACACTGAACATGTGGTGGGTGATGGCCGTTACACCTATTGCACAAAGGTGCATTGCCAAGATAAGGCTTCTTGGCTAGTGGTTGCGCAGGCTGATTTGGTGCAGCTTGGGCCTGTGCAGTAACGGCATAGTTTTGGGAAGCCTTCCGCTTCCTAGACCCCTTTGAGGAACCAGAATCCTTTCCCTTCTTGTTTTGACCTTTCTTGTTATCCTCGTTGTCAGATGCCTGCTTCTTACCCTTGTCGCCCTTTTTGTGCAGCTTTCACTTTCGAACCTGCGACTCAGTCAATGTCGCTGCTAACTCGATCGCCTGACGGAGTGTGGTAGGGTTACTACCACTAATGATGTCTTGTACCGAGTCAGGCAGGCCGTCGGTGTACCTTTCGATAGCCTTGTCGAGTGGGGCAACCATTGTTGGGCAAAGCAGACTCAACTCCTCAAACCTATCAGTATACGACCGGTGCTCACCGCTGTATTGTTTTAAGTCATCAAACTCTTTCTCCAAAGCTCTTTGTTCATGACGAGGATAGAACTCCCTCATCATAAGGGCCCTATGTTCAGCCCATGTCTGTGCTAGAGCAACTTCTGCACCATGGTCTCTCATTACCCCGTTCCACCACGTAAGAGCCCTCTTCTGAAACACACTCGAAGAAAACTCGACCTTGCGATTGTCAGGACACTGCACGTGACGGAAAGTATTCTCAATGCTCTCAAACCATTGAAGAAGTCCAGTTGCTCCCTAAGAACCACTAAACTTGAGTGGTTTAGCCGAGTTAAAATTCTTGAAATTGTTGTTGTTGGCTTGGTTCCATTGAGCAAAGAGAATTGGAAGTGCAGCAGCCATTTACTGTGCAATAATTTCTGCCAGTTCGGCATTTACTACCTGATTGTCGCATCGAAGAGGCATTCTAAAAGAGGAAAACATGAAAGGAAACGAGTGAGACGATTGGATGAAGAGAATGAGACGAAACAGTTTCAACAAAAGCAAAGATGGTGGTTATTTGTCTGCATCGCAAAGCAAACAAACGACACACAGTGTCTAATCTAAGTATATGGGTCAAAAATAATGTATCACGAAGACATGCTCGCCTATAAGTGAACACTCACCCCAAGAGTTCCCAGGTAAGAGTGACTGGTCCGATTATGTGGATTTATACGAACAGTCTAGCCTTAGACAGAAAACCCGGGGTACAGGCATTCACTCTTCCAGTTTGCACGTGTTCACACTATTAAAAACCCAAAACTTTGACGAGATTTTTGAAAATTCAAAGGGGTTCAAAACCATATAACAGAGGGTTCAAAACCTAGTAATCAATCATCCTAGAACAGATGATTAATTTTCAAAGCGAATTCGGAATCGATGTTTCTCGTTGTGGTTATCACCTAAGGATAGGTGAAGTGCATGTTTTAAAATCTAAACACAAGATAACTTGTGTTAGGGTCCTAGAAAGTTATAGTCTAGGTCAAAGTATTACTAATAACCTAATTCCCTATAACCATTGGCTCTGATACCAACTCTTCTATCACACCCCGACCACGTGGGACAACCAAACGTGGCGGAAACGTCGGGGAGTGTTGTAACATAATTAATTGTTTCACAACCACGGCATACAAAGTTACGTTTTATTTATCAACAAGAGTGTTACATTGTCTCAAAACATGAAATAAAGAGTTCAGAACATAATTAAACTAGTTCTATCTTCATTTTAAGCCTCTAAGGCACAGGTCCGCCCTAGTGTCGCAATCATCATCCTAAGCGATAGCTCCTGAAAACATATGTGAAAGTAGGTACGTCAGAATAAAAAGGCCTGTGAGATACATAGGTTTGTGAAAATAGGATTCATGACTTAAGATTAAGAAATGAGTAAATTACGTTTTTGGCCCCTATGGTTATGCCAGTTTTACTATATTAGCCCAAAATAAGAATTTTTAACGTATTTGCCCCCATGGTCCCTATATCTAACCATTTTGGCCCCTAATTCTAACCAAACCCCAACTCTAGTTAACTTCTTGGTCACATGGGTTGCACATGATGGGTAAAATTGTAATTTCCCCTCCCCTTTAAATCTTGTTCTCTCTTCTTCTACCTTAGAAAACCCTAAACCTGTGACAACTCGAATTTCCAAGATTCCTATTTCGCATTTATTACACGTTCATTGTTTGTGTAGTTAATTATTTGCACAATTAGTTTCTATGGAATTGTATACATTTTGATGCAATGAATCGTGTTGTGTGATTGTGCATGGTTGTTTGTTAATTGTGAAAGACTTGGTAAATATATGAACTTGGTGGTGAAACTATGAAATTGTTATGAGATGGTGTGCATGTGTAAAATATGATACTTAGGGAGGTAGAGGGTAATTAGTGAAACCTAAATTATACTTAACCCTAATCCCTTGTTCACTAATCATACTCACAAAAATCCAAGCACGTACTTTTCTCTGGCAATCATCATCACCACCATCATTGGCACAAGACATTCATCACTTTCGATTTCCACATTTTCTTTAGAATCAACACAAGGTAATTGTCTTTTGATTTCTTGATTATTATCAATTCTTGATTCTTGATTATGTGTTCATAGAAACCCTAGTTCCTTATATAATACATTCTGTGATTTTGATTTGATTCTGGATAATTGTGATAATAATGATGATGATGATTAGTTGCGTAATGGTTTGTTTGTGTCAAGTTACATGATATGCTACAATTGTGATTGATAATAGGATTGAAAGGGTTGCCGGTGTATGTAATTATGGTTTCACGACTTGCTTGAACATAGAAAACGTAACTGTTATGATCTCTCGATTCTGTGCAAAGATTGGAATTCACGCATTAATGTTAGTCAGAGTTTTGTTATTGATGATAGTCTGACTTTTAAAATGTGCTCGTTGTCTGAGTTTTGTGAATAGCATTCTTGTCCGATGTTTATGTATAACATGAAGTCCGAGGTTTATGTATATCATGCTGTCTGAGTTTTATTATCATAAGAGGTCCGAGTATTTGTGGATAAGCTAAGGATCCGAACATTGAATTATATGGCACAAGTCCGAGTTTTGAAGCAATACTTGAGGTCCGACCTTTGTGATATCTCTTGTCCAAGTTTTAAGGGCATAAGCCTAGTCCGACCCTATATGGAATGGGTAAGTCCGAATTTTTATGTGATGCAATACCCTAGTCCGACTTTTGTAAACAAGGGGGGGTCCGATCTTTGTAAATGTTATCATGTCCGAGTTTTAAACCCCTACCCCCTTGTCCGACTTTTTGATCCTCACCCCCTAGTCCGAACTTTGTAAAGAGTGGCCATGGGTCCGACTTTTTAATGGCTATAGGTCCGACTTTTTGGACATGAAGCATGATTGTCTGAGTTTTTGTGGGAGTAACCCCTGTCCGAGTTTTAGTGACTCATGGGTTGTCCGATTTTCTTTGTTGAGCCTTGCCTGAATGTGTTATCTTGTATTATGAGTCCGACCTTCTTGAAAGACATGCTCTAGTCCGAATTTTGTTGCAATGATGCTTAATATGACTTGTGTTAATGGCATTATAATCTGAGTTTACTATCTGTATACTGCATGATACAATCACAGCATGTACTGTTTTCTGTTCTGCATGATATGATACCATATGTTGCTGTAATTGTTGTATATTACTGTATTTATGTGCAAACCATGTCAGATCAGTATGTAATCAATTATCACACACAGTCGATTGAACACCAAGACTTGTAAACCCCAATGGATTTCAAACACTTACATCGAATCATGTGCAATGTGCCTAGGTCTTGTGTATCGGACTTAGACATTTAATAAACCCTAGAAGCAATAACATACCGAGTAAACCAAGGTGAGTTCACACCCTTACTAAGGCATGGGATTCCCAGGGTTTGGGAATGGGATTGAAGAAATAAGGTTGAATAGATTCATACATTCACTGTTACTAGACTACCATACCATCGTCCTCGGTTGTGCAGGACACATACGTAAAACCTACGTATACTTATGCTACTCGCTATCCTCGGTTGTGAAGGATACTCACGTAAAACCTACGTGAAATTATACTCACTACTGCCTCGGTTGTGTCAGGCACTTACGTAAAACCTACGTAAACCCCCGCGTACTTCTATCCTCGGTTGTGAAGGATACTTATGTAAAACTAACGTAAACCCCATACACGCTACTGTTCTCGGTTGTGAAGAACACCTATGGTTACGCATAGTCTAGTGGATAAATAACATGGGAAGCCCCCACCAATAGAAACCAATATCGGCCCAGTAGAGCCACCGGTTACTCGTGAACTTACTATTACACATTTACTTTCTGTGAACTCGCTCAACTAGTTGTTGATCCTCTGTTACATGCCTTGCAGGTCGTTAGATACATGGAGCTTGCACAGGGAGGAGCTGGTCGTTGTGGGCTTGGATCGTGATTGTTTGTTAAACACTTTATGACATTACATACTTATTTATGTTGGGTTTTATTTATACGCTTCCGCTAAATAGTGATAACATGCTTATGTTTTGGAACACCTTTCATATAGAATTGGTTTGGTTTAATGGCAAATACTTTTACTATATATATTGTTCTATATGATTGGTGGCTTGATCCTGGCAGTCACGCTCCCAGGCGGTGATACTCCGCAGGTGGATTTTGGGGGTGTGACAGATTGGTATCGGAGCCATTGGTTATAGAGAACTTGGTTTTAATGTGGGAAACGTTTTTATTAAAACCAGACTATAACCAGAACAGTGCTCTCAACGATCCACAACGACGCTTCGCTCCACGTGCAAGACTCAACATCCTAGGTAATAAGGTTTATGTTTATTGCCTACATGCTAGATATGCATAGAACTTTGCTCGTAGTATGCTTAGATTACATTGCTCACTACTTGTTATTGCTTGAGAACACTTGTGTGCTTACACTATTCTGTCATCGCACTATTTGCGAACCTTTCTCACTTATGTTGCCTTTGATGTGAAGATCAATGGCCAGACGAATTAACTTGACACAAGCCCAGTTGACGGCTCTTATCAATGAACAAGTTGCTGCGGCACTTGCAGCTACAAACGCAGAAGGTATACCCTGCAGTCGTAACTCATCCTAGGATCTTTAGATCCTGCGTTCCTAATCAACTCTTATGTTTAACCTCATTCTATTCTTACACATTAGGTCAACACGTTCAGCAACCTGTGTGTACCTTCAAGAACTTCATGGATTGTCGTCCTAGCACGTTTAGTGGCATGGAGGGAGCGGTTGGACTCCTCCACTGGTTCGAAAAGCTCGAGTCTGTATTCGAGATGTGTGAATGCCCTAAGGCTCGCAGGGTGAAATACGCCACTGGTACATTGGAAGGAATCGCGTTAACTTGGTGGAACGCGCAAGTGCAGATCCTAGGGTTGGCAGCTGCTAACGCCACCCCTTGGGATGATTTCAAGGAACTGATCAAAAGGGAATACTGCACACGGGAAGACATTCACAAGTTGGAAGATGAGTTGTACCATCTGAAAATGACTCGGTCAGAGATCGAGGCTTATACCAAGAGGTCAAACGAGTTGGCTGTGCTGTGCCCAACTATGGTGGACCCTCCAATCAAGCGCATCGAGTTGTATCTCAAAGGTTTGGTGCCAGAAATTCAGAGCCATGTGACATCGGCTAATCTGGACAACATCCAGGCTATTCAACGCCTCGCTCATCGCATCACAGATCAGGCAGTGGATCAGAATAGGCTGCCTAAACGTATCAGCGCTACTGCTACCGCTACTACTTCTGCTACACTTGCTACTCCCAGTGACAACAAGAGAAAATGGGATGGGGATTCTAGCAAGGGATCAACTTCAGCTCAGTCACAGGTTCAGCAGTGAAAGACTGACAGTTATCAGAGTCCCAGTCAGCATTCCTCAAGTAGCCACAGGCAGGGCGGATATCGAGGGAACCTCCCAAAGTGCAACAACTGTAACAGACACCACAGTGGCCAGTGTAACAAGGGTCGCTGTCAAAGATGCCTCAAGATGGGTCATGAGGCCAAAGATTGTAGAAGCCCTCGGCCTGCGAACCAGAATCAGCAGCAGCCACAAGAACAGCAGAATCAGCAACAGGGCAACAAGGGGTGTTTTCATTGCAGTGCTGAAGGTCACTTCAAAAGGCACTGCCCTCAGCTAAACAGGAACCAGAACAACAACAATAACAACAATCAGGGAAATGGCAACAACAACAACAACGGTGGGAACAACGGCAATGAAGCAAGGGGTCGTGCGTTTTTGTTGGGGCAGGGTGATGCCAGAAATGATCCCAACGTCGTTATGGGTAAGTTTCTTCTCGACGATATTTACGTTACTGTTTTGTTTGATTCGGGTGCGGATACGAGTTATATGTCTTTGAAAATGTGTAAATTGTTAAAACGCACACCAACACCTCTAAACACCAAACATGTCGTAGAACTAGCAAATGGTAAAAGTGTAGAAGCCACGCATGTAGTCAAGGGTTGTAACATCGTTCTAGCGGGCCAGGCCTTCTCGATTGACCTTATTCCAATAGTTCTGGGTAATTTCGACATCGTTATCGGCATGGATTGGTTGTCCAAGCAGCAAGTAGAGATCTTATGTAAGGAGAAGATCATTCGTATTCCTCGTTCAGGTAAAGAACCTCTTGAAGTTCAAGGCGACAAGAGTGGTGCAGTGGTTCGCATTATCTCTTTCTTGAAGGCTTAGAAATGTTTACGAAAGGGGCATACTGCCATTTTGGCACTTGTTACTGATGCATCGACGACAGAGAAAAGAATAGAGGATATTCCAGTTGTACGCGAATTTCCTCAAGTGTTTCCTGAAGATTTACCTGGTTTACCGCCTCATCGCCAGGTCGAGTTTCAAATCGAGCTAGCTCCAGGAGCAGCACCTATAGCTCGAGCACCGTATCGTTTGGCTCCAACAGAACTGGAAGAACTGTCTAAGCAACTACAAGAGCTCTTGGATAAAGGCTTCATTCGTCCAAGCTCTTCGCCTTGGGGAGCTCCAGTATTATTCGTGAAAAAGAAGGATGGCACTTTCAGGATGTGCATCGATTACCGCGAACTGAACAAAGTCACAGTGAAGAACCGCTATCCTCTTCCTCGCATTGACGATTTATTCGACCAGTTGCAAGGGTCGAGTTACTACTCCAAGATTGATTTAAGGTCAGGGTATCATCAGCTGAGAGTACGGGATGAGGACGTCTCCAAGACAGCATTCAGAACTCGCTACGGCCATTACGAGTTTCTAGTCATGCCTTTCGGGCTTACGAACGCGCCTGCAGTTTTCATGGATCTTATGAACAGGGTGTGCAAACCCTATCTTGACAAGTTCGTCATTGTCTTCATCGACGAAATTCTGATCTACTCCAAGAGTCAAGAGGAACACGAGCAGCACTTACGTCTTATCTTGGAACTTCTTCGAAAGGAACAACTGTACGCCAAGTTTTCAAAATGCGACTTCTGGCTTCGTGAAGTCCACTTTTCTAGGCCATGTGGTGAACAGGGATGGGATTCATGTCAATCCATCCAAGGTAGATTCGATACGGAACTGGCCTGCACCGCGTACACCAACGGAAATATGCCAATTCTTGGGTTTGGCGGGGTATTACAGACGATTCATTAAAGACTTCTCCAAGATCGCACAGCCGCTTACAATGCTGACACAGAAGGGTGTCACCTACCGCTGGGGAGACTCCCAGGAAACCGCTTTTCAGTACCTGAAGGATAGACTATGCAGCGCACCTATTCTCTCATTGCCAGAGGGCACGGATGATTTTGTGGTCTATTGTGACGCATCGGTACAGGGGCTTGGTTGTGTATTGATGCAGCGGGATAAAGTTATTGCCTACGCTTCTCGTCAACTCAAAGTTCATGAACGGAACTACACGACGCACGATTTAGAGCTGGGAGCTGTTGTTTTCGCGCTCAAGATATGGCGACACTACCTGTACGGTACCAAGTGCACAATTTACACCGATCACAGGAGTCTCGAGCATATCTTCAAGCAGAAGGAATTGAACATGCGTCAACGACGGTGGTTCGAGTTACTTAATGATTACGAATGCGCCATCAAGTACCATCCAGGCAAGGCCAATGTTGTGGCTGACGCTCTCAATCGGAAGGACACTCTACCTAGTCGTGTACGAGCCTTGCAGCTCACTATTCAGTCCAGTCTTCCTGCTCAGATACGAACGGCTCAGATAGAAGCATTGAAACCAGAAAACGTAAAGGCTGAAGCTTTACGCGGCTCAAGGCAACGATTAGAACAAAAGGGAGACGGCGCCTACTATGTAACAGGGCGTATTTGGGTACCACTATATGGCGGTTTACGAGAACTTGTGATGGATGAAGCTCACAAGTCTCGCTACTCGGTACATCCAGGTTCGGGTAAAATGTATCACGACATCAGGACTACATATTGGTGGCCTAGCATGAAGGCCCACATAGCAACTTACGTCGGCAAATGTTTGATGTGGGCAAAAGTCAAAGTGGAGTATCAGAAACCAGCGGGCCTACTTCAGCAGCCCAAGATACCGCAATGGAAATGGGAGGAAATTTCCATGGATTTTGTTATAGGCCTACCCAGATCCCAGCGTGGGAATGATACCATATGGGTGATCGTGGATCGACTCACCAAGTCTGCACACTTCCTGGCTATTAAGGAAACGGATAAGTTCTCCACTCTCGCAGACGTTTATCGTAAAGAAGTTGTTTCGAGGCACGGGGTGCCCACCTCCATCATTTCGGATCGGGATGCACGATTCACGTCAGAGCTATGGCAAGCGATGCACAAATCTTTTGGCTCACGATTAGACATGAGCACAGCATATCATCCTCAGACGGATGGGCAGTCTGAGCGAACAATCCAAACTCTTGAAGACATGCTTCGGGCATGTGTTATTGATTTCGGCAACGGCTGGGAAAAGCATCTCCCTTTGATGGAGTTTTCGTATAATAACAGTTATCACACCAGCATACAAGCCGCTCCATTCGAGGCATTGTACGGACGTAAATGCCGGTCACCTCTCGTTGGGCAGAGGTGGGGTATAGTCAGATCACGGGTCCAGAGATTGTAGTGGACGCCACGAAAAAGATTGCACAGATACAACGACGCATGGCGGCAGTACGCGACTGTCAGAAAGCCTACGCGGACAAGCGTAGGAAGCCTTTGGAATTTCAAGTCGGGGACTGGGTTTTACTTAAAGTCTCACCCTGGAAGGGTGTGGTTCGTTTTGGCAAACGGGGCAAACTAAATCCGCGGTATGTCGGACCATTCGAGATCATCGAGAAAATAGGCAAAGTGACCTACAACCTAAACCTACCAGCTGAACTCGGTGCAGTTCACAATGTATTTCACGTGTCGAATCTGAAGAAGTGCCTGTCAGTTGAGACCCTCATAGTTCCTTTTAAGGAACTCACTATCGACGAGCGGTTGCAGTTCGTCGAGGAACCTGTAGAAATCACGGACCGGGATGTTAAGGTCCTCAAAAACAAGAGAATCCCTCTTGTTCGAGTTCGTTGGAACTCCCGTCGTGGCCCAGAGTACACCTGGGAACGCGAAGATCAGATGACAGAAAAGTACCCCCAGTTATTCGGAACCAATACAACCACTACTGAGACTGAAGCTACTACTGCGGAATTTCGGGACGAAATTCCAAATCAACGAGGGGATGATGTGACACCCCAGGAAAACCAGTAAACGATACAACTTACCTAGCTTCCTCAGTAACCGCATGCTAAATTTCGGGACGAAATTTCTTTCAAGTTGGGGATAATGTGACAACTCGAATTTCCAAGATTCCTATTTCGCATTTATTACACGTTCATTGTTTGTGTAGTTAATTATTTGCACAATTAGTTGCTATGGAATTGTAAACGTTTTGATGCAATGAATCGTGTTGTGTGATTGTGCATGGTTGTTTGTTAATTGTGAAAGACTTGGTAAATATATGAACTTGGTGGTGAAACTATGAAATTGTTATGAGATGGTGTGCATGTGTAAAATATGATACTTAGGGAGGTAGAGGGTAATTAGTGAAACCTAAATTATACTTAACCCTAATCCCTTGTTCACTAATCATACTCACAAAAATCCAAGCACGTACTTTTCTCTGGCAATCATCATCACCACCATCATTGGCACAAGACATTCATCACTTTCGATTTCCACATTTTCTTTAGAATCAACACAAGGTAATTGTCTATTGATTTCTTGATTATTATGAATTCTTGATTCTTGATTATGTGTTCATAGAAACCCTAGTTCCTTATATAATACATTCTGTGATTTTGATTTGATTCTGGATAATTGTGATAATAATGATGATGATGATTAGTTGTGTAATGGTTTGTTTGGGTCAAGTTACATGATATGCTACAATTGTGATTGATAATAGGATTGAAAGGGTTGCCGGTGTATGTAATTAGGGTTTCACGACTTGCTTGAACATAGAAAACGTAACTGTTATGATCTCTCGATTTTGTGCAAAGATTGGAATTCACGCATTAATGTTAGTCAGAGTTTTGTTATTGATGATAGTCCGACTTTTAAAATGTGCTAGTTGTCTGAGTTTTGTGAATAGCATTCTTGTCCGATGTTTATCTATAACATGAAGTCCGAGGTTTATGTATATCATGCTGTCTGAGTTTTATTATCATAAGAGGTCCGAGTATTTGTGGATAAGCTAAGGATCCAAACTTTGAATTATATGGCACAAGTCTGAGTTTTGAAGCAATACTTGAGGTCCGACCTTTGTGATATCTCTTGTCCAAGTTTTAAGGGCATAAGCCTAGTCCGACCCTATATGGAATGGGTAAGTCCGAATTTTTATGTGATGCAATACCCTAGTCCGACTTTTGTAAACAAGGGGGGTCCGATCTTTGTAAATGTTATCATGTCCGAGTTTTAAACCCCTACCCCCTTGTCCGACTTTATGATCCTCACCCCCTAGTCCGAACTTTGTAAAGAGTGGCCACGGGAATGGCTATAGGTCCGACTTTTTGGACATGAAGCATGATTGTCTGAGTTTTTGTGGGAGTAACCCCTGTCCGAGTTTTAGTGACTCATGGGTTGTCCGATTTTCTTTGTTGAGCCTTGCCTGAATGTGTTATCTTGTATTATGAGTCCGACCTTCTTGAAAGACATGCTCTAGTCCGAATTTCGTTGCAATGATGCTTAATATGACTTGTGTTAATGCCATTATAATCTGAGTTTACTATCTGTATACTGCATGATACAATCACAGCATGTACTGTTTTCTGTTCTGCATGATATGATACCATATGTTGCTGTAATTGTTGTATATTACTGTATTTATGTGCAAACTATGTCAGATCAATATGTAATCAATTATCACACATAGTCGATTGAACACCAAGACTTGTAAACCCTAATGGATTTCAAACACTTACATCGAATCATGTGCAATGTGCCTAGGTCTTGTGTAACGGACTTAGACATTTAATAAACCCTAGAAGCAACAACACACCGAGCAAACCAAGGTGAGTTCACACCCTTACTAAGGCATGGGATTCCCAGGGTTTGGGAATGGGATTGAAGAAATAAGGTTGAATAGATTCATACATTCACTGTTACTAGACTACCATACCATCGTCCTCGGTTGTGCAGGACACATACGTAAAACCTACGTATACTTATGCTACTCGCTATCCTCGATTGTGAAGGATACTCACGTAAAACCTACATGAAATTATACTCACTACTGCCTCGGTTGTGTCAGGCACTTACGTAAAACCTACGTAAACCCCCGCGTACTTCTATCCTCGGTTGTGAAGGATACCTACGTAAAACTAACGTAAACCCCATACGCGCTACTGTTCTCGGTTGTGAAGAACACCTATGGTTATGCATAGTCTAGTGGATAAATAACATGGGAAGCCCCCACCAATAGAAACCAATATCGGCCCAGTAGAGCCACCGGTTACTCATAAACTTACTATTACGCATTTACTTTCTGTGAACTCGCTCAACTAGTTGTTGATGCTCTGTTACATGCCTTGCAGGTCGTTAGATTCATGGAGCTTGCACAGGGAGGAGCTGGTCGTTGTGGGCTTGGATCGTGATTGTTTGTTAAACACTTTATGACATTACATACTTATTTATGTTGGGTTTTATTTATACGCTTCCGCTAAACAGTGAAAACATGCTTATGTTTTGGAACACCTTTCATATAGAATTGGTTTGGTTTAATGGCAAATACTTTTACTATATATATTGTTCTATATGATTGGTGGCTTGATCCTGGTCAGTCACGCTCCCAAGCGGTGATACTTCGCAGGTGGATTTTGGGGGTGTGACAAAACCAAAAACACAAACAAAACTTAAACAACTCCTCAATTCCTTCACATCTCAAACACACCTACACATGACACACTCTCCTACTCACCCTCTTCCTTCTCGATGAAGGCCACCAGCCGACAACACCCACACCTCCCCCGTACCCCCGTGTTCCGGCGACAAAGATCGAAGAGAGAGAGGGCGACGAGATGATTAGGCGCCGCCGCTCACGGCGGCGGTAGTGGAAGTGACGGCGGTGGGTTGAGGGTCCTCCGACGAGCGATGTCAGACCTAGGTGTTGGTTGTGTGTGATTCTTTTTGAATGATTCTTTTTTCGTTTGAACATTTGGTAGAAGTAAATCTGGGTTATTTATACTGATTTGGGGGATTTGTGGTAGTTGCAGCAGAAAGAGAGGGTGAAATCATGAAGAAAAGACGGTCGCAAAGATCTGGAAATTGATTTGTGAAGAAAAGATGTTATTGAATTTGGGTTTTGATTGTTTTTGATTTGTTCTTGTTCATGAAGATCTGGAAACTGAAATGTGGGTTTTGGTTAGGGGATGATGATTATGGTTAAAGATGATTAGGGGATGATGATGATGGTTGAAGGTGGTCATGTGTTTGTGTTTTGTTAGGGTTTGATTAAGTATGTTTTTGATTTCTTGTAGATAGTGATACTTGTTATAATGATATTCTTGTTCTGGGTTATGCACCTTGGGATATTAGACTTTATTTTGTAAGATTTGTATTTTGTTATGTGGATTTTCATGTTCAGGTTTGTATTTTGTTATGTTTTTTTTTTTTTTTTTTGACAATTTTGTGTTAGGAATTTAGGGGGTGTTTGGATGTTGTTTATATGGGGATGATGATGATGGTTGAAGATGATGATCTTGTTACCCAGATCTTCAAGAACATCTTCAAACCACTTTCAAACCCAGATATTCAAGAACAACTTCGTCTTCTTACCCAGATCTTCAAGAACATATCATCATCGAACGGAGATCTTCAAATACATAACCATCATCATCATTCGCTGAGTTTATGTGGGGCCACCGTTGTGCACCACCATGCGCCGCCACCTGCGGCTGCCATAGAGATGAAGATGATGATGTTTGGTTGAAGATCTGGGATTTTTTTACAAAGTCATTAAAAGGGGGAGGTGAAATTACCATATTACCCATCATGTGCAACCCATGTGACCAAGAAGTTAACCAGAGTTGGGGTTTGGTTAGAATTTGGGGCCAAAATGGTTAGATATAGGGACCATGGGGGCAGATACGTTAAAAATTTTTATTTTGGGCTAATATAGTAAAACTGACATAACCACAGGGGCCAAAAACGTAATTTACTCTTAAGAAAATGTTTAATAAAATTTAGTCATGAACCTTGTAATTTGTTTTGTCTTGTAAATCATTTGAAAAGCGATAAGATCGGATGATATGTATACATAAAAAATAATACATGGTTAAATAAATAACCAAGTAGAATGAATTGTATAAAAGAAGTTGTTTGTAAAACAATGTCTTGTGAAAGATATGTTATTTGTATAAAATGTTATATGTCTAAATTGAAATGATTCAAATAATGCTACGATATATAATACCATACAAACACTTATATATAGGAAGTACCAACGGCGTATCCACCATGCTTGTATCATATTACACATGTCTTGTTACTTAAATCACTTAAACAAACCACCAATGTGTAAAGTCCATGTTTAAACCAATTGTCAAAAAGTCCTCGTATAAGCCATGTCAAATGTTAAAAGTCTAAATGTAGTCAAGTAATGTGTAGCAAATGTTATGTATTGTAAGTAAAGTATTATCACATAATACAAATGTAGAAATGTACAAAACAAAGTATTTTGAATATATCAAAAGGTTATGTTTTGCAAAGTAAATGCATGTTACATTGATACAAACATTTATGTGGTAAGTTAACGCATACATTCAAGCCTTGAGACATTTGGATAACCCTAAGTCAAGGTTATCAAAAGAAATGTATTCGGATTCAGTCATTCCTTACATCCAAACAAACCCGGGATGTCAGGAAGGGGATTTGTCAAGTCCTATGGTACCACTACTTACTACCGAGTGGCGTAGCTAATGTTAATGAACGTATATAAGTCCCGTTTATGCAAACCAAATGTTATAGCAAATGTGCACATGTTATATGAAAACAATGTACTAAGTATGCTAAGTTAACATACAAAGCAGAAAAGTCGTGTAAATCAATGTGCTAGCATGCTATCAGTCAACATACATAGCAGAAATGTAAAGTAAAACAATGTACTAAGTATGCTCACAATGGACATACATAGCATGAAATGTAATGAAATCATGTACTATAATGTACTAATGAACATAATAAGCATATGATATGAAAGCATGAAAGGCACGAAAGTAACAAGTAGGCACATGTGTTTCACCCCAAAACAGTTTGAAAACGGTAAAAGAGGGGTATATGTACTCACATATACACCTTGAAAACATTTAAAAGATGGGGTTCAATGTACTCACTTGGGATTGCTTTGAAGTCCTTGTATAACAACCAAACAATGCTAGAGATAACGGATATCAAACGGCACCTTAATATAGGTAACTTTGTTAATATACCGGACCTAAATCAGAGGATTGGATAGGATGAGGGTTCGTAAACCAAACGAGTATGGAGACTCGTGTAATATGGTTTAACAAAGCCTACATACTAAAATGAAACCTAACCTAAGTGCTTACGACCCATTTCGACCTGTTTAGGTAGCTTATGCTACTTTAACGCGTCGTTTGCATGAAACGCGTTTGGAACGCCTAACGTCGTGACCATAAGGTATAACCTCGAAAGGTTATTCCCTATACAATTATGGTCACCTAATGTGCTTGGTCGGATCCTAATGATCGACCAAATGGGTCGGGTTCAAAAGTATAAGCGATTGTTTAGATCGCTTACCTTACGACCCTTTATAAGCACTAAACTAAAAGTGACGAGCTAAGAATGTTAAAACATACTTACCTAAGTTTAGAAAACAGGTTTGGTATCAAAACAAACGGTTTTGATACCTATGAGTAGTTTGGTCACAAAATACGCAAGAATGCGCATTTTGGCTGAAACTACGACTCGTCACTGAGCCTAGATAACGTGGTAATCAGTAGGTATAGTCACTATGGACTATAACCATCGTGATCACGCTCACGTTATGAAGTTCAAACGAACTTCGTGTTGACCATAAACTGATCAATGCAGAAAGTCAAACAAAGCTTGACTTTCGGACTCGAAAAGCGAATAAGAGAACGTAAGAACACTTACGAAGGGTCCCCGAAAGCTAATCTTGATCCAGGAGCTCAGGGATGAAGCAATGGCATCAACTTAGAGCTTTTAGATCAGATTTGTGGGTTTTACACCAAAATGGGGGGGGGGTATTTATAGGATATGCGAGACCGTTAGGATCGTTTCTTGAATATCGTGCCTTGATCTTACCCGTACACTTGTCGAAATGTTGTGGTAGCTTATTTTACCCCCACCATAGGGATTTGACATGTGGTGTTGCCCTTTGGGTGATCGAAAGGGTGTTGCAAGTTGATTAAAAACATTGAATCTGGTCTGGAAGGCTGACGCGGGCCGTGTAAGAGTTCACCCTGGGCCTACGCGGGCCGCCTGGGAGTTCTGATCTGCAACCAACTTTCAAAAATGACAGTTTAGGTCCCTGTTGTGGTTTGGGGCCATTTCCGACATGTTTAAGGCCTGTTAAGCCATCTTTAAGGCCCTAAAATGATGCTTGAACATTGAGGACCTGAAACATGCTCAAAAATATGCTGGATGTCGGTTCGTTTGGTCGTACGATCGCGATGTTCGGTTAATTACGACGGAATGCGCATAAGCGCGAAAAACGATCCAAATGACGCGACGAATGGATTTTTCTCATGCCAAACACTAAGGCATAATATTATGATGCTTACATAAATTCTTGGATTCAGGATGTATTCAGAACGTAAGTTATGCGCGAAAATGCAAACTTATGCACTTTTTGATACTTTTAGTCCTTGAATGATCCAAAAGTTTATTTTAGCACACCGAACCCCTCAAAGCCTATTTCTAAGCTATGTAAAGGATATTTATGGTGTGTTTAATTTATGGTCATGTTCCGGTGTGTCAGTTACAGTTCAAATTGGCATACTTTCGAAATTTGTCAATTTTAGTCCCTGTAGGCGAATTAACTTGTTTTTGCCATTCCAAAGTCTTCAAAACTTATTTCTAAGTTACGTAAAGGTTATTTAAAGTATGTTAAGTATATGTTGATGTTCCGGAGTATTTGTCGCATTAAACTGAGTACGTTTACGCACCAGTTTGCGTATAATTCTCCAGAAAGCGATGTAGAGTTTGAAATTGAACAAAAGTCAAAACATGAAAAATGTAAAACATAATCAAACAAACATTGGGATCAAATAACATTGTTTTATTGATAACTGAACTGTTCATAAAGATTTCGAGCACAAATGTTACATAAACGGGTCGTAATGGGTCGTAAGCACTAAGGATAGGTTTCGTTTTAGAATGTAGGCTTTGTTAAACCATGTTACATGAGTTCCTATACTCATTTGGTTTATGAAACCCCATTCTATCCGATCTTCCGATTTAGGTCCGTTTATTTACGTAGTTACCTATATTAGGTGTCGTTTGATTCCGTGATCCCTCTAGCTTTGCTTGGTTGTTATTCAAGAATTCTAAGCACCTTCAAGTGAGTATATAGTCCCCTCTTTTACTGTTTTTCAAACGTTTTGGGGTGAAACACATGTGCCTCCTTGTTACTTTCGTGCTTTCCATATTTTTATATCATACTTGTTATGTTCACTAGTACACGTATAGTGCATGATTTTATCCATGTTTTTGCTATGTATGTTCATTTATTGCATACTTAGTACATTGTTTTACATTTCATGCTATGCATGTCCATTTAGTGCATACTTACTACATTGTTTTACATTACATTTCATGCTATGTATGTTCATTTGTTGCATACTTAGTACATTATTTTACATTACATTTCATGCTATGTATGTCCATTTAGTGCATACTTAGTACATTATTTTACATTACATTTAATGCTATGTATGTCCATTTAGTGCATATTTAGTACATTGTTTTACATTACATTTCTGATATATATGTTCATTTGTTGCATACTTAGTACATTATTTTCATAAAACATGCTTACATTTTGGTATGACATTTGGTTTGTTTAAATGGGACAAAAATACATTCAGTAACATTGATCACGCCATTTGTTAGTAGGTAGTGGTACCATAGGAATTGACAACTCCCGTTCCTGAAATCCTAGGTTTGTTTGGATGGAAGGAATGACCGAATTCGATAAACATAATTTAGATAAACCTTTAACTTCGTTTAAGGGTTTGTCGCCACAGTCTCAAGCCTTGAATGTATGCATTTTCACAATACCGCATAGATGTTTCTATCAGTAAAGCATGCATTATTTTACAAAGCATAACTTTTGATTTATTCAAATACTTTGTTTTGTGCATTTTTTACATATGATTAAGTAGTCACTTTTTACTTATCATACATGACATTTGTTCATACATTACATGATTTACATTTGACAATAGACATGGTTTTTACATAAACATTTGACAATTGGTTTAAACAAGACATTTTGGGTGGTTATTTTTGGTAAGTGATTTAAGTAACGAGACATGTGTAATTCATGCAGTTTTTGTGTTGAACGTTTGTATCCTTGTATGAAAAACATGGTATGTATCTTGTATAAATCAAGTATTCTTGTCTAAATCATGTATTCTTGTAGGTATCAAGTTTTCTTGTATAAATCAAGTTGTTAATGGGTTGCAAGGCCATTAACATGTGACACGACCTAGGAAGCAACCAAACCATAGGCATTTTTCTAGTTGGCATATTCTGAGACACAAAAACACTGCTTGGTACTCGTTCTCACCAAGAGTGTGGCTGCCCGAAACCCGTTAGATCAAACCTTTTGTTATGCGGTCCAAGTGTATTGTTGATTAATGGTGCTTATGGTACCCTATTCGTGACACGATTTCTCGTATCATGTATCATTTCTCGTATCATTTTTCAAAACGCATCATGCTTGGTACTAGTTATCACCAAGAGTGCTTCTTGTTTTTGTATCCATCATACCATTTGTAAACATTGTAATATTTGTACCATGTATTTCACCCCCGAGTTATAAAACTGAAAACAGTTAAAAGAAAAGGGGGAGCATGAACTCACAACTTTGCGTTCCTGTGTCGTAAACTTCACCGGATTTGCTTATCTAGCGTCGTGACCTAAACGTGTTTTATTATCGTTAGTCACTAGACTTGCATCGCACAAGTACAGTCACTATCTTTTGTATATGTTTTCTTGTGTTAAAAATAATTTATATTTTTAACTATGTGTCTTACTTATATTATTTTCTCGAAAATAAATATAAGTATCTTGTATTTTTCACCCGAATTATGTATCTTTGTTCAAAACTTCATTTCACGTTCATAATTTGTCCAAGTTATTTATTCTATCAAGTAATATATTTTCATAAACATATTTTCTTGTATTTGTCTAAGCATGTTGTATATGTATTTTTGTATCTTCACTCCTTAGGAGTGTTTAGTGTATTTTCAAGTCCTAATACACTATCATGTATAATACATACTACATACAGTTAGCACAAAATTTGGTGATCAAATAATATATATATTTTTCTCAAAATTATACATACTTAATGTCAATTTTAACTTTGAAGAAATCATCATTTCTTAACACAAAAATTAGGGAAACCTTGGTAAATATTTTTAGGGAATAAGTTTCACCAAAACTTATAAGTTTCACCAAAACTTATATTTTGACAGAGTTTCCCCTAAAAACGGAGGTTTCCCATGTTTTCAAAACATGTGTTTATTTTCTTTTAAAATCATCATCAACATCAACAACACAATCAAGTCTTACCATATGCCTAAATCATGTAATTCACACTACATCATGAACTTGAAGTTCTTGTAAAAACTTGTAGTAACTTACCATGTTATTTAGTAGGTCTAGTTACTCTTAAAAACATGGTTGTTTGTTTGTAAATCACGTTATTAAAATATTTGGTCCTTTACAACTTGTAATCAAATTTTACAAAAATGTTTATTTGTAACCTCTTCTTGTTTCTCTATTATCTTTACACTTATTTCATTGCCAAAAATTGTGTAAGTTTGAGTAAAAACCAGGATTTTCTAAAATCGTACTTTAAACTTGGTTCTTTTAGAAAAAGCACTCATGAATCTTAGATTCACAGGATTACTAGCTTGTTTTGATTAATATTTTACCAAGTAATCATTCATTCATCAAGTTCATAACTAGACAAGAAGATAATTATTCCAGGTTGTTACATAATCATCCCCCTACTTGCTAGATTAAGTGTTTAAACATCATCTAGCAAGCTTCATGTGATGATTAATCATCATTATCTCAAATAAACAACAACAAACATCACACATATGCAAAACATCACTATTTCATCAAGATCATCATGTATATAAGCTTTATGTTCAAGTTTCATGAATAAGTCTTTTAATGTTCTAGTAATTTTTAACATAAGATATCCTTTAACCACTCAAATATGAAGGAAACAAGGGCTTATAAGAATCTTACAACTAGCTTAAAGCTAGGGAAGAACAAGATGAACGGTGAGTGGATAAAAGCACACTAGAGAGGTCGTTCAAGATCCGTGAACTCCAAGCTTTGTGAATCACCTTCTAGCACCTTGTAACACACTTGGAATGGATGAAGCTTGAAACAAAAGAGTGGTGGTGGTGATGGTGATCTAGGCCAAAGTGGGAGGAGGAGGCAGGATGAATTGTGGTGTTGTGTTTTGTGAAGAAGATGCTTGTACTTATAAACTCTAAACACTTTAGTCCAATGGTTAATGTGTTTGTGTAGTACACTACACAATCTTGATAAATCCAAGAGAAGATTATGGGGATTTAGAGAGATTTGAAGGAAATCTTTGATGTGGGGCCATTCTTGGTCCGAAATTAGCCAGGGGGTTGGGGGGGGGGGTTAGTGTAAATTTCATTCCTTAATTACTTAAATGAGTAAGCTTTCAAGTGTAAGGTTTAGGGACCTAGTGTGTTATTATGATATAAGGGGCGTTATGGTGCTCGGGGACCATAACTAGCTCGAAACATTACAACAATGCTTCTGGTAATTATTTGATGTCCCAGGTAATGTCCGGTTGTTCGGTTAAATACCGGTTCGTTAAAGTGCTAAGTTGCACCGTTTAGTGTCTTTTAAGTATTCTTTTGTGACGCTTTCAATTCCCCACACTTAGGGAAGAATTCTGGATGATGAAACGTAAATTCTGCATGATAATTTGGGGTTTAAAAGCTGATTAGAGCTGAATTTAGTAAAATTCTGCACTTAAAGTGCGTTTCGGGTGCTTTTTAGTGCGTATTTTAGCTTTCAGAAGGTCTATATGTTAACCCTTGTATGTACTCTTGGGTTTTAATGTATTCTTGTCGTTAGACCTACACCTAGGCCTCAATTCTATTGTCTAACTGCTTTCTGCAGTTTTGTTGACACAATGTGTCTTACCGGTGAGTTTAGTAGTATTTCTGACGCAACGCTGTTCATTGATGCATAAAGTAATTCTTGTAGTATAAAACGTGCATGAATTCACAAGTATATCATGAAATCAAACAATGTCGACCTTTAAGCACATAATTGCAGTCACTAAATAATAATTAAAGTGTATTGAAATTACCGGTTTGGTGCCAGTTGTCATAGTCTCCCCCCGTTAAAAGAATTTCGTCCCGAAATTCAGGCTGAGCTGACTCTTACAGGAGTCTTCTTGAACAGGTGGGGGTATTTTCTTTGAACCGGTCTTCACATTCCCACATGTACTCGGGTCCGTGCTTAGAGTTCCAACGTACTTTGACAAGCTTGACACTGCTCCTTCTGGTCTTGTTGACTTTCCAGTCGGTAACCTCAACGGGTTGTTCTGTAAATCGGAGGGTGTCGTCAATATGCACTTCATCCGCGGGGATGATCACGGTTTCTTGTGTTGGACTCTTCTAGAGGTTGGATACATGAAACATATCATGTACTCCGTTAAGCTCTTCCGGTAATTCCAACTTGTAGGCCACGGTACCCATTCTTTCTAAGATCTTGAATGGTCCTATGTATCGTGGATTCAGCTTTCCACGCTTCCCAAATCTGACTACGCCCTTCCAAGGTGAGACTTTCAACAAAACTTTGTCTCCTACCTCGAATTCTAATGGTTTTCGTCTTTGATCAGCGTAGCTCTTCTGTCGATCTTGTGCCGCCTTAATGCGCTCTCGGATCTGCATAATCTTGTCGGTTGTCTCTTGTACTAGTTCAGGACCAACCATGTGTCTGTCTCCAGCGTCTGCCCAACATAAGGGCGATCGGCACTTGCGGCCATACAGAGCTTCGAACGGTGCGGCTTTTATGCTTGTATGATAACTGTTATTGTAGGAAAACTCAACCAAAGGTAGGTGAGTATCCCAGCTGCAGCCTAGGTCTATGACACATGCGCGAAGCATATCTTCTAACGTTTGTATAGTCCGTTTGCTCTGACCGTCTGTTTGTGGATGTGTTAGTGCAATATCTGTCTATCGCCTCCGTTAATCTATTCCGTAGCAGAAATCGAAGAATTGAAGAATTCTAAGCTTTTAGGTTACAACTAGTTAGAAAGGCAAGGTGGCGATTTTGTAAATAATGAGATTTCTCATTATATCCATTGTGCCTATAAATAGCTCATTTAGTTGTAAAGGTTAAGACTTTTGGAAGACTTGGAGCTCATTTGGAGATTTAGAGATCTAATTGTAGAGAGAGAAAGTCTCTCTACGTGATTCACGGCATTGTACACGACGTCACATTAATAGAATCACGTTTTCTTGTACGTTTTTGTGTGTTCGGTCACGCACGTTCACGGATTCCGCACGTCGAACGTTCGTTACGCAATCGAACGGTGTCAAAACCGATCCTACAGGGTGGAAGGCCGTGCTTAGATCTAATTGAGATCCAAAGGCTTCCCGAAAGGATTGCCAGATTCTTGAGACAAAGCGTCCATCTCTGTCTGAAATAATTGAGATTGGCACTCCATGCCGTGCCACAATTTCCTTTAAGTATATCTCAGCAAGCTTTCCAGTGCTATCCTTCTCTTGGATCGGTAGGAAATGCGAAGATTTCGTTAACCGATCGACTATTACCCATATCATATCGTGCCCTCTAGGGGTCCTGGGTAATTTCATTATGAAGTCCATCGAGAGTTGCTCCCACTTCCACATGGGAATCTCTGGTTGTTGTAGCAGGCCAAACAGTTTCTGATATTCAGCCTTAACCTTAGCACAGGTTAGGCACTTTCCAACATAAACAACAACATCGCTTTTAAGTCTTGGCCACCAATAGTATTCTTTTAAGTCTTGATACATCTTGTCCGATCATGGATGGATCAAGTATCTCGATTTATGCGCTTCATCGAGGATGACTTCTCGAATACCGCCATAGAGCGGAACCCAAATACGCTTCTTAAAGTATAAAGCTCCTTCTTCATTTGGCACCATATATTTCAACATACCCCGGAGGTATTCAGCTTTACGGTTTTCCATCTTAAGGGCTTCTTGTTGTGCGTCACGAATACGCGCAGTGAGGTTCGTTCGAATCGACATTTCCAATGCTCGAACCCTTTGGGTCTTAACCCTTTCTTTTCGACTTAACGCGTCTGCTACAACGTTTGCCTTCCCAGGATGGTACTCAATCTCACTGTCATAATCGTTTAGCAGCTCAACTCATCGCCGCTGGCGCATGTTTAATTCCTTTTGATCAAATATGTGTTGTAAGCTTTTGTGATCTGTGAAGATTGTACATCGAGTACCATATAGATAATGTCGCTAGATTTTCAAGGCGAATACCACCGCACGAAGTTCCAAGTCGTGAGTGGTATAGTTTCTTTCATGTACCTTCAATTGTCTTGAAGCGTAAGCGATGACTTTCTGGCGTTGCATGAGCACGCAACCCAATCCTTGTCGTGAAGCGTCGCAGTATACCACGAAGTCTTCAGTGCCTTCGGGTAATGATAGTATTGGTGCATCGCATAGCTTATTCTTGAGCAGTTGGAAGGCTTCTTCTTGCTTATCACCCCAGTTGTACTTCTTGTCTTTCTGCGTAAGGGTTGTTAGCGGTTGAGCTATTTGGAGAAATTCTCAATAAATCGCCGGTAATAGCCTGCTAAGCCCAAGAATTGTCAAACTTCAGTTGGGGTTTTGAGGGCTTCCCAATTCTTTATTGCTTCAATCTTGGATGGGTCTACATGAATGCCCTTCTTGTTCACAACATGACCAAGAAATTGTACTTCGTGAATCCAGAATTCGCATTTAAGAGCTTTGCATAAAGTTTCTCTTTCTTCAGTAGTTCCAAAATGGTTCTGAGGTGTTGCTTCTGTTCTTCTTTCGTTCGTGAGTAAATCAAGATATCATCGATAAATACAATCACGAATTTATCGAGATATGGTTTACAAACGCGGTTCATCAGGTCCATAAATACCGCTGGCGCGTTCGTCAGTCCAAATGGCATCACAAGAAACTCGTAATGCCCATAGTGTGTTCTGAATGCAGTCTTTTGTACGCTTTCCTCTTGTATCCTTAACTGTTGGTATCCAGATCGAAGATCGATCTTGGAATAGTAGTTTGATCCTTGCAACTGATCAAATAAGTCATCAATCATCGGTAGCGGGTACCGATTCTTGATTGTGAGCTTGTTCAGTTCTTTGTAATCGATACACATCCACAGAGTTCCATCCTTTTTCTTCACGAACAATACTGGAGCTCCTCAGGGCGAGAAGCTTGGCCTTATGAATCCTTTATCCAACAACTCCTGGAGTTGTGTAGATAGTTCTTGCATCTCGGATGGTGCAAGCCGATAGGATGCCTTGGCTACAGGAGCGGCTCCTGGAACCAAGTCTATACGGAATTCGACTTGTCGTTGCGGAGGTAATCCTGGCAGATCTTCAGGAAAAACATTAGGGGATTCCTTCACCATAGGAATGGAGTTTCGGCTCCACAACCTTCTTATCTACAACGTGCGCTAGGAAAGCAACACATCCTTTCCTTAAGCACTTCTGTGCCTTCATGCAACTGATGATTCGTAGAGGCACGTCTCGTTTTTCTCCATGTACGATGAGAGTTTCATCATTTGTCAGAGGAATGCGAATGATTTTCTCGTGATAAATAACTTCAGCTTTGTTCTTCGACAACCAGTCCATTCCGATCACTACGTCGAAGCTACCCAATTGAATAGGTAAGAGGTCGATGCTAAATCTTCGTTCACCAAGCTCTAATGTGCAGCCTCTAACAACTTCGCCCGATTCAACAAGTTTACCATTGGCTAGCTTTATAGAATAAGGAATATCTAATCTACTCGATCCAATTCCAAGCATACGTTTAAATTCCACAGACATGAAACTATAGTTGGCACCAGTGTCAAATAGTATGGATGCAAAGTGATTGTAAATGAGAAACGTACCGGTGACCACATTAGGGTCCTCGCGTGCGTTCTTTACTCAAATCACAAATGCTCGAGCCTGAGCATTGTTTCCCTTTGGGCAGTCTCTCATGAAATGATCCTTGCTTCCACAACTGAAGCATCCTTGGTTCTGCCTAGCTCCACTCCGATTCTGGTTACCATTGCCACTTCCATTTCCACCACCGTTTCTATTAGCATTGCCTTTCCCTTTTCCCCAATAGTCTTCTGTTTGATGACCCAACCTACCACATTTGTCGTATCTTGGAATGCGACAAGCTCCTTCATGATGATACCTGCATTTTTGGCATTTAGGCAGGGTGCCTTGGTATCCTTTGGCTGCAGTATCATTTGCCACTGCAAAGGTTCTTGCCTCCTTAGGTGGCTTAGTGTCACGCTTCTTGTTGTATGAACCTTTGTTGTTGCTGCGGGTTGCTTGATTCAGATTCGAATGCTTTCTCTTCTTGTCACCGGACGACTCAGCAAGCGTCTCGGTCTTTTCTGTTGGGTTCAATGATAACTTCTTCATATGAACACAATATTCAGTAAGGCTGCAGCCAGAGTTACAGCCTCAGTGATTGTTTGAGGTTTGGCCGAAGTTACCATGTCGCGGAATTCTGAGGCCAGTCCCCAAATGTAGCGTTCAACGCGCTTAAATTCAGGAGTCACCATATAGGGGATCACCCTAGACAAATCATGGAACCTTCGTGTATACCCAGTAATGTCTGCACCTTCCATGGTCAAATGCCAAAACTCAGTCTCCAGCCTTTGGAGTTCAGCACGAGAGCAATACTTCTCTCTCAAACGTTCTTTTAGCTCATCCCACGTCATGCCCTATGCAGCATCATCACCCAGAGTTTGAACTTGCAAGTTCCACCATGTCAGAGCTTCATCAACAAGCAACCCAGTAGCAAAAGTGACTTGTTGGTCCGCGGTACACTTGCTCATGCGGATAGTGTCTTCGGTCTTTTCCGTCCAGCGTACAAATGCCACTACACCTCTAGTGCCGTCGTAGTTCAGCAGTTTGCAGTCGAGAAACTGCTTGAAAGTGCAACCCTGAGCTGCGTTTCCTCCAGATGAATCTCCATTCCCATTTTGTCTAGCATTGCTTGGTCCTCCACTGTGTTCAGTACGGTTCGCCTCGTACTGAGCGATAGCCGCAGAGATCCTTTCTTCTAGTAGAGCGTTCAGCTCTTCAGCAGTTCTTGACAGAGGGGGAGGAGGAGGTTGATCACGAGCATTCACAGCTCTTCTTGGTGCCATGTTCTGAAAGAACACAACACAATAGGGTTAGACATTTGTTTGATATCGTCATACGAGACAGTAGTAGTATATATATACACAGGCATATACCACATAAGTGACATCAAACAATCCGCCAAATGTATAAATCAATTCATACAGCAACAAGCATGTATAATTAGGTAAACACCTTACTTCACGTTGGCGGTTCTTGTCTTTATACCCTAAGTCATTACTCCAAAGAGTATTTAATAGTCTTGGGGAAAGGGTGTTCACGTTTAACCTTTTCTTGTACTGAGGGAATCTATACGTGACAAGACATGCTGTGGTTTCTGTGCACTAAATTTCATAATTATGTATGCATCCATAATTACGTAACTCCTTGCACAATCCGCACAGTTCGTTTCATCCTCGTATCTCTTCCTTCAGATAGGTCACTGTTTTCAGGCAAAGTCACATATACCTGTGACATTCTACTTCTAGTGAATGTATATATCAATTATCACACATAATTGCAAATAATTCTTAATCACAGACAAGTGCTACTCTAGTGCACCCTAAGTCTCGTAGTGTCTTTTCTTGACTCTTGTAAACAGTTTCAGGTAGTGGATGTCGCGGAAAGTTTTATGCAATGAAAACTTTTGAAAAATTGTTTTCGTGATAGGATCCTAGCGATTGCAGACTAGACTCGAGAAGGAATCCTAGTTCACTACAATCGCAGCTCTGATACCAATCTGTCATACCCCTTTCTAAGGCGGAAGCACGAGGTGTGATCATGAAAGGTTTTCATTGCATACGATTGGTAAACACACTACATGCTCATAAAAATAACTTCAAATGCAAAACATTACATAACTGAAATCATAGTTTAAGTGTTTACATCACGAGACAACATATTGTCTGAAAGCTTACAACTTTATTCAACGATAAACATAAACGACATCCAAAAGCATGAGTAAGACCGCGCACACATCCACTTTTAGTTACCTGAAATACATGTGAGTTTTGGAAAAACGTCAACATAATGTTGGTGTGAATTCATGCAGTATTGAATGTTTGTATACTTGTATGAAAAACATGGTATGTATCTTGTATAAATCAAGTATTCTTGTCTAAATCATGTATTCTTGTAGGTATCAAGTTTTCTTGTATAAATCAAGTTGTTAATGGGTTGCAAGGCCATTAACATGTGACATGACCTAGGAAGCAACCAAACCATAGGCATTTTTCTAGTTGGCATATTCTGAGACACAAAAGCACTACTTGGTACTCGTTCTCACCAAGAGTGTGGCTGCCCGAAACCCGTTAGATCTAACCTTTTGTTCTACGGTCTAGGTATATTGTTGATTAATGGTGCTTATGGTACCCTATTCGTGACACGATTTCTCGTATCATGTATCATTTCTCGTCTCATTTCTCAAAACGCATCATGCTTGGTACTAGTTATCACCAAGAGTGCTTCTTGTTTTTGTATCCATCATACCATTTGTAAACATTGTAATATTTGTATCATGTATTTCACCCCCGAAGTTATAAAACTGAAAACAGTTAAAAGAAAAGGGGGAGCATGAACTCACAACTTTACGTTCCTGCGTCGTAAACTTCACCGGTTTTGTTTATCTAGCGTCGTGACCTAAACGTGTTTTATTATCGTTAGTCACTAGACTTGCATCACACAAGTACAGTCACTATCTTTTGTATATGTTTTCTTGTGTTAAAAATAATTTATATTTTTAACTATGTGTCTTACTTATATTATTTTCTCGAAAATAAATATAAGTATCTTGTATTTTTCACCCGAATTATGTATCTTTGTTCAAAACTTCATTTCACGTTCATAATTTGTTCCAAGTTATTTATTCTATCAAGTAATATATTTTCTTAAACATATTTTCTTGTATTTGTCTAAGCATGTTGTACGTGTATTTTTGTATCTTCACTCCTTAGGAGTGTTTAGTGTATTTTCAAGTCCTAATACACTATCATGTATAATACATACTACATACACTTAGCACAAAATTTGGTGATCAAATAATATATATATTTTTCTCAAAATTTTACATACTTAATGCCAATTTTAACTTTGAAGAAATCATCATTTCTTAACACAAAAATTAGGGAAATCTTGGTAAATATTTTTAGGGAATAAGTTTCACCAAAACTTATATTTTTCTAAGTGTCAAAATTTATAGAAATTTTGACAGAGTTTCCCCTAAAAACGGAGGTTTCTCATGTTTTCAAAACATGTGTTTATTTTCTTTTAAAATCATCATCAACATCAACAACACAATCAAGTCTTACCATATGCCTAAATCATGTAATTCACACTACATCATGAACTTGAAGTTCTTGTGAAAACTTGTAATAACTTACCATGTTATTTAGTAGGTCTAGTTACTCTTAAAAACATGGTTGTTTGTTTGTAAATCACGTTATTAAAAGATTTGGTCCTTTACAACTTGTAATAAAATTTTACAAAAATGTTTATTTGTAACCTCTTCTTGTTTCTCTAGTATTTTTACACTTATTTCATTGCCAAAAATAGTGTAAGTTTGAGTAAAAACCAAGATTTTCTAAAATCGTACTATAAACTTGGTTCTTCTAGAAAAACCACTCATGAATCTTAGATTCACAAGATTACTAGCTTGTTTTGCTTAATATTTTACCAAGAAATCATTCATTCATCAAGTTCATGACTAGACAAGAAGATGATTATTCCTGGTTGTTACATAATCATCCCCCTACTTGCTAGATTAAGTGTTTAAACATCATCTAGCAAGCTTCATGTGATGATTAATCATCATTATCTCAAATAAACAACAACAAACATCACACATATGCAAAACAACAATATTTCATCAAGATTCATCATGTATATAAGCTTTATGTTCAAGTTTCATGAATATGTCTTTTAATGTTCTAGTAATTTTTAACATAACATATCCTTTAACCACTCAAATATGAAGCAAACAAGGGTTTATAAGAATCTTACAACTAGCTTAAAGCTAGGGAAGAACAAGATGAAGGGTGAGTGGATAAAAGCACACTAGCAAGGCCCTTCAAGATCCGTAAACTACAAGCTTCGTGAATCACCTTCTAGCACCTTGTAACACACTTGGAATGGATGAAGCTTGAAACAAAAGAGTGGTGGTGGTGATGGTGATCTCGGCCGAAGTGGGAGGAGGAGGGAGGATGAATTGTGTCACACCCGCTCATAGCGGAAGCGCGAGGTGTGATCTGATCGGTTCTCATTGCATAACAAAATAAGTGAACATACTAAATGAATAAAAACAAGCTCCAATGACATTGTCATAATCGTTTCAAAAGAACGCAACATTAGTTAAATGTATTGGTTACAAACCATCAAATGAAAATAAGTTGTCATTGTTTTATACATCAAAATGTAAGTCTTAAAAAGTCAAGGCTTTGACCACTATATCACCGCAAAGAGGCGGTATATAACAGGCAAACCCCAAAATGGTGGCATGGAGTCTTGATACTTGCTTTCCTTGACTGAAATGTCTGCATTGTCCACTAATTCCCTAAAATACATGTTAAGTTTTGAAAACATCAACAAAAGTTGGCGAGTTCATGCAGTTTAGTTGTATGAGATGTATCTCTAAAATGTGAGTTGTATAAAATGTATCTGTAAAATGTTAGTTGTATAAAATGTATCCATAAAATGTGAGTTGTATAAAATGTATCTGTATGTAATGATGTAGTATGTAAAGCGTCAATGAAATCGTTGATCATTAATGTTTCGCGAGGACATTAATATGTGTGACGAATTAGGAAGCAATCCAAACCTAGACGATTTCGTGTCGACTACTATCGACTGGGACACAAACGCACTCTTCTGTATGGGTCCACGACCAAGAGTGGGGCTCGCCATAACCCATTAGATCTAACCCTCCGTACCTAGGTCCAAACTAGATTAATGGTGCTTAGATGTATGACCCTAATCGCACATGATCTAAGGTGTTTCATTCCATGACTTAACATACAATTGAACATGTATTTTCCCCGATAGTTGTAAAGTTGTAAAGCATTTAAAATGAATAGGGAACATGTTGATGCATTTATTGTCTATCGCCTTCGTCAATCCGAGTCGTAGTGAAAAGCCGGAAGATATCAAGCGCATAATGTCGTATCTAGATAGAAATGGCAAGGTGGCAAACTTGTAATTAATGAGAACTTTCATTAAGTTGCCTTGACCATATAAATAGGAGTTTATGTCATGAGTTAGTTAGCTTTTTAGAAGACTTTTCTCCATTTTAGAGATCTTGGAGATTCAAGTTTAGAGAGAGAAAGTCTAGAGAGAGAAAGTGGTGTAATCGTGATTCTTGTATCATACACGTCAAATCTTGCAATGGAATCACGTTAGTAGTACGTTATCGTGTGTTCGGTCACGTTCGTTCACGGATTCCGCACGTGAAACGTTCGTTACGCAATCGAACGATCGCAAAACCGGTCCTACAATTGGTATCAGAGCTTGGAGCTCGATTGCTTGATCAAACACATCGTTTTCGTACCAGATTTGAGCAGATTCAGATCCAATTTCACCTATTTCTTCATCTTCTACCTACTTTTCACGTTTTTCATCGTTTTTCGTCAAATTGAAGGGGTAAATACGGTCCAAATCGTCTGATTTTTGGATATGTTGTGCGCAGAGACCCGATCTAAAACCCTACCAAGTTTCAGCTCAAAACTCCAAGTCGTTTTGGAGATATCGCGGTTTTTCGGTCCGAATTCGCGTCAAAATTTCAGCTCAGGATCGCTTATGTGTCACTACTGTGGATCGCTTATTTGGAATTAACTAGGTTCGCTCATAGGGATTAAAAAAGGAGTCCGCTTATTTGGTCAGAAGTTGAATCGCTCATGTGTCACCATTTGAACCGCTCATTAGGAAACTATTGAACCGCTTATATGACATTGTGGTCCGCTCCAAGTGTCAGTATGGATCGCTCATTAGTCATCTTCTTCACGTGATTGTCTGAATCATTACAGGTTGTCGGCTACAATCGATTGTTGGTTGGCAGATTGTTATTATTGTTTGCACATATCATGTGATTATTAAAGGTTGTCGACAGGTTTTTTTGGTCACCGCCCAACCAACCTTTTTGTAGCACAATCATTTCCTTGTTACACCGCTGCCACAAAACAAGGCCCAATCTTCACGTGGCCATGTGCACAGTTCATTAAAAGCAGCAGCCTTGTCCAATTATCCAATCACATTTTGTTTCACCGCCCACTTCAACAGAAATTGATGAAGTTTTGTGCCGCCCATTAAACAAAATCGGCCCAATTGTTATTGCCGCCCATGATAACCGACCCACTTGCATACATGTGACCCAATCATCTAAAAGTTGCTATTATCACCGTCCATTTAAACAAATAACTTTGTGATGTGTCAGTTGAATTAGAGAGGCACAATTAATTGACTTTGTGACAAGTCTTTCAAATATTAAACCTACCGCCCCATTTAATTGCTTTGTTGCCGCCTCATTTTATATTAAGCTGCCCCACTAAAAGGCCCATCAAAGGCACTGCCCCACTTACACATCAAGTTTGGCCCAATCCCAGCCCAACATCACCGTTCATTTTAATAACAAAGGACTAATCACTATTTGTTGTGTTTGAGAGTTTTATATTTTTTTTAAACTGATCATTTGTTTGTGTGTTTGCAGGTAATCCAAGGTGATTTGTCAAAAATAGGATTCTCACTCGATTTGTTGTTGTCTAATCTTTGTTATTCGATCGAATAGTCGTCTGTTTGTTCGAATTTCATTATTGATTGAGAATTCATCATTGTGAATCTTTTGATACCGAAAATGGATTTTGCAATTTATACTGCACTGAACAAGTCCAATAATTTTTCAGGTATCAATGGAGAATCGATTGAAGAATTGATCAAAATGTATGTCGAGCTGTATTGGATGATGGTGAGTTTGAAGATAACCAAGACAAATGAGGAATGGGTTAACAAGTTAGGAAATGCTCTACCGGATGATGGGTGGAGAACGTATTTGTCAGATTGGAAGAAGAGATACTTAGAAGTGAATTTGAGCGAGTTTATCGAGAAGATTAAAGAGCGAGAGCGTGAACTACAAAAGATTAGTAATGCAGAAACTGATAAAGAAAAATTCAAATCTGAGGAAAGTGTTCGAGAGGTAGAGGAACAGGTTAAGGAGATTTCAGCTATTAAGGTTGAGAAGAAAGTTGAGGATGTAAAGATGACCGAGATGTGTTCAAAATGTGACAAATTTGAATCAGACAATGTCAAACTGTTAAGTGATTTGGACAGTTTGACATTGGAAAACAAAATTTTGAAAGAAAAAGAAAAAGTTTTTGAAAATGAAAAATCAAAAATTGAAAAAGATTTGCAAAAACAAATCAAGATTTTAGAAGATGAGAGAGATATTTTTGGTAAAGATAATCTTGAAAAACAAATTGCAATCAATTCTTATCTTGCTAAAATCATTCAGTTTGAAAAAGAATCTAAAATTGATCGTATTAAAATTGCTGAATTAGAAAGTAAGTTGAAAGGTTTTGTGACTTCTGCATCTTATGTGTGTCCAGAACCGATCAATTCAAATCCAATAAGTGACAATGTCACAAACTTTGACAAAGTCAAAGTTGAAGATTGTGATGAGAAATCTGATGATGTAAATACAAAAATTGAAAAACAAAAATTGTTTTTAGAATTACAAGAAAAATTCAAAAATACTGTTTTGCAATCTACTGAAATAGGTGAATGCTCAAAGCAGAAACCTGTTAAGAAGATTGTTGAACAAAAACAAATTGTTAAAAAGTCAAAAATTGTTCAAAAAGAAAATAAAAGCTCATCAGATCAATCATCCAATCGCAATCAAAAATCACAAAAATTGAGAAACGAAAACTCAAAAATTGTTGGTAATAGGTGGTACAGGTTTGACCACAGTGCTCAAAAGCCAAATCCAACAATTAAGAAGAGGAAAGAGTATCACCAAGCCAAACAGTGCTTTGATCTGAGCGTTTGGTATGAAAATGGTGATTGGTATGATAACAGAGTGTGTTACAAGTGCGGCTATCAAGGACACATTGTTGTTAACTGCCAGAGACAGAGATTTGAGGCGAGGAGATGCTATAACTGCCAAATCAAAGGTCATATTGCCAGAGATTGCCCAAGGAAATCAAGTGAAAGATTGAGGGTTAATTCTAAAAAATTGGCAAAGAAACCAGTTACTGTCAAGCCCAAGGAACTGAAAGTTTCAGAACAGAATGTCAAAGAACAGAAGGTCCAAGAACCTAAAGTTCAAGAAAAGAAAGTGAAGCTTTCTCAAGGGCAGAAAGACAAACTGCGAAAGAAGAGGAAGAAGGCCAGAGAATATCTGGAGAAGATCTTGTCCTCGGGTTCACCCGACAGATCGATTAAGAGTGCTGATAAATCGATTCACTCGACAACAAAGTCAAGTAAACCGAATTCATCAGATACAAATCTGAGGACGAAAAAGATAAAGAAGAAGGTAACATTTCGTGGCGATGAATCTGTTTCTTCGGAAACAAAGGAGCCACATGTCGGCAATGAATCTGACTCATTAAAGTCAGACAAGCCACATTCAGGCAATGATTCTGGTTCGTCAAAGCCAGAGGAGCCATTGGTTGAGGTAAAATTGTCGAAAACACCCAAGGCTGGTCGGGCTTGGGTGGATCTGTTTAAATGAAAAACCTGACTTGCCGGAGTTCCCAGGTTGGTAAGCGTGGAACAGGAATCGGCACATTTCTTGAGAAATTTCACTCTGGTGATTTTTCGTCTTTCAAAAGATAAATCAGGGACATTAAATTGTACTTGATTCATCTTTCCTACAAGTGGTAATCTGAAAAACATTGTGATGAAACCCCGAGTTTATGAAACGACACACAAAACTAATTTTCCGGAAAAACCATTTTGATTAAAACAAACTTAAGTGTTTTGAGATCACAATGGGAAAATAGTTTGTTGTGAGGGGGAGTTCTGATTGTTTACGCCAAGTGGATGGAGAATTGAAGTGATTCTCATCAAGTTGTCAAGTTTGTACAGTTTGTTTCAAATTTTCCTAGAAAATCAAAATTGAAACATATTTTGATTTTAGGGGGAGAAAAATTTTAAAAAAATAGAAAATTTGAAAATGTCAAAAACATTGAAAAATTTAAAAACGAGTTTTGTTGTGAAAAAGAGGAAATGATAGTAAATCAGTGGACTATCACAGCATGCTAAAGAAATGAAATGTAAAATGTGATAAACGGTCTCACTGATGATGTGACGATAGGTTTTTGTACATTTAGTAGATTTATTCGGGATATAAACCTAAAATTTCAAACTTGTGAAATTCGTGGGGAACACTACTTGGATATATAGGTAACCCCTGAAATCTCGTTTGAAAGGTCTCGTATTCTGATATACTAGGTGTTTATAATCTATGATGTCTGGGGTATTATTACGGGACTTCTGCTGAACGGTAGTTCTGACCTAGTCCTTGGCTAATACTTTATTCAAAATGCTTGAAACATAGCATAAACCCTCAGCTGATTAGACAATAAAATTGATAATCATCTGTTGTAGCTGAAAAGATCCTCTAAAGGGGACACACTGCTAAGCCGAAGCTGATATCTCTCTGCTGAACGGAAGTTCTGACCTGAGATCCCTCAGTTCTCGCATTTAACCCCTAATTTATGTACAGATATCATTGTAGTATTCATACCTGTAAGACTGAATATTGGGATTCTGGATACGGGAGTATATTCAAGAGGTGGGACACATGAATCGAACTAAGTTCATAAAACACTTAAATAGTATCCTGAATAGATTGAAAATTGTATGAAAATTTAAGAGGACAACTATATCGTCAATCAACGTGAATCGTTTAGAACTTAAAATGTCTAAAAGCTTAACGGTGCGTGTGATGTGTCTCAAAAACTGATATGATCCTCTTACACAAACTCACAAAAATATGTTTGTACATATTTCATTTCTGCATTTAATTTCTGTCTTTGCATTTATGTTTCTTATTTTCAAAAATTCAAAAAGATTTTCGACAACTGATGTTGGAGAGCTGACATTCAAAATCTCAAAGGCTAAACTTGATGAACAGACAGGTTGGTTAATTGATTTGAAATGATTAAGATAATTCATTAATTTGAATTAGAAATTGGAATGTTTCAAATTTTAAAAAGTTTTAAATCTGAAAATTCTCAAATGTTTAGTTGATTCATTAAGTTGAATCACAACTTTATTGGTTTGTAATAGAGAGTTTGAGATGTGCAGGTTTTTGAATCTGTTGATACGCAAAGCCAGGTGTCGATCCCAAAAGCACGGAAGCTTGACGAAAGGGGGAGCCTGAAGATTCTGAAGAAAGAGCGCAACGAAAGCTGAAGACAGATCCACCGGGATTCTGTTCAAGCAAGAAGAACTCAAGAGAGAGAGAAAGACAAGTCGCTACGAGTTTCGCTACGAGATTGACTACGGCAATATCCAAGGGGGAGATTGTTGATGCATTTATTGTCTATCGCCTTCGTCAATCCGAGTCGTAGTGAAAAGCCGGAAGATATCAAGCGCATAATGTCGTATCTAGATAGAAATGGCAAGGTGGCAAACTTGTAATTAATGAGAACTTTCATTAAGTTGCCTTGACCATATAAATAGGAGTTTATGTCATGAGTTAGTTAGCTTTTTAGAAGACTTTTCTCCATTTTAGAGATCTTGGAGATTCAAGTTTAGAGAGAGAAAGTCTAGAGAGAGAAAGTGGTGTAATCGTGATTCTTGTATCATACACGTCAAATCTTGCAATGGAATCACGTTAGTAGTACGTTATCGTGTGTTCGGTCACGTTCGTTCACGGATTCCGCACGTGAAACGTTCGTTACGCAATCGAACGGTCGCAAAACCGGTCCTACAGGACATGAACTCACAGAATTGCGTCCGTGAATTGTAAGTAACTGTGATCTGACGTACGGTCGTCCTAAATAGTGTCACGACCTACAAACGTTCTATATTTGTTAGACACTTTGGTCTTTGTAAATGACTTGAGTACAAGTCTTGTGTCTTAAATATGTGTAAGACTTGTATGTCTTTATTGTTCGTTGAACTGTGTATTAGATGAAGGAATTGTTAAACTGTTATATATATATTTCACCAAATATATATATATATATATATATATATATGTAATCTTGTATCTTGTGAGTTGTATCATCGGGTCTTGTCTTCTTGATTTCGTGTCTTTGTATAAGTAAATTGTATAATTGTAATTTTTATCAATTATATGTCATTGGGCTTAGCCCAAGAATTCACATTATTGGGCCCAAATAGTGTTGGGCCTAAATAGTGTTGGGCCTCAATAGTGTTGGGCCTAAATAGTGTTGGGCCTCAATAGTGTTGGGCCTAAATGTTATTGGGCTTAATGTTATTAGGCCTTGGCCCATATGTTGGGTTTTGGGCTTAGCCCATGAGTCTTGATTTAGCCCATATATTTAAGTTAAGCCCAATTAGGATGATAAGCCCATTTGTAAAATAGCCCATTTGTATCATAAATAAGCTCATTTATATAAAATAGGTCCATATGTAAAATAAGCCCATTTGTTATAAAATAAGCCCATGTGTTAAAAATATATTCTTCCATTTTTATAAAAGTTACTAAGTATAGGCTTTTTAGTTAAAAGAATACATAATAGTTTTTATAAGTTTCAAAACATTTGGATATTGTTGTCGGTGATTTGTATGTATTCCCGTCGAAAGATCGCCTAAACGTCGTAGTAACTCCTCGGAATGGCGATATCTTCATAGATTCTCCCGTCGTCCGTTTTGACCATAAGTTGTGTTCGAAAGCTCGGAATGTCCGTAAGTGTGTTTTAAGGCTTATTTAACTGTAGTCTTGTAAGACTTTAGTCGAAATGTACATTGTGTTCATTTGTATCATTGTATTCAAGTTCCTAGTTATCATAAATATAACTAATACAAACAAATAACACATAGCACATAAGTTGTTAAGTTAACTAAATATATATTTTCTCAAAAATATATATTTATATCAAACTTTGCTTTATAAAAACTATTCTTTAAAATCTTTTAATCTAATAAAGATTTTGTCAAAAATAATAGTTTTTATAACTTATGATTTTTAAGAAAAATTTTCCATATATTATTAGAAATATGAACTTTGCCATGTTTAATAAAACATATCTTTTTCTTATAAAATCACCACTAATCTTCTCATATTTTTCTTAATAAAACATATGAGATTTATAACATAAACTTAACAAGATGAACTCATAATCATGTAGGGTTTTGGTATGATCTTTACATATGTTTACTAGTTCAAAAATCATACTTCACTTCTAGTTTTAACAAGCTTTTTATAAAACCCATCTTGCATGTTTCTTTATATAACTTTGTAAAAGTATTATTTTTAGTTAAAAAAAACCTTACATACTTTAACAAAATCAAAGATCATGATCATCCATCTAAACATTTATGTTTAACAAAACCCCTAAACATTTTCATGTACACTTGTTAGATTATGTTTTTAAACATCATCTAACAAGTTATTTGTATGCTAATCATCAAAACTAGATCAAATATGCAAGTAATCATCTTTAAATCACAACATAAACACACTTTTATATCATGATTATTATTTTGCTTCTTTGTATTTTCATATTATTTTGTATGATTGTTTTGGTTATAACTTGTTCTTTAAACAATAAATACATAAATAAGTATCACAAAGAGATTGTTGAAGCTTACTTCTAGCACTAATGGCTAGGGATGATCTTGATGATGATTAAGAAAAGAAAAATGATGCTCTTGATGCTTGTGAGCTCTTAGATGGATGAGAAAGCTTGCGTCAACTTGTGTTTGCCATAGATCTTCTCTAGTTCCATGAAAATGCATCTTGATCATCATGAAAGTGACTTGAAATGAAGATGGGGGAGGGGTGTTCTTGACCGAAAATGGGGTTATGGTTGAGAGAGTTTGTGTGTGAAAGTTATAGTGTAAAGTGTGTGTAATGTGCTAGTAAACTAAGCTTCAAAAAGTGTTAACAATCTTTCACCAACATTCACCACTTGCCCACTTGGTTAATCCACTTGCAACCTTAGGATATTTGTGGTAACTAGTTGAAAAAGTGGGTCCCACAAGGGGATGTTGCAACCGTGAATGGGGGGGGGGTTCCCTTTGTTTTTGCTTCTTGATTTACTTAGTAAAAGTGTTAGAACCTTTAGGTAGTTGTTTAGGAAATTTATAAGTATAAGTGTTTATGTGTATAAAGGGTGTTAAATGATCATTACTAGACCATAATGATCCAATTAACACTAGATGACCATTAAAAAAAGATTTGATATTGTTCGGGTATTCGTTTCGAATTGTTTCGGTTAGATGTTATTTGAACGCTAAGTTGTGTAACTTGTGTGAATTGATGTAGTTTTTGGTTCGGATGATACCCAAATGTATCCTCACATGAATTCTATGTTAAATAACATTTTTACATGTCGTAAAAATATTAGAAAGCTGATTTCTACAGAATTTCTGCGGAAAAGTGTTGAAATCGTCGCTTTTAGTGCTTTTCGGCCAATTTTTAGTGTTATCGGACTTCGAAAAGGTTTTAAATCAAACCCTTGCATTCGTAGTTAGGGTTTAATATATATTAGATGTTGGACTTCCGTCTGAGTCCTAAAGATGTCGTTTAGATGATTTCTGCGGATCCTGTTTTCGTCAGGATACTAGTTTTCTAGGTGCTTTTCTAGTAGTTTCGATGCATTGTTTAAACTGTTTCAAGTGTTCTTAATAAAAATGAATCATATGCTTCCTAAGTAAGTATTCCATGAGTATTCTAAGTGTATGTTACGAAATACGCAGTTTGGGTGTTCGAAATGCATAAAAATGTAGCTAAAATGAGTACTTTAAGTGTAAGAAAGTTACCGAAAATTGGCAGTTGTCACATTCTCCCCCTGTTATTGAGAATTTCGTCCCGAAATTCAAGCTGAGTCATCCTTTGCAGGAGTATTCTCGAACAGGTGGGGGTATTTTGGTTTTGATTTGATTTTCACGTTCCCAAGTATATTCGGGTCCGTGTCGAGAGTTCCATTGAATTTTTGCTAATATGTTACGACTCCTTCATGTTTCCTGGACCTTCCGGTCCATGACCTCAACAGGTGATTTGGTGAATTGGAGTTTGTTATCAATATGAACCTCATCCTCCGGGATGAAAACTGTTTCTTGCGTTGGACTCTTCTTGAGGTTCGACACATGAAATGTGTCGTGTACACTACTTAGTTCTTCTAGTAACTTCAGTTTATAGGAAACGGTGCCAATCTTCTCTAAGATTTCAATTGGTCCTACATATCGTGGGTTAAACTTTCCACTCTTACCGAACCTCGCTACGCCCTTCCAAGGTGAGACTTTAAATAAGACTTTGTCTCCGACCTTGAAAGATAATGGCTTCCGTCTCTGATCTGAAAGATTTTATCCGTAGTCTTTTGGACTAACTCCGGACCACTTAGTTGTTTATTGCCTGCTTCCGCCCAACATAGCAGAGAGCGGTACTTTCGATCATAGAGAGCTTCAAACGGTACAGTTGGTATACTTGTATGGTAGTCGTTGTTGTAGGAAAACTCAACCAAAGGTAAATGAGTATCCCAGTTGCCGCCCAAATCCAAAACACACGCACGAAGCATATCTTTGGGTGTTTGGATTGTCTGTTCGCTCTGGCCATCAGTTTGTGGATGAAAGGTCGTGCTTAGATTTAAACGAGATCCAAAGTTCTGTTGGAATGACTTCCAAATTCTTGAAAAAAAGGGAATGTCTCGGTCTGAAATGATTAAAATAGGTACTCCAAGACGAGCCACTATTTCTTTGAGATAGAGTTCCGCTAATTTCTCTGTGCTATCCTTCTCCCGAATCGGCAAGAGGTGTGTGGATTTTGTCAATCTATCGACGATTACCCATATCATGTCGTGGGCTCTTGAGGTCCTGGGTAATTTTGTAATGAAGTCCATCGATATTCATTCCCATTTCCAACCGGAAATCTCGGGTTATTGTAGCAAGCCCGAGGGTTTCTGATATTCGGCTTTGCCCTTCGCGCAAGTCAAGCATCTCAAAGGCCGCCAAAGAGTGGAACCCAAATTCTACCCATAAAATATAAAATTCCATCTTCTTTCGGCACTAATTGTGTTTATGTGACTCAAAGTGTTTCTGCTCGAATTTGTTCTTCCTTGAGCGCTTCTTGTTGTGTATCATGAATTCGTGTGGTAAGATCCGTGTGAATCATCGTCTCTAATGCTCGAACTCTTAAAGTTCTAACTCGTTCCTTGCGGCTCCAGGCGTCTGCTACAACGTTCGCCTTGCCCGGATGGTACTTTATTTCATAATCATAGTCGTTCAACAATTAAATCCAATGTCGCTGACGCATATTTAGTTCTTTTTGATTGAATATGTGCTGAAGACTTTTATGATCCATGAAAATCGTACATTGAGTACCATATAAGTAATGTCGCCATATTTTCAAAGCGAATACCACCGTACCTAGCTCGAGGTCGTGAGTGGTATAGTTCTTTTCATGAACTTTCAGTTGAGGTGATGCGTACGCGATAACTTTCTCCCGTTGCATAAGTACGCAACCCAATCCTTGATGCGAAGCATCTGTGACAACTCGAGTTTCTGACTTTCACTTTCGCATTAGATGCGCGTTGACTTTGACTGTTTAGTTGTTTGGATTGTGGACTTGAAATTGTACGCGTTGTGTTTTAATGAAACGTATTGTCGTTTTGCCTATATGTGTGATTACTTGCTGTGGTAGAAAATAATATTAGAATTATTATTAAAACGCTTAGTCTAGATCACGAAACATGACTTACAGATCGAAGGATCACGAAAGATAACCTTCGATTCGAAGGATCAACTTTCGGTTCGAAGGATCACGAAACATATCCTTCGACCAAGGACTCTATCCTTCGAGCAAAGATAGGATCCTTCGACATCTTTCGGCCCAGTCTTTCTAATGAGCTTGGCCCATTCCTGTGATACGTTTTTATACGTGAATGCATGTAAGTCGGCAGTTATTTCAAAAAAACCCTAGTTCCATTGTGTGTGTGTGTGACGGCATAGCAGACCCATTCTCTGTTCGAAGATCTCGTTCCGTAATCCAGATTTTTCCGGTTAGTGTGTGATGTTGTTTATGTTAATAGATGATGCTTTGAGTGTATATGATTTCATGATTTATCAATTGTCTTGCAATATGTTGTTTGTATGTTAACCGGATATGTATGTTAATCGGATATGGATGTTAATCGGATGTGTATGTTAATCGGATCTGTTGTGATGATGTTTAATGATAATGTTTTGTGGATCGGCTGTGATATTATGCAATTCGGAATTTTTATTGTTCATGGAACCGGAACATAATATGATTAAGTGTTATTATTGTTCATGTGGTTAAATTAGGGTTCATGAGGTTTAATATGAAACTCCCTGTTTGATCGATTCTGAGGTAACCGAATACTTGAATTTGTGTTAATTGATAATCACGGATAAACTTGGAAACTTTGAGTAAACGTAACTGATATTGACCGAAAGATATTAGTTATTCGAAACATAGTTGTGACCGAAAGATACTTGTTAGTCGAAAGATACTTGTCCTTCGAACCATAGTAGTGTTGACCGAAGGATAGCATTGACCGAAACATAGTTATGTTGACCGAAAGATAACAGCGTGGTCGAAAGATGACATTTGGTCGAAAGATGACATTTGGTCGAAAGATGACATTTGGTTCGAAACATAACAATTGGTCCGAAAGATAACTGTGATAACTAATATGTCGAAAGATAACTGTTGTGTCGAAAGATAACAGTTGGGTCGAAAGATGATGGGGGAGGTTATAAACATACTTTGAATGATGGAATGTATGCTTGATTTATTTGGCATGCCATGCTTGGTGATGAATGTTAACATTTGTATTCGTGTACACTAGCTGATGATTAAATGTGAAATGATACGTGTTGTGCCGATATGCAAACTGACTGTTATGTGATACATGATTTATGCATGATATTGGCTATCAAGCACTATGTGACATTAGATTGCATGCGTATCATTGCGAACATGAACTGATTTGTTATACGTGCATACAATAGGACGTGATTAATTACTTGTGAGTGCATAACCTAGCATACCGAGCAAACCAAGGTGAGTTCACACTCCTACTAAGGCATGGGATTCCCGGGTCGTGGGAATGGGTTAAAGGTTATCATTGACTAAGAACGTATATATGCTTTTCCTAGACTATCACCTATCATGGTCCTCGGATGTCAGGACGGTTCCGTAGGTTGGGATAACACCTACGTGGTCACATGCCAATTACTGCCTCGGATGTCAGGCACGCACGTAAAACCTACGTGTACGCATTACTTACTTCTATCCTCGGTTATGAAGGATACGTGCGTAAAACCTACGCACACCCCATACGCGCTACTGTTCTCGGACGAAGAACAGGGATAATACGAATAGTCTAGTGGTCACATAACATGGGAAGCCCCCACCTGTATAACTTACTATTGGCCCTGTAGAGCCACCCGTTACTTACTGTTACGCATTTACTTACTGTGAACTCGCTCAACTAGTTTGTTGATCATTCTGTTACATGCCTTGCAGATCGTTAGGTACTTGGAGCTTGCACTGGAGAAGCGGGTCGTTGTGGGCAAGGATCGTGGTTTCTACGTTGAACTATTATGACATTTAAAACTATTAACTATTGTTGGTTTATTTACTATGCTTCCGCTACACTTTGAAACTATGGTTATGTTTTGAACACCTATCGTATTGAATGGATGGTTTACATTTATTTTACTTAATATTAATTACATGTTCAATATGATTGGTGGCTTGATCCTGGTCAGTCACGCTTCCAAGCGGTGATACTCCGCGTGTGGATTTTGGGGGTGTGACAGATTGGTATCAGAGCCATTGGTTATAGAGAACTTGGTTTTAATATGGAAAAACGTTTTTATTAAAACCAGACTATAACCAGAACAGTGCTCTCAACGATCCACAACGACGCTTCGCTCCACGTGCAAGACTCAACTTCCTAGGTACTAAGGTTTATGTTTATTGCCTACATGCTAGAATTTGCATAGAACTTTGCTCGTAGTATGCTTACATTACTTTGCTCACAACTTGTCATTGCATGAGAATACTTATGTGCTTACACTCTTCTGTCATCGCACTATTCGCGAACCTTTCTCACTTAAGTTGCCTTTGATGTGAAGATCAATGGCCGCACGAATTAACATGACTCAAGCCCAGCTAGAGGCTCTCGTTGCTGCGGCAGTTGCAGCCGCCCAAGCAGGTAGTATACCCTGCAGTATAGACACTAGGATCTTTAGATCCTACATTAATTCTCGTACTTAACTTTGCCCTATTCGTACACAATAGGTCAACCCGCTCAGCAACAACCTGGGTGCACCTTCAAGAATTTCATGGATTGTCGTCCTAGCTTGTTCAGTGGCACGGAGGGAGCAGTTGGACTCCTCCACTGGTTTGAAAAGCTCGAGTCGGTTTTCGAAATGTGTGAATGCCCTGAGGCTCGCAGGGTGAAGTTCGCCACTGGCACACTTGAAGGGATTGCGCTCACTTGGTGGAACGCACAAGTGCAGATCTTAGGGTTGGCAGCTGCTAACGCCACACCCTGGAATGATTTCAAAGAACTGATCAAGAGGGAATACTGCACTAGAGAAGACATTCACAAGTTGGAGGACGAGTTGTATAACTTGAAAATGGTTGGTTCGGAAATCGAAGCTTACACCAAGAGATCAAATGAGTTGGCTGTGTTATGTCCAACTATGGTGGACCCTCCATACAAGCGTATTGAGTTGTATCTCAAAGGTTTGGCACCAGAAATACAGAGCCACGTTACCTCGGCTAACCTCAACAACATCCAGGAAATCCAGCGTCTCGCTCATCGCATCACCGATCAGGCAGTGGATCAGAATAAACTGCCTAAGCGCGTCAGCGCTACTGCTACAGTCACTCCTTCAGCTACTCCCGTTACCCTCAGTGACAACAAGAGGAAATGGGAGGGGGATTCAAGCAAAGCATCAGTTTCGGTTCAGTCCCAGAACCAGCAGCGAAAGACTGGCAACTATCAAAGCCCCAACCAGCAGTCGTCAGGTAGCCACAGGCAGGGTGGATATCGCGGAAATCTTCCAAAGTGCAACAACTGCAACAAACACCACAACGGTCAGTGTAACAAGGGCCGTTGTCAAAGATGCCTCAAGATGGGTCACGAGGCCAAAGACTGTAGAAGCCCTCGTCCTGCGAATCAGGATCAGCAGCAGCCACCGGCACAGCAGAATCAGCAACAGGGCAACAAGGGGTGCTATAATTGTGGTGCTGAAGGTCACATCAAGAGACACTGCCCTCAGCTAAACAGGAACCAGAACAACAACAACAATCAGGGCAACGGGAACAATAACAACAATAACGGGGGAAACAACAACAACAATGGCAACGAAGCTCGGGGTCGTGCTTTTGTGCTAGGTCGGGGTGACGCAGTGAATGATCCCAATGTGGTTATGGGTAAGTTTCTTCTCGACGATATTTATGTTACTGTCTTATTTGATTCGGGTGCTGATACAAGCTATATGTCATTGAAAATGAGTAAATTATTAAAACGTACACCAACACCCCTAAACACTAAACACGTCGTAGAACTAGCCAATGGTAAAAGTGTAGAAGCCGCACAGGTAGTCAAGGGTTGTAGTATTGTTCTAGCGGGTCAGACTTTCTCGATTGATCTCATACCCATAGTTTTGGGTAGTTTCGACGTCGTCATCGGTATGGATTGGTTATCCCAACATCACGCGGAGATCTTATGCAAAGAAAAAGTTATTCGTATTCCTCGCTCCAGTCAAGAACCTCTCGAAGTTCAAGGTGACAAGAGTGGTGCTGTGGTTGGCATCATCTCTTTCTTAAAGGCGCAGAAATGTTTACGAAAGGGACATACTGCCATTCTGGCACTTGTCACTGACGCATCAGCAAAGGAAAAGAAGCTGGAGGATATACCAGTTGTGCGTGATTTTCCTCAAGTGTTTCCTGAAGATTTACCTGGTTTACCTCCTCATCGTCAAGTCGAGTTTCAGATTGAGTTAGCTCCTGGAGCAGCACCAATAGCCCGCGCACCGTATCGTTTAGCTCCAACCGAACTGGAAGAACTATCGAAGCAGCTACAAGAGCTCTTGGAAAAGGGCTTTATTCGTCCAAGCTCTTCGCCTTGGGGAGCTCCAGTGTTATTTGTGAAGAAGAAAGACGGTACGTTCAGGATGTGCATCGACTACCGCGAACTCAATAAGGTGACGGTGAAGAACCGTTATCCTCTTCCGCGCATAGATGACCTATTCGACCAGTTGCAAGGGTCGTGTTACTATTCCAAGATTGATTTAAGGTCAGGGTATCATCAGCTGAGAGTCCGGGATGAGGACGTCTCCAAAACCGCTTTCAGAACTCGCTACGGTCATTACGAGTTTCTTGTCATGCCATTCGGGCTTACGAACGCGCCTGCAGTCTTCATGGATCTTATGAACAGGGTGTGCAAACCTTATCTTGATAAGTTTGTTATCGTTTTCATCGACGACATTTTGATTTACTCCAAGAGTCAGGAGGAGCACGAGCAGCACTTACGTCTTATCTTGGAACTTCTTCGAAAAGAGCAATTGTACGCAAAGTTTTCAAAATGCGACTTCTGGCTTCGTGAAGTCCACTTCTTAGGCCATGTGGTGAACAAGGATGGGATTCATGTCGATCCATCCAATGTTGATTCGATCAGAAACTGGCCAGCACCACGTACACCGACAGAAATACGCCAATTCTTGGGTTTGGCGGGTTACTACAGGCGATTTATTAAAGACTTCTCAAAGATCGCGCAACCACTTACTATGCTAACACAGAAAGGTGTCGTTTACAGATGGGGTAATACGCAAGAGACCGCTTTTCAGTACTTAAAGGATAGGCTTTGCAGCGCACCTATTCTCTCATTGCCAGAGGGCACGGATGACTTCGTGGTTTATTGTGACGCATCGATACAGGGGCTTAGTTGTGTATTGATGCAGCGGGATAAAGTTATTGCCTACGCTTCGCGGCAACTCAAGGTTCATGAACGGAACTACACGACGCACGATTTAGAGCTGGGAGCTGTTGTTTTCGCGCTTAAGATATGGCGACACTACCTGTACGGTACCAAGTGCACGATTTACACCGATCACAGGAGTCTCGAGCATATTCTTAAGCAAAAGGATTTGAATATGCGTCAACGGAGATGGGTTGAACTTCTGAACGACTACGAATGCGCCATCAAGTATCATCCAGGCAAGGCCAATGTTGTGGCTGATGCCCTCAGTCGGAAAGACACTCTACCTAAGCGCGTGCGAGCGCTACAGCTTACTATTCAGTCCAGTCTTCCTGCACAGATACGAGCTGCTCAGTTAGAAGCACTGAAACCCGAAAACGTCAAAGCTGAAGCCTTACGCGGCTCAAGGCAACGCATGGAACAAAAGGAAGACGGCGCCTACTATGTAACGGGGCGTATTTGGGTCCCACTTTATGGCGGTCTACGCGAACTTGTAATGGATGAAGCTCACAAGTCTCGCTATTCGGTACATCCAGGGTCGGATAAAATGTACCACGACATCAGCACTACTTATTGGTGGCCTAGTATGAAGGCTCACATCGCTACGTACGTTGGAAAATGCTTAACCTGTGCGAGAGTCAAGGTTGAATATCAGAAACCAGCTGGTCTACTTCAGCAGCCTAAGATACCGCAATGGAAATGGGAAGAAATTTCCATGGATTTTGTTACTGGTCTACCTAGATCTCAGCGTGGGAACGATACAATATGGGTCATAGTTGATCGACTCACCAAGTCTGCACACTTCCTGCCGATCAAGGAAACGGACAAGTTCTCCACTCTCGCAGACGTCTACCTTAAAGAAGTTGTTTCGAGGCACGGAGTGCCCACCTCTATTATTTCGGATCGCGATGCACGATTCACGTCAGAGCTTTGGCAAGCGATGCACAAATCCTTCGGCTCACGATTAGACATGAGCACAGCATATCATCCTCAGACGGATGGGCAGTCTGAGCGAACTATCCAAACTCTAGAAGACATGCTTCGAGCGTGTGTCATCGATTTCGGCAACGGCTGGGAAAAACACCTCCCTTTAGTGGAGTTTTCATACAATAACAGCTATCATACCAGCATTCAAGCCGCTCCATTTGAGGCATTGTACGGACGTAAATGCCGGTCACCTCTCTGTTGGGCAGAGGTGGGGGATAGTCAAATTACGAGTCCAGAGATTGTAGTGGACGCCACAGAAAAGATAGCACAGATACGACAACGCATGGCGGCAGCACGCGACCGTCAGAAAGCCTACGCGGACAAGCGTAGAAAGCCATTGGAATTTGAGGTCGGGGACCGGGTTTTATTGAAAGTCTCACCCTGGAAGGGTGTGGTTCGATTTGGTAAACGAGGCAAACTGAATCCGCGGTACGTCGGACCATTCGAAATCTTAGAAAAGATTGGCAAAGTAGCCTACAGATTAAACCTACCAGCTGAACTCGGTGCAGTTCACAATGTATTTCACGTGTCGAATCTGAAGAAATGCCTATCAGATGAGACCCTTATAGTTCCTTTTAAGGAACTCAATATCGACGAGCGGTTGCAGTTCGTCGAGGAACCAGTTGAAATCACGGACCGGGATGTTAAGGTCCTCAAGCACAAGAGAATCCCTCTTGTTCGAGTTCGTTGGAACTCCCAGCGTGGCCCAGAGTATACCTGGGAACGCGAAGACCAGATGAAAGAAAAGTACCCCCAGCTATTCGAAACCAATGCATCCACTTCTGAGGCTGAAGCTACTACTACTGAATTTCGGGACGAAATTCCAAATCAACGGGGGGATGATGTGACACCCCAGGAAAACCAGTGAACGATGTAACTTACCCAGCTTCCTCAGTGAGTGCGTACCAAATTTCGGGACGAAATTTCTTTTAAGTTGGGGATAATGTGACAACTCGAGTTTCTGACTTTCACTTTCGCATTAGATGCGCGTTGACTTTGACTGTTTAGTTGTTTGGATTGTGGACTTGAAATTGTACGCGTTGTGTTTTAATGAAACGTATTGTCGGTTTGCCTATATGTGTGATTACTTGCTGTGGTAGAAAATAATATTAGAATTATTATTAAAACGCTTAGTCTAGATCACGAAACATGACTTACAGATCGAAGGATCACGAAAGATAACCTTCGATTCGAAGGATCAACTTTCGGTTCGAAGGATCACGAAACATATCCTTCGACCAAGGACTCTATCCTTCGAGCAAAGATAGGATCCTTCGACATCTTTCGGCCCAGTCTTTCTAATGGGCTTGGCCCATTCCTGTGATACGTTTTTATACGTGAATGCATGTAAGTCGGCAGTTATTTCAAAAAAACCCTAGTTCCATTGTGTGTGTGTGTGACGGCATAGCAGACCCATTCTCTGTTCGAAGATCTCGTTCCGTAATCCAGATTTTTCCGGTTAGTGTGTGATGTTGTTTATGTTAATAGATGATGCTTTGAGTGTATATGATTTCATGATTTATCAATTGTCTTGCAATATGTTGTTTGTATGTTAACCGGATATGTATGTTAATCGGATATGGATGTTAATCGGATGTGTATGTTAATCGGATCTGTTGTGATGATGTTTAATGATAATGTTTTGTGGATCGGCTGTGATATTATGCAATTCGGAATTTTTATTGTTCATGGAACCGGAACATAATATGATTAAGTGTTATTATTGTTCATGTGGTTAAATTAGGGTTCATGAGGTTTAATATGAAACTCCCTGTTTGATCGATTCTGAGGTAACCGAATACTTGAATTTGTGTTAATTGATAATCACGGATAAACTTGGAAACTTTGAGTAAACGTAACTGATATTGACCGAAAGATATTAGTTATTCGAAACATAGTTGTGACCGAAAGATACTTGTTAGTCGAAAGATACTTGTCCTTCGAACCATAGTAGTGTTGACCGAAGGATAGCATTGACCGAAACATAGTTATGTTGACCGAAAGATAACAGCGTGGTCGAAAGATGACATTTGGTCGAAAGATGACATTTGGTCGAAAGATGACATTTGGTTCGAAACATAACAATTGGTCCGAAAGATAACTGTGATAACTAATATGTCGAAAGATAACTGTTGTGTCGAAAGATAACAGTTGGGTCGAAAGATGATGGGGGAGGTTATAAACATACTTTGAATGATGGAATGTATGCTTGATTTATTTGGCATGCCATGCTTGGTGATGAATGTTAACATTTGTATTCGTGTACACTAGCTGATGATTAAATGTGAAATGATACGTGTTGTGCCGATATGCAAACTGACTGTTATGTGATACATGATTTATGCATGATATTGGCTATCAAGCACTATGTGACATTAGATTGCATGCGTATCATTGCGAACATGAACTGATTTGTTATACGTGCATACAATAGGACGTGATTAATTACTTGTGAGTGCATAACCTAGCATACCGAGCAAACCAAGGTGAGTTCACACTCCTACTAAGGCATGGGATTCCCGGGTCGTGGGAATGGGTTAAAGGTTATCATTGACTAAGAACGTATATATGCTTTTCCTAGACTATCACCTATCATGGTCCTCGGATGTCAGGACGGTTCCGTAGGTTGGGATAACACCTACGTGGTCACATGCCAATTACTGCCTCGGATGTCAGGCACGCACGTAAAACCTACGTGTACGCATTACTTACTTCTATCCTCGGTTATGAAGGATACGTGCGTAAAACCTACGCACACCCCATACGCGCTACTGTTCTCGGACGAAGAACAGGGATAATACGAATAGTCTAGTGGTCACATAACATGGGAAGCCCCCACCTGTATAACTTACTATTGGCCCTGTAGAGCCACCCGTTACTTACTGTTACGCATTTACTTACTGTGAACTCGCTCAACTAGTTTGTTGATCATTCTGTTACATGCCTTGCAGATCGTTAGGTACTTGGAGCTTGCACTGGAGAAGCGGGTCGTTGTGGGCAAGGATCGTGGTTTCTACGTTGAACTATTATGACATTTAAAACTATTAACTATTGTTGGTTTATTTACTATGCTTCCGCTACACTTTGAAACTATGGTTATGTTTTGAACACCTATCGTATTGAATGGATGGTTTACATTTATTTTACTTAATATTAATTACATGTTCAATATGATTGGTGGCTTGATCCTGGTCAGTCACGATTCCAAGCGGTGATACTCCGCGTGTGGATTTTGGGGGTGTGACAGCATCACAGTAAACTGCGAAATCATCGGTACCATCGGGTAGTGATAAGATTGGTGCATCGCACAACTTATCCTTGAGAAGTTGAAATGATTCTTCTTGTTTCTTGATTTGGGTGAGGGAGGTTAGCGGTTGAGAAATTTTAGAAAAATTCTCTATAAATCACCGATAGCACCCCGCTAATCCCAAGAACTGTCGGACTTCAGTTGGAGTCTTAGGTGCTCCCAGTTCTTAATTGTTTCGATCTTCGAGGTGTCTACTTGAATGCCTTTCTCGTTCACAATATGCCCGAGAAATTGTACTTCATGAATCCAAAACTTGTATTTGGAAAATTTTGCGTATAGTGTCTCCTTCTTGGGTAGTTCTAAAATGGTTCTCAAATTTTTTTCGTGCTCGCCGGCCGATTGTGAGTATATTAAAATGTCGTCAATGAACACTATGACAAATTTGTCAAGATACGGTTGTCGTCAATGAACACTATGACGAATTTGTCAAGATACGGCTGGCACACGCGGTTCATTAAATCCATGAAGATCGTAGGCATGTTCGTTAAACTAAAAGGTATAATGAGAAACTCGTAATAACCATAGCGAGTCTGAAAAGCAGTTTTCAGTACGCCTTCCTCTTAAATTCGTAATTGGTGATACCGCGATCGTAATTCTATCTTGGAGTAGAAGCTTGAACCTTGCAATTGATCGAATAAATCACCAATCCTCGATAGTGGATACCGATTCTTGATGGTGAGTTTATTCAACTCTCTGTAGTCGATGCACATTCTGAGTGTTTCATTCTTCTTCTTTACAAACAAAGCTGGAGCTCCCCAAGGCGAGAAGCTTGGTCTAATGAATACTTTATCCAACAACTCTTGAAGTTGTGTAAATAACTCTTGCATTTCAAAAGGTGCTAATCGATATGGAGATTTGGTTATGGGTGCAGTTCACAATACCAAGTCGATATGAAACTCGACTTGTCGATATGGTAATAGTCCCGGCATGTCTTCAGGAAAGACTTCAGGAAACTCTTTTACCACTGGTATACCTGTCAGCTTCGGCCCAGCGGCCTTCTTGTCGACAACATGTGTTAGAAAGGCAAAACAACTTTTCCATAAGCACTTTTGTGCCTTCATGCAATTGATGATCCGCAATGGTGTGTCGTGCTTCTCACCATGAATAATAAGTGTCTCTTTGTTTAGTAGTGGTAGGCGAATGACCTTCTCATGACAAAAGCCTTCGGCTTGGTTATCGGATAACCAATCCATGCCAACCGCTACGTCAAAACTACCCAACTCAACGGGTAAGAGATAGATATTGAATTTTCGCTCGCCAAATTCCAAGGAACATTCTCTAACAAATTTCCCTGACTCGACTAGTTTACCGTATGTCGATTCTATAGAATGAGGGGACGTCTAGCTTACTTGGTTCTAGGCCAAGTACATTTTGAATTCTGTGTGGCGAGGACTTCACTGTATAGTTTTAGGAATCCTATGTTTAAATGTAGGATAACCCAATCCATATGTTTAGATGTAGGATAACCCAATCCTTATGTTTAGATGTAGGATGACCCAATCCATATGTTTAGATGTAGGATAACCGAATCCATATGTTTAGATGTAGGATAACCCAATCCATATGTATAGATGTAGGATAACCCAATCCATGTGTTTAGATGTAGGATAAACCAATCCATATGTTTAGATGTAGGATATCCCAATCCCTATGTTTTAGATGTAGGATAGCCCAATCCCTAATTGTAGCTAGGACAATCCCGTCACTAGTCATGAAACTCATTTCACATGCATGAGTTTGATTGGTAAGAAACATGTCGGTAACTACTATTTGAGTGATCAAGGTAGGGTGGGATGATGCAGTCATGCCTCGGATTTCATAGGCTAAATCCCAAATGTACTGCTCAATGTGTTTGAATTCGGGTGTTACCTAGTGTGGAACAACCCTTGAGAGTTCGTGAAAGTCTCGAGTGTAACCAACAACATTGGCTCTAGTCATGATCGAGTTCTAGAATTTGTTCCAACCTTTGAATTCCAATAAGCGAGCAATATTCTTCTCGCATAAGCTCCTTGAGTTCTTCCCCCAACAACCTCGTCACTGTATCACTTCCTAGCGTTTGTACTTGGAGATTCCCCCAAGTTAAGGCTGCGTTCAGCAGGAGACTTTCTGTGTATCTAATTGTCTACTCAGGAATACGTTTCCTAGTATGACTAACTAACTTCATTGTCTTTATTTGGCGGACAGAACCTACCGAACCTCTCGTATTAATGAGGTCTTGCGGCTTACAGTCCGGAAAGAGTTTTAAAGCATCTTCCGGTGTGGCATTGCTACTCGTTCCAGATCCATCGGGATTTGAATCACTTAAACTACCGGTACCACCACTACCGTCACTAGTGTGGTCTCGATTGACCTTATGTTGTGCAATTTCTGCACCCTCGTGTTGTTCCATAAGAACTCTTGCTCGACTTAATCAGTAAGTTGCTGGTTAGATAAACCCCTTTTTGGGTGTAGACCTTCCTCCTGGAGCCATGATCTTTTTAATATACAACATTAAAAGAATCTAGACATATATTTTGGATAAATATAGTCTATCATGTTCCCGAGAATGAAGAAGGAAATTGGTCATAGAATCCTCAACATCATATTATTTATGCATGTTTGAATAGATGATAATGTGGATAACCGCAAACAAAATGCGTAGCGTCTCTTGCGTGTACTGGACATATGTCTAAGTGGAAAAATGAAATAATTTGTTGAGGAGGGGAAACCAACCAGTGGCCTCCGTCCCTATAGTATGCATTCCATACTACATAGGCTTTGATCATCCGAAGTGGAGAGATTCATTTGTCGTACTTGTCCATGTGACGAATATGGTAATAGTGCTTGAGCTTCACGAGGTTTAACAAGATCATTAAGATCTTCACAGATGTCGAATAGAATGCAATGAGGGAGTTGTAGTATGGCTCATGCCATACTATCTCTTTGGATAGGACAAATGTCAAATGACGGAATTTATTGTATTCATTTCCAATAAGTAAGATAAGGTGCCATAGACACCAAGGAACCAACTCATGTACAAGAATTCTAGAATGTTGAGGAAAGATCCTCCATGAGTGGTTAACAAGTTTTGTTTGTTTAGATGACTAGTCTTGAACAACTCGTGTTGTAGATCGAATGTTAGGTGCGAACAATACGTATCGTCTTCCTGTATTGTATCGTAGGGTGTTATAGTAATCATCTCGGTTAGTGTTCTATTGGATAGAAAAGACTGAATTTCAAGTAATAACTTAAAATTCTTGAATAAATAGTGACCATTAGCATGACCCGCAGAGTCCACCAGGATTTCCATGTACTACAACTTGTTATTACGTGGGCCCCCGTAATAATAATTTGTCTTGCATGGTCACCCTAGTATTCTCTCGTTCAAGACAGACGATCAGTCAATGAGGGGACACTATTGTCTATATACCTTCAACATAGAAGGAAACTTCGTGATAGTTCACGTGTCAACGTCCGTTGTCATTTCTCGCAGAACGGCACGACGTTAGATGAAATAGGAATAGAGAGAATTTGTAACAATAACGACTGGAGGGACGCCTTCAAGATGAGTACTTCATCTTCCTTGTCTGGACAAGAGTGTCGTCAATCACGATTTGTATGAGTCAAAGGGACCTCGTCCCACTAATGGAGCTGTTGTCCAAGGCTACCACCTCCACCTCATCGTCACTACTGAAGTCAGGCATCTCAGCATCTGAGAGAAAGCAACCATCTTCCACGGGATCAATGCTTTATGGTCTCACTTAGGAACCACGTTCGCCATAAGCTCCGCAATAGACGTGAGGTCGATATTCTCAGGGAAGATGTATTGTATAAAATATGTTATGTTTTGAAATAGAGTGTTATGTCTTGTGTAAAAGATGACGTGTCTTAACCATGTTATGTGTGTCAAGGATGACATTGGAATTTGAAGTTGAAGGCATTTCATTCTTGCCAAAGTATTTCGTACAGCACATATATAAATGAATCATATAAAATCCTATCTAACAAGGATTTCTATCTTGTATAAGCTGAACTTCTAAACTGTTTATAATGCGTAAAATGATAATGTAATGTGATGTAGGCACATAGTCTGTTAATGTAATGTGTCTACTTCTCATAGACTTCACCCCTGGAAACGTCCTCGCTTGATTTATGTGAAGTGAATTTTTGTTGTAGTGGACCATGAATAATGTTTATGCAATGAAAACCTTTTGACCTGTCCAATTTTATTTATAATCTGTTCAACATGAACAAGAGGTTTTCGTGAGAGGTCCCTAGTGATTGTAGACTTAGACTCGAGGAAGAATCCTGGTTCACTACAATCGATGCTCTGATACCAATCTGTCACACCCGCTCATAGCGGAAGCGCGAGGTGTGATCTGATCGGTTCTCATTGCATAACAAAATAAGTGAACATACTAAATGAATAAAAACAAGTTCCAATGACATTGTCATAATCGTTTCAAAAGAACGCAACATAAGTTAAATGTATTGGTTACAAACCATCAAATGAAAATAAGTTGTCATTGTTTTATACATCAAAATGTAAGTCTTAAAATGTCAAGGCTTTGACCACTATATCACCGCAAAGAGGCGGTATATAACGGACAAACCCCTCAAATGGTGGCATGGAGTCTTAATACTTGCTTTCCTTGACTGAAATGTCTGCATGGTCCACTAATTCCCTGAAATACATGTTAAGTTTTGAAAACATCAACAAAAGTTGGCGAGTTCGTGAAGTTTAGTTGTATGAGATGTATCTGTAAAATGTGAGTTGTATAAAATGTATCTGTAAAATGTGAGTTGTATAAAATGTATCCATAAAATGTGAGTTGTATAAAATGTATCTGTATGTAATGATGTAGTATGTAAAGCGTCAATGAAATCGTTGATCATTAATGTTTCGCGAGGACATTAATATGTGTGACGAATTAGGAAGCAATCCAAACCTAGACGATTTCGTGTCGACTACTATCGACTGGGACACAAACGCACCCTTCTGTATGGGTCCACGACCAAGAGTGGGGCTCGCCAAAACCCATTAGATCTAACCCTCTGTACCTAGGTCCAAACTGGATTGATGGTGCTTAGATGTATGACCCTAATCGCACATGATCTAAGGTGTTTCATTCCATGACTTAACATACAATTGAACATGTATTTTCCCCGATAGTTGTAAAGTTGTAAAGCATTTAAAATGAATAGGGGACATGAACTCACAGAATTGCGTCCGTGAATTGTAAGTAACTGTGATCTTACGTACGGTCGTCCTAAATAGTGTCAGACCTACAAACGTTCTATATTTGTTAGACACTTCGGTCTTTGTAAATGACTTGAGTACAAGTCTTGTGTCTTAAATATGTGTAAGACTTGTATGTCTTTATTGTTCGTTGAACTGTGTATTAGATGAATGAATTGTTAAACTGTTATATATATATTTCACCAAATATATATATATATATATATATATATATATATATATATATATATATATATATATATATATATATATATATATATATATATATATATATATATATATATATATATATATATGTAATCTTGTATCTTGTGAGTTGTATCATCGGGTCTTGTCTTCTTGATTTCGTGTCTTTGTATAAGTAAATTGTATAATTGTAATTTTTATCAATTATATGTCATTGGGCTTAGCCCAAGAATTCATGTTATTGGGCCCAAATAGTGTTGGGCCTAAATAGTGTTGGGCCTCAATAGTGTTGGGCCTAAATAGTGTTGGGCCTCAATAGTGTTGGGCCTAAATGTTATTGGGCTTAATGTTATTGGGCCTTGGCCCATATGTTGGGTTTTGGGCTTAGCCCATGAGTCTTGATTTAGCCCATGTATTTATGTTAAGCCCAATTAGGATGATAAGCCCATTTGTAAAATAGCCCATTTGTATCTTAAATAAGCCCATTTATATAAAATAGGTCCATATGTAAAATAAGCCCATTTGTTATAAAATAAGCCCATGTGTTAAAAATATATTCTTCCATTTTTATAAAAGTTACTAAGTATAGGCTTTTTAGTTAAAAGAATACATAATAGTTTTTATAAGTTTCAAAACATCTGGATATTGTTGTCGGTGATTTGTATGTATTCGCGTCGAAAGATCGCCTAAACGTCGTAGTAACTCCTCGGAATGGCGATATGCTCATAGATTCGCCCGTCGTCCATTTTGACCATAAGTTGTGTTCGAAAGCTCGGAATGTCCGTAAGTGTGTTTTAAGGCGTATTTAACTGTAGTCTTGTAAGACTTTAGTCGAAATGTACCTTATGTTCATTTGTATCATTGTATTCAAGTTCCTAGTTATCATAAATATAACTAATACAAACAAATAACACATAGCACATAAGTTGTTAAGTTAACTAAATATATATTTTCTCAAAAATATATATTTATATCAAACTTTGCTTTTATAAAAACTATTCTTTAAAATCTTTTAATCTAATAAAGATTTTGTCAAAAATAATAGTTTTTATAACTTATAATTTTTAAGAAAAATTTGTCATATATTATTAGAAATATGAACTTTGCCATGTTTAATAAAACATATCTTTTTTTATAAAATCACCACTAATCTTCTCATATTTTTCTTAATAAAAACATATGAGATTTATAACATAAACTTAACAAGATGAACTCATAATCATGTAGGGTTTTGGTATGATCTTTACATATGTTTACTAGTTCAAAAATCATACTTCACTTCTAGTTTTAACAAGCTTTTTATAAAACCCATCTTGTATGTTTCTTTTTATAACTTTGTAAAAGTATTATTTTTAGTTAAAAAAAACCTTACATACTTTAACAAAATCAAAGATCATGATCATCCATCTAAACATTTATGTTTAACAAAACCCCTAAACATTTTCATGTACACTTGTTAGATTATGTTTTTAAACATCATCTAACAAGTTATTTGTATGCTAATCATCAAAACTAGATCAAATATGCAAGTAATCATCTTTAAATCACAACATAAACACACTTTTATATCATGATTATTATTTTGCTTCTTTGTATTTTCATATTATTTTGTATGATTGTTTTGGTTATAACTTGTTCTTTAAACAATAAATACATAAATAAGTATGAAAAAGAGATTGTTGAAGCTTACTTCTAGCACTAATGGCTAGGGATGATCTTGATGATGATTAAGAAAAGAAAAATGATGATCTTGATGCTTGTGAGCTCTTAGATGGATGAGAAAGCTTGCTTCAACTTGTGTATGCCATAGATCTTCTCTAGTTCCATGAAAATGCATCTTGATCATCATGAAAGTGGCTTGAAATGAAGATGGGGGAGGGGTGTTCTTGACCAAAAATGGGGTTATGGTTGAGAGAGTTTGTGTGTGAAAGTTATAGTGTAAAGTGTGTGTAATGTGCTAGTAAACTAAGCTTCAAAAAGTGTTAACAATCTTTCACCAACATTCACCACTTGCCCACTTGGTTAATCCACTTGCAAACTTAGGATATTTGTGGTAACTAGTTGAAAAAGTGGGTCCCACAAGGGGATGTTGCAACCGTGAATGGGGGGGGGTTCCCTTTGTTTTTGCTTCTTGATTTACTTAGTAAAAGTGTTAGAACCTTTAGGTAGTTGTCTAGGAAATTTATAAGTATAAGTGTTTAAGTGTTTAAAGGGTGTTAAATGATCATTACTAGACCATAATGATCCAATTAACACTAGATGACCATTACAAAAAAAATTTGATATTGTTCGGGTATTCGTTTCGAATTGTTTCGGTTAGATGTTATTTGAACGCTAAGTTGTGTAACTTGTGTGAATTGATGTAGTTTTTGGTTCGGATGATGCCCGAATGTATCCTCACATGAATTCTATGTTAAATAACATTTTTACATGTGGTAAAAATATTAGAAAGCTGATTTCTACAGAATTTATGCGGAAAAGTGTTGAAATCGTCGCTTTTAGTGCTTTTCGGGCAATTTTTATTGTTATCGGACTTCGGAAAGGTTTTAAATAAAACCCTTGCATTCGTAGTTAGGGTTTAATATATATTAGATGTTGGACTTCCGTCTGAGTCCTAAAGATGTCGTTTAGATGATTTCTGCGGATCCTGTTTTCGTCAGGATACTAGTTTTCTAGGTGCTTTTCTAGTAGTTTCGATGCATTGTTTAAACTGTTTCAAATGTTCTTAATAAAAATGAATCATATGCTTCCTAAGTAAGTATTCCATGAGTATTCTAAGTGTATGTTACGAAATACGCAGTTCGGGTGTTCAAAATGCATAAAAATGTAGCTAAAATGAGTACTTTAAGTGTAAGAAAGTTACCGAAAATTGGTAGTTATCACGGAATTGTGGTGTTGTGTTTTGTGAAGAAGATGGTTGTACTTATAAACTCTAAACACTTTAGTCCAATGGTTAATGTGTTTGTGTAGTACACTACACAATCTTGAAAAATCCAAGAGAACATTATGGAGATTTAGAGAGATTTGAAGGAAATCTTTGATGTGGGGCCATGCTTGGTCCGAAATCAGCCAGGGGGGGGGGGGTAGTGTAAATTTCATTCCTTAATTACTTAAATAAGTAAGCTTTCAAGTGTAAGGTTTAGGGACCTAGTGTGTTATTATGATATAAGGGGCGTTATGGTGCTCGGGGACCATAACTAGCTCAGAAAAATTACAACAATGCTTCTGGTAATTATTTGATGTCCCGAGTAATGTCCGGTTGTTCGGTTAAATACCGGTTCGTTAAAGTGCTAAGTTACACCGTTTAGCGTCTTTTAAGTATTCTTTTGTGACGCTTCCAATTCCCGACACTTAGGGAAGTATTCTGGACGATGAAACGTAAATTCTGCATGATAATTTGGGGTTTAAAAGCTGAATTTAGTATGTACTCTTGGGTTTTAATGTATTCTTGTCGTTGGACCTACACCTAGGCCTCAATTCTATTGTCTAACTGCTTTTTGCAGTTTTGTTGACACAATGTGTCTTACCGGTGAGTTTACTAGTATTTCTGATGCAACGATGTTCATTAATGCATAAAGTAATTCTTGTAGTATAAAACGTGCATGAATTCACAAGTATATCATGAAATCAAACAATGTCGACATTTAAGCACATAATTGCAGTCACTAAATAATAATTAAAGTGTACGGAAATTACCGGTTTGGTGCCAGTTGTCACAAATGATGCATAGGATTGATCAAGATACACATAGGCAGACTCGGGCCTTAGTGACAATAAAAGATGCAAGACTAGTTAATTATGTTATGCTTCCTTGTTGTTAAGACATTGTAACTTCTTTTAATCAATAAAACAACATTTAAGTTTCCATGTGTTATGAAACAATGATTCTGTTACAACACACCCCGACGATTCCGCCCCGATTTGTTGTTTTACGTGGTCGAGGTGTGACAAAAAAGTTGGTATCAGAGCTCATGGTTATAGGGAATTAGGTTACTAGTAATGCTTTGACCTAGTCTATAACCTTCCTAGGACCCTAACACAAGATCCTTGTGTTTAGATCTTAAAACAATACCGTCCCTTATCCTTAGGTGACAACCACAACCAGAACACAAATTTCGAATCCGCTGTGAAAACTAATCCTCTGTTCTAGGATTATTTATTATAAGGTTTTGAACCTTCTAAGTTTTCAAAATCTCGTCAAAGTTGGGTCTTATAATCTGAACACGTGCAATCTGGAAGGGTGGATGCCTGTACTCTGAGTTTTTTGTCTAAGGCTAGAGTGTTCGTACAAATCCACATAATCGGACCAGTCACTCTTACCTGGGAACGCTTAGGGTGAGTGTCCATTTATAGGCTAAAGCATGTCTTCGCGATACATTAATATGACCCGATTACTTTGATTAGTCGCCATCTCATTTGTTTGCCTTAGGTAACAAACAAATGATCGCAATTTTTATGCGTTGTCATTCTGCTTTGATTATCCTATAACATTTCACTTGTTTCCTCCTATGTCTTCTGTTTCTTCTAGAATGTCTCTTCATCGCAACGACGAACAGATATCTGAGCAGACTGCCAATTGTATTTGGTTTTCTCGTGTTCTGGTATCCTTGCATGCTTTGAATCTGATTTGTGTCGAGAGAGTTGGTTTTCTGGTAAGTTTGTTACTTGGTAAAGTCTGCACTGCTTGGGGTTTTACGTTGTACGATTGTATGGGGAACAATTCTGATGGATCGGTGAACGATTCTGGGGATGTACCATCAAAGCGTGGGATAGGGTTAAGGGTTACAAATGTTGACGGCAACATCAAGCTTCCAAGAAGGGGCATGTTTTCAACCACTGATGTATCGATCTTGGATGGATTATCCAAAATCTCCAAACCGATGGATAATCCATTTGATAAACCTGGGAACTTTGTGAACTAGGCTGCACGGAAACACTCAGAGAATCGGTTGTGACAACCCTCTCAAAACCAGGTATCCGTACGACTTAATTAATTATTAATTATTGCCTAATCACTGTGCTTTACTGAGTTTGCTGATAAACTGCTACTTGATTGTTGATACTTGTACATATCTGCATCATACTTTGATATTCCTGTCACTACACTACTTATTTACTGAACCTTAGTGACAAACATGATGCACAAAAGCACAGTAGCACTAAACGGATACACAGTGAACATGCTGGTATAGCCAGCATCAGGCAAACACTGCCTCTAAAGGCCTGAATGAGCCAGAATATTTTTACTACACCCAGAGTGTGTGTAGGAATACAAGGGTTGTATGATTACGTCTCTAGGAATAAGATATAGAGATTTGGATGTGCCTAAAACATACTTTAAGCACGAAACACAGCACTTTTATCAACACACTAGCTTCTAGTTAATTAATAAAGTGCCAAAATATGAGGAATTATTCCCGACACTTTGCAGAATAAATTGTGTCGCTAAAAATATTATTTATGACGCTTAACGGATATCTGAAGCACTTTAACGGATTACTATCCAACCGAACAACCGGACAATACCCGGAACATAAAAATATTGCCAAAATTAATATTGGTACTTTTCTGAGCCAGTTAGGGTCCCTGATTACCCTAACACCCGCTTCTAATGCACTAAAACAACTAACGGGGTTAGACCTTAAAGTTAACGCACTTAACCAAACTGAACCGTAACTAAACGATTGGAAACGAACCGAGTACCATTACATCCCAATGGGATCGGCCAAGTAGTGGGCCCCGGGAGAGTACGTCCTTTATAATATTAAATTAGATTACGCGAAGAACGAGGCACATTTTTTCTATAAAAACCCTCACCTCTCACACACAAACACACACACACTTCACCTCACTCTCTCTCCCTCTCCCCTTGCTCCTCTCGGCCGTGAGCCACCCCACCCCCACATCCATTGTCGGTTCGAGTCTTGCAAGTTCCAAGTATACTCAAGTGTTGGTGGTTACGTACAACGGAGCTCGGAACAAACGGAACGCGAAGGACCTCTACCGTTTGCTATTATCCACGCAGTTTTCGACTAGTTTCTTCCCTAGCCCCGAGCTAGAGGTATAACGTTTAAAACTCATTTTTGGTCATGTCTAAAGTGGTTAAAAGGATATTTGTCGGTTGAATGTCGGTAACCCGCTAAAAGAAACTTTAAAGTTTACTAAAACGTGAATATCGTTGGATAAAAGCTCAAAACGCGTGTAAATGTCGTAGTATTTGAATATGTTGGTTAAAATGGCCCGATCTATGATATGGTGGCTCTTATCATCGTTTAACCCGACTTTGTTAAGATCCCGAATCTTGACATGCACTAGATGCCAGCGGTTCAAGGGTTAAAAGGTGAAACTCCACCATACGAGAAACATGAACTTGTATAAAAGTGTTTTAACATGAAAAATAGTATTTAAAACAAGCCGATCTACGTATGTACAAGTGGTATATTCGTAGGACCGGGTGTCGAGAAAATCATGTTTTTATAAAAGTGGATAAAGTGTTAACAAATATGATTTTTATAAACTACAAGTATAGAAACACTTGTAGAATGAAAGATCCGACAAAATAACAATTTTTACAAAAATTGTCGGGAAGTTGTAAGAAGTAAGTTGTTCCAAAAACGGGGTTTTTGCAAGACTAAGTTATGTTATATATAGATCCACTAAATGTAACGAGATCTACACCGTAGTTTTTGTAAAAACTACAAGTTCATGAAAACGATGCAATTTTACTAACTAATCTTCTATTTGAAGTATTAAAGATTGATTCGGTTGATTTGATAAATTGTTGAGATGATTTTGTAAAAGAAAATGATACGCTTGAAAGCGTGGCCACCTCCAGTTACAGGGGAAACTCTGGCGAAATTTTCTAAAAATCTAACACTTAGAATTATTTACAAGTGTTAGACTACTTTGACATGTTTTCAAAAATATTTCGCCACAACTTTATTTATAAATAATCGGAGGTGGGATTTTCACAAAAATAAACGAGATAAGTATATATTCGGTAAATATATTTTGCCACCTCACTGTTTATGGTTATTTTGTGAAAATGTATAAATATTATTTTTAAAGTAAAAATAATATTTACTAACTTTGGCAAGCCCGAAATAATACAAACGCTTGTACGTCAAGAATATAAGTTACAACGGTGATTATCATTACCACTTAATCGTTAAAACGTAACTTACGCTTTATTCGGAAATATTCATAAGCGCATGTGTTGTCAAAATATTATTTTGGGAAAGTATTATAAGGAAATATATTGTTTTTGAGAAAAATAAATGTATTTTGGAATAAGAAATAAAATATATTAAGTGGGACTTAATAAAATGATATAAATACACATGTATTTAAATCCCCCATCCTTGGGAAGGAGAATGCGTATCAAATATATACACGGAACGGTTGTCTAACTGTTTCCCAAAAATATAAACTATGAAGCTAAAGCACGGCCATCCGTCTAATAAAATTAGCACATGTAGGTCGTTGCGCAGCACCTGGATATTCGGACTATTTGATATCGTGACGCATTCACTGTGAGTTCATGTCCCCCTTTTTCTCTTAACTGTTTTCAGTTTTATAAACTGCGGGGGTGAAATACATGTTACAATGATTATGGATATGTTATACATGGTATGGTTAGCATAAGGAGGGTTACTTAGATCATGTGAGTGGGTAGGCAGAAACTTGAGGCCATTAATCCTCGTTGAGGACCGAGGGACAGGAGCGGTAGATCTATCTGGGTGTAGCGAGCCCAGCCCCAGGTCCAGCTGAACGGACCTCGGGGTGACTTAGTGCCCGACGCATAAATCCGCTAGGTTTGAGTCATCCCTACTTGCACTTCACACATATCAGTGGACTTGCAACCCATTGGTGATCTCTTTTATTTCCTTATTTGCTACATACCAGGGTTTTTTTGATAAAAATAAAGGTTTATTTACTCATTTTCGCATGAACTCGCTCAACATTATTGTTGATTTTTCAACTTACATGTATTTCAGGAAATTAAGGATCTGGCACGGTTTAGCAGGATTCCCGCTGCATTTAGACCTAGAGTCATCCGGGGTTCAAGGCTCATGGCTCTTTCCTGGACAAGCCATGGCCCCTGAACCATGTTTATTTATGTTTACACTATGGTAGTGGTTGTATTGTTTAAGACAAGTAATGGTTGTTGGGTGTTTACCCATTTAGACAATGTTTGACAATTTTATTTTCAATGGATGACTTTGCATGATTTTAAATTCATATAGCTTGTTATGATTAAGCTATGGTATTAAGAAGTCACACCAAATTAACCACGCTTCCGCAAAGCCAGGGTGTGACAGCTTGGTATCAGAGCTCTGATCATAGCGAACTAGGGTTCATTTTGAGTCTAGACTATGATCACTAGGGCTCTCACGAAAATATTTTTCTGCATACCACTTAAGTCCAGATCCAAAACGTTTTTTTTTATAAACAAATGTTGAGCATATTTTATTTTTAGGCTCAGTCTGGGAGGCTGAGGCTCGGTCTGAGAGACTGAGGCTCGGTCTGGGAGGCCGAGGCTCGATCTAACGGATCGAGGTAGTTGTCTAGTGGGACTAGGGAGTCAGTCTGGGAGGCTGGGAAATGTTTGCTAGTGGGACTAGGGAGTCAGTCTGGGAGGCTGGGAAATGTTTGCTAGTGGGACTAGGGAGTCAGTCTGGGAGGCTGGGAAAAGTTGGCTAGTGGGACTAGGAAGGACAGTCTGGGAGGCTGGGAGGCTAGTGGGACTAGGAGGAATATGTGATTATTATGTGGTAACTTGTGTGATTACCTGATTTACTGATATTTGTACATACTTGTGATTGTATTACAGACTCATGGATACCTCAGATATAGGAGATTCGGACACTACTGGACCTCGACCCATGGAGTCGGACGAGATTATGTCATCAGAGCACGAGGTGCATACCTCGGATTATACTAGTACAGATGACGACGACTTTCAGCCGTTCGCACTACCTGACGGCGTCGATGAGCCCATCGTTGGTGGTCCTGCTGCGGATCTTCCTCTCGCTGTGATTCCCGCCCCGATTCCTCTTGCATCCTACCCAGCTTATGAGCTTATGCTTGATGCCGAGGCTGGTGGCGATATTGATCTTTTCGAGGATGAGCCGTTCGAGGACGAGATTCCTGACCCAGCTCTTTTGCCCGCTGGCGGTCTTTTGATGATCGCCGGTGCTCCTGTCGGAGACTCGCCTGTTCATTCTCTAGTCCCAGACTCCTTTGAGTCTGTGGCATCTGTTCCATCACATGTGGCGAGCACGCAGTTTTTCGTTCATGACTCGGATCCTGACCAGGCGTCATCTGCCGCCCCTATGCCGAGCTTTGTTTTTGAGCATGACGATTTCGAGGATTCTGACCCTGTATTTCCCCCTGGATTCGATCCAGACCGTGATATTGAGTACGTTCATATGGACCAGCCTGTAGAGGACCCCGTTGACCCTGCCGACCCTTTCGATCCTATCGATCCAGACTTTGACTTCGATATGGCGTTTGTCGACCCCGAGCCTGCAGTAGCTCCAGAGCAGGCCGCTGCTTTTGATCCCGCACATGAGCATGGTTTGGCGCATGCTGATGTTCCTGTTGATCCTGTTTTGGTTGACCCGCCACTTGGCGATTTTCCTGTTGATGATATTCCTTTGTTAGATGCTGACCATGTTGTTGATCCTCTTGTTGACCCTCCGATCGCTGACGTCCCAGTTGACCCTCACGTCGATCATGTTGATCATGTTGATGCCCACGTTGATCCTGTTTTAGCTCCTGTTGATCCCTTACCTATTGAGCCCGAGCATGCTCTGTTTGCAGAGCACATGGATCCCCCTGACGAGGAGGCTCAGCACGGTTGGATACCGGCTGACGAGGATGTTCCGCCGCTTCCTCCTCACCGCATTGATGCTCACCATCCTGATTTCTCGTTTCAGATTCCTTCATTCATACCTCCAGCGGGGCCTGGAGAGGGCTCTTCAGCCCACCCATTTGGCCATGTATCGATGCCCATGCCTGTCATGCCTCAGATATCTCCTATTTCAGCATCCACTTCATCTTTTCCTGTTATGCCTTTTGGCCCTGTCAGCGAGCCTTCCTTCTGGTCTTCGCTACCCGTTATGCCACCCGTCGATCCACCTCATATGGGGCATACCCTGGAGGACCTGTTGATGTCATTTGTTCTTCAGCATGATTCCCATTCTCAGCGTTTGCAGGAGCTCGAGAGAGCTCAGATGCCTCCTTGTTCATGTCATGGTCCGTCATCCTCGTCTGCTCAGCCATTTCGGTCATTTCCTCCTGACATTGCCGCTCGACTTTCGATCCTAGAGCAGCAGATTGCATCCGTGATCCGCACCCAGCAGGCCTTGGAGGAGGATTGGCTTCTCTTTCGCCGCTTACATTATCCTCTTTTTTCCCCCTCCTCCACCACCACCACCCGTCTAGAGCTCATCGACGTTACCAGGGTAGATACGGGTGAGACAGCCGCGATTGTTATGCACAGCTTTTGAAGACCATTTGACTACACAGATTTTTGTTGATACATGTGATGTATTGATTGTATGTAACACTGATATGATGTATTTTGTACAGGGGTGATGTAACCCCTATGTGATTGATGGATGTACTAACACACTTACTATGCTTATGGTCTTGATATATATATGCAATCGCCGCATTCTCATCATATCTGATTCACTTGATTGATTATTTTGTATTGGGACATGGGATGTTGGACATGGGATGTTGTGTGTGATATATTGATAACATGAGATGTTATATACTATTACTATTACTATATACGTATGATTTCTATGGCCTAATCGACGTACGCATCTTCAGGGAATGGCACCGAGACGACAAACTCAGCAGATGCCAACCACTCAAGAAGAACTGCAAGAAGTCATTGCTGCCGCGATTGCTCAGTATGCTGCATCGCAGGGAGGACCCAGCGGGAGTAGCTCCAACGGCAACGGCAACCAGAATCCCCCTCATGGTAACCCTAAGTCTTTAAGACGTACCATGGTCTAATTGGATTCCTGTAGCAATTGCTAATGCAGTTCCTATATTGAAACGAATGTGCAGGGTGCACCTTCAAGCAGTTTCTGGACTGTAAGCCCACAAACTTCGACGGCACGGGCGGTGCTGTTGCCTTCGTTCGTTGGGCAGAGAAGACTGATTCCACCATCCGCATGAGCAAATGTGCGATCGACCAGCAGGTCACTTACATTTCAGGGCTGTTTCTAGATGGAGCCCTATCTTGGTGGAACCTTCAAGTGCAAACTCTAGGCGAAGCTGCCGCCTACGCCCTGTCTTGGGCCGAATTGAAAGAGCTTATGCGTAAGAAGTATTGCTCTCGCGCGGAGATTCAAAAGCTTGAAACCGAGTTTTGGCACCTAAAGATGGAAGGGTCGAAGATAGCGGAATATGTTCAGAGATTCCACGATCTGTCGCATGTGGTACCTTATATGGTAACACCCGAGTTTAAGAGGGTTGAGCGCTTCATCTGGGGACTGGCTCCTCAGATAATCAGTATGGTGACTTCTTCCAAACCCGCCACCATCACAGAAGCCATTGATCTAAGTGTGGCTCTCACTGAAGAAGCGATTCGGTTAAACAAGTTCGATGAGATTGAACCCAAGAAAAAGGAGACTCATGTGGAGTCCTCTGGTGGTAACAAGCGGAAGTTTTCGAGTTTCAGACAGAGCACCGGGGCGGTGGTCAAGAAGGGAGAATCGAATGCACCAGCTCAAGATTCAGTTGGTGGTAGAAAGAAGAGCAGGGGATACATGGGTGCACAGCCCAAGTGCAACTCATGTCAAAAACATCACTCTGGTCGCTGCAGTCTAAGGGTTTGTGAGTCATGTGGGAAGACTGGTCATACGAAGGATTTCTGTTGGGCTAATGCTGGCCGGGGAGGCCAAGGAGGAAATGGGAATAGAAACAACCGTGGTGGTGCTGGGAACCGCCCACAAGGAAATCAGGGAGGAGATGGAAACCGTGCTAACCAAGCAGGCACCGTGAACCGAAACCAGGGAAACCACCAAGCTGGGAACAATGGTGGAAACGGGCAGAGGCCCGGATGTTTTAATTGTGGAGATCAAGGGCACTTCAAGAGGAACTGCCCGGAATTGACCCAAGCTCGTGGAAGAGTTTTCAACATGGAGGCCAGGGAAGCGCGCCAGGATCCCAATGTTGTCACTGGTACGTTCCCTGTAAACCAACGCTATGCGTCTGTTTTGTTTGATACTGGTGCCGATTATAGCTTCGTATCGCTAGAGTTTAGAAACATGCTTGGTTTAGCCGCTAGTAAGTTAGATATTCCTTATTCGATCGAGCTAGCAAATGGGAAGTTAGTAGAAGCCAATGAAGTGATTAGAGGTTGCATAATCGAGTTAGGAGAGCGTGAGTTTGCTCTCGATCTACTACCAGTCCAGTTGGGAAGCTTCGACGTGGTAGTAGGGATGGATTGGTTAGCAAGTAACAAGGCGGAGATTGTTTGTCACGAGAAGATTATTCGTATTCCGACCGACGATGGTGAGACCATTGTTGTTCATGGAGAGAAGCGTGAGACGCCATTGCGGATTATCAGCTGTCTGAAAGCAAGAAAGTGTCTGAAGAAAGGATGTGTTGCTTTTCTAGCACACATCGTGGATAAAAAGGCTGCTGAGCCGAAGATCGAAGACATCCCTGTCGTAAGGGAATATCCGGAAGTCTTTCCAGAAGACTTGCCTGGCTTGCCACCTCAGAGGCAGGTGGAATTTCGCATCGACTTAGTTCCAGGCGCCGCGCCTGTGGCTAAGGCACCCTATAGACTTGCCCCGTCTGAGATGCAAGAGCTATCGACGCAACTTCAAGAGTTGTTAGATAAGGGTTTTATCCGACCAAGCTTCTCGCCTTGGGGAGCTCCAGTTTTGTTTGTCAAGAAGAAGGATGGTAGTTTCCGTATGTGCATTGACTACAGAGAATTGAACAAGTTGACGATCAAGAATAGGTATCCTTTGCCAAGGATTGATGATCTGTTTGACCAACTTCAAGGTTCAAGTTTCTACTCAAAGATCGATCTTCGATCTGGATATCATCAGCTCCGGATACAGGAGGAAAGTATCCCGAAGACAGCCTTCAGAACTCGATATGGGCACTACGAGTTCCTTGTCATGCCGTTTGGTTTAACAAACGCACCTGCAGTGTTCATGGATTTGATGAACCGAGTTTGTAAGCCGTACCTGGATAAATTCATAATCGTATTCATCGATGACATCCTAATTTATTCAAAGACGAAGGCAGAGCACGAGCAACACCTCAGAGCTATTTTAGAGCTACTGAAAAAGGAGCAGCTGTATGCCAAATTCTCTAAGTGTGAGTTTTGGCTGCGAGATGTGCAATTCCTCGGGCATGTGGTAAATGAAAGTGGAATTCATGTGGATCCAACCAAGATCGAAGCAATCAAGAATTGGGAAGCGCCAAAGACGCCAACCGAGATCCGGCAATTCTTGGGTTTGGCTGGCTATTATCGAAGATTTATTGAGGATTTCTCAAAGATAGCTCAACCATTGACGCTCCTCACGCAAAAGGATAAAAAGTTTGATTGGGGAATCAAACAGGATGAAGCATTTCAGTTATTAAAGGATAAGCTTTGTAGCGCGCCAATCTTAGCTCTACCGGAAGGTACCGACGATTTTGTGGTATACTGCGACGCATCGCGTCAAGGATTGGGTTGTGTGTTGATGCAACGTCAAAAGGTTATCGCTTACGCATCACGCCAACTGAAAGTGCATGAAAAGAACTATACCACGCATGATTTGGAGCTAGGCGCAGTGGTTTTTGCTTTGAAGATTTGGAGACACTACCTTTACGGTACAAAGTGTACGATCTTTACAGATCACAAAAGCCTCCAGCATATATTCAACCAGAAGGAGTTGAATATGAGGCAAAGGCGATGGGTTGAGTTGCTAAACGATTACGACTGCGAGATCAAGTATCATCCAGGGAAGGCGAATGTGGTCGCCGATGCCCTAAGTCGCAAGGAGAGAATCAAGCCCATAAGGGTTAGGGCTATGGAAATGATTATCCAAACCGATCTTTCCTCGCGCGTTCGTGCAGCGCAGAAGGAAGCTCTCAAGGAGGAGAACCTTGAGAAAGAATATCTCCGTGGGATGGAGAAGATATTGGTGCCAAACAGGGAAGGAACGTTATGTTTTGAGAAACGGATTTGGGTTCCTTTGTTTGGTGATTTAAGAGAGGTTATTTTTGATGAAGCTCACAAGTCACGGTACTCTATCCACCCGGGAGCGGATAAGATGTACCAAGATCTTAAGGATTATTATTGGTGGCCTAGGATGAAAGGCGATGTTGCTATCTACGTGAGCCAATGTTTGACTTGCGCTAAGGTTAAGGCAGAATACCAGAAGCCTTCGGGACTTCTGCAGCAACCAAAAATTCCCCAGTGGAAGTGGGAAGAAATATCCATGGATTTTGTTACAAAGCTGCCAAGAACGCCTAAGGGCCATGACACTATCTGGGTGATAGTGGATCGCTTAACGAAATCAGCACATTTCTTGCCTATCCGTGAAAAGGATCATACAAGCAAATTGGCTGAAATTTACATGAGAGAAATTGTCACTCGCCATGGAGTACCTCTCTCGATTATTTCTGATAGAGATGGAAGGTTCGTATCGAGGATATGGCAATCCTTCCAGGAAGCTTTTGGCTCAAAGCTGAATATGAGCACCGCATTTCACCCGCAGACCGACGGCCAAAGTGAGCGGACGATTCAGACATTGGAAGACATGCTGAGAGCATGTGTGATGGATTTAGGCGGTGGCTGGGATAAGCATTTACCCCTGGTTGAGTTTTCATACAACAACAGCTACCACACCAGTATTGGTGCCGCGCCATTCGAAGCTTTATATGGGCGCAAGTGCAGGTCGCCGCTCTGTTGGTCTGACGCAGGTGATAGACAATTGGTAGGTCCCGATGTAGTTCAGGAAACTACAGATAAGATCGCGCAAATCCGAGATCGCATTAGTGCGGCTCGTGATCGCCAGAAGACCTACGCAGATCTGAAAAGGAAACCTCAGGAGTTTGAGGTTGGGGATATGGTTTTGTTGAAAGTATCACCCTGGAAGGGTGTGGCACGCTTTGGGAAGCGTGGGAAGTTGAATCCACGCTACATTGGTCCTTTTAAGGTTTTGGAGAAAATTGGAACAGTAGCATACAAGTTGGATCTACCTGCCGAGCTGAATAACGTTCACGATACATTTCATGTATCCAATCTTAAGAGGAGTCCAACTCAAGTTAACGTTGCCATTCCTACCGACGAAATTCATATTGATGACACGCTCCACTTCGTTGAAGAACCTGTTGAGGTCACGGATTGGAAAGTTAACAAGACCCGCCGGAGCAGTGTCAAGCTCGTCAAAGTTCGCTGGAATGCTAGACATGGTCCTGAATTCACCTGGGAGCGTGAAGACCGGATGAAAGAGAAATACCCCCACCTGTTTCCTAAGAACTCTACATCTACAAGCAGAACCTAAATTTCGGGACGAAATTTCTTTAACGGGGGGAGAATGTGACAACCCTCTCAAAACCAGGTATCCGTACGACTTAATTAATTATTAATTATTGCCTAATCACTGTGCTTTACTGAGTTTGCTGATAAACTGCTACTTGATTGTTGATACTTGTACATATCTGCATCATACTTTGATATTCCTGTCACTACACTACTTATTTACTGAACCTTAGTGACAAACATGATGCACAAAAGCACAGTAGCACTAAACGGATACACAGTGAACATGCTGGTATAGCCAGCATCAGGCAAACACTGCCTCTAAAGGCCTGAATGAGCCAGAATATTTTTACTACACCCAGAGTGTGTGTAGGAATACAAGGGTTGTATGATTACGTCTCTAGGAATAAGATATAGAGATTTGGATGTGCCTAAAACATACTTTAAGCACGAAACACAGCACTTTTATCAACACACTAGCTTCTAGTTAATTAATAAAGTGCCAAAATATGAGGAATTATTCCCGACACTTTGCAGAATAAATTGTGTCGCTAAAAATATTATTTATGACGCTTAACGGATATCTTAAGCACTTTAACGGATTACTATCCAACCGAACAACCGGACAATACCCGGAACATAAAAATATTGCCAAAATTAATATTGGTACTTTTCTGAGCCAGTTAGGGTCCCTGATTACCCTAACACCCGCTTCTAATGCACTAAAACAACTAACGGGGTTAGACCTTAAAGTTAACGCACTTAACCAAACTGAACCGTAACTAAACGATTGGAAACGAACCGAGTACCATTACATCCCAATGGGATCGGCCAACTAGTGGGCCCCGGGAGAGTACGTCCTTTATAATATTAAATTAGATTACGCGAAGAACGAGGCACATTTTTTCTATAAAAACCCTCACCTCTCACACACAAACACACACACACTTCACCTCACTCTCTCTCCCTCTCCCCTTGCTCCTCTCGGCCGTGAGCCACCCCACCCCCACATCCATTGTCGGTTCGAGTCTTGCAAGTTCCAAGTATACTCAAGTGTTGGTGGTTACGTACAACGGAGCTCGGAACAAACGGAACGCGAAGGACCTCTACCGTTTGCTATTATCCACGCAGTTTTCGACTAGTTTCTTCCCTAGCCCCGAGCTAGAGGTATAACGTTTAAAACTCATTTTTGGTCATGTCTAAAGTGGTTAAAAGGATATTTGTCGGTTGAATGTCGGTAACCCGCTAAAAGAAACTTTAAAGTTTACTAAAACGTGAATATCGTTGGATAAAAGCTCAAAACGCGTGTAAATGTCGTAGTATTTGAATATGTTGGTTAAAATGGCCCGATCTATGATATGGTGGCTCTTATCATCGTTTAACCCGACTTTGTTAAGATCCCGAATCTTGACATGCACTAGATGCCAGCGGTTCAAGGGTTAAAAGGTGAAACTCCACCATACGAGAAACATGAACTTGTATAAAAGTGTTTTAACATGAAAAATAGTATTTAAAACAAGCCGATCTACGTATGTACAAGTGGTATATTCGTAGGACCGGGTGTCGAGAAAATCATGTTTTTATAAAAGTGGATAAAGTGTTAACAAATATGATTTTTATAAACTACAAGTATAGAAACCCTTGTAGAATGAAAGATCCGACAAAATAACAATTTTTACAAAAATTGTCGGGAAGTTGTAAGAAGTAAGTTGTTCCAAAAACGGGGTTTTTGCAAGACTAAGTTATGTTATATATAGATCCACTAAATGTAACGAGATCTACACCGTAGTTTTTGTAAAAACTACAAGTTCATGAAAACGATGCAATTTTACTAACTAATCTTCTATTTGAAGTATTAAAGATTGATTCGGTTGATTTGATAAATTGTTGAGATGATTTTGTAAAAGAAAATGATACGCTTGAAAGCGTGGCCACCTCCAGTTACAGGGGAAACTCTGGCGAAATTTTCTAAAAATCTAACACTTAGAATTATTTACAAGTGTTAGACTACTTTGACATGTTTTCAAAAATATTTCGCCACAACTTTATTTATAAATAATCGGAGGTGGGATTTTCACAAAAATAAACGAGATAAGTATATATTCGGTAAATATATTTTGCCACCTCACTGTTTATGGTTATTTTGTGAAAATGTATAAATATTATTTTTAAAGTAAAAATAATATTTACTAACTTTGGCAAGCCCGAAATAATACAAACGCTTGTACGTCAAGAATATAAGTTACAACGGTGATTATCATTACCACTTAATCGTTAAAACGTAACTTACGCTTTATTCGGAAATATTCATAAGCGCATGTGTTGTCAAAATATTATTTTGGGAAAGTATTATAAGGAAATATATTGTTTTTGAGAAAAATAAATGTATTTTGGAATAAGAAATAAAATATATTAAGTGGGACTTAATAAAATGATATAAATACACATGTATTTAAATCCCCCATCCTTGGGAAGGAGAATGCGTATCAAATATATACACGGAACGGTTGTCTAACTGTTTCCCAAAAATATAAACTATGAAGCTAAAGCACGGCCATCCGTCTAATAAAATTAGCACATGTAGGTCGTTGCGCAGCACCTGGATATTCGGACTATTTGATATCGTGACGCATTCACTGTGAGTTCATGTCCCCCTTTTTCTCTTAACTGTTTTCAGTTTTATAAACTGCGGGGGTGAAATACATGTTACAATGATTATGGATATGTTATACATGGTATGGTTAGCATAAGGAGGGTTACTTAGATCATGTGAGTGGGTAGGCAGAAACTTGAGGCCATTAATCCTCGTTGAGGACCGAGGGACAGGAGCGGTAGATCTATCTGGGTGTAGCGAGCCCAGCCCCAGGTCCAGCTGAACGGACCTCGGGGTGACTTAGTGCCCGACGCATAAATCCGCTAGGTTTGAGTCATCCCTACTTGCACTTCACACATATCAGTGGACTTGCAACCCATTGGTGATCTCTTTTATTTCCTTATTTGCTACATACCAGGGTTTTTTTGATAAAAATAAAGGTTTATTTACTCATTTTCGCATGAACTCGCTCAACATTATTGTTGATTTTTCAACTTACATGTATTTCAGGAAATTAAGGATCTGGCACGGTTTAGCAGGATTCCCGCTGCATTTAGACCTAGAGTCATCCGGGGTTCAAGGCTCATGGCTCTTTCCTGGACAAGCCATGGCCCCTGAACCATGTTTATTTATGTTTACACTATGGTAGTGGTTGTATTGTTTAAGACAAGTAATGGTTGTTGGGTGTTTACCCATTTAGACAATGTTTGACAATTTTATTTTCAATGGATGACTTTGCATGATTTTAAATTCATATAGCTTGTTATGATTAAGCTATGGTATTAAGAAGTCACACCAAATTAACCACGCTTCCGCAAAGCCAGGGTGTGACATCGGTTAGATGAAAAATTTGAGAATGTGTCGTTCGTTGATTCCCAAAACTTGGAGAAGCCGTCGGTCGAGCTAGGTATTGGAACATCAACAGCAAAACACGGTGCGGCACCAATGTCTTTTGCAAATGCGGTGAAATCTAAAAAGGAGCCGGTGAAAATTAACTTCAGGTCGATGGAGTCCAATGAAACTGTAGAAGGAGCTGATGTCGTAATCCCTATTTCATCGGTGAAACAGGTGCATGATAGGTATGAAAATACATTATACGTGTATTTCTTGGGGAAGCGCTTAGCCTTTCCGGTTGTTGATTACTTTGCTAAAAATAACTGGGTCAAGTATGGTCTCTCGAAGCTTATGATGAACGCAAAGGGTTTCTTTTTCTTCAAATTCAAATCAAAAGAGGGAATGGATAAACTAATGGAGGATGGGCCGTGGACTATCAGGAATGTACCGATAATTTTAAATGAATGGTCCCCGAATGTGATGGTGGAAAAACAGGATATTAAAACAGTCCTGGTTTGGATTAAAATGCATGATATACCGTTAACGGCGTTCACTGAGGATGGGCTTAGTTTGTTGGCCTCGAAGATAGGTAATCCGAAGATGTTGGATTCATATACGGCGACTATGTGTGCTGAATCGTGGGGAAGGAGCAGTTTTGCAAGGGCAATGGTCGAAATTCAGGCTGATAAGGATCTAAAGAAAAGTATTACGGTTGCCATTCCTTCCTTGGATGGGAGTAGTCATACAAAAGTGGAGGTAAAAGTTGATTACGACTGGGAACCAATGAGATGCTCGTTATGCTGTGTCTTTGGTCATGACGATAACTCATGTCCAAAGAAACCTATTCAGGTTAAGAATGATGTTAATGCCAAACATAATGATGAATTCCAGGAACCTGTTGTGAAAACGAAACGAATAAATGGTCAAGGTGTGAATATCAAGAATCAGAAGTCGAAATTTATTTACCGTTCGGTTGTAAAGCCCAAGTCCAAATCGAGCAATTCAGATGCAAATCCTAACCGAATCCAAACTTCTAATCCATTTGACGTGTTAGAAACTGATGCGGATAATATGGATGACATAAATGGGGGTGTAGGAGCTGATGTGGGTACCGTATTGAAATCGAAGGGTAAGAGTCATACCACGGATGAGGCGATGGTGGATGACACAGATGTGGATAGCCTTCTAGCTGACATTCCAAGTACATGGCAAACAAGGTTGATAACAAGTCTGAGGTGCAAGCACACCCGGTCTAGCAGGTTTTAATGGGTAGTATCGCTTCTTGGAACATCAGGGGGTTGAACCGCTCCCTCAAACAGAAGGAGGTTCGTCAGGTAATTGTGGATAATCATGTTCAGGTATGTGCAATCATGGAGACTCATGTTGACGTTTCAAATGTTTCCAAGGTGTGTCAAAAGGTTTTCAACTCGTGGTTTTGGACTACGAAGGCTAGTTGCTGTATGAAAGGAACTAGGATCATGCTTGGGTGGGATCCCAATGTAGTTGATGTTATGGTCCTCTCGCAGTCTGACCAGGTGATTCACACCCAAGTGATGTTTAAACTTGATAAAAAGTCTCTATTTTGTTCTTTTGTGTATGCGGAGAACCATTATATGAATAGAAGGAACTTGTGGCAGAATTTATGTGGTCATGGTGTGTTGATGAAAGATATGCCGTGGGCTATTATGGGGGATTTCAATGCCTCCTTGTTTCTTGATGATTCGAGTGCCGGTTCTTCAAAGTATAACATTGGGTCGCGTGAATTTAAGGAATGTATTAATACCATCGAAGTCTTTAATGTTAATAGCACAGGCCTTCACTTCACATGGACGAATAATCAGCAACGAGGTGGCACTATTTTTAAAAAAATGGACCGAATCATGGGTAACATAAACTGTATTACGGATTTTCCAAATGCAGGTGCTTATTTTCACCCGTTTCGGGTCTCGGATCATGCCCCTTGCATTCTGAAGTTACCGAGTATAACTAGAGAAAAACCAAGACCGTTTAAATTTGTGAATTTGATAGCTGAAAAGCATGGTTTTCGTGATGAGGTAAATCTGATTTGGAACAAAGAAATTACGGGGTTTCATATGTATCAAGTTTTTATGAAGCTTAAGCTACTTAAAACCCCCTTGCGAAAGTTATTCATTCAACAAGGCAATCTGCATGAGAATGTTAAGAAGGCTAGAAAAGAGCTAGATGAATGCCAGGGTGTTATGGATCAGGACCCGACTAATGAGAGCCTTCTCGCAAATCACAGAATTCTTCTTCAAAAGTACAAGGATGCAATTCATGATGAAGCAGTGTTCTTACAACAGAAATCGAAAGTTGATTGGCTGAATCTGGGGGACTCGAATACGAAATATTTTCACAACGTTGTGAAAGCTAAGAATCACCGTAGTCGTATTCTCTCGATACGTGATTCTGGTGGGTTATTACATGAGGGGGGGTGCAGCGGCCCAAGCTTTCGTTGATCATTTTACTAACTTTTTTGGGAATGTTGGCCAGGTTGTGCTTAGTCCTAATATGGATCTGTTTCAAAATAAGCTGTCGGTTGTGAAAGCAAATAATATGATTCGTTTAGTAACTGAAGATGAAGTTAAAGATGCTATGTTTTCGATTGCCGGGAATAAGGCACCAGGCCCGGATGGATATACATCTGTGTTCTTTAAAAAGGCGTGGGATATTGTTGGAAAGGATGTCTGCTTAGCGATTCAGGATTTCTTTAGGAATGGCAAACTTCTTAATCAGCTAAACCACACGATAATTTCTCTAATCCCGAAGGTTAAGACTCCCGAGTCTGTAACGGATTATAGGCCTATTTCTTGCTGTAATACTCTTTATAAGTGTATAAGTAAGATTATCACCACTCGTATTAAAGAGGGCCTTGGAGATATTGTTAATATTAATCAGTCTGCTTTCATCCCGGGTAGAAAGATCTCAGATAATATTCTCCTAACTCAGGAGTTAATGCATAATTATCATCAGAATCATGGTCCCCCGAGATGTGCTTGTCACACCCCGACCACGTGGAACAACAAAACGTGTGACAACTCGAAATTTAGAACCTTTCGTGTAACGTTATGTGATTAGTTGACATGATTGGTGTAATGATATATGTGAACATCTTATGTGAACTATATGTTATGTTTATGTGTATGCGTGTATGTATATGAACCGAAACAACAAGGACCCGACTCGAGACCATGTGGTCTCGAGTGAACAGTAACCGGTTGGGCCATTTGGGCCGTAACCCCTTTAGCCGACTTGTAAACCCATTAGGGTGAACCATGAAGAACTAGTATATATGCTACACTCATGGCCACACTTACCATTTCTTTTGACAACACACATACTCCTCTACACACACTCTCCTACTTTCCCTCACAAACACTCCCTCATTCTCGGATTTGGACTCTTGGATCGGCTCACACACACACTCGGTTGGAAGATTCATACACACCTTTGAAACCCATCAACCGGTTAGTGTTTCTTGATGTTTATTGTTGAATATTAGTGATTCATGTTGTGTTTTGTGTTGGATTGATGGTTATGACATTATGTTTGCTTGCTAAGTTTGCACATGAGGAATGATTGTTTATCAAGATGTTTGCTTGATAGAAAATAGCTACTTGTTGTCAAATGATGATATTATATGCATGATTGTGATAAATCGGTTAACATGTCTTGATTTCGGATATATTGCATGATGGGTTATGATATCTTGTGTTTAAATGAAGTTTAAACTACTAGTTGTTGATGTTCATGAAACCGGTTTACATATGTCATGTAATCGGCTTAGTATAGAGCCGAGTTTGTGGTGGTATGCTTAAGTGTTTGATGGTTGTTCACGATCTTGTTTGAATAAGGGTTGTTTGTGTTATGAATATGTGAAGAACTTGATGAATGTGTTTTGAATATATGAAGAACAACTTGAATGTGCTTTGAAGGGGCTTTGAATATTTGAAATCTGATTTGTTTGATCCATTTTGGGTAAATGTTAGACAACAAAACATGTTTAGTGGATAGTACATAATTCTGCATGAATTTCATTGGATAGTACAAACTGTGAAGGATCAGCAGGTGCTGGGGAGTCGAGACCTCTGGTTTCGACTCGAGACCATAGCATGACAAGCCGAGACCACAGGTTGCGACACAGGTTGCGAGTCGAGAACCCCTAGTCTCGACTCGAGACCACATATGATCAACACAAACAGCATGACTCGAGACCATGCCTGCGAGTCCGGTTGCGACTCGAGACCAACACATGCATAACCCGAGACCTCCTTAGATTGCGACTCGAGTCCCTGTCAGCTACACTCGAGACCGCATAGTCTCGAGTAGAGACCGCACAGTCTCGACTCGAGACCACGCTTATTGGGTTTGCTTAGTTACGGGCCTAAGTTAATGGGCCGGCCTTATGGACTCCTTGTGCTACTGTTGAATGCGAGACCAACCGTTTGGGTCACCCTTAGACTATTACGTGAATGTTACTGTGAAACTTGTTGTGAACTATTGATGAACTGCCATGCTAGAACTTGTATGCCATGACTGATACTTGTACGTGCACTACTTGGATACAATCTTACTTGAATGGTATCTATGTTAGGACATAGTCGACTACTTGCAACTTGATTGACATTCTGTGTTACTACCGAGCAAACCAAGGTGAGTTCACACCCTCTACAAAGCATGGGATTCCCTGGGTTGGGAATGGGGTTAAGGAACGTGGATTCCTCGTCCTCCTTGGGTAGGACGGCAATGGTTCAGGAATGTGATTCCTCGTCTTGATGGACAGACAACTCGTACTAGACCAAAACTCTATCACGAAGTCCCTCCTTTTTATATCGACTTAATCGCCGGGCCAATGGCGAGCGGGTCATTAGTTAGATAGCGCTATTTAGGTCTGACAAACCTCACACCGTGCCGCAGAGGACGGGCGTGAACTAATGGACCTGGGGCACGTCAATGATGATAGACATTGACAGTTTCAGGGCACATAAACATGACTACAGTCAGCAGTCGATATGGTAACGAGTCTAGTGTACGCATGGGGTAGCCCCCACGGCCGAAATGCCTGATAACTAACATGGGGTAGCCCCCACGGCTGGAATGCCAGAGTAACCGGGAATAAACAGGTCACGTTTTTAAACTATGGGGTAACCCCCACGGAAGGATGCCAGATAAAAGAAACTGTTTTCGAAACAACTTAAAACGAACACCCAACCGTGAACTCACTCAACTAGTTGTTGACTCGTTACTACATGCTTTGCAGGACCATAGGTACTCAGCTGGAGCTTGCATGGAGGAGAGTCGTTGTAGGACATGGATTGCTGCGTGCCATGTTAAACTTGAAAACATTTGAACTTATGTTTTAACTTTAAGACTTATGCTTCCGCTTACAACTTAAACTTTGTTTTGTTTGAACACCAATCGTATTGGTTAGACTTTTATAACTATTTATATGCTCGTTCAGTATGATTGGTGGCTGGATCCTGGTCAGTCACGCCTCCAAGCGGTAGTACTTCGCAGGTGGATTTTGGGGGTGTGACAGATTGGTATCAGAGCCATTGGTTATAGTGAACTTGGTTTTAATAAAGGAGAAACGTTTTTTTTGTTAAAACCAGACTATAACCGGTGTAGTGCTCAACGGTCCACAACGACGCTTCACTCCACATGCAAGGCTCGACATTCTAGGTGATATGATATGTGTATGTTGCCTACTTGTTAGTTACATAGTACATTGCCCATGGTATGCTTGATTAGTATAACTACTATTGCTTGAACGCGTGCGTGCTTATTCTATCCTACCATCGTACTTTCGCGAACCTCTCTCACTCGTATTACTCTTGTTATGAAGAATCATGTCTGGACGCGTTAACATGACAAAAGCCCAGTTGACGGCTTTGATCAACGAACGAGTTGCCGCAGCACTCGCAGCTGCATACGCAGGAGGTATATCCTGCAGTCCGAACTTATCCTAGGATCTTTAGGATCCTACTCTCGTGAACCAACCTTTGTGTTAAACTCTGTCTTTCTTTCACCTACCTTAGGTCAACATGCTCAGGCACCGGTGTGCACTTTTAAGACCTTTATGGACTGCCGACCCACTACTTTTAGCGGAACTGAAGGAGCAGTAGGTCTCCTCCACTGGTTTGAGAAACTAGAATCTGTGTTCGAAATGTGTGAATGCCCTGAAGCGCGCAGGGTGAAGTATGCTACTGGTACTCTCGAGGGTTTGGCCCTCGCGTGGTGGAATGCTCAAGTGCAAATGCTGGGGTTGGTTGCTGCCAACGCCACCCCATGGGAAACCTTCAAGGAAATGATCAGGGAGGAATACTGTAGTCGCGACGACATTCATAAGTTGGAAGACGAGTTCTACAACCTCAAGATGACGGGGTCAGAGATTGAGGCGTATACTAAGAGATCGCATGAGCTTGCCTTGTTGTGTCCTACTATGGTGGACCCTCCGTATAAGCGAATTGAACTCTATCTCAAGGGCTTGGTGCCAGAAATCCAAAGTCATGTGACTTCAGCAAACTTGGCCACTATCCAGCAGGTTGTTCAGTTGGCTCACCGTCTTACTGATCAGGCGGTGGAGCAGAACAAGTTACCAAAGCGCATAGGTGCTGCAACTACTTCTGGTACCTCTAGTGAGAACAAACGGAAATGGGATGGAACTTCAAGCAAGGGTTCAACTTCTGTGCAATCTCAGTCTCAGCAGAGAAAGACTGACGACCACAAGAGCCCCAGTCAGCAATCGTCTGGTGGTCAAAGTCATGGTGGGTACAAGGGGAATCACCCCAAATGCAATCGCTGCAACCTACACCACAGTGGTCCATGCACCAAGGGCAACTGTCATCGGTGCAACAAGCCTGGTCATGTTGCAAAGGATTGCAGGAGCTTATACCCCGCCAATCAGAATCGTCAGCAACCTCAACAGAATCAGCGACAGCAACAGGGTAACAACAAAGGGTGCTTTTAGTGTGGAGCTGAAGGCCACTTCAAGAAAGATTGTCCCCAACTGAACCAGAACAACAACAACAACAACAATCAGGGGACTGGTAACAATGGGAACCACAACAACAACAATGGTGCCAGGGGGCGAGTGTTCGTGATTGGTCAAGGTGAAGCAAGGAATGACCCCAACATGGTGACGGGTAAGTTCCTTCTCGATGACTTTTATGTTACAGTTCTGTTTGATTCGGGTGCCGATACTAGCTATATGTCACTAGAAGTTAGTAAAATGCTTAAGCGTATTCCAACACCCCTGAGCAACAAGCACACTGTAGAGCTAGCTAATGGTAAGAGTTTGGAGGCCTCGCACGTAGTCAAAGGTTGCAAACTTGTCCTCGCTAACCAGACCTTCCCTATTGACCTTATTCCTATCGTCTTGGGTAGTTTTGACGTTGTCATTGGGATGGATTGGTTATCCCAACACCGAGCAGAGATACTATGCAACGAGAAGATCGTTCGTATTCCTGGTTCCGATAGTGAACCACTTATGATTCGTGGCGACAAGAGAAGTGCTGTTGAGAACATCATCTCTCTCCTTAAGGCCCAGAAGTGCTTACGAAAGGGGCACACTGCCGTATTGGCTCTAGTTACTGACACCACGGAGAAAGAGAAGAAGCTAGAAGATTTCCCAGTTGTACGTGACTATCCTGAGGTATTCCCTGAGGAATTACCTGGTCTTCCACCCCATCGCCAAGTCGAGTTTCAGATTGAACTAACTCCTGGAGCTGCGCCTATAGCTCGTGCACCCTATCGTTTAGCTCCATCTGAGTTGGAAGAACTCTCTACGCAACTACAAGAACTCCTGGATAAGGGTTTTATTCGTCCTAGCTCATCGCCCTAGGGAGCTCCAGTACTATTTGTAAAGAAGAAGGACGGTACCTTCAGAATGTGTATCGACTATCGTGAACTCAATAAGGTGACTGTGAAGAACCGTTATCCTCTACCGCGTATTGACGACTTGTTCGACCAGTTGCAGGGGTCGAGCTACTATTCAAAGATCGATCTGAGATCGGGATATCACCAGCTGAGGGTTCGAGAAGAGGATGTCTCCAAGACAACCTTTAGAACTCGTTATGGGCACTATGAGTTTTTGGTCATGCCGTTTGGGCTAACGAACGCACCCGCAGTTTTTATGGACTTGATGAATCGAGTGTGCAAGCCTTATCTGGACAAATTCGTTATAGTCTTCATCGACGACATCCTGATCTATTCTAAGAGTCAGGAGGAACACGAGCAGCATCTACGACTTATTTTGGAACTCCTTCGAGCAGAACAGCTTTACGCAAAGTTCTCGAAATGCGACTTCTGGCTTCGTGAGGTCCATTTCCTAGGCCACGTGGTAAACAAGGATGGGATTCACGTTGATCCATCCAAGGTAGACTCTATTAAGAACTGGCCTGCACCTCGCACACCAAAGGAAATTCACCAATTCTTGGGATTGGCAGGTTATTACAGGAGGTTCATTAAGGATTTTTCTAAGATCGCACAGCCTCTCACCTCGCTAACGCAGAAAGGCGTTGTTTATCGCTGGGGAAATGCACAAGAGTTGGCTTTTCAGCATCTGAAGGATAGACTTTGTAGTGCACCTATCCTTTCACTGCCAGAGGGCACAGACGATTTTGTGGTTTACTGTGATGCATCAATTCAAGGTCTTGGTTGTGTATTGATGCAACGAGATAAAGTCATAGCTTACGCCTCACGACAACTCAAAGTCCACGAGAAGAACTACACTACACACGATTTGGAGCTGGGAGCTGTTGTTTTCGCACTTAAGTTATGGCGGCATTACCTGTACGGAACCAAGTGCGCCATCTACACCGACCACAGGAGCCTAGAGCACATATTCAAGCAGAAGGAACTGAATATGCGGCAACGACGATGGGTCGAATTACTGAATGACTACGAGTGCTCTATCAGGTATCACCCGGGCAAGGCCAATGTTGTGGCTGACGCCCTCAGTCGAAAGGACACTGCGCCAAGCGTGTGAGAGCTTTACAACTCACAATACATTCTAGTCTCCAGAAAACGTTAGGGCTGAAGCCCTACGCGAGTCAAGGCAACGCCTAGAACAGAAGGAAGACGGTGCTTACTACGTAACAGGACGCATTTAGGTCCCACTCCATGGCAACCTATGAGAGCTTGTGATGGATGAAGCACACAAATCTCGCTACTCGGTACACCCTGGTTCAGATAAGATGTACCACGATATTAAAACTACGTATTGGTGGCCTAGCATGAAGGCCCACATAGCAACGTACGTCAGCAAGTGTTTGACTTGTGCGCGAGTCAAGACAGAATATCAGAAACCCTCAGGCCTACTTCAACAACCAGAGATACCACAATGGAAATGGGAGCAAATTTCCATGGATTTCGTTACTGGCTTACCTAGGTCTCAGCGCGGAAACGATACTATTTGGGTGATCGTGGATCGACTCACGAAATCCGCACACTTCTTGGCAATTAAAGAAACAGATAAATTCTCCACTCTAGCGGAGATATACCTCAAGGAAGTTGTTTCGAGGCACGGGGTGCCCACCTCTATCATCTCTGATCGGGATGCACGTTTTACTTCAGAGCTGTGGCAAGCAATGCACAAGTCCTTTGGCTCACGATTAGATATGAGCACGGCGTATCACCCACAGACGGACGGGCAGTCCGAGCGCACTATTCAGACCTTAGAAGACATGCTTCGTGCATGTGTAATCGACTTTGGCAACAGCTGGGAGAAGCATCTACCACTTGTGGAATTCTCGTACAATAACAGCTACCACACCAGCATTAAAGCTGCTCCGTTCGAGGCATTGTACGAACGTAAATGCCGGTCACCACTTTGTTGGGCAGAGGTGGGGGATAGTCAAATCACTGGTCCAGAACATGTGGTAGACACTACTGAGCGGATTGCTCAAATACGACAACGCATGGCGGCCGCTCGTGACCGTCAGAAAGCCTACGCCGATAAGGGCAGGAAACCACTTGAGCTCCAGGTTGGGGAGCGGGTATTACTCAAAGTTTCACCCTGGAAGGGTGTGGTTCGTTTTGGTAAACGAGGCAAACTTAACCCACGATACGTTGGACCTTTTGAAATCATTGAGAAAATAGGCAGGGTGGCCTACAGACTAAACTTACCAGCAGAACTCGGTGCAGTTCACAACGTTTTTCACGTGTCGAATCTGAAGAAGTGTCTGTCAGATGAGACCCACGTAGTTCCTCTGAAGGAACTCACTATTGACGAACAGTTACGATTCGTCGAGGAACCGGTTGAAATCACGGACCAGGATGTTAAGGTCCTCAAGAGCACTAGAATACCTCTCGTTCGAGTTCGTTGGAACTCACGTCGCGGCCCAGAGTTCACCTGGGAGCGCGAAGATCGGATGAAACAAAAGTATCCCCAACTGTTTGCAAACAGTACGACCACTACTGAGGCTGAAGCTACGGAATTTCGGGACGAAATTCCAGATCAACGTGGGGAGGATGTGACACCCCAGGAAAACCGGGAAAACCATACAACTTAACTAGCTTCCTCAGTGAGTGCCATCAAATTTCGGGACGAAATTTCTTTCAACTTGGGGATGATGTGACAACTCGAAATTTAGAACCTTTCGTGTAACGTTATGTGATTAGTTGACATGATTGGTGTAATGATATATGTGAACATCTTATGTGAACTATATGTTATGTTTATGTGTATGCGTGTATGTATATGAACCGAAACAACAAGGACCCGACTCGAGACCATGTGGTCTCGAGTGAACAGTAACCGGTTGGGCCATTTGGGCCGTAACCCCTTTAGCCGACTTGTAAACCCATTAGGGTGAACCATGAAGAACTAGTATATATGCTACACTCATGGCCACACTTACCATTTCTTTTGACAACACACATACTCCTCTACACACACTCTCCTACTTTCCCTCACAAACACTCCCTCATTCTCGGATTTGGACTCTTGGATCGGCTCACACACACACTCGGTTGGAAGATTCATACACACCTTTGAAACCCATCAACCGGTTAGTGTTTCTTGATGTTTATTGTTGAATATTAGTGATTCATGTTGTGTTTTGTGTTGGATTGATGGTTATGACATTATGTTTGCTTGCTAAGTTTGCACATGAGGAATGATTGTTTATCAAGATGTTTGCTTGATAGAAAATAGCTACTTGTTGTCAAATGATGATATTATATGCATGATTGTGAAAAATCGGTTAACATGTCTTGATTTCGGATATATTGCATGATGGGTTATGATATCTTGTGTTTAAATGAAGTTTAAACTACTAGTTGTTGATGTTCATGAAACCGGTTTACATATGTCATGTAATCGGCTTAGTATAGAGCCGAGTTTGTGGTGGTATGCTTAAGTGTTTGATGGTTGTTCACGATCTTGTTTGAATAAGGGTTGTTTGTGTTATGAATATGTGAAGAACTTGATGAATGTGTTTTGAATATATGAAGAACAACTTGAATGTGCTTTGAAGGGGCTTTGAATATTTGAAATCTGATTTGTTTGATCCATTTTGGGTAAGTGTTAGACAACAAAACATGTTTAGTGGATAGTACATAATTCTGCATGAATTTCATTGGATAGTACAAACTGTGAAGGATCAGCAGGTGCTGGGGAGTCGAGACCCCTGGTTTCGACTCGAGACCATAGCAAGACAAGCCGAGACCACAGGTTGCGACACAGGTTGCGAGTCGAGAACCCGTAGTCTCGACTCGAGACCACATATGATCAACACAAACAGCATGACTCGAGACCATGCCTGCGAGTCCGGTTGCGACTCGAGACCAACACATGCATAACCCGAGACCTCCTTAGATTGCGACTCGAGACCCTGTCAGCTACACTCGAGACCGCATAGTCTCGAGTAGAGACCGCACAGCCTCGACTCGAGACCACGCTTATTGGGCTTGCTTAGTTACGGGCCTAAGTTAATGGGCCGGCCTTATGGACTCCTTGTGCTACTGTTGAATGCGAGACCAACCGTTTGGGTCACCCTTAGACTATTACGTGAATGTTACTGTGAAACTTGTTGTGAACTATTGATGAACTGCCATGCTAGAACTTGTATGCCATGACTGATACTTGTACGTGCACTACTTGGATACAATCTTACTTGAATGGTATCTATGTTAGGACATAGTCGACTACTTGCATCTTGATTGACATTCTGTGTTACTACCGAGCAAACCAAGGTGAGTTCACACCCTCTACAAAGCATGGGATTCCCTGGGTTGGGAATGGGGTTAAGGAACGTGGATTCCTCGTCCTCCTTGGGTAGGACGGCAATGGTTCAGGAATGTGATTCCTCGTCCTGATGGACAGACAACTCGTACTAGACCAAAACTCTATCACGAAGTCCCTCCTTTTTATATCGACTTAATCGCCGGGCCAATGGCGAGCGGGTCATTAGTTAGATAGCGCTATTTAGGTCTGACAAACCTCACACCGTGCCGCAGAGGACGGGCGTGAACTAATGGATCTGGGGCACGTCAATGATGATAGACATTGACAGTTTCAGGGCACATAAACATGACTACAGTCAGCAGTCGATATGGTAACGAGTCTAGTGTACGCATGGGGTAGCCCCCACGGCCGAAATGCCTGATAACTAACATGGGGTAGCCCCCACGGCTGGAATGCCAGAGTAACCGGGAATAAACAGGTCACGTTTTTAAACTATGGGGTAACCCCCACGGCAGGATGCCAGATAAAAGAAATTGTTTTCGAAACAACTTAAAACGAACACCCAACCGTGAACTCACTCAACTAGTTGTTGACTCGTTACTACATGCTTTGCAGGACCATAGGTACTCAGCTGGAGCTTGCATGGAGGAGAGTCGTTGTAGGACATGGATTGCTGCGTGCCATGTTAAACTTGAAAACATTTGAACTTATGTTTTAACTTTAAGACTTATGCTTCCGCTTACAACTTAAACTTTGTTTTGTTTGAACACCAATCGTATTGGTTAGACTTTTATAACTATTTATATGCTCGTTCAGTATGATTGGTGGCTGGATCCTGGTCAGTCACGCCTCCAAGCGGTAGTACTCCGCAGGTGGATTTTGGGGGTGTGACAAAACGTGGCGGAAACGTAGGGGAGTGTTGTAACAGAATCATTGTTTCATGACACATGGAAATTGAAATGTTGTTTTATTAACTAAATGGACTCATTGTTCTAATACAATCAAATAAGTACAACTATGATCTTCCAAGTTTTAAAGTTGCTAAGGCACGAGTCCATCCTAAATGTAGCATATATCAACAATCATCTCAAGACGGCACCTGAAACATGTGTAAAAATAGGTACGTCAGCATAAAAATGCCTGTGAGATACATAGGTTTTGTGAAAATGGGATTCATGACTTGAGTTTAAAGAAAACGTTTAATAACAGTCAGTCATGAACCTTGTAATTTGCTTTGTCTTGTAAATCATTTGAAAAATGGTAAAATCAGATGATATGTAAAGGTATGAGAACACTGTGTGGTTAAATGGATAACCATGTAAAATGAGTTTGTATAAGATAAGTCGTTTGTAAATCATTGTCTTGTGAAAGGTGTGTTATTCGTATAAAATGTTATATAACCTAAATTGAAATGATTCAAATAACGCTACGATATGTAATACCATACAAACACTTATATATAGGAAGTACCAGCGGCGTATCCACCATGCTTGTATCATATTACACACGCCTCGTTACTTAAGTCACTTACGCAAACCAAACCACCAATATAGAATGTTCATGTTTAAACCAATAGTCCAAGGTTATTGTATAACTCAAGTTAAATGTAAACCATGTAATGTATAAACAAAAGTTATGTATGGTAAGTGAAATGAGATTTCTTAAACCACAAGTAAAAATTGTACAAAACAAGGTGTTTGAATAAATCAAAAGTTATGCGTTGTAAAATAATGTAAGGTTAAACGAATAACCTTATAGTAGCATATTAACAGTATACTTTGGATTTGTAAATAACATATTAAAAATATGTTTTGGTTTGTTGATAAAATGCATCGGTTGGTTCTGTACAATACCACACATGAGAGTATATCAAACTATTCTTTTTGGGAGTATATCAAAATATACTTTAAAGGTGCGATTTAAGAATTCATTCAGACCTAGTGCATCAAACTACACCTTTGAGAATATAAGGATACCACAAAGGAAATCCCTATTTGGATGGAGAAACAAATTGGTTTCAGACATTCCATGACAACAGGAATGGGGTGTCTAGTCCTATAGCGCTATATCATACTACCAATCGGTCTGGTGAACAAAATAAGTACTATTCCAACAATTACTTTTGTAATCTTTGAAAAATCAGTGTTTAAACCATAGATAGTCATTTAGTTTGTCAAAAGATAAATACTAACATGCATAATCAATTATACTTTGAAATGATGAAAATAACAGATAGGTACACATGCTTCACCCCAAAACAGTTGAAAACAGTTAAAGAGAGGAACTATGTACTCACCTGAGATTGCTTAGAAGTTCTTGTATGATAACCAAACAATGCTAGAGATCACGGAATATCAATAGGTAGCTATGTTAATATACCGGACCTAAATCGGAGGATTGGATAGTATGCGGGTTCGTAAACCAAACGAGTATGGAGACTCGTGTAATATGGTTTAACAAAGCCTACATACTAAAATGAAACCTAACCTAAGTGCTTGCGACCCATTACGACCCGTTTAGGTAGCTTATGCTACCTTACACGTCGTTCGCGTAGAACGCGTCTGGAACGCCTAACATTGTGACCACAAAGCATAACCTCGGGAGGTTATAGCTATGGTCACCTAATGTGTTTGGTCGGATCCTAATGATCGACCAAATGGGTCGGGTTCGAAAGTATAAGCGATGGTTTAGATCGCTTACCTTACGACCCTATATACGCATTATACTAAAAGTGACGAGCTAAGCATGTTAGAACATGCTTAACTAAGTTTAGAAAACAGGTTTAGCATCAAAGCAAACGGCTTTGATGCTCACGAGTAGTTTGGTTACAAAATATGCAAGAATGCACATTTTGGCCGAAACTACGACTCGTTACTGAGCCTAGATAACGTGGTAATCAGTAGGTATAGTCACTATGGACTATAACCATCGTGATCACGCTCACGTTATGAAGTTCCATGAACTTCGTGTTGACCATAGGCTGGTCAATGCAAGATTGATAGTAAGAGTTCTTGACAATCAAGGCCATGTTTGCCTAAGTCTCTTACATCACTTGGTGAAGACAAGTGTTTAGTATAATACTTTTTATTTTTAATCTTTTGCACTTTTTATTTGGTTTTGTATTAATGACTTTAATAACTAGTTGCTTATGTTGAAGGTGATCTTTCCTTATCGTGTGTCCGTGGTGTCTTGGCATTATTTTACTGTCTATATAAAATAAAAGATTTTCACCATTCATATCTCCACAGTCTATATGGAGGTATGTTGGCTACCTGGTCGGGGGTTAAGGGAACGGTTTGGTAAGGGTCTTGCCCTTGTTCAGTGTTTAGAGGTCCTGCAAGGGACCTGGGTCAAATTTAGTAGGATCTCCTTCAATGCCCGTAGGTATTGGATGGCGGGGATCCAAACTCTTTGACCCCCTCATAAGTTAACTACTATTAATACTATAACCCGGCTATTTAGGACTGTATCCCTGCTGACTCAGACTACTTAGCCGAGGGTAACGTCACCGCCAAAAGCGGGGCCTACCACAATTTGAATTAATAACTTAATTCATTATCTTCCAATAATCCAACCCTTTAGGATTGTATCCTTGCTGACTCAAACTACTGGGTTGAGGGTAACGTCGCCTTCAAAAGAGGGGCCTACTACAATAACTAAGATAATCTCTAAAACAAGTGCAAAAGTGCGAAAATAATCAAAGGTTATACTAATACACGAGTCGGATCCAAGTGATTCATCTTGTCTATCTGTTTTTATTTTATTTTTATTTTTCAGCATTTAGATAGTTTTTATTTTCTTAGTTTAAAAACATTTTTCGAACTTTTTGATTTGATTTGACGTTGAGGATAAACCGGTACTAAAAGCTCTTGTGTCCTTGGACGACCTCGGTATCTTACCAACACTATACTACGTCCACGATGGGTGCACTTGCCCATATGTGTGTTTAGTGTTAGTGAATATCGTGTTTTATAAATTTAAAACTTGGCTAAAGGTGTAAAAAGGGCTTAATTATATTCTAAAAATATATTACACTACACACGCATCAAGTTTTTGGCGCTGCTGCCGGGGATACAAGGATTTTAAGAAAGCTTAAAATCGACGGCCTAATCAGTTTTTCAAAACCTTTTTAAAACGCGCGCACATTTTTCTGCATTTTAGTTTAGTTTGCATTTACAGTAGCCTGAACACGGGGCCGTGCTCACTGAACACGCCCCCGTGCTGCATATTTTTAGTTAGATACCCAGATACAGAGTCTGAACACGGGGCCGTGCTCAGTGAACACGCCCCCGTGTCCAACGTGACCAGTAACTTTAATTAAAACGCCCAGATACAGATCCTGACCACGGGGCCGTGTTCACTGAACACGGGGCCGTGTCCAGCTTCTGTTTCCGTCTTTATTTTTGTTTTCTGGTCCCGAGACTTGGTTGTGGTCTGCTGAGTGATTCTTATGGATCAATACTCAAGAGGTTACAACTACACCTATGATGATGATGATTATAGGGGTAATTATTGCACTAATTGTCGTAACACGCGCTCGGTTCAATATAATAACTCATATCAACCATCCAATTCATACAACTACTATGAGGAGCCCAGGTACGAGCCATCAACTTCATACACATCCTATGAAGACCAAAGGTATGAACCTCCTTCCTCATACTCATATTTTGATGAACCAAGGTATGAACCTTCATATTCATACTTTGAAGATTCAAGATATGAGCCACCACCTTCATACACTTATTATGAGGAACCATGGCGTGAACAACCCACCTCATATGAGTACTATGAAGAACAAAGTTTCGACCCTTATCCATCATATACTTACAATGAAGAACAATGGTGTGAACCATCTACTTCATATGAGTACTATGAGGAGCCAAGGATCGAACAACCGGATTCAAGCTTCGAGGATCCCAATTCTTTTTCTCTCACCGAAGTGACCAATAGGATATTAGAACACATTAAAACTATCGAACGTTGCATAAAAGAATCTCGCGCAAGGGAAGAGGAGTCCCGCGCAAGAGAAGAATTAAATTGTAATAATAACGTAGAGATAGTTGAAAATGTAAAAATGGAAGAACAAGAAAGTGAAAAACCGACACATGAGTTAAACAATGAAAGGGGTGAGGTCGATAACGTTAAATTACAAGAAGAGTCTAATTTAGAAGAAATTAATCTCTTGTCACCTACTTTCGAAAATCATTGTTTAGTAACCCCTCATGCTAAGTTTTTAAAAGAGCTAAACACTAATACTAAAATCAAAGAAATGCTAAGTGTTAAGTTAACTAATGATCAAACATCGCTAATAAAAGAAGATCCTTTTGAAATTAACATTACACCGGTTCCATGTTTCTTTCAAAATTCATTTATTAGTAATATCACCATTGATAAAGATCTTTGTGTTAACATAATGCCTAACTACATTTTTGAAAAGTTAAGTATTAGTGAATTCGCTCCACTTCACATACCCATTTTTCTATCCCATCGGAAAGTAATAAAATCAATCGGTGTAGTGGAGGATGTCTTGGTTCAAACAAATCAAATGGTAATCCCAACTGACTTTGTCATCCTCGATGACGCTCCTCTAGTGTTGGGACGACCTTTTGTAAAAACTCATGAAGCTTTGAAAAACCGGAAGTACAACAATCTACCTCTTCAATTAGGGGCATTCAAAAGGAGCATAGATCTTGAGCGCTCAATGAAATATCCTTTTGGCAATGATGACCCCCTAATTGAAGATGAGCCAGAGCCACCTGATAAGGTGGGTCTAGCCAAGGACCCTTATAAACGTGGCGCACCACGGAGGCATTCCGCGGAACTATCCGTAGTTTAGTTTAGATTAACCTTTATGTTTTCTAGTTTAGTTTTTAATTTCCAGGAATAAAACACACTCGGGATGGTGAAGGATGCTAAGGGAAGCTTGAACCAACACCCCATGCACAAAAACATAGCCTCTCGACAATTTTTCTTCATTACAGCAAGTTCAGCACGGGGTCGTGCTCAACCCAACACGCCCCCGTGCCCAAAACTCTGCAGAAATGCCCAGTTCAGGTATCTGGACACGGGGCCGTGCTCACTGAACACGCCCCCGTGCCCAGCCTTCTTTTTACTTTTGATACTGGCAGTCTGGACACAGGGCCGTGCTCAGCCAACACCACCCCGTGTTCAGCTACCCAGTAACATAAAATCTTGTTTTTAACCCACTTTTACACATTTTAATCAACCGAAAAACTTATTTTTGGGACACATTGAGGACAATGTGTAATTTAAGTGTGGGGGGATGCTAAAACCTTGAATTTTGCAAGTCCTAATAACAAGCCTTACAGAAAACTCTATTGGAACCGCTAATCACCCCAAATTTTTTCAAAAACTTTTCATTTTTTTTACTTGTCTTGGTTTAATTTGGGAATTTCAAAATTCTAAAAAGGTTATATTTTTACAAATTTACAACCGATAACGTCGTGATAAAAAGAACCAACATAAGAAAATTATGAAACGGCATGACAAGCTTAGTTAAAATTTGATTATATATACTTGATCACATAAAAACCCATTCCCACAAAAGTGAGTTTTGAGCCTTTATTGAGCATACAAATATACATCTTTAAACTAAATGCTCATTTTTCGTTTCTTGTGTGAATAGCCGCTTGGTTTCTTACGACTCTAGAACTTGCCACGACGATACATTCCCGGTCCTTACCAACTTAAACCCGAGTAAGTAAATGATGGAGGCATTAGGACTAACCCCTTTTTATTTCTACACCATTATTTTTTTTACCACCTACCCAAAATCCCCCTAGTTAACCCCTTTGAGCCTAAACCTTTTCATTTCTTAACCCAAAACAAACACCCTTTTTCCCACCAAAACCCCTTTTTCATTTTAAACCCTTTATCTTAGTAACAAAGCGCGGTTTTTCTTATGACTTCCTTATCAAAAAAAAAATAAAAAAAATAAAAAGAGAAAAATGATGATAATAATGAAGCCAAAAGAAATAAACAAACAAAGTTATCAAAAAGAACTTTGTTTGAAAAATTGCTTCATTAATATAAAAAAGTCAAAAAAAAGGGTCTTACGAAAACCGACGCTTTTTACGCTTTTCGCCCTTTTACTAACCACTAACCCAACCACCCACCTTTAGCCCAAGCCTAACCCTTCACCCAAAAAGTCCTCTTGATATTTACAAAGGTATAAAGTTAAAAAGGAGGAGGATTGATTGCTTGGCAAGCTTACGGTAGGAATAAGTTCCATGCAGCTCTCGAGTGATTCACTAAAAATACACCTTCGGCCGAGTGTTGAGTGATCCCCCGTGAGGTATGTGAACTTGTATATAAATGAAATTTTAAAAAGGCATGCTATGCCCTAATAAGTAGTTTATCTTATGAAACGTTCTAAATAAATCATAACGAATAGGATTGTAAATAGTATAAAAATAAAACCCAATAAAGATCTTGGATTCCCGACACTCAAGACAAGCCCAAAACCTTCTCTTCTACCCATTCCATTTGGGAGTGTAAGCCACATATTAAAGAGTTTTGCTTGAGGACAAGCAAATATTCAAGTGTGGGGGTATTTGATGTGTGTAAAATGCAACATATAAATTACATCAAATGAGGCATAAAACTAACCCTTTTTAAGTACTAATGTTGGAAAAAGTGTGCTTTTGTCTTCCTTTTGTATTTTCAGGGTTAAAAGAGCTTGAATGAACAAAAGAAGCAAAAATGCAGCCAAATCCAACATAAATACAAAGAAAAGGAAGAAACGTGGCATGCCCGACTCCTCGACAGCATCTCCCAAAGCAAAAATAAGAAGAAAGCTGAGCATGGGGCTGCGTCCAGCTGAGCATGGGGTTGTGCCCAGCTGAACACGGGGCTGTGTCCAGCGGACACGGGGCGTGTCCAGCTCAACACGGGGCCGTGCTCAGCGAACACAGGGCAGTGTCCAGGATGGTCAGCCCTGGCAGAAAAGACAAAGTGATAGAATCTTCTATTGCCCACCACGGGGTCGTGCCCAGCGGACACGGGGGCGTGGTCAGAGTGCCGCAGGTGCATTTATTGTAATTGCGAATTACAATTAATGAAGAGAGAGAGTGTCAGACGGGCACGGGGCCGTGTCCAACGGACACGGGGCCGTGCCCAGGCTTCTGTTCAGCCTATAAATAGGAGTGCTTGGCTTCATTTCAACTCATCCCTTGGCACACCACCTCTCTCACACTTCATCCACCACCCACCACCACCATAACACCATCATCCACCACCATCATCCATTGTCCATCGTAGAGTGTGTGAGTCGTCTCGGGATCCAAGATTGATAGTAAGAGTTCTTGACAATCAAGGCCATGTTTGCCTAAGTCTCTTACATCACTTGGTGAAAACAAGTGTTTAGTATAATACTTTTTATTTTTAATCTTTTGCACTTTTTATTTGGTTTTGTATTAATGACTTTAATAACTAGTTGCTTATGTTGAAGGTGATCTTTCCTTATCGTTTGTTCGTGGTGTCTTGGCATTATTTTACTGTCTATATAAAATAAAAGATTTTCACCATTCATATCTCCACGGTCTATATGGAGGTATGTTGGCTACCTAGTCGGGGGTTAAGGGAACGGTTTGGTAAGGGTCTTGCCCTTGTTCAGCGTTTAGAGGTCCTGCAAGGGACCTGGGTCAAATTTAGTAGGATCTCCTTCAATGCCCATAGGTATTGGATGGCGGGGATCCAAACTCTTTGACCCCCTCAAAAGTTAACTACTATTAATACTATAACCCGGCTATTTAGGACTGTATCCCTGCTGACTCAGACTACTTAGCCGAGGGTAACGTCACCGCCAAAAGCGGGGCCTACCACAATTTGCATTAATAACTTAATTCATTATCTTCCAATAATCCAACCCTTTAGGATTGTATCCTTGCTGACTCAAACTACTGGGTTGAGGGTAACGTCGCCTTCAAAAGAGGGGCCTACTGCAATAACTAAGATAATCTCTTAAACAAGTGCAAAAGTGCGAAAATAATCAAAGGTTATACTAATACACGAGTCGGATCCAAGTGATTCATCTAGTCTATCTGTTTTTATTTTATTTTTATTTTTCAGCATTTAGTTAGTTTTTATTTTCTTAGTTTAAAAACATTTTTCTAACTTTTTGATTTGATTAGATGTTGAGGATAAACCGGTACTAAAAGCTCTTGTGTCCTTGGACGACCTCGGTATCTTACCAACACTATACTACGTCCACGATGGGTGCACTTGCCCATATGTGTGTTTAGTGTTAGTGAATATCGTGTTTTATAAATTTAAAACTTTGCTAAAGGTGTAAAAAGGGCTTAATTATATTCTAAAAATATATTACACTACACACGCATCAGGACACTCACCCCAAGAGTTCCCAGGTAAGAGTGACTGGTCCGATTATGTGGATTTGTACGAACACTCTAGCCTTAAACAGAAAACTCAGGGTACAGGCATCCACTCTTCCAGATTGCACGTGTTCACATTATTTAGACCAACTTTGACGGGATTTTGAAAACTTAAAGGGTTCAAAACCATATAATAAATCATCCTAGAACAGATGATTAGTTTTCAAAGCAGGATATAAATTTATGTTATTATTGTGTTGTTACCTAAGAATAAGTGACGGTATTGTTTTAAAACTAGACACAAGAAAACTTGTGTTAGGGTCCTAGGAAGGTTATAGACTAGGTCAAAGCATTGCTAGTAACCTAATTCCCTATAACCATGAGCTCTGATACCAACTTTTCTGTCACACCCCGACCACGTGGAACAACAAAACGTGGCGGAAACGTCGGGGAGTGTTGTAACAGAATCATTGTTTCATAACACATGGAAATTGAAATGTTGTTTTATTAATTAAATGGACTCATTGTTCTAATACAATCAAATAAGTACAACTATGATCTTCCAAGTTTTAAAGTTACTAAGGCACGAGTCCATCCTAAATGTAGCAAATATCAACAATCATCTCAATACGGCACCTGAAACATGTGTAAAAATAGGTACGTCAGCATAAAAATGCCTGTGAGATACATAGGTTTTGTGAAAATGGGATTCATGACTTGAGTTTAAAGAAAACGTTTAATAACAGTCAGTCATGAACCTTGTAATTTGCTTTGTCTTGTAAATCATTTGAAAAATGGTAAAATCAGATGATATGTAAAGGTAAGAGAACACTGTGTGGTTAAATGGATAACCATGTAAAATGAGTTTGTATAAGATAAGTCGTTTGTAAATCATTGTCTTGTGAAAGGTGTGTTATTCGTATAAAATGTTATATGACCTAAATTGAAATGATTCAAATAACGCTATGATATGTAATACCATACAAACACTTATATATAGGAAGTCCCAGCGGCGTATCCACCATGCTTGTATCATATTACACACGCCTCGTTACTTAAGTCACTTACGCAAACCAAACCACCAATATAGAACGTTCATGTTTAAACCAATAGTCCAAGGTTATTGTATAACTCAAGTTAAATGTAAACCATGTAATGTATAAACAAAAGTTATGTATGGTAAGTGAAATGAGATTTCTTAAACCACAAGTAAAAATTGTACAAAACAAGGTGTTTGAATAAATCAAAAGTTATGCGTTGTAAAATAATGTAAGGTTAAACGAATAACCTTATAGTAGCATATTAACAGTATACTTTGGATTTGTAAATAACATATTAAAAATATGTTTTGGTTTGTTGATAAAATGCATCGGTTGGTTCTGTACAATACCACACATGAGAGTATATCAAACTATACTTTTTGGGAGTATATCAAAATATACTTTAAAGGTGCGATTTAAGAATTCATTCAGACCTAGTGCATCAAACTACACCTTTGAGACTATAAGGATACCACAAAGGAAATCCCTATTTGGATGGAGAAACAAATTGGTTTCAGACATTCCATGACAACAGGAATGGGGTGTCTAGTCCTATAGCGCTATATCATACTACCAATCGGTCTGGTGAACAAAATAAGTACTATTCCAACAATTACTTTTGTAATCTTTGAGAAATCAGTGTTTAAACCATAGGTAGTCATTTAGTTTATCAAAAGATAAATACTAACATGCATAATCAATTATACTTTGAAATGATGAAAATAACAGATAGGTACACATGCTTGACGGGTGGTCTGTAGGACAACCCTTAAGTGCCTTAAAAAGATTAAAATCCCATGCTTTACACGTTCAATTGTTTGAACTTGGTAACTACTAGTTGTTTGGACGTGCAGGTGCAAATGGAGCTTAAAAGAGAAGTAATTTGGAGCATCAATAAATAATAAAATATTGGAATGGAAGAACTAATAATATCACATGATAGATGATGAAATTACGAGAACGTAGGCGAAAACGGTGAAGAAAACGGAGTTGAAACGAAAAAGTTATGCTGAAAACAAGTTTTTTGGTTGAAGCCTACCGTAAGCTACGGTTACGGCGCCGACTGACAAAAATTGTCACCGTAAGGCAGTTTATACCCACCGTAGGCCATTTATTTAAGGTTGTTTATGGTGCCTTTTCATCATCCAATCATTCCCAACCATTTTGGAGCACTTCTTGGGCGATTTTGGCTTGTTTTTCTTGGTTCAAAACAATCTCTAAACAATTTGTTGGTGTTTTTGGATTCCCATGAACATGGAGACTTGGTGGGGGATGGTTGTTCAAGTCATGAATGGCTAAACTCTTTATGGTCATCTTTAGTTGAAGGTTTGTAGAGACAATTGTGCTTGACTTCATATTTCTAGAATGGTAAATTGAATTTATGTTTTATTTATCATGGTGTGTTCTTATTTGTTTGTAAATTGTTGATACTTATGATTATTCTATTTTGAAAACCATACGTTCTTGGTGCCGTTGGCAATCGAGATATCATGGGTAGAACTAGGATCGGGTAAGGGTCAATTGGTCATCGGGTAACAACCTCACGTTCTAGGAATCTGAGTACTTAGTTCCCTTTCATCACAACAAGTAATTGCACATGAACTATGTCTATGTAGTTCTTTCTAGTGAATGATAGCACAAATGTTGAAGCAAACCAGAAACTAAAGATGGTGACTCGTCTCTAATTGTTTACAACCAAAACTTTTCTTTTGCAATTTTTTTAAAAATCAACCAATCAAACCCACTCTTGAATTTATTTTTCTTTCAATTTAGTTTGCTTTAGTGAAGTTAGACATACATCGAGATAGCACATATTCCACAAACTCCCTGTGTTCGATACCCACTTAGCGCTATCTATTTAGTTGTTATTGGGATTAAATTTGATTGTGACCACGACATCACGTCAAATTTTGGCGCCGTTGCCGGGGAGTAGTGCGCAACGTGTGTTATTTTTGTTCTTTTCTTAAGTTTGTTATTTTTCTGGTTTACGCTGGGTGTGTTAGTGTGCAGGTATTGACAGGTGCATGCATACTAGGAGCTCTCACAAGCTTTCACCATTAGCATTTGATCCGGAAATTGAACGAACTTTGCGAGCAAACAGAATTTTGTTAAGGGAAAACACAATTAGCGGTTCACCAACAACACCAACTACACCAATCACACCAATCCGATACATGGATCCACCACAACCACCACCCACTAAGGGTGAACCTACTCCACCATTTATACCAACATCCACTCAACCTTCACCAAATACCACCATGCCCAGTTCTACTACTGAATTTACTTCACCATTTGATATCCTACCACCCAATACCACATTACCTACCAATACTCAAATTGAACCTACTCTTACCTTTAGCCCTGCTTCTACAATTCCACCTCTCACCCATTTCTTCCCAGCTTCAGGTCAATCATCATCCACCTATACACAACCACAAGGCTCAACTGTTGTTCATGCTACTTCATCATTTGGAGTACCAAACCAGTCCGGTTTTCAATACTCATCTATTCCATTTGGGCCATCATCGGGGGGTATAGAAGGAGATGGATATGAAGAAGGATATGAAGATTTCGAGGGTTATGAGGAAGAGGGTTATGCTTATGTGGGTAGTGGAGATCAAGGGGAGTTGACTTATGTACCTGGTCAAACACAAAGAATGTCAAGTGTTGGTGGGATTCCACAACAACAACAACAACTCATACCACAACACATTAGACCAAGGCCACAAGGGCCACCAATGCAACGCCCTATACCATTGCAACAAGTTCGGCCACAAAATGTCCAACCACAATTTCAAAGGCCAATTCAACAACCACCGATGCCTCAACAACCATTCGCACCACAAGGGCATATACCAAGACCAATGGGTCCTATTCGTCCAAGGGGTCGGTTGGGTGTACCAAGGAGGCATCTTAGAGAACATGCGAGGGGTATTGAAGCACATTTTAGGCCGGTGATTACTCACAATCCTTCACCGGTGGTTATTCCTCATAACAATCAAGGAAGAACTTTTGAAGTAAGGACTAATTCCTTACAAAGTTTGCCGAAATATAAGGGTCTAGCAACGGAGGAACCCTATTTCCATTTGGAGGCCTATGACTCAATTTGTAACACTCTTTGGAGTCAAGGTTTTTCGGCCGATGATGTGAAGTTGGTTTTGTTTCAATTCTCTTTGGAAGATAAGGCAAAGAAGTGGTTTTACACTTTGCCTTCAGCATCTATTTACACTTGGGGGGAAATGCAACAAACTTTCTTAGATGAATTTTATACCGCCCAAAAGACCAATGATGCTAGGAAAGGGTTGAGAAGTTTCCAACAACAACAAGGCGAAATGTTCCATGAAGCCTTCGAGCGCTTAAACATGATGATTAAAAATTGTCCACACCATGGGATTGAGCTTTGGGAGTTGATGAACGCCTTTCATGAAGGGTTGTGTGCCGAGGATGCACATGATCTAATGTCCATCACAAATGGGACTTTTGGCACAAATTATGAAGATGAGGATTGGGAGTTCTTGGAACAAATGGCCATTACCTCAAAGAGGAAAGCTCAAGCATCAAGGAGAGCACGACCGGCTGTCATGAGATCGCAAGTTCATGCAGTTGACGATGGTAATGTTCAAACTACTAACCAAATTTATGGTGTGTGTGCTCTTTGTAATGAAATAGGTCATGCGGCTGAAAATTGCCAAGGAGTGGTGGAAGGGCAATATGAAGAAGTTTATGCGGTACAAGGTCAAGGAGGGGGTGGTAGAAACTATAATATGAATTCTAACACTTACCACCCCGGGTTGAGAAACCACCCGAATTTTCGGTATGGGAACCCTTCAAATCAAGCTAACCCGAATTTCCAAGGAAACCAAGGATTTCAAAGGCAATATCAAACGGGTCAAAGCTCTTCGGGTGGAAACGAAGTAATGGAGATGTTGAAGGGGATGCAAGTTGAAATGCAACAAATGAATCAACGTGATGAGGTTCGGATGCAAAAGGACGAGGCCTGTGATAAAGCGATTCAAACTTTGACCACCCAAATGGGTCAACTTGCAAGTGAAGTGGCGATATTGAAGAAAGCAAAAGGTCAATTACCAAGTGACACGGTGATCAATCCTAAGAACACAAAGAGCATTAACATCAATGTGGTAAGCACTGTTCCAAATACTAAATTTAATGAAACATTGCTAACTTCTTCGTGTCAAGTGAATGCAGGTTTGGAAAAAGATGCCGAAGTCGAGAATGATAGAGAGTGTGAAGCGCCAATCGTGCCTATCCGTGTGGGAAAATTAAAAATCCCTCACGCATTGTTGGACTACGGGGCAAGCATGAGTGTGCTACCGAGCGATTTATACGATATGTACGACTTTGGTCCGCTTGAAGATATAGACACCATGGTGAGCTTGGCGGATGGAAGTTGGAGGCGTCCACGGGGAATGGTTAGGAATGTTAAGATTCAGTTGGGAGAGTTTGAATACCCGGTAGATTTCTTAGTTTTGGACTATGCTTCTACCAACATGGCATCACAACAAAGGGTAATTTTAGGTCGACCGTTTCTATACACGGCAAATGCTCAAATTAATTGTAGAGACGAGATTATTACCATGACCGAAAGAACCGTAAGTTATCCTTTGATGTTCAAACTAGAGAGATTAGTTATGAGTCCATTGCGAGGAAGGGTGGTGAGTCTAGTGACTGTATGAAAAATGTGTTACCACGAATGAAAAAAAAACACCCACCGGACCGTGAAGAAACATATATGGGTGCGAGCAAGAGTGTATTTGATTACCCACCGAGTCAAAATGAGACGGATGCATTTTGCCCAATGACAAGCTACAGTGGGGGAGGTGATAGGAACCGATTCTTTGAGCCACCATAAATGGTGGTGGCACAGTCTGGCTGAAGACTCGAAACTTAGCGCTGCTCGGGAGGCAACCCTGGGTTTTATATTGATCTTGTTGTTTTTATCTTTCTATGTTTCAGGGCCATGGCGACATTCAAGTGTGGGGAAGATGTACGGATATTTGGGTGAAAGTGGTGATAGGAAGTCGGATTATCTACAACATCTATTGTGGCAAACTTCACCAGGTCAATGTACTCTTTCCTTAGTCTTGTTATGTTCTTTAGCTTTGAAATTTTGGTAGTTAGTTGTTTGCTTTTGTTTATGGTTGGGAGGTTTGGGGGTGTATTAGTTTGATGTTATGATTTGGGGTTGGGCTAGTTGGTGGTGTGTTTTAAAAAAAAATAATAAAAAAATACAAAAAGAAATTTGGGATTTGAGAGTATTAGCGAAAGCTAATGTTCTTGGTTAAAAGAGATCATCCCTTCAAAACTATACATTGGGACAATGTATCCCAAGTGTGGTGATGGGGGGAAATTTTTGAGAATTTTAAAATTTGTGAACCAAGCGAAAAATTGTCGGAATTTGAGCACTTGATATTGTTTCACTTGACACACCGACACCCCTTTTTAGTCATTTCTTGGTGAGTGTTTGAGCCACACATGATTAGTAAAGATGATGCCTTCATTGTTTTGAGTGGCGGTGTGTGTATCGTGTAATAGAACTTGTGTACGAATTCTTGTTGAAGCCTAGGATTAGCATGCTTGTGAAAATGATAGAGGACTTTTAGGTAGCCTCGTCTAGATGTGTGAGAGTGAGGGAATTGGGGGTTGGACCGCATACGTTACATATATGAGCTTGGTATTGTGAGGGGTGGGGGTTTGGTCTTTAGAAAGCCATGTTTGAGCCTTATACTATTCGGTTGTGACCCAAACCTACTTCTTACAAAAAAAAAAATTACCTATTGAGATGACCCGGTTTAGGAATTTAGTTTGTGATTGTTGATGTTCTTATATATTGTTGAGTTTTATGTGTTATGAAAAAAAAAAGAAAAAAAAGAAAAGAAAAAAAAGAAAGAGAAAAATATGAGAAAAATACAAAAAAGAAGTATTTAGTTGCAATAGTAGTTGAGAATGTTGAAGAAGTTGTGTATATAGTTAATGTTTGCTTTGTTTAGTAGTAGAAATAAAAACCGGGTCAAATCAATTGGCTCTTGCATATATATCCCACCATTTTCCTACCTTTACACATAGCCCCGTTATAACCCCTAATCCTTTTGATTCATAAGCATGCTAGATATTTGATAGGAGGAAACTTGATTTGTATACAAGCTTATTGTCGCACAATCACACACTTGCATTGAGCGTGTTAGCATAATGTTGCTAATATTACTTGTCACCGAGAGTTGTTGTGAGGGGTGTGTCTTGTGGTATGATAAAAAGTTTGTAAAAGGACGGTACATTTTAGCTTGGTTTGCATGTTGATCGCTTGTGGTTTTAAAATGGTTAGTGAATGAGTTGCTTGGGACAAGCAACGGGTAAGTGTGGGGATGATTGGTTTCAAATTGGTTTCAGACATTCCATGACAACAGGAATGGGGTGTCTAGTCCTATAGCGCTATATCATACTACCAATCGGTCTGGTGAACAAAATAAGTACTATTCCAACAATTACTTTTGTAATCTTTGAGAAATCAGTGTTTAAACCATAGATAGTCATTTAGTTTGTCAAAAGATAAATACTAACATGCATAATCAATTATACTTTGAAATGATGAAAATAACAGATAGGTACACATTCTTCACCCCAAAACAGTTGAAAACAGTAAAAGAGGGGAACTATCTACTCACCTGAGATTGCTTAGAAGTTCTTGTATGATAACCAAACAATGCTAGAGATCACGGAATATCAAACGGCACCTAATAGGTAGCTATGTTAATACACCGGACCTAAATCGGAGGATCGGATAGTATGCGGGTTCGTAAACCAAACGAGTATGGAGACTCGTGTAATATGGTTTAACAAAGCCTACATACTAAAATGAAACCTAACCTAAGTGCTTGCGACCCATTACGACCCGTTTAGGTAGCTTATGCTACCTTACGCGTCGTTCGCGTAGAACGCGTCTGGAACGCCTAACATCATGACCACAAGGCATAACATCGGGAGGTTATAGCTATGGTCACCTAATGTGTTTGGTCGGATCCTAATGATCGACCAAATGGGTCGGGTTCGAAAGTATAAGCGATGGTTTAGATCGCTTACCTTACGACCCTATATACGCACTATACTAAAAGTGACGAGCTAAGCATGTTAGAACATGCTTAACTAAGTTTAGAAAATAGGTTTAGCATCAAAGCAAACGGCTTTGATGCTCACGAGTAGTTTGGTTACAAAATATGCAAGAATGCACATTTTGGCCGAAACTACGACTCGTTACTGAGCCTAGATAACGTGGTAATCAGTAGGTATAGTCACTACGGACTATAACCATCGTGATCACGCTCACATTATGAAGTTCCATGAACTTCGTGTTGACCATAGGCTGGTCAATGCAGAAAGTCAACAAAACGTTGACTTTCGGACTCGAAAAGCGAATAAAAGAACGAAAGAACACTTACAGAGGGTCCCCGAATGCTAATCTAGATCAAAATAGCTCAGGTATGAAACAAAGGTTCCAACTTAGAGCTTAGATCAGATTCTTGTGGGTTTTAACCAAAAAGGGGGGGTATTTATAGGAAAAGCAAAGCCGTTAGGATCGTTTCTTGAAAAACGTGATCGAATCTCGTGCGTACACTTGTCGCAAACTTGTGGTTACTGAAAATGCCCCTTAGTAAGCTGAAAGGGCAAGTGAAAACATGTGGACGAGGTTTAATCAGCTGAGATTCGCTGACTAATCGATCTTATCTGATCTGCTAGTCTGACGCGCCCCGCGTAAGGATTTGGGCAATCCTTACGCGCCCCGCCTGGCCCTGTCTGATCTGCACCACTTGCAGAATTTACAGTTTTGGTCCCTGTCGCGTATTTAAGCCATTTCCGACACTTCTAAGGCCCGTAAAGTCAACTTTAAGGCCCTAAAATGATGCCTAAACATTGTGGACATGAAACATGCCCAAAAATATGTCGGATGTTGGTTCGTTTGGCCGTACGATCGCGATGTTCGCTTAATTACGACGGAATGCGCATAAGCGCGAAAGACGATCCAAATGACGCGACGAATGGATTTTTCTCATGCCAAATACTAAGGCATAATATTAGGATGCTTACATAAATTTTTGGATGTCCGGATGTATTCAGAATGTAAGTTATGCGCGAAAGTGCAAACTTGTGCACTTTTTGACACTTTTAGCCCCTGAATGATCCAAAAGTTTGTTTTAGCATACCAAACCCCTCAAAGCCTATTTCTAAGCTATGTAAAGGATATTTATGGTATGTTTAACTTATGGACATGTTCCGGAATGTTTGTTACAGTTCAAATTGGCATACTTTTGCAGTTTGTCAAGTTTAGTCCATGTAAGCGAATTAACTTGTTTTTGCCATACCAAAGCCTTCAAAACTTATTTCTAAGTTATGTAAAAGTTATTTAAGGTATGTTAAGCCTATGTCACTATTCTGGAGTGTTCGTTGGATTAAACTGGTTATTTTTACGCATCAGAGCGCGTATAACCCTCCAGAGAGCGATTTAAAGCTTAAAATCGAACAAGAGTTGATGTGTGCAAATGATACACATATTTTTACGAGTCCCAAGTATGGGATACAATATTTCATTGTTTTGGAATTTGTTTGATGGTTGAAGTGACACATGTGACAACTCAAATTTCCAAGATTTCTATTTCGTATTTATTGCACGATCATGTATTAATTGCCATGAAATTATATATGTTTTGATTGTTTGATTGTGTATAGTTGTTGATTATTTGTGAAACTTGTAAATGTGTAAACTTGGTGGTGGAATTATGAAATAGTTGTGAGATGGTGTACTACTGTAAATTATATTAGTTAGGGGTGTAGAGAGCCATTAGTGAACTTGATTATACTTAACCCTAACCCCTAAATTCACTAATCACTTTTCACCAAAACCAAAGCACGTATTCTCGTTTCTTTGGCTCTAGCAATCATCACCAAGATAATCATCACAAGTTTGATCACTCTACTTCTCTAGAATCATTCAAGGTAATTGTTTAATCATTGTTAATGATTTGTGCTTGATTGTTTATCGATTTCTGGATTCTTATGTTCTTTGAAAACCCTAGTTCTTCATGTGATAGGTTGTGATTTGGTTTGATTCTGAACTATTGATGATAATGATTAGTCGTATGATTGCTAGATGGTTCCTATAATGATATAGTTCGATTGTTGTTGAGCATGAATGGATTGATCATGATTCTGCCGTCATATGTTTTGATTTAGGGTTTGTTGAATGAAGAACGTAACTGATTTGATCGTTCCCTGTATTGGAATTCATGATTTGATATTGTCTGAGTATAATTGAGTTGTAAAGGTCCGAACATAATAAACATAGATTGGTCCGAACTTAATGTGACTTCATATGGCCCGAACTTATTTGATTGAATATGGTCCGAATATAAATCACAAATGGTCCGAATATAATTGAATTAATGAGGTCCGAGTTTAATTGGACCACTTGGTCCGAATATAATGAATTTCAGTGGACCGAGTTTATTTAAATCAACAATGGTCCGAGTTTAATCAAAATGACTTTGTCCGAGTTTAATCTTCAATATTGGTCCGAGTTTGTTTATTGGGCCGAGTTTAAATATTGGTCCGACTTTAATTACTTAATTGGTCCGAGAATATTGATCCTTAGTGGTCCGAGTTTAATTGTTCGTCCATTTGGTCCGATCTTAAAAGATTTCAAGTGGGCCGAGTTTAATTCTTTGATTCTTGTCCGAGTTTAACAGGGGCAGCCCCCCCCCCCCACTCTCTTGTCCGACCTTTAATGGTCCGAACTTCATGCTCACCTTATCTAGACCGAGTTTACTTGTAATGTCTTGCCTGAGTTTGATTGTGATATGTTGAATGCTTACATACAATCACGAGTTTACTTGTTACTTGGTTTTACATGCTAAGATACTGCTTGTACGGTGTGATACAATAACAGCATGTTCTGTTCTACGTGATGTGATATCTATGTTGATGTAATGGTGGTATATTACTGTGTTGATGTGCAAACCATGTTAGTTGAGTGTGTAAGCGATTATCAAACTCAGTTGATTGAACGCCAAGACTTGCAAACCCTAATTGATAACGGATTTCAAACACTTACATTATATCCTGTGCAATATATCCTAGGTCGTGTATAACGGACTTAGGCCATTGTTAAACCCTAGAGCATAGCATACCGAGCAAACCAAGGTGAGTTCACACTCTTACTAAGGCATGGGATTCCCGGGTCGTGGGAATGGGTTAAAGGTTTCAATTGACTTATAACGTACAAACGCTTTTCCTAGACTATCACCTATCATGGTCCTCGGATGTCAGGACGGTTCCGTAGGTTGGGATAACACCTACGTGGTTCCGTAGGTTGGATAACACCTACGTGGTCATATGCCAATTACTATCCTCGATACAAAGGATACGCACGTAAAACCTACGTGTACGCATTACTTACTTCTTCCGTAGGTTGGGATAACACCTACGTGGTCATACACTAATTACTATCCTCGATACAAAGGATACGTGCGTAAAACCTACGCACACCTCATACGCACTACTGTTCTCGGACGAAGAACAGGGATAATACGAATAGTCTAGTGGTCACATAACATGGGAAGCCCCCACTTGTATAACTTACTATTGGCCCAGTAGAGCCACCCGTTACTTACTGTTACGCACTTACTTACTGTGAACTCGCTCAACTAGTTTGTTGATCATTCTGTTACATGCCTTGCAGATCGTTAGGTACTTGGAGCTTGCACTGGAGAAGCGGGTCGTTGTGGACAAGGATCGTGGTTTCTACATTGAACTATTTGACATTTAAAACTATTAACTTTTGTTGGATTATTTACTATGCTTCCGCAACTTAAATTACGTTTTGATTGAAACATCAATCGTATTGAATGGTTTGTTTACATTTACTATACTTGACATTAATTACATGTTCAATATGATTGGTGGCTTGATCCTGGTCAGTCACGCTCCCAAGCGGTGATACTCCGCAGGTGGATTTTGGGGGTGTGACAGATTGGTATCAGAGCCATTGGTTATAGAGAACTTGGTTTTAATATGGGAAAACGTTTTTATTAAAACCAGACTATAACCAGAACAGTGCTCTCAACGATCCACAACGACGCTTCGCTCCACGTGCAAGGCTCGACATCCTAGGTAATAAGGTTTATGTTTATTGCCTACATGCTAGAACTGCATAGAACTTTGCTCGTAGTATGCTTACATTACTTTGCTCACTACTTGTTATTGCTTGAGAACACTTACGTGCTTACACTCTTCTGTCATCGCACTATTCGCGAACCTTTCTCACTTATGTTGCCTTTGATGTGAAGATCAATGGCCGCACGAATTAACATGACTCAAGCCCAGCTAGAGGCTCTCATTGCTACGGCGGTTGCAGCCGCTCAAGCAGGTAGTATATCCTGCAGTATAGACTCATACTAGGGTCTTTAGATCCTACACTAATTCTCGTATTTAACCTTGTCCTATTCGTACACAATAGGTCAACCTGCTCAGCAACAACCTGTGTGTACCTTCAAGAATTTCATGGATTGTCGTCCTAGCTCGTTCAGTGGCACGGAGGGAGCAGTTGGACTCCTCCACTGGTTTGAAAAGATCGAGTCGGTTTTCGAAATGTGTGAATGCCCTGAGGCTCGCAGGGTGAAGTTCGCCACTGGCACACTTGAAGGGATTGCGCTCACATGGTGGAACGCACAAGTGCAGATCTTAGGGTTGGCAGCTGCTAACGCCACACCCTGGAATGAATTCAAGGAACTGATCAAGAGGGAATACTGCACTAGAGAAGACATTCACAAGTTGGAGGACGAGTTGTATAACTTGAAAATGGTTGGTTCGGAAATCGAAGCTTACACCAAGAGATCAAATGAGTTGGCTGTGTTATGTCCAACTATGGTGGACCCTCCATACAAGCGTATTGAGTTGTATCTCAAGGGGCTTGCGCCAGAGATCCAGAGCCACGTGACGTCGGCTAACCTCAACAACATCCAGGAAATCCAGCGTCTCGCTCATCGCATCACCGACCAGGCAGTGGATCAGAACAAACTGCCAAAGCGTGTCAGCGCTACCGCTACTGCTACCGCTACTGCTTCTACTACACTTGCTACTCCCAGTGAAAGTAAGAGAAAGTGGGATGGGGATTCTAGCAAGGGATCGGCTGCAGTGCAGTCACAAGCTCAGCAGCGAAAGACGGACAGTTACCAGAGTCCCAGTCAGCACTCCTCAGGCAGCCACAGACAGGGGGGATATCGAGGGAACCTCCCAAAGTGTAACACCTGCAACCGACATCACAGTGGCCAGTGCAATAAGGGCCGTTGTCAAAGATGCCTCAAGATGGGTCACGAGGCCAAAGATTGTAGAAGCCCTCGCCCTGCGAACCAGAGCCAGCAGCAGCCTCAAGCACAGCAGAATCAGCAACAGGGCAACAAGGGGTGCTATAATTGTGGTGCTGAAGGTCACATCAAGAGACACTGCCCTCAGCTGAACCGGAACCAGTACAACAACAACCACAACAACAACCAGGGCAACGGGAACAACAACAACAACAACGGGGGAAACAACAACAATGGCAACGAGGCAAGAGGTCAAGCTTTCGTGTTAGGAGGAGGAGACGCAATGAACAAAACTTGAACTTATAGCTTATCTTGGGTTTTCATTGTTATGTTTACGCTACTCAAACAAAGTTTGGTTTGAACATCACTTGTATTGGATTTTATGAATTATTTTAACTACTATACTTTAAGGTTGATATGATGAATGGTTTGATATTATTGAGCGCACCTGCCGTATTTATGGACCTTATGAACAGGGTGTGCAAACCCTATCTTGACAAGTTCGTCATTGTTTTCATCGACGACATTCTAATCTACTCCAAGAGTCAGGAGGAACACGAGCAGCACGTACGTCCTATTTTGGAACTTCTTCGAAAGGAGCAACTGTACGCAAGTTTTCTAAATGCGACTTCTGGCTTCGTGAAGTCCACTTCTTAGGCCACGTAGTGAACAAGGACGGGATCCATGTTGATCCATCCAAGGTAGATTCGATCAGGAACTGGCCTGCACCGCGCACACCAACGGAAATACGCCAATTCTTGGGCTTGGCGGGATACTACAGACGGTTTATCAAAGACTTCTCCAAGATCGCGCAGCCGCTTACTATGTTAACACATAAAGGTGTTGTGTACAGATGGGGTAATACGCAGGAAAATGCTTTTCAGTACTTAAAGGATAGATTATGCAGCGCATCTATCCTCTCATTGCCCGAGGGCACGGATGACTTCGTGGTTTATTGTGACGCATCGATACAGGGGCTTGGTTGTGTGTTGATGCAGCGGGATAAAGTTAATTGCTTACGCTTCGCGACAACTCAAGATTCATGGACGGAACTACACGACGCACGATTTAGAGCTGGGAGCTGTTGTTTTCGCGCTTAGGATATGGCGACACTACCTGTACGGTACCAGGTGCACGATTTACACCGATCACAGGAGTCTCGAGCATATCCTTAAGCAGGAGGATTTGAACACGCGCCAACGGAGATGGGTTGAACTACTGAACGACTACGAATGCGCCATCAAGTATCATCCAAGCAAGGCCAATGTTGTGGCCGACGCCCTCAGTCGAAAGGACACCCTACCTAAGCGCGTGCGAGCGCTACAGTTTACGATTCAGTCCAGTCTTCCTTCACAGACACGAAATGCTCAGGTTGAAGCACTGAAGCTCGAAAACGTCAAGGCTGAAGCCTTACGCGGATCACGGCAACGAATAGAACAAAGGGAAGACGATGCCTACTATGTGACAGGACGTATTTGGGTCCCACTATATGGCGGCTTACGGGAACTTGTGATGGATGAAGCTCATAAGTCTCGCTACTCGGTACATCCAGGGTCGGATAAAATGTACCACGACATTAGAACTACATATTGGTGGCCTAGCATGAAGGCCCACATTACAAGTGATTGGCTTGTGCGAGAGTCAAGACAGAGTACCTGAAACCAGCTGGTCTACTTCAGCAGCCTAAGATACCACAGTGGAAATGGGAAGAAATTTCCATGGATTTCGTTATGGGCGTACCTAGATCCCAGCGTGGGAATGACACTATCTGGGTGATCATTGATCGACTCACAAAGTCTGCTCACTTCTTGGCTATCAAAGAAACGGATAAGTTTTCTACCTTAGCAGACATTTACTTGAAAGAAGTTGTTTCGAGGCACGGAGTGCCAACATCTATCATTTCAGATCGCGATGCACGATTTACGTCAGAGCTATGGCAAGCGATGCACAAAGCGTTTGGCTCTCATTTAGACATGAGCACAGCATATCACCCTCAGACGGATGGGCAGTCTGAGCGCACGATTCAAACTCCAGAAGACATACTTCGAGCGTGTGTTATCGATTTCGGCAACGGCTGGGAAAAGCACCTCCCTTTAGTGGAGTTTTCATACAATAACAGTTACCACACCAGCATTCAAGCCGCTCCACTCGAGGCATTGTACGAACGTAAATGCCGGTCACCTCTCTGTTGGGCAGAGGTGGGGGATAGTCAGATTACAGGACCAGAAATGGTAGTTGACGCTACGGAAAAGATTGCACAGATACGACAACGCATGGCGGCGGCTCGTGACCGTCAGAAAGCTTACGCAAACAAACGCAGAAAACCGCTCGAATTCCAAGTTGGGGATCGAGTGCTACTCAAAGTCTCACCCTGGAAGGGTGTGGTTCGTTTTGGTAAACGAGGCAAACTCAATCCACGGTATGTTGGACCGTTCGAAATCACTGAAAGAATAGGCCCAGTATCCTACAGACTGAACTTACCAGCTGAACTCGGTGCAGTTCACAATGTATTTCACGTGTCGAATCTGAAGAAGTACCTGTCAGATGAGACCCTCACAGTTCCTTTTAAGGAACTCCCTATCGACGAGCGGTTGCAGTTCGTCGAGGAACCAGTTGAAATCACGGACCGGGATGTTAAGGTCCTCAAACACAAGAGAATCCCTCTTGTTCGAGTTCGTTGGAACTCCAAACGTGGCCCAGAGTACACCTGGGAACGCGAAGACCAGATGACAGAAAAGTACCCCCAATTATTCGAAACCAATGCAACCACTACTGAGGCTGAAGCTACTACTACTGAATTTCGGGACGAAATTCCAAACCAACGGGGGGATGATGTGACACCCCAGGAAAAACCAGTGAACGATGTAACTTACCTAGCTTCCTCAGTGAGTGCGTACCAAATTTCGGGACGAAATTTCTTTTAAGTTGGGGATAATGTGACAACTCAAATTTCCAAGATTTCTATTTCGTATTTATTGCACGATCATGTATTAATTGCCATGAAATTATATATGTTTTGATTGTTTGATTGTGTATAGTTGTTGATTATTTGTGAAACTTGTAAATGTGTAAACTTGGTGGTGGAATTATGAAATAGTTGTGAGATGGTGTACTACTGTAAATTATATTAGTTAGGGGTGTAGAGAGCCATTAGTGAACTTGATTATACTTAACCCTAACCCCTAAATTCACTAATCACTTTTCACCAAAACCAAAGCACGTATTCTCGTTTCTTTGGCTCTAGCAATCATCACCAAGATAATCATCACAAGTTTGATCACTCTACTTCTCTAGAATCATTCAAGGTAATTGTTTAATCATTGTTAATGATTTGTGCTTGATTGTTTATCGATTTCTGGATTCTTATGTTCTTTGAAAACCCTAGTTCTTCATGTGATAGGTTGTGATTTGGTTTGATTCTGAACTATTGATGATAATGATTAGTCGTATGATTGCTAGATGGTTCCTATAATGATATAGTTCGATTGTTGTTGAGCATGAATGGATTGATCATGATTCTGCCGTCATATGTTTTGATTTAGGGTTTGTTGAATGAAGAACGTAACTGATTTGATCGTTCCCTGTATTGGAATTCATGATTTGATATTGTCTGAGTATAATTGAGTTGTAAAGGTCCGAACATAATAAACATAGATTGGTCCGAACTTAATGTGACTTCATATGGCCCGAACTTATTTGATTGAATATGGTCCGAATATAAATCACAAATGGTCCGAATATAATTGAATTAATGAGGTCCGAGTTTAATTGGACCACTTGGTCCGAATATAATGAATTTCAGTGGACCGAGTTTATTTAAATCAACAATGGTCCGAGTTTAATCAAAATGACTTTGTCCGAGTTTAATCTTCAATATTGGTCCGAGTTTGTTTATTGGGCCGAGTTTAAATATTGGTCCGACTTTAATTACTTAATTGGTCCGAGAATATTGATCCTTAGTGGTCCGAGTTTAATTGTTCGTCCATTTGGTCCGATCTTAAAAGATTTCAAGTGGGCCGAGTTTAATTCTTTGATTCTTGTCCGAGTTTAACAGGGGCAGCCCCCCCCCACTCTCTTGTCCGACCTTTAATGGTCCGAACTTCATGCTCACCTTATCTAGACCGAGTTTACTTGTAATGTCTTGCCTGAGTTTGATTGTGATATGTTGAATGCTTACATACAATCACGAGTTTACTTGTTACTTGGTTTTACATGCTAAGATACTGCTTGTACGGTGTGATACAATAACAGCATGTTCTGTTCTACGTGATGTGATATCTATGTTGATGTAATGGTGGTATATTACTGTGTTGATGTGCAAACCATGTTAGTTGAGTGTGTAAGCGATTATCAAACTCAGTTGATTGAACGCCAAGACTTGCAAACCCTAATTGATAACGGATTTCAAACACTTACATTATATCCTGTGCAATATATCCTAGGTCGTGTATAACGGACTTAGGCCATTGTTAAACCCTAGAGCATAGCATACCGAGCAAACCAAGGTGAGTTCACACTCTTACTAAGGCATGGGATTCCCGGGTCGTGGGAATGGGTTAAAGGTTTCAATTGACTTATAACGTACAAACGCTTTTCCTAGACTATCACCTATCATGGTCCTCGGATGTCAGGACGGTTCCGTAGGTTGGGATAACACCTACGTGGTTCCGTAGGTTGGATAACACCTACGTGGTCATATGCCAATTACTATCCTCGATACAAAGGATACGCACGTAAAACCTACGTGTACGCATTACTTACTTCTTCCGTAGGTTGGGATAACACCTACGTGGTCATACACTAATTACTATCCTCGATACAAAGGATACGTGCGTAAAACCTACGCACACCTCATACGCACTACTGTTCTCGGACGAAGAACAGGGATAATACGAATAGTCTAGTGGTCACATAACATGGGAAGCCCCCACTTGTATAACTTACTATTGGCCCAGTAGAGCCACCCGTTACTTACTGTTACGCACTTACTTACTGTGAACTCGCTCAACTAGTTTGTTGATCATTCTGTTACATGCCTTGCAGATCGTTAGGTACTTGGAGCTTGCACTGGAGAAGCGGGTCGTTGTGGACAAGGATCGTGGTTTCTACATTGAACTATTTGACATTTAAAACTATTAACTTTTGTTGGATTATTTACTATGCTTCCGCAACTTAAATTACGTTTTGATTGAAACATCAATCGTATTGAATGGTTTGTTTACATTTACTATACTTGACATTAATTACATGTTCAATATGATTGGTGGCTTGATCCTGGTCAGTCACGCTCCCAAGCGGTGATACTCCGCAGGTGGATTTTGGGGGTGTGACAACACAGGTGTCACAGTGCTTTTAAAGTTGATATTCAGAAGGCTTACGATACGGTTGATTGGGGTTTCTTGGAAAATATTCTTCACGGGTTTGGGTTTCACTAAAAGATGATCAAATGGGTTACGGCGTGTGTTACGTCTACTACGTTCTCTCTGGCGATAAACGGGAATCTTGATGGGTACTTTAAGGGGAAGCGGGGATTACGACAAGGGGACCCTATGTCTCCTTATCTTTTTACGTTGGTTATGGAGGTACTTACGTTGATTTTGCAAAAGCAAGTTGATGCTACAGCTGACTTTCAGTTCCACCATAAATGTGAAGAGCAGAGGATTATTAACTTATGTTTTGCAGATGATCTTTTCTTGTTTGCTCGTGGTGATCCAAAGTCAGCGGTTGTCATTCAAGAATCTTTGAATATGTTCAAGAATATGTCGGGGTTGGTTCCTAGCATGACTAAGAGCACTGCTTTTTTTGGTGGAGTTCCAAATCATGTTAAAATCCAAATTCAAACCATTATGCAGTTCGAGGAAGGTGTTCTTCCGGTACAGTATCTTGGTGTCCCGCTTATCTCTTCTCGATTGATTTATGCTGATTGTAAAAAGCTTGTTGAAAGCCTGGAATCGAGAATCACTGATTGGAAAGCAAAAAGCTTGTCTTTTGCTGGTCGTCTCCAACTTATCAGATCAGTTTTATCGTCTATGCATATCTATTGGTCGTCTGTTTTGATTTTACCAAAAAGAATTGTTCACGATCTTGAAGATAGGATGCGAAGATTTCTCTGGGCTCAAGGAAATAACATCAAAGGGAAAGCTAAAGTAAAATGGAGTCGCATGTGTCTGCCTAAAAAAGAAGGAGGTTTGGGCATTCGGAGAATTTATGACATGAACAACGCTCTTATGGTAGCACATATTTGGAGCCTCTTGACTCATAGGGAATCCTTATGGGTTAAATGGGTTCACTCGTATCGTATTAGGGGGAGAAGTTTTTGGGATGTGCCTATTCGGAACAATATTACGTGGGGTTGGCGTAAGATTCTCCAATTAAGGTCGATCATTCGCCAACACATTTGGATTAAATTGGGTAATGGCGCTAATACGCAAGTCTGGTTTGATAAATGGGATGTCGTGTGTCCATTGAGCCAATACATTACCCCGAGAATGATAACAAATGTGGGATTTGAGATGGGGACTACGGTTGCGGATATGGTCCAGAACGGTGGATGGGCTTGGCCGAATTCATGGGTGTCTAGAGTTCCGGCTTTGCAACAACTCAAGAATGTGATGTTACTCGCTCAAGTCCAAGATAGGACTATTTGGCGATCTAGAAGAGGTGAAGATATGGAGTACAGCACATTTGGGGTGTCGAATGATATTCGTGAAGTTCAACAACAGGTTGATTGGGATCGAGTAGTGTGGTCTCCTCAGGCTATCCCTCGACATTCGTTTCTTATGTGGCTCATAGTTTGCAAGAAACTTAAAACCCAGGATATCATGTGCAAATGGCGGGCGTCGGGTAATGCAAACTATAATTTATTGTGTTGCTCCTTATGCACATTGGGGCCGGATTCTCACGATCACCTATTTTTTGAGTGTGAGTTTGCTTCTCAAGTATGGTATGGGGTACGTGACAAGGCGGGTATGCAAATAATTGGGAAGAGATGGGACGAGATCATGGATTACCTAAGGCATCATGCGGCTTCTAAACGTGCTTCTCACATTATTGGTAAATTAGTGGTGGCGGCGTCGGCATACTTTATTTGGCAAGAACGTAATAACAGATTGTTCTCGGCTAACAAAAGGGATGTGGCTCAACTTATCAAGGTGGTTCTTATGACTGTTAGAATGAAACTACATACAATGAAGTTTCGGAGAACAAATAGCGTGAATCAAGTGTTAAGCGAGTGGAGTCTTCCGCAAGAGTTGCTATTGGACGAAGATAAATGTGGCTGACTAATGAGCTCGTGTGATCGTAACCGTGTGGGGTTACTTGTTTTGTCGAGTTTTTTGGCTTGCTTTTTCTTGTTTGCTATAGTTGCTTGTTTTTGTGTGAAACTCTAGTAATGGCCTGTCATTCAAGAGAACTGGGGTGATACACTATCCCTCACTTGTTTTATTTGGTTGTTGAATGAAATTTAACCGGGGTAACCCTTTACCCCCCCAAAAAAAAAAGAATAGGCGAAGTAGTCCTGAAGACTGTTGAATTAGCTACTGCCATGTATCATCTCCAGGAGGAAGCCACTCAAGAGCCACCGAAGGAAACAGAAGCCAAGCCTTCACCAAAATCGAAGAAACGTAAAGCTTCAAAGAATCCCGCAACGGTTGCACCAAAACAGGCAGGACCTAGTCAGGTGGCAGCACCACCAGCCAAGAAGCCTTACAACGGAACCGCACCCTTGTGCAACCAATGTAGCCTTCATCATCACGCTAGTGTGAAGTGCCGCAAATGCCAAACTTGTGGACTTATAGGTCATACAGCAAGAGTTTGCCCAGCTGCAACTGCACCAAATCAAGCTGACAACAATCCTGCTTAAGCTCGTTTTTCACCAGGGTCTTGCTACAACTGTGGCGAGATGGGCTATTTTCGAAGGAATTGCCCAAAGCTAGCTGTTGCAAATCTGACCCACGAATGAGCAGTTGGCTGATTTGAAGATGTTGCTACTTTGAATAGTTTGTATATATTGCCTTTGTGCCTTTTGTTGAACCCTGAAACAATCTGATTTGTTTATAAATAAATTGTTGTTCACAAGTCTGATATACAAGTGTAGTGTAGTTACATGTGTGTATGGCATTCCCCTATGATACCTACAACAAGGAACTGTGTTCTTACAAACTACTCTTGTGGTTCTCCCATTCAAGTGACCGCTCATAATTTCCTCGGAAATTCTAAAGTACTCATTTCATCCTAAGAAACGAAGTACAAGAAATAAAGTGACATTATGAGTAATCATGCTTTTTGCACATCTGTGCCTTTAAATCCTTGGTTAAATAACTAAGGGTAATTTTTCGATCTCATAACCAAATCATTACATTCTGGTTTTCAAAACAATATACATAATATATGATTTTCTGTTGGTGCAGTTGTCTGTCGACTACATCTTAGTTCGAGTCTTAGGCTAGGGCTGATTGTATAGTGAAGGGAAATCGAGAAATCATGTAATAGATAGGATCGCTTATGTGTCATATCAGGAGGTCCGCTTATATGACACTTATATAGGTTCGCTCATCTGACATGATGATAGGTCCGCTTATATGACATGTCCATATAAGCGAACCCATAAGCCTATATATAGGGGTCATTATGAGTGGTTCTAGTAGAGCAGTTGTGTGTGTGTACGGCGAAGCCCTGCCAATTTGTCTCCAGAGCTTGTAATTGTTAGTTGATCAATAAACGAGACGTTAAATAGTGAAATCAAGCTATACGAAGACCGAATCAATGAATTCCGCCTCTGATTCTGTCTAAGTACTCTTCTGATCAACTCGTTAGGTCGTATAACGATCCTACATGTGGTATCACAGCTCAGGAGGAAGAGTTCTTACCGTTTAGCTCGTTTTCACTCAAAAATTCTGATATCTACACCTTCTTTTATTAGTTCAGGGAGTTTTACCGGACAAAATTAGCTCAAAATTTCACAGATTATGTGATATTGGACATTGATAAACCCCTGAAGTTTTCAGACTGAAATACGGAATAAAAATGGGTGAAAACATGTTCGAAATGAGATCCACTTGTACGAACAGTCAATAGATTCGCTTATTGGACTGATTCAGGTTCGCTTTTGGGTTCATTTAAGTGGTTCGCTCTTAGGATTGTTATCAGGTTCGCTCATTGGGTTGTTATCAGATTCGCTCATAGGACTGTTTCTGGTTCGCTCTTAGGATTGTAATCAGGTTCGCTCTTGCGATTGTTTTCTGGTTCGCTCAAAGTGATTAATTCTGGTTCGCTTATTGGGCATTGGTCTGGTTCGCTCATATTTGTTGATCTGGTCCGCTCATTGGACTAATTGTGTTTCGCTTATTGAACATAAGTTGGTCCGCTTTTGTTGATTTGACTAGATTCGCTTCTGTGAACAATAAAGACGTGTCGGGATTTTTGTTGACAGATGGACAAAATGTTTGATGAAGAAGAGAATAAGTTTGTTGAAAGTTTAAATAGATTTGGAAGGCATCGTACAAGTCTGTATGATCAAGATGATAAGAGGATTTGGATTCTTAGACTTGAAAACTTTGCTTGTCAACAGAATGAAAGCTTGAAAGAGATGGAAAAAAGATTTGATTACTTGATAGACAAGTTAAAATCGTTTGTAATAAATTTGACAGATACTGAAAAGATATCAAAGTTGGAAGCTGCTTTACCTGTCGAATGGGATGATGTTCTAAAGAAATTAAAACAAAAGCCTAAATTCTCGAAATTACATCCATCTGATTTCATCAGTAAACTTCAAAAGCGTCATTATGAAAATTTTGAAAAGAAGAAAATATTGATGAATAAAATTAAAGAGAATCTAGATAAACTGAATCTAGGAAATCTGGATAAAATCAATTTGGCTGTAATTACTAAGATTAATAAAAGAATTTGTATATGTTTTGGTGCGAAACAAAACATGAAGTATGATTATAAAAGAGGATGTTATATTGATGAAAATTTAAAACCTCTTGACTTTGTTAAAATTGTTTGTGCAGGAACATACAAGGCAGAAATAAATGAAACATCAATGAATGAAGAATCTGTGAAGAATGAAGTTTCAAATTCTGCATCAGTGTGCTCCAAATGTGACAGCTTCAAGACTGATAATGACAAACTCTTGAAGGATACGGAAAGTTTGACATTGAAAGTTAAGAAGTTGGAAGACGAGAAGCAAGCTGATATTAAACAGATTCTTATGTTGCAGGGAAATTGTGAGAAGTTGAAAGCTGAAAATGACAAACTGTTAAGTAATTTGAACAGTTGACATTTGAAACAAAAATGTGAAAGAAAAGGCAAAAGTTTTTGAAGAGAAAATTAAAGAGTTAGAAAAAGAACTTGAAAGCAACAAGAAATCTTCAGAAAATGAAGATTTCTGGATAAAATTGGAGAACAAAAATCTGAAAGCTAATGAGACAAAATTTCAAGAACAGATAAAAGTTCTGGAAAATGAAAAATCTGTTCTTGAAAACTTGAAAAATGAGAATGAAAATTCAATCAAGTCTCATCTTGAAAGAATATCTCAGTTTGAAAAAGAAGCTGAGAATTCCAGAAGCAAGATTGATGAACTTGAGAAGAAATTGATAGGTTTTGTGACTACATCAGACAATTTGAAGTTTCCCTGTCCAAAACCAATCAATTCAGTTCCAATAAGTGACAATGTCACAAACTTTGATAAAATCAAAGTTGAAGATTGCAATGATAAATCTGATGATGTAAATGAAAAAATAGAAAAACAAAAATTGTTTTTAAAATTGAAAGAAAAATTTCAGAAAACTGTTCTACAATCGACTGAAAAGGGAGAATGCTCTAAGCAGAAACCTTTGAAGAAGAAAGTGGAACAGAAAAAAAAAGGTAAAAATTTGAAAGATGTTCAAAAAGAGAATAAAAGTTCATCAGATCGATCATCCAATCAATATGAAAAATTACAAAAAATAAAAATGAAAATTCAAAAAATGTTGGTAATAAGTGGTGCAGGCTGGACCACAGTGCTCAAAAGCAAAATCCAGTAAACATGAGGAAAGAATATCACCAAGCCAGACAATGTTATGATCTGAGCGTTTGGTGTGAAGGTGGTATACGGTACGATAACAGAGTGTGTTACCGATGCGGTTATCAAGGACACATTGCTGTTAACTGCCGGAATTGGAGTTATGAGACAAGAAGATGCTACAATTGCCAAATCAAAGGTCACATTGCCAGAGAATGCCCAAGGAGATCAAATGAAAGATGGAGGGCTAAGTCTAAGAAATTGGCGAAAATTCCAGTCAAAGTCAAGCCCCATTAACAGAAGGTTCAAAAACCTAAAGTTCAAGAACAGACAATTCAAGAAAAGAAAGTTAAACTTTCACAGGGGCAGAAAGACAGACTGAGGAAAAAGAGGAAGAAGGCGAGAGAGTATCTCGAGAAGATTTTGTCCTCGGGTTCATCCGTTGGAAAGAATAAGAGTTCTGATGAATCGACTTCCTCGGCTGCAAAGTCAAGCAAGATGAATTCATCAGATACAAATCTGAGGACGAAAGTAGAAAAGAAGAAGAAGAAGAAAATGGTCGGCGATGAATCTGACAGGTCAAAGTCAGATAAGCCACCTGCAGGCAATGATTCTGGTTCGTCAAAGCCAGAGGAGCCATTGGTTGAGGTAAAAAAGGAGAATTCAGATTTAACAATGGTTGATGCAAATTTTCCACCATTGTTGAATAAGAATTCAAAATCACCCAACGACCGTCAGGATTGGGTGAATCTGTTTAAATAGAAAAACCTGACTTGACGGAGTTCCCAGGTTGGTAAGCGTGGAATATGAATCGGCATATTTCTTGAGAAATTTCACTTTGGTGATTTTTCGCCTCAAATGTGGTAAATCAGGGACATTAAGTTGTACTTGATTTTCTACAAATGTTGTTTGGGTTTTGAAACTGAAATTGTAAAATCTGTCATGCGTGTGTAGAAAACAATGTGATGAGTAACCCCGAGCCTAAAAATGTTTGGTAAACAAACTAATTTTTCCGGAAAAACCATTCTGATTAAAACAAACTTGAGTGTTTTGAAATCATTATGGGAAAATAGTTTGTTGTGAGGGGGAGTTCTAATTGTTTACGCCATGTGGATGGAGAATTAATGCGATTCTCATCAAGTTGTCAAATTTGTACAGTTTGTTTCAAATTTTCCTAGAAAATCAAAATTGAAACATATTTTGATTTTAGGGGGAGTAAAATTTAAAAAAAAATAGAAAATTTGAAAATGTAAAAAACATTGAAAAGTTAAAAATGAGTTTTGGTGCAAATAGGGGAAATGATAGTACATCAGCTAGACTGGCACAGTACGCTAAAGATTTGTAATGTATAAATGCAATTAAGCAGTCTCGCTAAAGATGTGTCGATAGGTTTTCACAGAATTAGTAGATCAGTTTGGGATATAAACATCAATTTCACTTACGTCTACGTGGGGAACACCTCCAGGATATATAGGTAACCCCTGAAATCCTGTTTGAAGGGTCCCGTATTCTGAGATACTAGGTCTTTATGCTCAGTGATATCTGGGGTATTATCCCGGGACTTCTGCTATATGGAAATACAGACCTAGTCCCCGGATAATACTTTCTACAAAAAGCTTTGAAATACAAGCTCGCCCTCAGCAATTTGATTAAACAATAAAATTGATAATCTTTGCTGTTGTAACAAAAGATCCTCTAAAGGGGACCCACCTAAAGTCGAAGCCGTCATCTCTCTGCGTATACGGAAGTATCGACCTGAGCTCTCACGGCCCTCGCACATAACCCCTTAACAGATATCAGTTGTGGTATATTCACCTGTAAGACTGAATACTGGGGTCTGGATACGGGAGTATATACTGAGGTGGGACACATGTAGATGTTTAAGTTCTAAAACACTAAATCTGTATCCCGAACAGGTTGAACATTTTGTGAGAATTTAAGTGGATCAATATATCGACAATCAACGCGAACTGTTTAAAAGCTTAAAATGAAATAACAGCTTAACGATGCTAGTGTTTAGTCAGCAGCTGATATGATCCTCTTGCACGAACTCACAAATATATGTTTGTATATATTTCATTTCTGCATTTTAATTGTTGTTATTGCATTTGTGTTTCATATTTGAAAAATTCAAAAAGATTTTCGATAACTGATGTTGGAGAGCTGAAATTCAAAATCTCAAAGGCTAAACATGATGAATAGAGGTTTGGTTAAATTGATTTGAAATGGTTAATCAGATTTTGGAAAATTGAATAGGTTTTAAATGTGAAAAATTCTTGAATATTCTTAAATGATTAGTTGATTCATTAAGTTGAATCACAATTGTGTTTGTTTGTGATAGATTGTTTGAGTTGTGCAGGTTTCTGATCCTGTTGCTACGGAAACCCAGTAGATACATTAGAACCTGAGAAGAGGTTTAAATTGATAAAGCTAGGAGTTGATTTCAATGGTGATAACGAATTCCAGACGGCGATCCCAGCATGGTGATAGGGGGAGTCTGATGAAAGTTAGAGCCAGAGAAAGATCCAGGTACTTAATTCCAGGAAGAGTTCCTGAAGAAGACCGATTAAGAGTGAAGAGCTATCAATGTTTGAAGACTCTCACTAAAGATTCCGTCAACATTCAAGGGGGAGTCTGTTGGTGCAGTTGTCTGTCGACTACATCTTGTTAGTGCACTACATCTGTTGATTACGTCTAGGTTGTCTAGGATCAAGTCTTACATTGTATTGTATAGCTTAGGGCACGAAATACGAGAAAACAGGAGTCTGTATGTGTTTTATGAGTTAGGTCCGCTCATAGGGACATTAGGTTTATGGTTCGCTTATATGTCATAGTGGTCCGCTTATGTGGACAAGTGTGGTCCGCTCTTATGGTCTGGTGACACATAAGCGGACCCAATCCACTATATATAGGTCACATGAGCGAGTCATTTGTACGAGTTGATGATTTCCGCACCGAAGCTCTGCCGGTGTGACGTTTGAGCTGTAATTCATGTCAAATCAATAAAACAAGAAGTTAGGAAGAAGAACAAGCTATTTCTACTTGTGTTTCTTATTATTCCGCATCTGAAACGCAAGAGATTACCTTTGAACGACTCGTATAGGTCAGCACGCGATCCTACAAGTGGTATCAGAGCTTGGGAGGAGGTTTTCTGCAGATTGTAGTTGTTTTTCATCATTTCTTCTTACTTCTACACCTTCTTTTCTTATTTCATGGAGTTTTCACGGTCAAATTTCGTTCAAAAGCTCACAGATTGTGTATTATTGTTCAAAGATAAACCCTTGAATGTTTCAGGCCAAAATACAGCTTAAATATGGGTCAAATCATGTTCGTTTTGAGATCCGCTCGTACGAACATCTGAGAGATCCGCTTTTAGATCACATTCTGGTTCGCTCATCTGAACAGATTTGAGTCTGGTTCGCTCCAAGGTGCTGTCTGGTCCGTTTTTAAGTACATTTTGAGGTTGGTTCGCTCCGAGTATTTGTCCGGTTCGCTTTTACGGTCGGTTGGCTCCGAGTATTTGTTCGGTTCGTTTTTACGGCTGGTCCGCTCGAATTGCTGGTCCGCTCCAAGTATCTGATAGGTCCGCTCCAAAGACCGGTTCGCTCTAAAGACAGATTCGTTCGAACGACAGTGATCTGGTCCGCTTATAGTGCATCTATTTCGCTTTTGTGTTCAAGTTTGGTTCGCTTGTAAGTCACCTGTCTTGAAAAACGTGCTAAGTCAATATGGATTCTGAGTTCTACAACGCGTTTGCATCGTTGACTACTCCAGCCGCGATTGCTCAAGCAATGAACTTAGAAAACGAAACGGGAACAACTCAAAAGCCCCCTAGATTGATGAGTATCGAGGAGTATTATGGGTGGAAAGATCGGTTTGAAAACTGGGTTCAGGCAAATCATCTTAGATCTTAGGAATGCATATTGAAGAAGTATACTTTGCCTCGAACAGATTTGCAAGTTATTAAAGAGATATCCGAATTCACTGATCAAGAACGAGCGATGTATAGAGCCGAGAAAATGATGATCAATTTGTTACAGCAGGTAATTAAAGAAGATATATTCATCCTGTTACAGCACGATAAAACTGCTAAGTCAATATGGGATGCTCTTAGGGTCAAATTCGAGGGAAGTGAGAACATGATCAAAAGCAAGAAAGCTCTACTAAAGAAAGAGTTCGATTTGTTTAGTAGTTTGCCGGGAGAGGATACTAAAAAGTTGATCGAGAGATATTGTCACTTAGTGCGATCACTGTTAATGTTAGGTGTTGAAAAAGGTCGTGAAGAGTGGGTGGATAAGTTGACTGACGCGTTACCTCAAAAGGAGTGGGGAACGTATTTGATGATACTGAAGAATACTGGTGTGTATGACGGGCTGACTATCTGACAGTTTATTGAGAAAATTGAATGTCAGGATCTTGAACAGCAGAAGATCGCGAGGATGAATAGTCCAAGTGGTCAACAGGATGTGAAGATGTACTACAGGGGTAGTATTCCAGCCACTGAGTCCGAGAGAAGTCCGAAAATTCAAACTGCTTTCAGTGTTGGTGATTCATCTGAGAAAGCTGATCAGGGTTCAAACAAGAGTAGCAGCGGGTTTTCATCATTTCCGAGTGTGAATCCTAAAGAGACAAACACAAGCTTTCAGTCTCAGAGTACAAAAACCGGAAATGGATACGTGATTCAATGCAACATAGCTCTCAACCTTCCAGAAGGTCAAAGCTTCTCTGAAGACACTGCGAAAGACCACATGGCACTTCTGGGTTCAGTACTGTTATCCTATGAAGGTCTTGTTGCTGGACGGATTGGAAATCCTATGCTCACCAAAGAGGATTACGATCAAATAGACGTCAAGGAAATGGAACTCATGGATATCAAGTGGTGTCTTGCAAGTGTTCTTCGACGTGCTGAGAAGTTCAAAACCATTACCGGGAGAAATGACTTTCTAGATGCTCATGTATCTACTTTAGGTTTTGATAAATCTAAAGTTACTTGTTTTTGATGCAGGGAGAAAGGCCATTTCAAACGGGAGTGCAAGGGAAGAGAAGCTAGTGGTGCACAGAATCCATTCGGAAAAGATGACTACTACCGCAAAGCTATCTATCAACAAGTCGGTCAATCCCAAGAACCACAGACAGCTCACGGGAGAAATATTGAAGATCCCAAGAGAGCATGTTTGGTAGATTTCAGCTGGAGTGATTACATATCATCTGAAGGCAAAGCGGCACGCATTGTTGATCAAGATGATGAGAAACTACCAGAAGGTTTTAGTTGGGATATGTTTGTGGATGAGAAGGGAGAGTTCAAAACATTCATTGCCAAGATCGTCCAGGAGCCAGATCTATTTGCTACTTGGATGAAGTCTATTGGAGAGATAGTGAAAAGTGAAGATGAAAAGTCTGTGTCATCTGATGATAGTTCAAATAGTACTGATAAAATTTCAGAAAGATCTGGAGAAATTTCAGAAGATTCAGATGAAGGTTTACAGAGTTTAGATGAAAGTGTATTGAATGAAGTTGTTCCAGAAAAAGTAGTTATGTTTGATCGAACACCGACTGATTCTGATGTATCAGATGATAGTTCTGAAAAATCTGTACAGTTTGATCAATCACCAGATCACAGTAGCAGTGATGATGAGGAAGAGAAACATATAAATGTTGCTAAAACTCATCTTTCTCCTGAAAGTTTTCATTTCTATTTTGCAGATCGGGTAGAGAAACTAAAGGAGAAAAGAGCTGCTAAAGAACAACAGAAAGAATCTGATGATGTTGTTCAGAATGCAGAAAGTGTTGTTGAGAAAAGTACCAAGGTTGAAAAAGAAGAAGAAAAGGTGATCGAAGTAGAAAAAGTGGTTGAAGTTGATAAAACAATTGAAGTTGAGAAGATTGTTGAAGTCGTCAAGCCTTGTGAGAAGTGCTTGGAAGCTTGCAAAGATTGCGCTACGAAAGACGACATTATTGTTGAGTATGAGAAGAAGAAGGAGCAGTTACTGTTCAATCTCAACTATGTGAAAGAATCATACGATGTCTTGAACAAAACAGTAGCTGGTCTCCAAAAGACAAACTCAGAAAGAGAACAAGCACTGACGATGATGAACGCAGTCATAATGACAAAGCAGAAGGCAATAAATTTCTACATCGAAGAGAGTGCTAAGTGGAAGCAATAGTTGGAGACAGAAAAGATCGAAAATGAGAGAATTAGACGTTTACTGCAAAGTTATTCTAGCTCTGATTATCTCATTGACCGTATTTACCCAACCGTTGCAGGATTGGAAGCTTTTCAAGACGAGAAGCTAAAAAAGAAGAAAGACTGTGGTAAGAAACCGACTGTTAACTATAACAAGTGTCCGCCTCCGATTTGGGATGGTTATTCTCCTAGGAGACCAAATGAGGAGCAATTGGAAAAAGCAGTCAATATAAAGCTTAAAACCGACACAACTGACGCTTTACCAGATAACATTGATGTCACGTTTACCTCGTCCGATACTGATCATGAGTCTGAGTTAATCAAAAAAGTGGTCGATCAGGTGTTGGATACTGATGAGGAGTCTGAGTCAAAATCTGGGTTTGGAAAGTTAAAATCATCAGTTAACAGGGAAAATTCATTGGTCAAACGGTCTTATAGTAAAGAATTTTTATTATCAAAGGCAGATTTGAATGATGAAACATTCGAAGTTGTTTACACTTTTAATGGTTCTGACAAGTTATATTATAATAAAGAGTTCCCAATAATAAGTATTAAAACGGAACTAATAAACAAAACTTTCAAACTTATAGAAGTTAATATTCCAAAATTAAATGTTTTGAAAAGTTTTGAAAAACCTAAATAATACACTTCTAGAGTTCAGCAACGTTTAAATAAGAAAAAGGGCAACAATTCTGGTTCTGGTTTTCAAAAGAAACCTAACCAAAATCGTAGCTACAAAAAGAAAGGTTTAGGTTTTGTTCCACCAGAAAACCAAAAAAATGATAAAAATTCTAAAACAAAAACAAAATTTGTGTCAGGTGGAAGTTCAGATGAGGAACAGAAGAAACCATTCTGGAGACAGTCAAACCATGAGTTTCTTGCTGAAAAGAAGAAAAATGGAACTGCAGTGTTTTATCAAAGGGAGACTCGTACCTGTTACAGATGCAATGAAACTGGTCACATTGCATGGAACTATTCTGCAAATGCAAAAACAAAACAGGGAGTTTCTCAGAAACTAAAAGAAAAAGTTGTTGATGTTGAACCACCAACCGATAGACTTAAATGTATTGAAAATTCTAAATATGAGGTTGGTGAGTGTTCGGAAAAGAATTTTTACAAAAAGAAAGAAAAAGACAACCAGGTGTGGGTTGTTAACAAGGTTGATGTGAATGTCGGCGATGAATCTGGTTCCAGAAAGCCAGAAGAGCCACAGGTTGAGAAGAAGATTTCAGTAACTGATGAGGAGTTTCCATCACTGAAATTTGAAGAAGTGAAAAAGAAAGTTGGAAAAACTGAGATCTCGAATCAGTTTTACAAAGAAAAAGATGAATTTGATGTCGAGAAAACATTCAATGGGAATGTTAAAAAGATTTTTGGGAAAATGTTGAGTGGGAGAGCTAAGGGGGTAAAAGATTTTTATGCAACTAAAAAGGCGACATACAACCCCACTGCGCAAGAGTTGAAATCCATCAAGTCTGAAAAGACTTGGATGGAAGTTTGTTTTCCATGATAGTCAAAGGACTATGCCGGAGATCCCAAGTTTATATCGTGGATCAGGAATCGGCATCATTCTAGTGTTTGAAAAGTTTGTTTGAAAGATTTTGAATAGTGTTTAAATTTTTACAGGTTGAATGACTACGCCGGAGCTTCCAGGTTGGTAATTGAGAAGCAGGAATCAGCATCTTGTCACACCCTGGCTTTGCGGAAGCGTGGTTAATCTGGTGTGACTTCTTAATACCGTAGCTTAATCATAACAAAGCTATATGAATTAAAAACATGCAGGATCATCCATTAAGTTTTGAAAATCCAAATACAATACCATTGTTTTAACGGGAATACACCCTAACAACCATAATCTTGTTCAACAACCAAACAAACATAAACACAGTTTAAGGACTGTGACTTGTCCAGGAAAGAGTCACATTCCCTAAACCCCGGATGACCTCGGAAACTAGTGCAGCGGGAAAACGTGCCATACCGTGCCAGATCCTTTAATTCCCTGAAATACATGTAAGTTGAAAAATCAACAATAATGTTGAGCGAGTTCATGCGTTTAGTACGTGCGCGCGAATAAACCTTTATAATCATTGTAAATGTGAATATTTTGTAAACTCTGGTATGAAAGCAAATAAGGAAACATATCAGTTAATGTGTAACCACATGGTCCAACCTGCGGGCGCATGGGAGGGGATAGGACAAGGTCACCACATGGTCCAACCTGCGGGCGCATGGGTGGTGTTACGACAAGGTCACCACATGGTCCAACCTGCGGGCGCATGGGTGGTGTTAAGACAAGGTCACCACATGGTCCAACCTGCGGGCGCATGGGTGGTGTTAAGACAAGGTCACCACATGGTCCAACCCGCGGGCGCATGGGTGGTGTTGTTATGCTCAAATAGGCCTATCACTTCTATCCCTCGATCGTACTACGAGGACTAAAGTTCTTTAAGATTTCGCCTACCCAATCACATAACCTAACAGTTCCTTCCGTAGCTGACCATACCATGTAAGAAATATTCGTAATCATAGTAACATGTATTTCACCCCCGCAGTTAAGTAAACTGAAAACAGTTAGAGAAAAGGGGGACATGAACTCACAGTGAGTGCGTCACAATATCAAGTAATCCAAATGTCCGAAAGCTGCGCAACGACCTACATGTGCTAATTCTATTAGACGGATGGTCGTGCTTTAGCTTCTTAGTTTATATTTTTGGGAAACGGTTAGACAACCGCTCCGTGTGTCTACTTGATAACGTATTCTCCTTCCCAAGGATGGGGGAATTAATACATGTGTAATTATATCATTTTATTAAGTCCCACTTAATATATTTTATTCCTAATTCCAAAATATATTTATTTTTCTCAAAAACAATATATTTCCTTTTCCATATAATACCTTCCCAAATTAATATTTTGGCAACACATGCACTTATGAATATTTCTGAATAAAGCGTACGTTACGTTTTGGCGATTAAGTGGTAATGATAATTACCGTTGTAACTTATATATTCGTCGTGTAAGCGTTTGTATTATTTTGGGTTCATCAACGTTTGTAAATATTATTTTTACTCTAAAAATAATATTTATATATTTTCACAAAATAATCATAAACAGTGTGGTGAATAATATATTTATCGAATAAATATTTATCACGTTTAGCTTTGTGAAAAATCCCACCTCCGATTATTTATAAATAAAGTTGTGGCGAAATATATTTGAAAACATGTCAAAGTAGTCTAACACTTGTATATAATTCTAAGTGTTAGATTTTAGGAAAATTTCGCCAGAGTTTCCCCTGTAACTGGAGGTGGCCACGCTTTCAAGCGTATCATTTTCTTTTACAAAATCATTTCAATACTTCCTTTAAATCAACCAATCAATTTCCAATACAATCAACAAGTTTCAACACTTCAAATTTGTAGATTAGAATGTGAAATCGCATTATCACACGAACTTGTAATTTTTCCGAAAGTCGTTTTGTAGATCACTTTATATTTAGTGGATCTATACATAAAATAACTTAGTCTTGCAAAAACCCCGTTTTTGGAACGAATCACTTCTTACAACTTCCCGACAATTTTTGTAAAAATGGTTATTTTGCCGGATCTTTCATTTTATAAGTGTTTCTACACTTGTAGACTTTGAAAATCATATTTGTTAACATGTTAACCAACTTTTATAAAACATGATTTTCTCAATACCCGGTCCTACGAATATACCACTTGTACATACGTAGATCGGCTCGTTTTAAATACTATTTTTCATGTTAGAACACTTTTACACAAGTTCATGTTTCCCGTGTGGTGGAGTTTCACCTTTTAACCCTTGTATTGCTAGAAACAAGTGTATGTCAAGATTCGGGATCTTAACAAAGTCGGGTTAAACGATGATGAGAGCCACCACATCATAGATCGGGCCATATTAATCAACATATTCAAATACTACGACATTTACACGCGTTATGAGCTTTTATCCAACGATATACGCATTTTAGTAGACTTTAAAGTTTCATTAAGCGGGTTACCGACATTCAACCGTCAAAAATCCTTTTAACCACTTTAGACATGACTAAAAACGAGTTTTAAACATTATACCTCTAGCTCGGGGCTAGGGAAGAAACTAGTCGAAAACTGCGTGGATAATAGCAAACGGTAGAGGTCCTCCGCGTTCCGTTTGTTCCGAGCTCCGTTGTATGTAACCACCGACACTTGAGTATACTTGGAATGTCAAGACTCGAACCGAAAAACGGATGTGGGGGTGGTGGTGATCTCGGCCGAGAGGAGGGGGCAAGGGAGAGGGAGTGGTGGTGAGGTGAAGTGTGTGTTCAAGTGTGTGAGAGATGAGAGTATTTATAGACAAATGTGCCTCGTTCTTCGCGTAATCTAATTTAATATAATAAAGGACGTACTCCCCCGGGGCCCACTAGTTGGCCGATTCCATTGAGATGTAAAGGCACTCGGTTCGTTTCCAAACGTTCAGTTACGGTTTAGTTTGGTTAAGTGCGTTACTTTTAAGGTCTAACCCCGTTAGTTGTTTTAGTGTATTAAAAGCGGGTGTTAGGGTAATCAGGGACCCTAACTGGCTCAGAAAAGTACCAATATTAATTTTGGCAATATTTTTATGTTCCGGGTATTGTCCGGTTGTTCGGTCGGATAGTAATTCGTTAAAGTGCTTAAGATATCCGTTAAGCGTCATAAATAATATTTTTAGCGACACAATTTATTCTGCAAAGTGTCGGGAATAATTCCTCATATTTTGGCACTTTATTAATTAGCTAGAAGCTAGTGTGTTGATAAAAGTGTTGTGTTTCGTGCTTAAAGTTCGTTTTAGGCACATCCAAATCTCTATATCTTATTCCTAGAGACGTAATCATACAACCCTTGTATCCCTACACACACTATGGGTGTAGTAAAATGATTCTGGCTTATTCAGGCCTTTAGAGGCAGTGTTTGCCTGATGCTGGCTATATCAGCATGTCAAATAGGTTATCCGTTCAAGTGCTACTGTGCTTTTGTGCATCATGTTTGTCACTAAAGTTCAGTAAGTAAATAATGTAGTGACGGAAAAATCAAAGTATGATGCAGATATGTACATGTATCAACAATCAAGTAGCAGTTTATCAGAAATCTCAGTTAAGCACAGTAATTAGGCAACAATTAATAGTTAATTAAGTCGTACGGATACCTGGTTTTGTGAGGGTTGTCACATTCTCCCCCCGTTAAATAAATTTCGTCCCGAAATTTTAAATTCTGCTTGTAGAAGCAGGGTTCTCAGGAAATAAGTGGGGGTATTTCTCTTTTATTCGGTCTCCACGCTCCCAGGTGAATTTAGGACCATGTCTAGCATTCCAGCGAACTTTGACGAGCTTGACACTGCTCCGGCGGGTCTTGTTAACTTTCCAATCCGTGACCTTGACAGGTTCTTCAACGAAGTGGAGTGTGTCATCAATATGAATTCCGTCGGCAGGTAGATCCAACTTGTATGCTACGGTTACAATTCTTTCCAAAACCTTGAAAGGACCTATGTAGCGCGGATTCAACTTCCCACGTTTCCCAAATCGTGCCACACCCTTCCAGGGTGATACCTTCAATAAAACCATATCCCCAACCTCAAACTCCTGAGGTTTCCTTTTCAGATCCGCATAGGTCTTCTGGCGATCACGAGCCGCACTAATGCGATCTCGGATTTGCGCGATCTTATCTGTAGTTTCCTGAACTACATCGGAACCTACCAATTGTCTGTCACCTGCGTCAGACCAACAGAGTGGCGATCTGTATTTGCGCCCATATAAAGCTTCGATCGGCGCGGCGCCAATACTGGTGTGGTAGCTATTGTTGTAAGAAAACTCGACCAGGGGTAAATGTTTATCCTAGCTACCGCCTAAATCCATAACACATGCTCTCAGCATGTCTCCCAACGTCTGAATCGTCCGCTCACTTTGGCCGTCGGTCTGTGGGTGAAACGCGGTGCTCATATTCAGCTTTGAACCAAAAGCTTCCTGGAAGGATTGCCATATCCTCGATACGAACCTTCCGTCTCTATCAGATATAATCGAGAGAGGTACTCCATGGCGCGTAACAATCTCTCTCATGTAGATTTCAGCCAATTTGCTTGTATTCCCCTTCTCGCGGATAGGCAAGAAGTGCGCTGACTTCGTTAAACGATCCACTATCATCCAGATAGTGTCATGGCCCTTTGGCGTCCTTGGCAACTTCGTAATAAAATCCATGGAGATTTCTTCCCGCTTCCATTGGGGAATTTTCGGTTGCTTCAGAAGTCCTGAAGGCTTCTGGTATTCTGCCTTAACCTTGGCGCAGGTTAAACATTTGCTCACGTAGATAGCAACATCGCCTTTCATCCTAGGCCACCAATAATAATCTTTCAGATCTTGGTACATCTTATCCGCTCCAGGGTGGATAGAGTACCGTGACTTGTGAGCTTCATCAAAAATAACCTCTCTTAAATCACCAATCAAAGGAACCCAAATCCTTTTCTCAAAACATAACGTTCCTTCCTTGTTTGGAACCAATATCTTCTCCATCCCACGGAGATATTCTTTCTCAAGGTTTCCCTCCTTGAGAGCTTCTTTTTGCGCTGTTTGAATGCGTGAGGAAAGATCGGTTTGGATAATCATTTCCATAGCCCTAACCCTTATGGGCTTGATTCTCTCTTTGCGACTTAGGGCATCGGCGACCACATTCGCCTTCCCTGGATGATACTTGATCTCGCAGTCGTAATCGTTCAACAACTCAACCCATCGCCTTTGCCTCATATTTAACTCCTTCTGGTTGAATATATGCTGGAGGCTTTTGTGATCCGTAAAGATCGTACACTTCGTACCGTAAAGGTAGTGTCTCCAAATCTTCAAAGCAAAAACCACTGCGCCTAGCTCCAAATCATGCGTGGTATAGTTCTTTTCGTGCACCTTCAGTTGGCGTGATGCGTAGGCGATAACCTTTTGACGTTGCATCAACACACAACCCAATCCTTGACGCGAAGCGTCGCAGTATACCACAAAATCGTCGGTACCTTCCGGTAGAGCTAAGATTGGCGCGTTGCAAAGCTTATCCTTCAACAACTGAAATGCTTCATCCTGTTTGATTCCCCAATCAAACTTTTTATCCTTTTGCGTGAGGAGCGTCAATGGCTGAGCGATCTTTGAAAAAAAATCCTCAATGAACCTTCGATAATAGCCAGCCAAACCCAAGAATTGCCGAATCTTGGTTGGCGTTTTTGGCGTTTCCCAATTCTTGATCGCTTCGATCTTGTGAATTCCATCTCTATTCACCACGTGCCCAAGAAATTGCACCTCACGTAGCCAAAATTCACACTTAGAGAACTTGGCATATAACTGCTCCTTTTTCAGCAACTCTAAAATAGCTCTAAGATGTTGCTCGTGCTCAGCCTTTGTCTTTGAGTAAATCAGAATATCATCGATGAATACGATCACAAACTTATCCAGGTATGGCTTACAAACTTGGTTCATCAAATCTATGAACACTGCAGGTGCGTTTGTCAACCCAAACGGCATAACCAGAAACTCGTAGTGCCCATAACGAGTTCTGAAGGCTGTCTTCGGGATACTCTCCTCTTGTATTCGTAGCTGATGGTATCCAGATCGAAGATCGATCTTGGAGTAAAAGCTTAAACCTTGCAGTTGATCAAACAGATCATCAGTTCTTGGCAGAGGGTATCTATTCTTGATCGCCGACTTGTTCAGCTCCCGGTAGATGATGTTTATCTGAAAACCATCATCCCTCTTTTGACGAGTGGTAATGGGGTTACCCAAAAAGGAAATTTTGGTCTGTTATCTTACTTCTCTACCCATTGCTAAAACTTCTCTGCCATTCCTTGCATCTCCGAAAACGTAAGTTGCTACGATGCATTGACTATGGGTGCAGTGCTTGGAATTTATTGTGGAGGGGACGATTCCGGCAAATCTTCGAGGAAGACTTCGGGGTATTCTCCAACCACAGGGATGTCTTCGGGTTTTGGTTCTTCGGCTTCTCTTTCCACGACATGAGCCAAGAATGCAACACATCCTTTGCGCGAAAATTTTCCTGTCTTCTCTGCCTGATAATCCGTAGGAGCGTACCCTGCTCCATGAATCACAATCATTTCTCCGTTCGTCGTCGGGGTGCGGGTGACAATTTCCGCCGGGTTGTTCGACAACCAGTCCATCCCAATTATCACGTCGAAGCTTCCGCCTCATTGGTGGGTATGCGTACATCCTGTCTTGGAGGCATTTTCCTATGATGATTGTACGGGTCAGGTCATAGTAAGTAAAATGTGCGTAGGTATACAGCAATATCAACACATAACATCTCATGTTATCAATAAATCAATAACATCTCATGTTATAGAACATAAACAATAGATCACTTTGATTGCATTGCCACAATTTGAGACCAGAATGTAAGGTTTACATGTATCCAACTGTATCATACAACATCAATGACTTAGTAGGTGACGACCCTAGGCAAGTCGTGCGATCGCTGGACATGTTTAGAAATCTCTGGTTCGTCCATTCAAATTCCAGAACTTCACCTTAAGCTTCTGGATTCCAGTCCTAGAACAACATTTCTTCTCAATCATTTCCTTGAGCTCGTCCCAGCTCGTGCATAGGCAGCATTTGTACCAAAGGTCTGAATATGATGGTCCCACCATGAGAGTGTGCCGTCTAGTAATGACCTTGAGGTAAAGGTATCACTCCATTTGGGGCGAATAGTTTGTCTTTCTTAGAATGGAGTCAATCTTTTCAGACCAACGAACAAAAGCAATGGCGCCTCCTGTTCCATCGCAGTTCAAGGCCTGCAGTTCAGGAGTTGCTCATAGGTGCAGCTAATTGGAAGGTTACTTCTACTAGTGCCATTGCTGTGCTAAAAGCGAAGGGCTTTATGTCGTGCAATTGCCTGGGAGATGCGTTTGCAGCTCGGCTTCCATCCTTTGCAACGTACTGGTGTTTGTGTCACGCCTGGGTGGCATCCTCTTTTGCCGAAGTGGTATGAAGTGGGTTAGACAACTAATTGTCTTATAAGATACATAGCACCGTAAGCCATCATGTACTCACCCAATTTTACACATAAATATACTCAATGTATGGGTGGGGAAATAAATTACTGAGCCTTCACATAGGCTTGCCAATTTGGCTTGTTGCTTGAAATAGGATGAACTCAAGGCTTCATCGCCTTGGTCATTCGTGTTCGAGTTATTTCCTGCCACATTAGTTTTCATTAGCTTGACCCGCAGAGTCCACCAGGATTTCTGTGCACTACAAGTCGTTATTACGTGGGCCCCCGTAATAATAAATTGTCTTGCACAGTTACCCCAAATTTTCTCTCGTCCAAGCAGATGATCAATCAAGGAGCAACAGCAGGTGCATTGGCATGAACAGGGTCATGCCCTAATGCGGTGTTAGGAGCGATGCCTGGCTCAGGGGCCACGGCTGGCTCCGGATCAACAAACCCCATCTCAAAATCAGCTGGATCAACCATCACAGGGGGTTACAGGATCCTCCAAGGGCTGGCCTAAGCGTATGAACTCAAGGTCATGGTCTGGATCAAAACCAGATAGAAGAACAGGATCACCCTCAATACTGTGATCAAACTCAAAGCTGTGTGCGGGAAACGGTGCAGCTGATGATGCCGTATCAGGGTCGGCGTCGTGTGAATGGTGCTGCACTCCCTGTATATGCGAAAATGCGGATGTCAGGAACTCAAATGAGTCCGGGACAGGGAAATGGGCATAAGTCTCCCCTGCAGGAGCGTCCGCAAGCAGTAGGTTGATACCAGCAGCAATAGGGCCTCGCCCTCGAATGGGTCCTCCACTAGTAGCTCGTTATCGTCATCAGAGGCCACGTCGGGGGGGCATATCAACAACAGAATAAGCGGTAAGGGGCACAGGAGTAGGGATCACCGCGAGTGGCAAATTCCCAACAAGATGGCCATCAGTAGGCTCTGCTACGACTTCAGACAGCGCAAAAGGGCTGATAGTCGTCATCGTCTGTGCCGGTAGTATCGGAGATGTACCCTTCGTGCTCCGATGAAACTATGTCGTCTGATACTATGGCCATGGGATTCGTAATGTCCATCTTTCTAGTACATGATGAAGGCATGACGTTTGTACCACAAACACACATACGTATAATAATCAATCATATATTCATATAAACATGTAAGTCAACAATAAACAATCAAATAATTCTCCTAGTCCCACTAGCCTCCCAGTCTCTAAGACTGCTCTATCATCCACCTCGACCCCTTAGATCGAGCCTCGGCCTCCAAGACCGAGCCCCAGCCTCCAAGACTGAGCCTAATAATGAATAAATGGAATGTGCTCAACATTGTTTGTAAAAAACGTTTTGGATCTGGACTTAAGTGGTATGCAGTAAAAATGTTTTCGTGAGAGCCCTAGTGATCATAGTCTAGACTCGAGAAGGAATCCTAGTTCGCTATGATCAGAGCTCTGATACCAAGCTGTCACACCCTGGCTTTGCGGAAGCGTGGTTAATCTGGTGTGACTTCTTAATACCGTAGCTTAATCATAACAAAGCTATATGAATTAAAAACATGCAGGATCATCCATTAAGTTTTGAAAATCCAAATACAATACCATTGTTTTAACGGGAATACACCCTAACAACCATAATCTTGTTCAACAACCAAACAAACATAAACACAGTTTAAGGACTGTGACTTGTCCAGGAAAGAGTCACATTCCCTAAACCCCGGATGACCTCGGAAACTAGTGCAGCGGGAGAACGTGCCATACCGTGCCAGATCCTTTAATTCCCTGAAATACATGTAAGTTGAAAAATCAACAATAATGTTGAGCGAGTTCATGCGTTTAGTACGTGCGCGCGAATAAACCTTTATAATCATTGTAAATGTGAATATTTTGTAAACTCTGGTATGAAAGCAAATAAGGAAACATATCAGTTAATGTGTAACCACATGGTCCAACCTGCGGGCGCATGGGAGGGGATAGGACAAGGTCACCACATGGTCCAACCTGCGGGCGCATGGGTGGTGTTACGACAAGGTCACCACATGGTCCAACCTGCGGGCGCATGGGTGGTGTTAAGACAAGGTCACCACATGGTCCAACCTGCGGGCGCATGGGTGGTGTTAAGACAAGGTCACCACATGGTCCAACCCGCGGGCGCATGGGTGGTGTTGTTATGCTCAAATAGGCCTATCACTTCTATCCCTCGATCGTACTACGAGGACTAAAGTTCTTTAAGATTTCGCCTACCCAATCACATAACCTAACAGTTCCTTCCGTAGCTGACCATACCATGTAAGAAATATTCGTAATCATAGTAACATGTATTTCACCCCCGCAGTTAAGTAAACTGAAAACAGTTAGAGAAAAGGGGGACATGAACTCACAGTGAGTGCGTCACAATATCAAGTAATCCAAATGTCCGAAAGCTGCGCAACGACCTACATGTGCTAATTCTATTAGACGGATGGTCGTGCTTTAGCTTCTTAGTTTATATTTTTGGGAAACGGTTAGACAACCGCTCCGTGTGTCTACTTGATAACGTATTCTCCTTCCCAAGGATGGGGGAATTAATACATGTGTAATTATATCATTTTATTAAGTCCCACTTAATATATTTTATTCCTAATTCCAAAATATATTTATTTTTCTCAAAAACAATATATTTCCTTTTCCATATAATACCTTCCCAAATTAATATTTTGGCAACACATGCACTTATGAATATTTCTGAATAAAGCGTACGTTACGTTTTGGCGATTAAGTGGTAATGATAATTACCGTTGTAACTTATATATTCGTCGTGTAAGCGTTTGTATTATTTTGGGTTCATCAACGTTTGTAAATATTATTTTTACTCTAAAAATAATATTTATATATTTTCACAAAATAATCATAAACAGTGTGGTGAATAATATATTTATCGAATAAATATTTATCACGTTTAGCTTTGTGAAAAATCCCACCTCCGATTATTTATAAATAAAGTTGTGGCGAAATATATTTGAAAACATGTCAAAGTAGTCTAACACTTGTATATAATTCTAAGTGTTAGATTTTAGGAAAATTTCGCCAGAGTTTCCCCTGTAACTGGAGGTGGCCACGCTTTCAAGCGTATCATTTTCTTTTACAAAATCATTTCAATACTTCCTTTAAATCAACCAATCAATTTCCAATACAATCAACAAGTTTCAACACTTCAAATTTGTAGATTAGAATGTGAAATCGCATTATCACACGAACTTGTAATTTTTCCGAAAGTCGTTTTGTAGATCACTTTATATTTAGTGGATCTATACATAAAATAACTTAGTCTTGCAAAAACCCCGTTTTTGGAACGAATCACTTCTTACAACTTCCCGACAATTTTTGTAAAAATGGTTATTTTGCCGGATCTTTCATTTTATAAGTGTTTCTACACTTGTAGACTTTGAAAATCATATTTGTTAACATGTTAACCAACTTTTATAAAACATGATTTTCTCAATACCCGGTCCTACGAATATACCACTTGTACATACGTAGATCGGCTCGTTTTAAATACTATTTTTCATGTTAGAACACTTTTACACAAGTTCATGTTTCCCGTGTGGTGGAGTTTCACCTTTTAACCCTTGTATTGCTAGAAACAAGTGTATGTCAAGATTCGGGATCTTAACAAAGTCGGGTTAAACGATGATGAGAGCCACCACATCATAGATCGGGCCATATTAATCAACATATTCAAATACTACGACATTTACACGCGTTATGAGCTTTTATCCAACGATATACGCATTTTAGTAGACTTTAAAGTTTCATTAAGCGGGTTACCGACATTCAACCGTCAAAAATCCTTTTAACCACTTTAGACATGACTAAAAACGAGTTTTAAACATTATACCTCTAGCTCGGGGCTAGGGAAGAAACTAGTCGAAAACTGCGTGGATAATAGCAAACGGTAGAGGTCCTCCGCGTTCCGTTTGTTCCGAGCTCCGTTGTATGTAACCACCGACACTTGAGTATACTTGGAATGTCAAGACTCGAACCGAAAAACGGATGTGGGGGTGGTGGTGATCTCGGCCGAGAGGAGGGGGCAAGGGAGAGGGAGTGGTGGTGAGGTGAAGTGTGTGTTCAAGTGTGTGAGAGATGAGAGTATTTATAGACAAATGTGCCTCGTTCTTCGCGTAATCTAATTTAATATAATAAAGGACGTACTCCCCCGGGGCCCACTAGTTGGCCGATTCCATTGAGATGTAAAGGCACTCGGTTCGTTTCCAAACGTTCAGTTACGGTTTAGTTTGGTTAAGTGCGTTACTTTTAAGGTCTAACCCCGTTAGTTGTTTTAGTGTATTAAAAGCGGGTGTTAGGGTAATCAGGGACCCTAACTGGCTCAGAAAAGTACCAATATTAATTTTGGCAATATTTTTATGTTCCGGGTATTGTCCGGTTGTTCGGTCGGATAGTAATTCGTTAAAGTGCTTAAGATATCCGTTAAGCGTCATAAATAATATTTTTAGCGACACAATTTATTCTGCAAAGTGTCGGGAATAATTCCTCATATTTTGGCACTTTATTAATTAGCTAGAAGCTAGTGTGTTGATAAAAGTGCTGTGTTTCGTGCTTAAAGTTCGTTTTAGGCACATCCAAATCTCTATATCTTATTCCTAGAGACGTAATCATACAACCCTTGTATCCCTACACACACTATGGGTGTAGTAAAATGATTCTGGCTTATTCAGGCCTTTAGAGGCAGTGTTTGCCTGATGCTGGCTATATCAGCATGTCAAATAGGTTATCCGTTCAAGTGCTACTGTGCTTTTGTGCATCATGTTTGTCACTAAAGTTCAGTAAGTAAATAATGTAGTGACGGAAAAATCAAAGTATGATGCAGATATGTACATGTATCAACAATCAAGTAGCAGTTTATCAGAAATCTCAGTTAAGCACAGTAATTAGGCAACAATTAATAGTTAATTAAGTCGTACGGATACCTGGTTTTGTGAGGGTTGTCACACATCTTTCTGAATAATTTGACAAGTGGTAAAGAGGTTTCTGTAGACGTCTCATTCCTACAGTAAAACCTACAAGGGGTATTTTTGATCAACAAGTGGTATTTGGGGTTATAATTTGAAGAGGTTACATTTACAAGTGGTACAGTGATTCTGAACTGCAAATGATAAATCAGGGACATTAAGTTGTACTTGATTTATTATTCATATGAGATTGATAAACAAGATGATGAACCATATCCCCATGCTTCATAAGTGGTAAACTTAAAAGTGGTAAACACAAACTCATTTTCTGGAAAAATCATTTCGATTAAAACAAACTTAAGTGTTTTGAGATCTAAATGAGAAAATGGTTTGTTGAAAGGGGGAGTTCAGATTGTTTATGCCAAGTGAATGGCGAATTGATGTGATTCGATGTCAGTTGTTAAGTTTCTGTACAGTTTTGTTTTACTTTTCATGATTCTAGTGGGACAAGAGTCTAGAAGTTTTCAAATTTTCTTTGTAATGTGTTTGCATTTTAAGGGGAGTAGGGAAATTTCTGAAAATCCAAAAACATTAGAAAATTTGAAAAAGCCAAAAACATGATAAAATTCAAAAATGAGTTTCGTTGTGAAAAGAGGAAATGATAGTACATCAGTAGGCTGTCACAACATGCTAAAGAATTGGAAAGATAATATGTGATAAACAGTCTTACTGTGGATATGTCAGTAGGTTTTTACACATTTAGTAAATTGAAACGAGATATAAACTAAATTTCAAACTTGCTTGTTCTGTGGGTTAACACAAACTTGGATATATAGGTAACCCCTGAAATCTTGTTTGAAAGGTCCCTTATTCTGAGATACTAGGTCTTTATGCTCAGTGATATCTGGGGTATTATCCCGGGACTTCTGCTGTATGGAAGTACTGACCTAGTCCCCGGATAATGCTTTCCGCAAATGCTTGAAACACAGCATCGCCCTCAGCAAGCTGATGAAACAATAAAATTGATAGTCGCTGCTGTTGAAATAAAAAGATCCTCTAAAGGGGACACACCAAAAGTCAAGCCGTCATCTCTCTGCTGAACGGAAGTTCTGACCTGAGCTCTCACGGTTTCACATTTAACCCCTGAACAGATATCATCTGTGGTATACTCACCTGTAAGACTGAATATTGGGGTCTGGATACGGGAGTATATTCAAGTAGTGGGACACACGGATAAGTTTAAGTTCTTAAGACATTAATATCATATCTCGGATCAGTTGAACTTTGTGTGAAAATTTCAGTGGACCAATATACTGACAATCTAGGTGAATTGTTTTGAACTAAAAATGTAATCAAGCTTAACGGTGTTAGTGACATGTCTCATAAACTGATATGATCCTCGTACACGAACTCACAAAAATATTGTCTGTAAATATTTTCTTTACTGCATTACTTTTCCTTTATCTCAAAATCCAAAAAGATTTTCAGTGTGTTTTAGCATAAAATTTTGAAAAAGTCAAAAAGATTTTCGACAACTGATGTTAAATAGCTGATTTTCAAAATTCCGAGTGCTAAACATGATGAGCATTTGAGGGGAAGTGTTTGTATGAAATTAAATGTTTTCATAATATAACCTTTCATGTGGTTTATCAGAATTTGGGTTTGGTTTGAGAGGGAGTCTGTGTTGGTGTGCGGTTACATGTTAATGTTGGTGCACATAAAATTGATAAAATTAGAGAATTTATTTCTGGGTTAAGAATGTGTAGGAAAGCCAGGTTTCGATTTTGGATCTGAAGATAGAGTGTCAGGTTTCAATTCCTGAAGACCTCTGTTGAAACCAGGTTGATCGATCCTGAAAGCCTGTGTAGAGTCAGACAACGATCCCGAAGATGTTACTGAAGAACAAAAGAATGCCAGTAAATCGAGAGGGGGAGTCTGAAGATAGAGAAATAGAGAAGCCCAGAGACTGATCTAGACTGAAGATGTGAAGAAACAGGATTTTGTAGTCGACTCCATCAACATCTGAGGGGGAGTCTGTTAGTGCACTACATCTGTTGATTACGTCTAGGTTGTCTAGGATCAAGTCTTACATTGTATTGTATAGCTTAGGGCACGAAATACGAGAAAACAGGAGTCTGTATGTGTTTTATGAGTTAGGTCCGCTCATAGGGACATTAGGTTTAAGGTTCGCTTATATGTCATAGTGGTCCGCTTATGTGGACATGTGTGGTCCGCTCTTATGGTCTGGTGACACATAAGCGGACCCAATCCACTATATATAGGTCACATGAGCGAGTCATTTGTACGAGTTGATGATTTCCGCACCGAAGCTCTGCCGGTGTGACGTTTGAGCTGTAATTCGTGTCAAATCAATAAAACAAGCAGTTAGGAAGAAGAACAAGCTATTTCTACTTGTGTTTCTTATTATTCCGCATCTGAAACGCAAGAGATTACCTCTGAACGACTCGTATATGTCAGCACGCGATCCTATACATCTTAGTTCGAGTCTTAGGCTAGGGCTGATTGTATAGTGAACGGAAATCGAGAAATCATGTAAGAGATAGGATCGCCTATGTGTCATATCAGGAGGTCCGCTTATATGACACTTATATAGGTTCCTCATCTGACATGATGATAGGTCCGCTTATATGGACATGTCCATATAAGCGAACCCATAAGCCTATATATAGGGGTCATTATGAGCGGTTCTAGTAGAGCAGTTGTGTGTGTGTACGGCGAAGCCCTGCCAATTTGTCTCCAGATCTTGTAATTGTTAGTTGATCAATAAACGAGACGTTAAATAGTGAAATCAAGCTATACGAAGACCAAATCAATGAATTCCGCCTCTGATTCTGTCTAAGTACTCTTCTGATCGACTCGTCAGGTCGTATAACGATCCTACATTTTCAAAAACAACCTTCATGATTTCAAAAACATTTCATATAGTTTGAAAACATTTTTAACATAGTATACTTAATATATCAAGTGTATGATTTCAAAAGCATCATTCAGGTTTTCAAAAACCTTATACATAATTTCAAAATTTATCTCACGTGATTTTAAAACATTTTATAAATATACTTATCTAATACACCTATTTTATGATTTCAAAAGTATTATGTAAGGTCTCAAAAACATTAAACACATTTCTAAAAGAACCCCATGCATAGTTTTGAAAAACATTTTCTCATACATTGACTTAACCTTCAAATTCTACTTCATATGTCGCCCTGGCATATCTAGCACCTCAACTTCATGAGCATTTTACCTCGTGTTTCGACTTAAGCACGTCTAGTGCAAGGTTTTGAAACGCCTCCCGCTTTTCAAATCCCAAAATCCATATGGGATCTTTTTATCTTCACAATTAGATCCTTGTGGATATTTATTGCTCAAATTGGAATCCTTAATTGGATTCCTTGTGTACCTTAATTCGAATACTACGATTCTTTGTAATCGAAATCGAATTTTCTTTTTAAGATCTTCCTATCCTTATAGTTAGATTCTTGATGATGTTTAAAGTACCAAATGAAATCCACGAATTGGATACCTGGTGTGCTTTAAATGCATGTGCACAGTTAACAAAACAAATTAACAAAATGATAACATATTGAAAGTCAAGTTAAACAATTATGTGATTATGTGTTTATGTGTTTTCTTTTATGCATTTTGTGTTTTTGAGTAATCTGGATATTTGTTATCCAAATCCTCGTAGAATCTTCCATATCTTAATATGAGGGATTCATAGTAGGATATTCAAAAAGGTACTACCTTAAATCCTTATTGGGCTTCTATGTGATAGTTAAGACCCTTGGATTATATAGTACCATTCCATGATTCAAAAAGAGACCCTTTGAGTGGTCTAGTTCAAAAAGATTGATTCAGAATTTGGTTAAGAATGGCACGTGATGCTATAGCTGAAAAGACTCCTTGGTGGTCTAGTTAAAGAGATCATTTAATAATTCAATTAAAAAGGACCCTAGGATGGTCTAGTCACACTCATCACAGGTTTGTTCATTTGGTTTTTTCCCCTACACATTATAAGATGCACTGTGTGGACTATGCAAGTAATTACGTAATTATGGATGCATACATAATTTTGAAGTTCAGTGCACGGAAACCACAGTAAGATTTATCATGTGTAAGAACCGATAGTGGCAAAAATAACGAAACGTGAACAATGTAATGGAGGTACGGTGGACGCACCAATAACGCTTTATATACTTGTATATAAGTGTCCCTCTCACATTGCAAGCATGATGTTATTTAAACTTACTAGAAGTTCAGGACTCTAACCAGTGTTGTTTGATCTTTTCAACTTCATGTTTCAAGCTCTCACAAGTTCCTATAAATAAATTTCGGGACGAAATTTCCTGAAGTAGGAGAGACTGTGACACCTGTGCCTCCACGACCGTCAAACAAATACAAAATCAATGAAATATTGTATTTCATACTCGGGATTTGTATAAATATGTGTATCATTTGCACATATCAATTCTTGTTCGATTTCGGGCTCTAAATCGCTTTCTGGAAAGTTATACGCGCCCTAATACGTAAACGTAACCAGTTTAACGCGAAAAACACTCCGGAACAGTGACATGGGCTTAACATACCTTAAATAACCTTTACATAACTTAGAAATAAGTTTTGAAGGCTTTGGTGTGGCAAAATCAAGTTTATTCGCTTACAAGGACTAATCTCGACAAACTGCGAAAGTATGCTGATTCGTACTATAACAAACATTCCGGAACATGATCATAAGTTAAACATGCCCTAAATATCCTTTACATAGCTTAGAAATAGGCTTTGAGGTGGATGGTGTGCTAAAATAAACTTTTTGGTCATTCAGGGACCAAAAGCGTCAAAAAGTGCATAAGTTTGCATTTTCGCGCATATCTTACGTTCTGATTACATCCGAACATCCAAAATTTATGTAACCATTAAAATATTGTATTTTAGTGATTGGCTTGATAAAATTCCATTCGTCGCGTAATTTTGATCGTTCTTCGCGTCCGTTCGTGTTTCGTCGTAATTAACCAAACAACGCAACCGTACGACCAAACGAACCGACATACGACATATTTTTGAGCATATTTTAAGTTTCCTATACATTAACTTCATTTTAGAGCCTTGAAATGAGGTTAACGGGGCTTAAACGTGTCAAGAATGCATCGAAAACCAAGTTCTGGGCTATAGGGACTAAAGTTGACAAATCTGCCGAACTTTGGCCAGGAGGGGCGCGTAAGACTCTTCCTGAGTCAACGCGGCCCGCGTAAAAATGCCCAGATCTGCAAAAAATGATTTCCAACCATTTCCAGCTGTTTCCAACACTTGCAAATGGTTTTTGAACATCCTAGGGGCTATTTTGGGGCACCCATGGTATTCTAAAACCATGGGCACACATGTAAGGTCCAGATCGAAGCTCGGTTTTCGATGAACGATCCTAACGGTGACCCAAAAACTATATAAACCCACTTCCATTTCACTTCCAACCCACACCTTGATCTGATTTCTCTAAGTTGAAAGATAAAATCCTTCATACCTGAGAATATCTAGATCAAATCTCCATTTCTTGGACCTCTTGTAAGTATTCTTTCGTTCTTTTACGCGTTTTAACCACGAAAGTTAAACTATGTTTGACTTTCAGCTTTGACTAGTTTATAGTCAACACGAAGTTCGTTTGAACTTCGCAACGTGAACGTAATCACGATGGTTATAGTCCCGTGTGACTATACCTACTGATTACCACGTTATTTAGGCATAGTGACGAGTCGTAGTTTCAGTCAAAATGCGCATTCTTGCGTATTTTGCAACCAAACTACTTTTGGGTATCAAGACCCTTTGTTTTGATACCAAACTTGTTTTCTAACTTCGTTAAACATGTTTTAACATGTTTAACTCGTCACTTTAGGTTTAGTGCTTATATAGGGTCGTAAGATAAGCGGTCTAAACAACCGCTTAGACTTTCGAACCCGACCCGTTTGGTCGATCATTAGGATCCGACCAAACATGTTTTATGACCATAGGTGTATAGGGAATAACCTTCCGAGGTTATACCTTATGGTCACTTCATTTAAGTAGTTGTATGATAGGTAATTTATATGCCTTAGGAAAATGACCAAAATGCCCTTTTTACGCATAAATTCATTTTAAGCATATGTAACCTAAATCTTGACATCTAAACTGATTAGGCAACATTATTAGATGTGTTAAGGCATATAATACTTGTCATAGGACTAGTTAGGCGGTCCGGACGCATTTTACGCGAACGATGCGTTAAAGTAGCGTAAGCTACCTAAACGGGTTGTAATGGGTCGTAAGCACTTAGGATAGGTTTCGTTTTAGAATGTAGGCTTTGTTAAACCATATTACATGAGTTCCTGTACTCATTTGGTTTACAAAACCCCATTCTATCCGATCTTCCGATTTAGGTCCGTTTATTTACGTAGTTACCTATATTAGGTGCCGTTTGATTCTGTGATCCCTCTAGCTTTGCTTGGTTGTTATTCAAGACTTCTAAGCACCCTCAAGTGAGTACATAGTCCCCTCTTTTACTGTTTTTCAAACGTTTTGGGGTGAAACACATGTGCCTACTTGTTACTTTCGTGCTTTCTATGTTTTTATATCATACTTGCTATGTTCATTAGTACACGTATAGTACATGATTTTATCCATGTTTTTGCTATGTATGTTCATTTATTGCATACTTAGTACATTGTTTTACTTTTCATGCTATGTATGTCCATTTAGTGCATACTTAGTACATTGTTTTACATTACATTTCATGCTATGTATGTTCATTTGTTGCATACTTAGTACATTATTTTACATTACATTTCATGCTATGTATGTCCATTTAGTGCATACTTAGTACATTATTTTACATTACATTTCATGCTATGTATGTCCATTTAGTGCATACTTAGTACATTGTTTTACATTACATTTCATGCTATGTATGTTCATTTGTTGCATACTTAGTACATTATTTTCATACAACATGCTTACATTTTGGTAGTGGTACCATAGGAATTGACAACTCCCATTCCTGAAATCCTAGGTTTGTTTGGATGGAAGGAATGGCCGAGTTCGATACACATAATTTAGATAAACCTTTAATTTCGTTTAAGGGTTTGTCGCCACAGTCTCAAGGCTTGAATGTATGCATTTTCACAATACCGCATAGATGTTTCTATCAGTAAAGCATGCATTATTTTACAAAGCATAACTTTTGATTTATTCAAATACTTTGTTCTGTGCATTTTTTACATATGATTAAGTAGTCACTTTTTAGTTGTCATACATGACATTTGTTCACACATTACATGATTTACATTTGACAATAGACATGGTTTTTACATAAACATTTGACAATTGGTTTAAACAAGACATTTTTGGTGGTTTGTTTTGGTAAGTGATTTAAGTAATGAGACATGTGTAATATGATAAAAGCATGGTGGATACGCCGCTGGTACTTCCTATATATAAGTGCTTTTATGGTATTACATATCGTAGCGTTATTTGAACCATTTCAAGTTAGACATAATACCTTTTACACTTATATCATATCTTCATGAAACATTGTTTTACAAACAACACATTTTATACAAACTCATTTTTACTTAGTTATTCATTTCACTATGCATTGTTCTTTTATATCATCTGATTTCTTATCACTTATGTATAATTTATAAAAGAAAACATTTTACAAGAATCATGACTAACTTTTGTTAAACATTTTCTTTAAACTTATAAGTCATGAATCCTAAATCAATAAAACCTATGTATCTCACAGCCATTTTTATGCTGACGTACCTATTTTCACATGTGTTTCAGGAAATGATGCATAGGATTGATCAAGATGCACATAGGCAGACTCGGGCCTTAGTGACAATAAAAGATGCAAGACTAGTTAATTATGTTATTCTTCCTTGTTGTTAAGACATTGTAACTTCTTTTAATCAATAAAACAACATTTAAATTTCCATGTGTTATGAAACAATGATTATGTTACAACACTCCCCGACGATTCCGTCACGCTTTGTTGTTTTACGTGGTCGGGGTGTGACACGGGTTGTGGTTGAAATATCGGGGTGTGACAATATTGATTTGCAGAGTTCTGGGTTTAGGGTTTTGAAAACAAAAGGATGACGGAGATGGTGGGCCACATTGATTTAATTTTAATTTAGTAATAAAAACACAAAGTTGAAATGACCATATTACCCTCACATACAATGCATGTGAGGGGAGTTAACAAGAAAAACAAACAAGGTTAGTGGTAAAGTTTGACCTGTAGCAAAACATGAACATAAAGGTTGGTTTTTGTCGATTTTATAGTGAACGGCACGAAGTGCTGTTTAGGTATAACATAAAGGTTTATTTCTGCAATTTAGTCTAAATATAAATACATAATGTTTCTATTAAACCAACGGAATTCTCTCTCGTGTTGCGACGTAATTCAGTCGGTATCGATTCATTTCATGACTGTACCAGCACTTGTTATAGCAACCTAAAGATAAAACCCAAAAAATAAAGTTGTTATATACCTAAAAGGATATATTTTATGTCAATCGAAAACTATAAAAGTGGATATTTTGTTTGGTTGGAATCGATGTGGTACGCAAATTTGTTGTTTTGTTTGTCATAGTACCAGTATAGTACCTACACGTGCTATAGCTTACGGTAATAAAAATATACCACTAGCGAAGTTGTCCGGACGGCATCGGTTCAGTTCGTCACCATAAAAACTAAATCAATTATACTTGACCTGTTTGATTTTGAACAAATTTTTTATCGAGACATATATAAAAATATGTATGCCACGGTGGTACCTTTAAAGTTTTATAAAGCATTACAATACCTTAAAATAACAGAAAAGGTAGATGTCGTCAACTAAAAAAAACTAAAACTAAATATGAGGTTTCTTTAATAACAATAACATGTACGTTTATGGTTCGATTATCTGTGCATTACAACTCACAACACATTTTCGGAAAAAAAGTGTTTATATCAAGATATAGATAAAAATAAGCATGTGTAGGATCGTTTTCTGACCCGAACGAGTCGATCAGAAGATTTTTTGCTCAATACGAAAGGCGGAAACAAACGTATCGAGGTAATTCAGCTTGATATTCACTTTAAATGTCTTTTCTATTGATATAACAGCTTTTTACAGCGAGTCGACACTTCGGCAGCCGTTCGGTACTTAAGCCGGAAAGTTACAAATGACTAGGCACAACACATATATATAGGTGAGCTAATTTCGCACGAATCTGCACAAGCGAAATCAGTTTCATGCGAAATCTGATTTCGTGCGGAATCACTTCTTGATTTCGTACGAAATTGCCAAAAGTTAATTTCATGCGAAATTAACTTCAAACCCATATTTGACATTTTTCTCGTACAGCGTGCCCTGATCTATCTATACAAATACAAGACTCGATACAAGACAAAGTTGACAAACGTATGCACCAACAGACTCCCCCTCGGATGTTGATGAAGTCTTCGGTGTCGAGTCTTCAATCTTCAGTCTTTATCAGCTTCTCGAACTCTTCCAAAGTATCTAACAGTGTAAAGCATCCTCAATCTCTGCCTTCACTTCATCTCCAGGATCTCGACCTGGCTCTTATCTTTCTCTAATTCTCTTGATCAGATCTCTTGATTCCTTAAGTTCATCAGTATCAGCAGCTTGCGTGAACACATCTCCCAGGATCAGAATCTGGCTCTTTTCATCTACAGACTCCCCCTATCAATACGTTGGGATCAGGATCGAGACCTGGCACACATTCTGCATTAGGAATCAAAATTTGGCTTACCTGCACATTCTCTACCTAATAATAAATTTCACAAATTTAAAATTTCACAAATTTATGTTCTCTGCTTACCACTTGCAGAAAATGAATTCAACAAATGAATTAAAACCACTTGCAGATATTAACCAATCACAAAATGATTTTACAATGGTAACCTCTGATGAACCACTTGTAAAAATAGAATGATTTAACATTTAAAAGCTTCTGATGACCACTTGAAGACAAAACATTCAAATCTTTTCTTATTATACACAGACTCCCCCTCACGAAATGTTCATCATGTTTAGTACTTGGAATTTTGAAAATCAGCTTTTCAATCAACAGATGTCGAAAATCTTTTTGGATTTTTTAAAAATTTATGCTAAAACACACTGAAAATCTTTTTGGATATTTGAATTTAATGAATAACAGTAAAGAAATATTTACAGAGAATATTTTTGTGAGTTTGTGTAAGAGGATCATATCAGTTTATGAGACAAATCACTAACACCGTTAAGCTTTAATCATTTTAAGTTCTAAACAATTCACTTAGGTTGTCAGTATATTGGTCCTCTTAAATTTTCACACAAAGTTCAACTGTTTCGAGATACGAGATTAGTATTTTAATGACTTAAACTTATTCGCGTGTCCCACCTCAGAATATACTCCCGTATCCAGACTTCTATATTCAGTCTTACAGGTGAATGTACACTAATGATATCTGTAAACGGGTAAATGCGAGATCGTGAGAGCTCAGGCTAGAACTTCAGTTCGTACAAAGAGATGACGGTTCGACTTTAGGTATGTCCCGTTTGGGGATCTTTTCTTCAACAGCACATGATTAGCATTTTGCAATGTTTCATCATTTTTTGTACTGAGGGCTGGCTTTAAGATTAAAGCTTTTGCAAAGTATTATACGAGGACTAGGCTATTGCTCCCGCAAAATCAGAAGTCCTGGTATAATATCCCAGATATCACCACGCACAAAGACCTAGTATGTCAGAAATAGAAAGCCTTTCAAACAAGATTTCGGGGGTTACCCATATATCCGAGAGATGTTCCCCACGATATAAGTTAGTATTGATTTTATGTTTATATCTCGAAAACAATCTACTAAATGTATAATTACCTACTGGCACATCCACATTGAGATTGTTTATCACATTTTTGACTTTCCAATTCTTTAGCGTGTTGTGATAGTCCACTGATGTACTATCATTTCCTCTTTTTACACTAAAACTCGTTTTTGATTTTATCATGTTTTTGGCTTTTTTAAATTTTCTATTGTTTTGGATTTTCTGAAATTTCTTACTCCCCCTAAAATTCAAAACCATTTAAAGAATTTGAAAATAAACTGTACAAGTAAAGTGACAACTGTTGTGAATTGCTTCAAATCGCCATCCACTTGGCATAAACAATCAGAACTACCCCTTACAACAAACTATTTTCTCATTATGATTTCAAAACACTTAAGTTTGTTTTAATCAAAATGATTTTTCTGGAAAATAAGTTTTGTTGATTTTCACAAACCACTTGTAGGTTAGGGGTTCAATTCATCACATTGTTTAATCAACCATTTGAAAAATTAAACAATTTCAGGATCTTCTACCAAATATCACTTGTAGGAAATCAAGTACAACTTAATGTCCCTGATTAACCACTTGTAAATCGAAATACACAGTTACCAACCTGTGAATTTCTCAAGAAAGATGCCGATTCCTACTACTCAATTACCCACCTGCGAGTTTCGGCAAGTCAAGTTTTTCAGTTAAAGAGATTCTCCCAAGCCTGACAGACCTTGGGAGATTCCGAGTTATCAATACTCGGTTTCTTGCCTTTCATCTTCTTCTCATAATATTCCTTTACCCCTTTGACTTTCCCATTAATCATTTTTCCAAAACTATGTTTCACTTTGGGGTTAAAGGCTTTTTCAACATCAAATTCTTTCTTTTCAGAAAAGAATTGATTTGAAATCTCAACTTTGCCAACTTTTTGTTTAAAATTTTCAGCCCTCAATGGTGGAAAATTTGCATCATCCATTGGAGGAACTGATTTTTCACCTTTTGATTCAACTTGTGGCTCCTCTGACTTCGGGGAATCAGATTCATTACCAGAAGATAGCTCCTCTGATTTTGATGAATCAGAATCATCGCTAGAACTATCATCAAAATTCTTAACAACCCATTTTTGGTTGTCAAGATTTGCTTTCCTCTTGTAAAACCTTTTTAAACATTCACCAACCTCAAATTTTGAGTTTTTGAAAACTATAAATGATTTGGTTGGTGTCCCACCCTGGCTTTTGCGGAAGCGTGGGTTTATTTGGTGTGACTTCTTAATACCATGGCAACAATCATGACAATGCTATATGAAAATAAAACACAAGATGTTCATCCATTCATTAAGTCTTGTAATACCATAACATAATTGTCTTAAAACAAATACCCATATTAAGTTACATCCATGACTTGCTTAAAAATGAGTTCACAATAGACTCAACAAAAGACCTTAAATAAAACGGGGTTTGGAGACATGTGACCCGTCCAGGCAAGGGTTACACCTCCCAAACCCTACACCCCTAGATGACATCTTTATTTAATACGCAGCTTAACGTGCATCACCAGCCAGAATCCGATCAATTACCTGAAATACATGTAGTTTGAAAAGTCAACCAAACTTGAGCGAGTTCATGTGTATGTGAGTATGTATAATCCTTTGTAAACGGTGTATGTATGAAAGTCCCTGGTATGTAGCAATAAGGAAAATGAGATCACCAATGGGTTGCAAGGCCACTGGTATCTGTGAAATGGTCCAGGAAAACTCAAACCTAGCGGAGTTGCACCGGGCTTCCGGCTATAAGACACAGTCACCTCTATGGGCCGCCCCGGCCTCATGGGTGTGGGCTCGCTACACCCAAATAGATCTATCACTCATGTCCATCAGTCCTACTACGAGGATTAATGGCTTTAAGTGTCGCGCCCACCACTCACATGATCTAAGTAGTATGCCCTCCTTAAGCTAACCATACCATGTATAAAAATGTCCGTAATATTTGTAACATGTATTTCACCCCCGAAGTTGTAAAACTGAAAACAGTTAAAAAGAAAAGGGGGACATGAACTCACAGTAGTGCGTCTCCTGAATCGTATCGTCAACTCAAACGTGGTCTACTACACGACAACCTACAACGTACTAATGTCTATTACACGAACGGGTCGTGCCTTGCTTTCATATTACGGGTTTGAGTTACGTTATTTTGATATCATTCCAAGTTATAACTTCTTGTTAAAATAATAATAATTATTTTAACTTAAGTTTTATTTTTTAGGGTTTTGGAATAATGGTTAGGCATCCATTTTGTATTCGTACTTCTCAAGTATTTTATATGCGTAGTTCCTTCCCAAGGATGGAGGTATTTATACATGTATGTATTTTGGTGGTTCCAAAAATAATATATTTCTAAACTCCACTTAGAAAAATATATGCAACACATTTGTCGAAAATAATGTATTCCCAAAATATATATACTTTCCCCAAAAATAATATATTTTCATTCTTTGTGTCCAAATAATATTTACCCAAAATATATTTGTAAAAGTATTTCCGGAATTATAAAATGTGATGGCATTTTGCTAAGTTATATTATTTTGCCCTAAATAATATAACTAGTTCACAAAATAACAAATAATCACACAAGCGTTTGAGTATAAAAATATATATTCAAAATATATATTTATCCATTTTTATTTAAGAAAATCAACCTCCGATACTTGTATTTTGTTACAAAAATCATGGAGAAGTTTATATTCGATACACAAGTTATAAAATATACTTGTAACACTTGTTTGGAAAAAAAAATATTTTCTAAGTGTTAAAATTTTTAGAAAATTTCGCCGGAGTTTCCCCTAAAAACGGAGGGGTCCATGCTTATTAGCATATCGTTTTCTTTTCAAAATCAATCAACAATCATCAACAATCAATCTTTACATTACCAAGAGTAAAAATATATGTGTTACACACTAATCATGAACTTGATATATTTCGAAAACGCGTAGTAAGTTGGTAAAGCTTTTATTGGACTTAGTAAACTTCCAAAACGTAATTATTCCCTTAAAAATCATTTTCTTACCAAGGTTTAGTGTTTACAACTTGTAAACAATTTTTACAAAAATTATCCTTTTGAACTCTTCTTGTAAATAAAATATTCTCATACTTGTCTTATGTCTAAAAATGGTGTAAGTGTTTGTAATAGTCATGATTTTCCAAAAACCGCTTCTCTAACTTGGTTTATTTACAAAAATCCTTTGTAACTCTTGGATTTACAAGATCATCAACTCACTTGTTTAACTATCTTTCATGAAAAATCATTTTTTTTATCAAGTTCATATTTAGTTAGAAGGTGGTCATTTTATGTAGCACATAACCACTTTCTAACCTTGTTAAATCATATTTCTAAATATTATTTAACAAGATCCATATTGTCACACCCCGACCATGATAAAACAACAAATCGTGGTAGAAACATCGGGGAGTGTTGTAACAGAATCATTGTTTCAAAACACACTGAAATTTGAAGTTTCGTTTTATTAAACATTAAACGTTTACATCGTCTTGAAATCTAACAAACAAGTTAAACATAGTCTATCATTGTTATTAAGTCACTAAGGCCTCGTCCAGACCTATATGAGTGTGCATCCTAGCAATCGACATCATTCAACAATACCTGAAACATATGTGAAAACAAAGTCAGCAAAGAAATGCTGGCGAGTATATAGGTTTTATGAGAGTGTCGGATTCATGGCTAGTTTATATGTTACAGTACCTCGTTAGACTACAAGAGTCAAAATACAAACCTTGTTTTGAAAAATGTATTGCAACATAAATAACCAACTCAAATCAAATTGGTTATAGTTTGTTATAAAATCTCGTAGCCATGATTCTTAACCCAAAACATTTGTTTTATCAAATCAAATTGTAAAACATCTCGTAAAAACTCGTTAATAAAATTCGTATGGTTTATATCATTTCAAAAACCTCGTTGTATGACATCGTTTTAAAATCGTTTCCCCAGTGAACTAAATAATGACACAAAATGTAATATGATAAGAGCATTTATATATAAGATGTACCAGCGGCGTATCTACCATGCTTTTATCATGCTACACCTGTCCCATGATTTAATCACATCCCAAACCAATCGTTTAACCAAATCGTTTATCTCGTTTAAGTCGTTTCAAATCGTGTAACTCATCCCAAAATCGTTTAACTTATTTTAATAGTGAAAATACTTTTGGTCGCCTCGCTAATAACATTCAAACCTTCGTGACTCGCCTATCGCCAATCTCGCATTAACTAACCACCAAAGGGTAAGTTAACAATCTCGCATTAACTAACCACTAAAGGGTATGTTAACAATTACAGATTCGGTCGCTACCCACCTAACCCACACATAACCATGGGTGCAGTCTGATAACGGGATTTGCCAGATCCTATGGTACCATAACCTAATACTGGTCGGTTTGGCCAAAATTAATGAATGTTATTCGTTATGTAATTACAACCAACAAGTTTGTTCACTTTATCAAAATCGTTATTAATTTAATATCAACCATTTTAATCGTTTTCAAAACCATCGTTTAAATATTGAAATCATTTAACACATATGGATCACCCCAAAACAATTGAAAACAGTAAAATAGGGGAACTATGTACTCACCTGAGAACGCTTAGCGGTCTTTGAACAACAACCAAGCAAAGCTAGAGGGAGCACGGAATCAATCGGTAACCTAATAACTATATAAATAAACCGGACCTAAGTCGGAGGATCCGATAGGATGAGGTCTTGTAAACCAAAATGAGTTATAGGAACTCACGTGACATGGTTTAACAATGCCTACATACTAGATTGAAACCTACCTAAGTGCTTTCGACCCGTTATGACCCATTAAGGTAGCTTACGCTACTTTAACGCGTCGTGCGCGCAAACGCGCGTTCGAGACGTCTAACTTGTCCTATGACAAGTATTATATGCCTAAACATGTTTAAATAAGTTGCATAATCAGTTTAGGTGACAAAAGTTAGGTTACATATGCTTAGAGTCCAATTATGCATGAAAAGGGCATTTTGGTAATTTACCTAAGGCATATAATCTACCTATCATACAACTACTTAAACTCGGTGACCATAAGGTATAACCTCGGAAGGTTATTCCCTATACAACTATGGTCACTAAACATGCTTGGTCGGATCCTAAAGATCGACCAAACGGGTCGAGTTCGAAAGTCTAAGCGGTGGTTTAGACCGCTTGACTTACGACTCTAAACAAGCACTAAACTAAAAGTGACGAGCTAAGCATGTTAAAACATGCTTAACTAAGTTAGAAAACAGGTTTTGATATCAAAGCAAAGTGTTTTGATACCTAGAGTAGTTTGGTTGCAAAATACGCTTAAATGCGCATTTTGACCGAAACTACGACTCGTCACTACACTAAGGACTATAACCAACGTGATTACGCTCACGTTGCGAAGTTCAAACGAACTTCTCGTTGACCATCTCGTGGTCAAAGCTGAAAGTCAAACAAAGTTTGACTTTCGAGCTAGGAAAGCAATAAAAAGAATGAAAGAATGCTCACAATGGGTCCTTGCTATCTTTTCTACAAGAAAACCAAGTTCCCAATCAGATTTAAGAGAGCTCCTAACACTTGAGGGAGCCTTCCAAATCAGATGAAGAAGAGAAGAGAAGTGAATGAGCAATGAAACAAGTGAAGGGGTGGGCTATATATAGTTTTCGTAAAACCGTCAGGATGATTTCTTGGAGAGGAGGCAATGATCCAAGCCCTACAAGTGTCAAGGTAGGATTGGGGGACTTGGAGAGCACACAAACCAGCCCCTAGCTTTGAAATCCACTGATCAAAACCAGCAAAAACGAGCTAAATGACCAGATTCAATGCTTCTGTCTGACAGGCTCACGCGGCCCGCATAAGATACACAACAATCCTTACGCGCCCCGCCTGAGGATGTTTGGCAGATTGTCAGTTTTAGTCCCTGCAGCTTAGAAACTCGCGTTTCGGCCCATTTTTGACACGTTTAAGCCCCGTTAACCTCATTTCAAGACTCTAATATGAAGTTAAAGTATTGGGAACTCAAAACATGCTCAAAAATATCTCGGATGTCGGTTCGTTTGGTCGTACGGTTACGTTGTTCGGTTAATTACGACGGAAGTCGTAACGAACGCAAAAACGATCCAAATTGAGCGACGAATGGAATTTTATCATGCCAATCACTAAAATATAATATTTTAATGATTACATAAATTTTTGGAAGTCCGGATATATTCAGAACGTAAGATATGCGTGAAAATGCAAACTTGTGCACTTTTTGACGCTTTTAGTCCCTGAATGACCAATAAGTTTATTTTTGCACACCAAACACCTCAAAGCCTATTTCTAAGTTATGTAAAGGATATTTAGGGCATGTTTAATTTATGATCAAGTTCCGGAATGTTCGTTACAGTACGAATCGGCATACTTTCGCAGTTTGTCGAAATTAGTCCTTGTAAGCGAATAAACTTGATTTTGACACACCAAACCTTCCAAAACTTATTTCTAAGTTATGTAAAGGTTATTTAAGGTATGTTTAGCCTATGTCACTATTCCGGAGTGTTTATCGTGTTAAACTGATTACGTTTACGCATCAGTTTGCGTATAACTTTCCAGAAAGCGATTTAGTGCTCGAAATCGAACGAGAATTGATATGTGCAAATGATACACATATTTATACAAATCCCAAGTATGAAATACAATATTTCATTGATTTGGAATTTGTTCGATGGCCGTGGAGGCACAGATGTTACACATATGGTGATCAATATCACACAATCAAGAATCATCATAACTCTAACAACATGTTCACTACAACATTCTTTTAACAACATTTCACCTTCAAGTAACCTTTTATGTAAAAGCTTCATGTTCATAATTTTAGTTCTTGTTCTTTAGTGTTTTGATCATAACCATCATACTACAACTTTTAACTACAAAGACAAGATGAACAAGGGTGTAACAAGGACTTACTACTAGCACAAAGGCTTGGGATGATTCTAGTGAAGAAGATGATGAAAATGATGGTGAAAAAGCAAGAAGCAAAGTCCTTTGAAGCTCCACAAGTTGCAACTTGCTTGAATCACCATGTAAGCTTGAATGGAACTTGATAAATGGATGAAGATGGTGGACTTATGGTGGTGATGGGGGCGGCACAAGTGAGCCGAGAGGAGGGAGTGGGGAGTGGAAGTGAGAGTGTGGTGTGATGATGAGAAGTGATGAGGATGATCTAGGCCATGCTTATATAGATGTGTTCATATATTTTGGTCATTTCTACAAGCAATAATCTACTAAAATAATGAGATATAATCTTGAACGAGATTGGGAGTATGGTGCAAATTTTGGGGTGGGTTGTGACACCTGTGTCACCGCGACCATCAAACAAATACCAAGCCGATGAAATATCGTATTTCATACTTGGGATCTTGTATAAATATGTGTATCTATTGCACATATCAATTCTGGTTCCATTTCGAGCTTTACATCGCTTTCTGGAGAATTATACGCAACCTGGTGCGAAAACGTACTCAGTTTAATGCGACAAATACTCCGGGACATCAACATATACTCAACATACCTTAAATAACCTTTACATAACTTAGAAATAAGCTTTGAAGGGTTTGGTATGCTAAAACAAACTTTTGGATCATTCAGGGACTAAAAGTGTCAAAAAGTGCACAAGTTTGCACTTTCGCGCATAACTTACGTTCTGAATACATCCGGACATCCAAAAATTTATGTAAGCATCCTTATATTATGCCTTAGTGTTTGGCATGAGAAAAATCCATTCATCGCGCAATTTGGACCGTTTTTTGGCGCTTATGCGCATTCCGTCGTAATTAAGCGAACATCGCGTTCGTACGACCAAACGAACCGACATCCGGAACATTTTTGAGCATGTTTCATGTCCACAATGTTTAGGCATCATTTTAGGGCCTTAAAGTTGGCTTTACGGGCCTTAGAAGTGTCGGAAAAGGCTTAAACACGCAACAGGGACCAAAACTGCAAATTCTGAAACTTGGTGCAGATCAGACGGGGCCAGGCGGCCCGCGTAAGATTGGCCTGCACCTTCACGCGGGCCGCGTGGGACTATCAGACCAGATTCAATGCTTGCATTCAATGCAGTTGGCCTTTCGTTCGATCAAGGGGCAATGCCCTTTCACCCAATCAAGAGCCAAGGGCCAAGTTCTGACTTACCACAAAATTTTGACAAGTGTACGCACAAGATCGTGGCACGATATTCGATAAACGATCCTAACGGTTATGCTTTTCCTATAAATACCCCCCCCCCCCTTTGTTGCAAAAACCCACACAATCTGATCAAGAGCTCTAAGTTGGAACCTTTGTTTCATACCTGAGCCATTTTGATCTAGATTAGCAATCGGGGACCCTCCGTAAGTATTCTTTCGTTCTTTTATTCGCTTTTCGAGTCCGAAAGTCAACGTTTTGTTGACTTTCTGTGTTGACCAGCCTATGGTCAACACGAAGTTCATGGAACTTCATAACGTGAGCGTGATCACGATGGTTATAGTCCGTAGTGACTATACCTACTGATTACCACGTTATCTAGGCTCAGTGACGAGTCGTAGTTTCGGCCAAAATGTGCATTCTTGCATATTTTGTAACCAAACTACTCGTGGGTATCAAAACCGTTTGTTTTGATACAAAACCTGTTTTCTAAACTTAGTTAAGCATGTTTTAACATGCTTAGCTCGTCACTTTTAGTTTAGTGCTTATATAGGGTCGTAAGGTAAGCGATCTAAACCATCGCTTATACTTTCGAACCCGACCCATTTGGTCGATCATTAGGATCCGACCAAACACATTAGGTGACCATAGCTATAACCTTCCGAGGTTATACCTTGTGGTCGCGATGTTAGGCGTTCCGAACGCGTTCTACGCGAACGACGCGTTAGGGTAGCATAAGCTACCTAAACGGGTCGTGATGGGCCGTAAGCACTTAGGTTAAGTTTCATTTTAGTATGTAGGCTTTGTTAAACCATATTACACGAGTCTCCATACTCGTTTGGTTTACGAACCCGCATACTATCCATTCCTCCGACTTTAGGTCCGGTATATTAACATAGCTACCTATTAGGTGCCGTTTGATGTCATGTGATCTTTAGCATTATCTGGTTATTATACAAGGAATTCAAAGCAATCTCAGGTGAGTACATTGAACCCCTCTTTTACTGTTTTCCAAACTGTTTTGGGGTGAAACACATGTGCCTATCTGTTACTTTCATGCTTTCCTGTTTTCACATCATATACTTGCTATGTTCGATAGTACATATATAGTACATGATTTCATTGTGTTTATGCTATGAATGCCCATTGTGTGCGTACTTAGTACATCGCTTTACATTTCATGCTATGTATGCCCATTGTGTGCGTACTTAGTACATCGTTTTACATTACATGCTATGTATGCCCATTGTCTGCGTACTTAGTACATCGCTTTACATTTCATGCTATGTATGCCCATTGTGTGCGTACTTAGTACATCGTTTTACATTACATGCTATGTATGCCCATTGTGTGCGTACTTAGTACATTGTTTTACATTACATGCTATGTATGCCCATTGTGTGCGTACTTAGTACATTGTTTTACATTGCATTACTGTTGCATATGCTCATCCAGCATATGAACACATTATGCTACATTTTGAACCGTTGTGACCATTTGACTATGTGAACCGTCTAAACCCGTTTGATTATATGAACCGTTTGTAACCATTGAACCGTGTGAACCAGTTGTATCCGTTGACATGATTTACATTTGACAATAGACATTTGACTATACATAAACATTTCTACCGTTGTTAAACATTTCATCTTGATGGTTTGGTTTGAGTAAGTGATTAAGTAACGAGGCGTGTGTAATATGATACAAGCATGGTGGATACGCCGCTGGTACTTCCTATATATAAGTGTTTGTATGGTATTACATATCGTAGCGTTATTTGAATCATTTCATTTTGAGACATATGACATTTTATACAAATAACACACTTTTCATGAGACATTGTTTTACAAACTCATTTTACATGGTTATCCGTTTAACCATACAGTGTTCTCTTATTTATACATATCATCTGATCTTATCGTTTTTCAAATGATTAACAAGACAAAGCAAATTACAAGGTTCATGACTAAACATTTTCTCAAACATAAGTCATGAATCCCGTTTTCACAAAACCAATGTATCTCACAGGCATTTTTATGTTGACGTACCTATTTTCACATGTGTTTTCAGGAGATGATGCATAGGACTTATCAAGACATACTTAGGCGGACCTGTGCCTTAGTGCCTTAAAACGAGACAAGAACTAGATAAATTATGTTATGTACTCTTTGGTTCTTGTTTAAACAATGTAAACATTCATGTTTGATTAATAAAACGAAACTTCAATTGCCATGGATTTGAAACAATTGATTCTGTTACAACACTCCCCGACGTTTCCGCCACGTTTTGTATGTTCTACGTGGTCGGGGTGTGACAGAAAAGATGGTATCAGAGCCAATGGTCATAGGGAATTAGGTTATTAGTACTACTTTGACCTATTCTATAACCTTCCTAGGACCCTAACGCGAGTTTACTTGCATTTAGTCACAAAACAATACCGTCACCTATCCTTAGGCGACGACCACAACAAGAACATAAATTTCAAAACCGCTTTGAAAACTAATCATCTGTTCTAGGATGATTGATTACTAGGTTTTGAACCCTCCGTTATAAGGTTTTGAACCCCTTTGAATTTTCAAAATCTCGTCAAGGTTTTGGGTCCTAAATAGTGTGAACACGTGCGAACTGGAAGAGTGAATGCATGTACCCTGAGATTTCTGTCTAAGGTTAGAGTGTTCGTACAAATCCACATAATCGGACCAGTCACTCTTACCTGGGAACTCTTGGGGTGAGTGTCCACTTATAGGCGAGCATGTCTTCGCGATACACTATGAGGATCTATTTACTTTGATTCAGCCTTGGTGCTGTTTGTTTGCTTCGTGGATTCAAACAAATGACCATCAACCATGATTATGGCCGGTAATTGTAACATCCTATTCTTACCCATGCCATTTCATTTGTTTTCTCTCTTGTTTCCCCTTTTTAGAATGCCTCCACGACGCGAAAATCCGGTATCTATTGAAGATCTGGCAGCTGTCATTACACAGCAAATAACTGCTGCAATCCCGAGCATCGTTGCCCAATGTAACCAAGCCCTCAACAACAATAATGCCCCCTGCAGCTTCAAGACGTTCAACTCGGCTAAGCCATTAAAGTTTTCTGGGTCTCAAGGAGCGACTGCACTTATGCAATGGTTCGAGAGTTTAGAGAGCACCTTCAGACATGTTCAATGTCCAAACGAGCGAAAGGTAGATTTTGCATCTAGTGTCTTTGAGAAACGAGCTTTAACATGGTGGAACGGTGTGATGAGAGATAGGGGTGCCGAAGTGGCACTGGCTCAAACGTGGGAAGAACTTCGAGCACTTATGATGAAGGAATTCTGTCCTCGTCACGAGATCAGGGCCTTAGAAAGGGAATTCGACGATCTTAATCAAGACAGCGGCGAACATCGAGCATACACTGATCGATATGAGGAGCTGAGCCTGTTGTGTCCTTCCATGGTTACGCCTTTGGATAAGGCGATCGAAAAATACATTGATGGCCTCCCTGACTCAGTTCAGGACATTGTTACTGGTAGTAACCCCACTACGGTTAGGCAGGCCATTGAGCTATCTGCAACCTTGACTGAATCTCAGATCAGGAAACGTAAGCTTTTCCGAAAGGGTGACAAGAAACCGGTCGAGGAATCGAAACAAATCGAGGAATCAAAGACCATGGATGAACAGACTGAATCTCATAAGAAGTCAAAGAAGCGGAAGGCTTCTCAGAACTTCGCCATGGTTACTCACAATGATCAAGCTGTCCCCAACCAACCAGCTCAACCCCCTGCTAGGAAGCCATACAATGGAACTTCACCCTTGTGCAACCAATGTAACCTTCATCATCATGCTAGGGTGAAGTGCCGCGAATGCCAAATTTGTGGACTTAAAGGTCACACAACAAAGGTTTGCCGAGCTGCAGTTGCACCAAATCAAGCTGACAACAATCCTGCTCAAGCTCGCTTTCCAGCAGGTTCTTGCTACAATTGTGGCGAGATGGGTCATTTCCGAAGAAATTGCCCAAAGCTTGCTAATGCTAATCCAGCACCGTGATGAGCATCTGACCGACTAGACGACAACACCCTTTATAAATAATCATGTCTTGTGTATTATTTTCTTTTGTTGTCAAGGTCCATGAAACAGTTGTTATCATTGTTTATAAATAAATCTTTTATTTACATTGCAATGTATTTCTGTGGTTGCATGTATAAACGACATATCCCTTACAATACCGACAATCAAAGAACCATATTCCTTGAAGAACAAACTACCCCCAAAATTCTCCCATTCTATGATCTCTTGCGTCTTCCACGAAATTCCTAAGTACCCGTTTCTTCTAAAGAAAACGAAATACAAGGCGCAAGTTATAACACGTGACGAATACCCAAAGTACCACTATAAATCCTTAATAGGGTACCTAAGGATTTCCCGTAAGTCCTTAATTGTTGTATACCTTAATTCGAATATGATAATTCCTTGTAATCAAAAATCGAATTTTGGGAGATCTTTCTATCTTCTCAGATAGATCCCAGTGAACATTGAGACCCGTCGATTGGTTTCCATATCCGTATTCAATCAATAACAAGTTAATAACAAATTATAATCAAGTTAAACAATTATGTGACCTTGTGCTTATGTGTTCCCTTATGAATTGTTGTGTGATCCAAATTATGCTATCCAAATCCTCGTAGAATCTTACATATCCTTGTACAAGAGATTTATCGTAGGATACCCAAGGGTGTTACTTAAAATCCTCAATGTACTTCTACGTTACAGTTAAGTTCCTTGGATTATAAAGTACTACTTCATAATTAGACCCTTGAGTGGTCTAGTTAAGCAGATTAATCCAAAAATCTGGCTAGGAATATCATGTGATGATATAGCTGAAAGGACTCCTTGGTGGCCTCATTAAGAAGATCCCCTGTCGATCTAATTAAAGGGACTCGGTGGAAGTCTAGTCACCCTCATCACAAGTATGATATCCTTCCCCAAAACATTACAAAACAAACTGTGCGGACTATGCAAGGGATTACGTAATTATGGATGCATACATAATTATGGAATTTAGTGCACAGAAATCACAGCAAGTTTTGTCGTGTATCTAGAGTTAACCCTATTCATTTTCGTTTCTGAAGAAATTGTGGAAAATGACTCATTCCGTTCATTTTCGTTTCTGAAGAAATTGTGGAAAATGACTCATTCCGTTCATTTTCGTTTCTGAAGAAATTGTGGAAAATGACTCATTCCGTTCATTTTCATTTCTGAAGAAATTGTGGAAAATGACTCATTCCGTTCGTTTTCATTTCTGAACAAATTGTGGAAAATGACTCATTCCGTTCATTTTCATTTCTGAAGAAATTGTGGAAAATGACTCATTCCGTTCATTTTCATTTCTGAACAAATTGTGGAAAATGACTCATTCCGTTCATTTTCATTTTTGAAGAAATTGTGGAAAATGACTCATTCCGTTCATTTTCATTTCTGAACAAATTGTGGAAAATGACTCATTCCGTTCATTTTCATTTCTGAAGAAATTATGGAAAATGACTCATTCCGTTCATTTTCATTTCTGAAGAAACTGTGGAAAATGACTCATTCCGTTCATTGTCGTTTCTAAAGAAATTGTGGAAAATGACTCATTCCGTTCATTTTCGTTTCTGAAGAAACTGTGGAAAATGACTCATTCTGTTCATTTTCGTTTCTAAAGAAATTGTGGGAAATAACTCATTCCGTTTATTTTCTTTCTGAAGAAATTGTGGAAAATAACTCATTCCGTTCATTTTCGTTTCTAAAGAATACCCATTAAGGAAAATGACTCATTCCGTGCATTTTCGTTTCTAAAGGATACCCATTAAGGAAAATGAATCATTCTGTGCATTTTCGTTTCTGAGAATTTTCCATCAAAGGGAAAATGAATATCCTTGAATTTTTCCTTCATTTCCATTTCTGAAAAGTCTCCGTTAAGGAAATGACAGGATATTGCCATGCATATCTTTGGTGGTTATTTGACACAAAGTCACAAATAGACTCCTACGAATAAATTTCGGGACGAAATTTCCTAAAGTAGGGGAGACTGTGACACCTGTGTCACCGCGACCATCAAACAAATACCAAGCTGATGAAATATCGTATTTCATACTTGGGATCTTGTATAAATATGTTTATCTATTGCACATATCAATTCTGGTTCAATTTCAAACTTTACATCGCTTTCTGGAGAATTATACGCATCCTGGTGCGAAAACGTACTCAGTTTAATGCAACAAATACTCCGGGACATCAACATATACTCAACATACCTTAAATAACCTTTACATAACTTAGAAATAAGCTTTGAAGGGTTTGGTATGCTAAAACAAACTTTTGGATCATTCAGGGACTAAAAGTGTCAAAAAGTGCACAAGTTTGCACTTTCGCGCATAACTTACGTTCTGAATACATCCAGACATCCAAAAATTTATGTAAGAATCCTTATATTATGCCTTAGTGTTTGGCATGAGAAAAATCCATTCGTCGCGCAATTTGGACCGTTTTTCGCGCTTATGCGCATTCCGTCGTAATTAAGCGAACATCGCGTTCGTACGACCAAACGAACCAACATCCGGAACATTTTTGAGCATGTTTCATGTCCACAATGTTTAGGCATCATTTTAGGGCCTTAAATTTGGCTTTACGGGCCTTAGAAGTGTCGGAAAAGGCTTAAACACGCAACAGGGACCAAAACTGCAAATTCTGAAACTTGGTGCAGATCAGACGGGGCCAGGCGGCCCGCGTAAGATTGGCCTGCACCTTCACGCGGGCCGCGTGGGACTATCAGACCAGATTCAATGCTTGCATTCAATGCAGTTGGCCTTTCGTTCGATCAAGGGGCAATGCCCTTTCACCCAATCAAGAGCCAAGGGCCAAGTTCTGACTTACCAAAAAATTTTGACAAGTGTACGCACAAGATCGTGGCACGATATTCGATAAACGATCCTAACGGTTATGCTTTTCCTATAAATACCCCCCCCTTTGTTGCAAAAACCCACACAATCTGATCAAGAGCTCTAAGTTGGAACCTTTGTTTCATACCTAAGCCATTTTGATCTAAATTAGCATTCGGGGACCCTCCGTAAGTATTCTTTCATTCTTTTATTCGCTTTTTGAGTCCGAAAGTCAACGTTTTGTTGACTTTCTGCGTTGACCAGCCTATGGTCAACACGAAGTTCATGGAACTTCATAACGTGAGCGTGATCACGATGGTTATAGTCCGTAGTGACTATACCTACTGATTACCACGTTATCTAGGCTCAGTGACGAGTCGTAGTTTCGGCCAAAATGTGCATTCTTGCATATTTTGTAACCAAACTACTCGTGGGTATCAAAACCGTTTGTTTTGATACCAAACCTGTTTTCTAAACTTAGTTAAGCATGTTTTAACATGCTTAGCTCGTCACTTTTAGTTTAGTGCTTATATAGGGTCGTAAGGTAAGCGATCTAAACCATCGCTTATACTTTCGAACCCGACCCATTTGGTCGATCATTAGGATCCGACCAAACACATTAGGTGACCATAGCTATAACCTTCCGAGGTTATACCTTGTGGTCGCGATGTTAGGCGTTCCGAACGCGTTCTACGCGAACGACGCGTTAGGCGTTCTGATCTTATCGTTTTTCAAATGATTTACAAGACAAAGCAAATTACAAGGTTCATGACTAAACATTTTCTCAAACATAAGTCATGAATCCCGTTTTCACAAAACCAATGTATCTCACAGGCATTTTTATGCTGACGTACCTATTTTCACATGTGTTTTCAGGAGATGATGCATAGGACTTATCAAGACATACTTAGGCAGACCTGTGCCTTAGTGCCTTAAAACGAGACAAGAACTAGATAAATTATGTTATGTACTCTTTGGTTCTTGTTTAAACAATGTAAACATTCATGTTTGATTAATAAAACGAAACTTCAATTGCCATGGATTTGAAACAATTGATTCTGTTACAACACTCCCCGACGTTTCCGCCACGTTTTGTATGTTCTACGTGGTCGGGGTGTGACATGGGTCCATATGGGACCAAATTCAGTTTGGGGGGGGGGGGGGTTGGTTGTAAGTTTTTGCAACTAATTGGTAAATGTTAGTTAGATTTCAAGTATAAACTTCCATATGTTAGTTAGTTGCTTTTTATTGGGTGTTAGGGTGTTCGGGGATTAAGACTAGCCAAGAAATAATTAAACAATGTGTTTGACAAAAATTTGGTGTCCCGGGTAATGTCCGGTTATCCGGTTTGATACCGTTCCGTTAAAGTGTTTAATTATTCCGTAAAGTGTCTAATATATATATATATATATATATATATATATATATATATATATATATATATATATATATATATATATATATATATATATATATGTATATATATATATATGTATATATATATATATATGTATATATATATATATATTTGTAACACAATTCATCCCCGGCACTTAGGAAAGTATACAGGACCATTCTGCTATATTTTTGCACTTTACTAGTATGTTACAATGCTGAATTTTATTAATAAATGCCGAATTCTGCACTTAAAGTGTGTTTTAGGCACTTCCCGGCACTATAACTATCACCTAGTGACGCAGTTTTATGGTCCTCACTTCCCTACACTCCATACTAGTGTAATAGCCTGTCTCTGGCTCATACTGGCCTCAAAAACATTGCTTGTCTATGTGCTGGTATTGTCAGCATGTTTCTGAATTATCCATTCAGTGTGTTTACTGTGCTTTGTGCATCAGGTATGTCACTAAAGTTTGTGTGTCATAAATGGAGTGACTGTATGCAATATGATGCACATGTATGTATGATGTAGAAATCATAAAGCAGTTTTAAACTGTAAGTTGTAATCAAGCACAATCATTAAGCACATAATTAAAATTAATTAATTGTACGGTACCTGTAATTATGAGGCTTGTCACATTCTCCCCCCGTTAAGAAAATTTCGTCCCGAAATTTTAGGTTCTGCTTCTAGTTGCAGGGGTCTTGGGGAATAAATGTGGGTATTTTTCCTTCATACGATCCTCAAGTTCCTATGTGAATTCTAGGCCATGTCGTGCATTCCATCGAACCTTGACGAGTTTGACACTACTCCGGCGTGTTTTGTTAATTTTCCAATCCGTAACCTCAACAGGTTCTTCGATAAAGTGGAGTGTGTCGTCAACATGAATTTCGTCGGTAGGAATGACAACTGTTTCTTGAGTTGGACTCTTTTTCATATTTGATACATGAAACGTATCGTGAACGCCGTTAAGTTCAGCAGGTAAATCCAACTTTTATGCTACCAAACCAATTTGTTCCAGAATTTTGAATGGACCAATGTACCTGGGGTTCAACTTCCCACGCTTCCCAAAGTGTGCCACACCCTTCCAGGGTGAAACTTTCAACAAAACCATGTCTCCCACCTCAAATTCCAGAGGTTTCCTTCTTCGGTCCGCATAACACTTCTGACGATCACGAGCCGCTTTGATGCGTTCTCGGATTTGGAAAATTTTGTCCGTTCTTTCTTGAACCACATCTGGACCAACTAACTGTCTATCTCCCGCGTCGGCTGACCGGTGAACGACACTTACGCCCGTAGAGGGCTTCGAACGGTGCGGCTTGACTGCTTGCATGATAACTATTATTGTACAAAAATTCAACCAACGGTAGGTGGGTGTCCCAGCTCCCACCTAAATCCATAACGCAAGCTCGCAATATGTCTTCTAACGTTTGAATCGTTCGTTCGCTCTGTCAATCTGTTTGCGGGTGAAACGCAGTACTCAGGTTCAACTGTGAACCAAAAGCTTCTTGAAAGGACTGCCAAATCCTTGACATGAATCTTCCATCTCTATCAGAGATAATCGAGAGAGGCATTCCATGTCGTGCAACAATATCTCTCATGTATATCACAGCAAGTTTACTCGTGTTGTCTTTTTCCTTAATAGGCAGAAAGTGCGCAGATTTCGTTAGGCGGTCTACAATTACCCAGATCGTATCATGGCCCTTGGGCGTCCTTGGTAATTTCGTTATGAAGTCCATAGAAATCTGTTCCCACTTCCACTGGGGTATTTCAGGTTGTTGCAAGAGACCTGAAGGCTTTTGGTATTCGACCTTTACCTTGGCGCAAGTTAAACATTTGCTAACATATATCGCAACGTCGCCCTTCATCCTTGGCCACCAATAGAAATCCTTAAGATCTTGGTACATCTTATCCGCTCCTGGATGAATTGAGTATCGCGACTTGTGAGCCTCATCAAAAATAACATTCCGCAAACCACCAAACAAAGGAACCCAAATTCGTTTCATGAAGCACAACGTTCCTTCCCCGTTCGGTACCAACTGTTTCTCCATCCCACGGAGATACTCATCCTCAATATTCCTTTCTTTAAGAGATTCTCTCTGCGCAGCGCGAATGCGCAATGAGAGGTCTGTCTGGACAATCATTTCTATAGCCCTAATCCTTATGGGCTTGATCCTTTCCTTCCGACTTAGGGCATCGGCGACCACATTCGCCTTCCCTGGATGATACTTGATTTCACAATCGTAGTCGTTCAACAATTCAACCCAGCGTCTTTGCCTCATGTTAAGCTCTTTTTGATTGAAAATATGCTGTAGACTCTTGTGATCCGTGTAAATTGTGCAACGCGTGCCATATAAATAATGCCGCTATATTTTCAAAGCAAACACCACTGCGCCCAATTCCAAATCATGCGTGGTGTAATTTCTCTTGTGAACCTTCAACTGGCGAGAGGCATATGCTATAACTTTCTGTCGCTGCATCAGCACGCAACCTAAACCTTGACGCGAGGCGTCGCAATATACCACGAAGTCGTCCGTGCCTTCGGATAGAGATAAAATTGGCGCGTCACAAAGCTTGTTTTTCAACTGCTGAAATGCCTATTCCTGTTTGTCTCCCCAATCAAACTTCTTGTCCTTTTGGGTAAGGGAGGTCAAGGGTTGAGCGATTTTCGAGAAATCCTCAATGAACCTTCGATAATAACCAGCCAAACCTAAGAACTATCGAATTTCGGTTGGCGTCTTTGGAGTTTCCCAGTTTTTGATCGCCTCGATATTTGTGGGATCCACATGAATTCCATTTCCATTAACCACATGACCAAGAAACTGGACCTCGCATAACCAGAACTCGCACTTCGAGAACTTAGCGTACAACTTCTCCTTTTTAAGTAGTTCTAAAATAGCTCTTAAATGTTGTTCATGCTCGTCCTTCGTCTTTGAGTAGATCAGAATGTTGTCAATGAACACAATTACGAACTTATCGAGGTACGGCTTCCAGACTCTGTTTGTGACAACTCGAACTTTAGACTTACTTTATGTAACGTTACGTGCTTATGTGATACTTTCATTTAAATGAATGCTATGTTATTTGCTACGTGTGTTGTGTATATAATGTGTTAATGAAACCGATCGCACAACACCCATTTGATCGTACAAGCCACTTTGGGCCGTGATGCTTGTAACCGAACCCAATGGGCAGCCTAAGTAGGTTTCGGCCCACCTACCTTACACACATAACACTAGGGTGTTAGTAATTTTCTCACACTTTGGCAAATCACCTTCACACACAAGAAACCCTAATCCCTACTTCTCTCTCTCTCGTTTGCTTTGGAACCCGACGGCGAACACCCTTCGAAGCTTGTAAACTGAACCGATCCCCTACCTTCTTCCGGTTAGTGTTTATTGGATGTTTGTTATTTGGTTGCATGTTGTATGTGTGTGTTATATGTACCCGGTATGATGATGATGATTTGTTATGATTATATGATTTGAGCAAAACGATTAGGGTAAATTGTTATGATGAACAATAATGTTTATGCGATGATGTTGATATAAACCGAATGATGTTTGTTAACCGGATATAGGCTCACATGATTTGGACGGTATGTTATTATGAAACTGATTAAAGGTTAATCCGGACATTAGGTTAACCGTAGGTTTGGGTATTGTTGTTAATAATTGAACCTTAAATGATTATGATCGAGTGTTTCGGGATTATTGTTCATGCTTTGATGATTATTAGGGTTCATATGGATTAGATGTTTGATTTCCCTGTTTGATCGAAATTGTGTAACTGCTTTGGTGGAATTGTGTTAATTGATTTGGTGTAAAGTTTGGAAACCACGAAACTGATTGCATGAAACATGGAATTCTGTTACAATTTGATAGCCACACGGTTGCGAGTCGATACCTCCAGTTGCGACTCGAAACCTCACACCGACACACAGCAGCACGAGCCGAAATCATGGTTGCGAGTCCCGTTGCGACTCGAAACCAGACCATGACAAGCCGAAACCACGGTTGCGAGTCCCGTTGTGACTCGAGACCGGACCATGACGAGTCGAAACCAGCTCTTGCGACTCGAAACCTCCTGTTGCGACTCGAGATTGCTGGTTGCGACTCGAGACCAGTTATACACGCACACTGTTTTGGACCGACACTATCACGGGCCCAATTGGTTGAGCCAAGTAATTGGGCTTACGTGCTTGACTGCTAATTGGACCGTTTATATGTTGGGCCGGGGTACTTTTGGGCTAATAATTATTTGCACAAGTTGACTGGATTTGCTTTGATTATAAACTGTTGCCATGAGCTATAGGTGTTTGTAACGTGTTAACCTATGTGATACATACGTGCATTACTTGAAGTCAAAGTCTGACTTGTATGGTAACCCTGTTAGGACGTGGTTGACCACCTTTAGATTCAAGAAACCCTCTTGTGTGTATCTGCCGAGCAACCCAAGGTGAGTTCACACCCTTACCAAGGCATGGGATTCCCGGGGTGTTGGGAATGGGATTGATAAGGATAAGGTTGTATAGACACATACGGACACTGTTACTAGACTACCATACCATCGTCCTCGGTTGTGCAGGACACATACGTAAAACCTACGTATAACTAAGTTACTCGCTATCCTCGGTTGTGAAGGATACTCACGTAAAGCCTGCGTGAACGGATAAGTACTACTGCCTCGGTTGTGTCAGGCACTTACGTAAAACCTACGTAAACCCCCGCGTACCCCTATCCTCGGTTGTGAAGGATACTTATGTAAGACCTACGTAAATTTGTACGTATTACTGTTCTCGGGATATGTAGAACACTTATGGTTACGCATAGTCTAGTGGATTCATAACATGGGAAGCCCCCACCAATAGAAACCTATAATGTCCCAGTAGAGCCACTTGATACTCATGAACTTACTGTTACGCATTTACTTTCTGTGAACTCGCTCAACTAGTTGTTGACTCTCTGCTGCATGCCTTGCAGGACCTTAGGTACTAATGGGGCTTGCACAAGGAGGAGCTGTGATGTAGTGAGTGATACGATAAACGAAGATCAACACGTTGATTCTACGAATACCCGTGTGTCTCTTTCCCAACCCCCCAAATTGTAACCCAAAGGCCACAGAATTTGAAGTGAAAAATAACTTTCCTCAAAATTCAAGTCTGATTGTTTCATTCACTCAATGGACATATAAATAATGACAGAAATTCGAAACGGGCCTAAAAAAGACAACGGGCCAAACACAAGCCCAAAAACAAAATGCCCAAAATACTTGAAAAAACATAAAAATGGAAAAAACTAATAGAAATAAGCGTTTTTTCGGCCCGGACGATGACCCAAACCGCCATAGGCGTTTGCAGCAAGATAGAGCTCGTTCTCCCGTTCGTTTTGACTGGTCACACGCCCCAAACGGACCTCCGTAGCCCAAGTTAGAGCCATTTCAGTGAGGCCCCTTTTGTGACGCGATCTTGGGCCTCCAAGTACCGGATGGCCCGCTCTTCTACGCTTGGGCCCGCATCATTCCCTCCTGGGTAGACAAAATTCGACCTCGAATCCGCAGCAACCTCATCATCAGACGAATCCCCATGAAAAGGCAGCAAATGTTTGACATTGAAAACATCAGAGCAACGAATATGGCTTGGTAACTTCAGACGATAGGCATTAGAATTTATCTTCTGCACAATCTCTACTGGCCCAATCTTCTTGGCTGACAACTTATTATACTCCCCCACCGAGAAGCGATCCTTAGTCAAAATGGCCCAAACAAAATCACCCTCTTCAAAATCAACTTGTCTACGCTTTTGATCTGCAGCTTGCTTGTACTTTGAATTAGCGTTGGCCAAGTTATCCTGCACAGCTTTATGAACATCATGTAACCCAACCACGAAATCTTGCACCTTTTTGGGAACAGAACCTGGTGAAGGAAGTGACATCAAATCAAGAGGACCCCGAGGCTTGGCAGAATAGACCACCTCAAACGGACTAAACCCAGTACTCCTATTAACAGCATGATTATGAGCAAACTCAGCCTGACAAAGCTTTTGATCCCACGACTTCACATGATCACCCACAAGACACCGCAAAAGATTACCAAGTGATCGATTAACAACCTCTGTCTGCCCATCAGTTTGTGGGTGGTAAGCACTGCTAAAATTGAGCTGAGTGTTCACCATTTTCCATAAACTGCGCCAAAAGTGACTCAAGAAACGAGTATCCCGATCAGAAACTATAGAAGACGGCAAACCATGCAAACGATAGATATCTCGAAAGAACAACTGAGCCACATTAACGGCATCCGTTGTCTTCTTGCAAGGAATAAAGTGCACCATTTTAGAAAACCGGTCCACCACGACGAAGATCGAATCATTACCACGCTGAGTACGGGGTAACCCCAACACAAAATCCATGCTAATATCTACCCAAGGTTGCTCAGGAATGGGTAGAGGCATATAAAGCCCTGCGTTGGTAGCTGTGCCTTTTGAAACTTGACAGATCCTGCAACGTCTAACAAACCGTTCAACATCCCTCCGCAAAGTAGGCCAAAAATAAGAAGACTGCACCAGTCGTAAAGTACGGTCTCTTCCCACGTGCCCTTCTCCATGCAGTTCTTTAATTATTTGAAGTCGGAGGCTGGAATTGGGAATACACAATTGATTTTCCTTAAAAAGAAAGCCATCATGCACAAGAAAATCTGCCCTCTTCCCCAACTGCACATCCTGCAAAATGACAGAAAAATATGGATCTGCTGTGAGCTGTTCCATGAGATTGTCTAGCCCGGGTACAACAACTCTCATAGAAACAAGCAGGCTACTCCTCCTGCTCAAGGCATCTGCCACACAATTCGAGATTCCAGACTTATGCTTCACAACAAAGGTAAACTTTTCCAAGAAAGCCATCCACCGGGCATGCTTATGTGAAACTTTATCTTGACTGCGGATATGCCTCAGCGAATCATGGTCTGTAAATAAAACAAACTCCTTGTGAAACAAATAGTGACGCCAATGTTTCACAGCCTGGACCACTGCATAAAATTCAAGATCATAAGTACTGTAACGTAACTTTGGCCCAGTCAACTTCTCACTGAAATAAGAAACTGGACGCCCCCCTTGACTTAGGACTGCCCCAATACCACCCTGCGAGGCATCTGTGTGCAACTCAAAAACCCGAGAAAAATCTGGCAAAATAAGAATTGGTGCTGATGTAAGCTTTTCTTTGATTAACTGAAAAGCTGATTCTGCCTCCTCAGTCCATATAAAGGTCTTTCCCTTCATGCAATCAGTCACTGGTGCCATAAGGGAACTGAAATTTCGAATGAACCGTCTATAAAATGAAGCAAGACCATGGAAGCTACGTACTTCAGTTATTGTAGTGGGGGTTGGCCACTGCTTAACAGCCGCTACCTTGGATTCATCCACCTGTATCCCGTCACCAGAAACAACATACCCCAAAAACAGGACCTTAGGGACCATAAAGACACACTTCTTTCTAGCTGCATACAAGTTATCCCTTCGGAGCAAGGTCAAAACCTGCCGTACATGCTTCACATGCTCATCGAAATTAGGGCTATAAATAAGAACATCATCAAAATAAACCACAACAAATTTGCCAATAAAGGGCCTAAACAACTGGTTCATGACCCGCATAAACGTACTAGGGGCATTGGACAAGCCAAAAGGCATCACTAACCATTCATACAACCCCTCACGAGTCTTGAAGGCGGTTTTCCACTCAGCCCCAGGCCTGAGTCGGATCTGGTAATACCCACTCTTCAAGTCTAGTTTCGTGAAAATAGTGGCACCGCTAATTTGATCAAGCAAATCATCAAGTCGAGGAATAGGAAACCTGTACCTCACAGTGATCTTGTTGACTGCACGACTGTCAACACACATACGCCACGTCCCATCCTTCTTTGGAGTCAACAGGGCAGGAACAGCACAAGGACTCATGCTTTCCCGAACATACCCCTTAGAAATTAAATCTTCAACCTGCCGACGTTCAGGAATGTCGACTTCCTCGGCCACAGGCTTCCCAATCAAAATAAAAACATTGTCTGCTTCCTCCAACTCATCTTGAAACTGACTAATGGTCAACAAACTGCCCGACTGTTTCGTGGCTAATTGCTTAGGCTTGCTAGGAACAAGAGTGATCTTCACACCACCAAACAGGAAACTATACGTATTGGATCGCCCGTTATGTTCTATATTACGCTCGTACTCCCAAGGTCTGCCCAACAATAAGTGACACACGTCCATAGGGACCACATCACACACGACATCATCCTTGTACGTGGACCCAATGGAAATTGAAACCAGTGCCCTTTTAGATACCGTCACTTCACCTCCCTTTTTCAGCCATTGAAGCTTGTACGGTTTCGGGTGACTCTCTGTCTTCAAGGCCAACTTTTGGACTGCCTCTTCAGAAATCAGATTGTCACAACTCCCGGAATCGATGACGAACGTGCAAACCTTTCCCAAAATAGTACATGTTGAGTGGAAGATGTTATGCTTCAGCCAATCATCCCCATCTGCCTTTGGTGTATAGCAAGAACGTCTAACCACCAAATTCACCCCAACATCACCAGTCACAACCTCCTCTTCATATTCAGTTTCTTCATCGTAGACTGGATTGTTTTCATACTCTTCATATTGTTCGTCCTCAGACTCAGCAAACAAGTGCCTTTTGCCAGCCCTTTTGCACTCCGCCTGACGATGGCCCGTCTCACCACAATTGAAACATCTTGGACCACTACTACTAGCCCCCTTAGAAGTAGGCCCGGTATTGCTACCCCCCGGCTTCTGTTGACTCGGCCCGCCACGAGGCGCCCCACTGCCAGACCCAACGTTTCCCCCAGTAGGGGTAAATGAACCGCCCACCCGACGGTTTTGCTTCTCAAAGGCCAACGCCCGTTGGTGTGCCTCAGGAATGGTTAACGGATCAAAAAGATTCACGGCCTCCATGATTTGAACCCTTAGACCCCCAATATACCGAGAAACAAGTTGCTCCTCCGGTTCTTGAATATCATTCCTCGCAATCAACTGGTAAAACTCTGTGGTATAATCATCAACCGATTTAGCCCCCTGTTTCAAATTCTGCAGACGCTGGTACATCAACCTTTGAAAGTTATGAGGCAAAAAGTTGGACCGCAAGCATTTTTTCATCTTGGTCCATGTCACGATCCTTGACTTCCCGAGCCTGTTTCTAGTTAACTTCAACTGTTGCCACCACGCAGAGGCCCTACCACGTAACCTGGTAGCGATCAAGGCCACCCGCTTATTTTCAGGCACCTCCTTGTATTCAAACACCTCCTCCACGGTAGCCAACCAATCGATGAACCCCTCTGGATTCAAACTAGACCCATCAAATTCTGGAATATCAACTCTAATCCCAGAATCCCAACGCCTGTTGCCCCCTCCACGTTCACCCCTTGGTCTCCCCTCCTGTTCGTCTTCGGAAGCCGAACCGTCACCAAATGGGTTACTAAAATCAGAACCATACCCGCCATCGGGTCCCTGCCTCCTACGATTGATCAAATCGGCCATCCGATCAGTCAACTGATTGACCACTTGATCCAACCGTTCATCCATCCTCGCCATAAGGCGCTGCTCCAACTCTCGTTCATACACTTCATCGAGAGGCCTGTTGTTGTTTCTCCTCGGAGGCATTTTGAGCCAGGAATTCGGCTCTGATACCAACTGATGTAGTGAGTGATACGATAAACGAAGATCAACACGTTGATTCTACGAATACCCGTGTGTCTCTTTCCCAACCCCCCAAATTGTAACCCAAAGGCCACAGAATTTGAAGTGAAAAATAACTTTCCTCAAAATTCAAGTCTGATTGTTTCATTCACTCAAGGGACATATAAATAATGACAGAAATTCGAAACGGGCCTAAAAAAGACAACGGGCCAAACACAAGCCCAAAAACAAAATGCCCAAAATACTTGAAAAAACATAAAAATGGAAAAAACTAATAGAAATAAGCGTTTTTTCGGCCCGGACGATGACCCAAACCGCCGTAGGCGTTTGCAGCAAGATAGAGCTCATTCTCCCGTTCGTTTTGACTGGTCACACGCCCCAAACGGACCTCCGTAGCCCAAGTTAGAGCCATTTCAGTGAGGCCCCTTTTGTGACGCGATCTTGGGCCTCCAAGTACCGGATGGCCCGCTCTTCTACGCTTGGGCCCGCATCAAGCTGGTCGTTGTGGGCAGATGGATCGTGATTACTCATTAAACACTTTTGACGTTTCAAAACATTAACACTTATGTTGGGTTTTATATAAATGCTTCCGCTACACTTAACTATGTTGGTTTTGATAAACACCTTTCGTATTGATGGATAACTTTTGCTATTTAATTACATGCTCAATATGATTGGTGGCTTGATCCTGGTCAGTCACGCTCCCAAGCGGTGATACTCCGCAGGTGGATTTTGGGGGTGTGACACTGTTCATCAAATCCATGAATACAGCTGGCGCGTTTGTCAGACCAAACGGCATAACCAGGAACTCGTAATGTCCATAACGAGTCCCAAAAGCAGTCTTGGGAATACTTTCCTCTTGTATTCTCAACTGGTGATAACCTGATCTTAGATCGATCTTCGAGTAGAAACTTGAACCTTGTAATTGGTCGAACAGGTCATCCATTCTTGGCAGAGGGTATCTATTCTTGATCGTCAACTTGTTCAGCTAGCGGTAGTTGATACACATACGAAAACTACCATCCTTCTTCTTAACAAACAAAACTGGAGCTCCCCAAGGCGAGAAGCTTGGCCTGATAAATCCCTTGTCTAACAACTCCTGAAGTTGCGTTGACAATTCTTGCATCTCCGAAGGCGCAAGTCGATAGGGTGCCTTAGCCACAGGCGCGGCGCCTGGAACTAAGTCAATATGGAACTCGACTTGTCTCTGTGGCGGCAATCCTGGCAAGTCTTCTGGAAAGACTTCAGGATATTCCATTACGACTGGAATGTCTTCTATATTTGGTTCAGCGGCTTCTTTATCAACGATATGTGCCAAGAAGGCAACACATCCCTTCCGTAAACACTTACTAGCTTTCAGGCAGTCAATGATCCTCAAAGGCATATCGCGCTTCTCTCCATGTACCACAATTGTTTCTCCATTCGCCATTGGAATGCGAACGGTCTTCTTGTGACAAACAATCTCGGCTTTGTTGCTTGATAACCAATCCATCCCTACTACCACGTCGAAGCTTCCCAACTCGACTAGTAGTAAATCCAGTGTAAATTCGTGTCCTCCCAGCTCTATTACGCAACCTCTGATGACCTCACTCGTTTCAACTTGCTTTCCATTAGCCAGTTCAATTGAGTATGGAATGTCTAACTTACTAGCAGTTAACCCAAGCATGTTCTTAAATTCTAACGATACAAAGCTATAGTCGGCACCAGTGTCAACAGAACAGATGCAAAGCGTTGATTTATAGGTAACGTACCAGTTACAACATCCGGGTCCTGGCGTGCTTCCCTTGCTCCAATGCTGAAGACTCCGCCTTGCGCTTGATTCAGTTTTGGGCATTCCCTTTTAAAGTGCCCCATGTCTCCACAGTTGAAACAACCTGATCCTCGACCATTCCCATTACCATTTCCACCTTGCGCAATGCCTTGGTTGTGATTCCCACCTCCAGCTTGATTTCCAAAATTTCCCCGATTGCCATTTCCGCCGTTGCGGTTCCCATTTCCGTTACCTCCGTGATTGTTGTTACCGACTCTCCTTTGGCCACCACGGCCAGTACCAACCCAACAAGTGTCCTTCAAGTGACCAACCTTTCCACAGGTTTCACATTTTCTAGCACTGCACCGGCCAGCATGATGATACTGGCAAAATTCGCATTTGGGCAGAGTGCCCATGTATCCTTTCCCTTTGTGTTCACTGCCAGTCTTTACTTCAGCTGGCGGGTTTGTATCCCTCCTTTTGCTGGCACTGCCGGTACTTTTCTTAAAGTTCGAAAAGTTTCTCTTGTTTTCTCCTGATGATTCAACATGTGTCTCCTTCTTTGGTTCAGAAATTGAAAACTTGTTCAGTCTGATGGCTTCTTCTGTAAGGGCCACACTGAGATCAATGGCTTCAGTAATCGTTGCAGGCTTTGAAGTGGTTACCATGCTCATAATCTGGGGTGCTAATCCCCAGATGAAACTCTCCAAGCGTTTAAATTCGGGCGTGACCATGTACGGCACCACATGGGACAGATCGTGAAACCTCTGAACATATTCGGCGATTTTTGGGCCTTCCATTTTTAGGTTCCAGAATTCCGTTTCTAGCTTTTGTATCTCATCCCGCGAACAATATTTCTTCCTCATGAGCTCCTTCAGCTCATTCCATGTTAACGCATATGCCGCGGCCTCTCCCAATGTTTGAACTTGCAGATTCCACCATGATAGGGCACCATCAAGAAACAACCCTGAGATGTATGTAACTTGTTGCTCAGGGGCACACTTGCTCATTCTTAGGATCGAATCCGTCTTTTCTGCCCATCTGACGAATGCAACAGCACCTCCAGTGCCGTCGAAATTTACGGGCTTACAGTCAAGGAATTGTTTGTAGGTGCAGCCTGTACAGGCAATATCGCTAACAATCAGTATTAGTGGATGTGTAAGAAGTATCCAAATGTAACGTAATGTGTCTCAAGCGACTTAACATTACCATTGAGTGGGTTTTTGTTGTTGTTGTTGTTTTTGTTGTTTGAGGTATTCCTACTCGTTTCTGCGTGGGAGGCCGCATACTGTGCTATAGTTGCGGCAATTCGCTCCTGGAGTTCCGCCTCAGTAGTAGGCAGGCGGGTGTTTCGTCGTGGAGGCATCTTCTAAAAGATGATCATATTGGTCAGGTCATAGTAAGTATAGTAAATAAGCATATGTAATAACACCCATCAACCACATTACACATAACATCCCATGTTATAGTATAAAACAAATAATTCAACAAAGCATGTAGTGAGAACGTTGCCATTGAGCTTTCATTAATCATGACCACAATATAGTTTTACATGTTTTACAGTACATCATACATCCAAAATAAGATCATAGGGTTACATCACCCCCAAAATACAAGTCAGCCTACACAAATCATATACAAAAGTGTGGTCTTCCAAAAGTCTTCGTATGCTGGCCCAATTGCGACTTTCTCACCAAAACAACCTACCTGCACTAAACCAAAATATAGCTACGCTGATGGCGAAGGAGGAGGAGGATAAGGGAAAAGCAAATGGCGCATGTGCACCCAATCCTCCTCAAGGGCATGAATAACGCGCAGCAAATAGGCAATCTGCTGCTCAGGTGTGAGGAAGCGAACATCCGAATCAGGAGGTAGCGGAAGGGGAGCGGGTGGTGTGGAAAAAGGAGACCGACAATGACACGGAGTAGGACGTGGAACTCTCTCTAGCTCCTGAATGCGTCTGCTCAATGCGTCCTGCTGTAACTGCAGAGATATAAGTATGTCCTCCGTGGAATATCCGACATGGAAAGGGTGATACGGGTCTGATAGAAGCATAACATTGGGCGAAGACCACAGAAACGGCTCGCCCAAAGGTACAAAAGATGGTGTAGTGTGAGGAAACTGAGACACGAAGGGAACAACTGACGATACAGGCGAGATAAAAGCAGGCTGCCGTCTCGACGAACCCTCCCAAGGACGAGGTAGAGGAATATCTTGGAGAAAAGTGATAGGAAGATCGGTACGATGGATATCAGACACATGGGGAAAATGAGGGACAACATCAATCGGTGCAGAGATGGGTGCATGAGAAGGGGTGACAGGTCTAACATATGGGGATAATCGTCATCGTCGACCCACCCGTTGTTGGTGTCAGCATATCGAGGATCGATGTGAGCGGCGAATGGTGCACGGTCAACAAACGCCGGCACAGGATCTGGCAGGGGTGCATCAGCAATAGGAATGTCCACCACTGGTGGCGCAACAATGGGAATATCATCAATAGGTGGTGCAATGGCTGGTGCATCCATAAGAACAGGGTCGTGCACTGGTACAGCGTCATGGGCAACAACAGGCTCTGGTGCTATGACAGGCTCAGGGTCGGCAAAGTCCATATCAAAGTTGGTAGGTATATCAAGAAGCTGATCAATAGGAGCCACTGGTGCCTCAAACGAGTCTGGACCAGATGAATCAGAAGGAGCCTCCTCCACAGGATCCTCAGCAATAGTAATGGCGACATCATCAGCCATCGGGGCCCCACCCTCATTGTCGTCCTCTGAGGGACCCTCAACGAAAAGATCGATGTCGTCATCAGACACAACATCGAGTGGCAAATCCTCCATATGAAATGCAGCAAATAGAACGGGGGCAGGGATCTCAGCAAGAGGTAGATCCCCAGCTAGAATACCATCAGCGAGCTAAACATCATCTCCGACATCCGGCAAAGCAAAAGGCTGAAAATCGTCATCATCACTGTTGTCAGTATCAGATGTATAAATCTCGGGATCTGAGGGCATCGGGTCATCTGGGTCTACTGCTATGGGGTCTAGTGTGCCAGAAACTCCACTCGAAGAAGACATGATGTCTGTAACAAACAATCACGACAATTGCACATATATCAACATGAAATCAAATAACATGTAAGTCACAATAATGTATGCAAATAATCATCCTAGTCTTCCCCAGATTATCCCTCCCAGTTTCTCAAACTGAACTCCCTAGCCTCTCAGACTAACTCCCTGGTCTCTAAGACCAACTCCCAGTCTCTAAGACTAAACCTCCCCAATCTCTAAGATTGAATCCCCCAGTCTCTAAGACTGAACCTCCCCAATCTCTAAGATTGAATCCCCCAGTCTCTAAGACTGAACCTCCCCAATCTCTAAGATTGAATCCCCCAGTCTCTAAGACTGAACCTTCCCAGCCTCTAAGGCCGAACTACCCCAGTCCCTAAGACTGAAATATAAATTTGAAATGTGTAATTGTGCCCTTTTACTCGTAAAATGTTTGTGCCCCGGATCTGGACTTTTAGTGTATGCAATGTAAAAATGCTTTCGTGAGAGCCCTAGTGATCATAGTCTAGACTCGAGAAGGAATCCTAGTCCGCTATGATCGAGGCTCCGATACCAAGCTGTCACACCCTGGCTTTTGCGGAAGCGTGGGTTTATTTGGTGTGATTTCTTAATACCATAGCAACAATCATGACAATGCTATATGAAAATAAAACACAAGATGTTCATCCATTCATTAAGTCTTGTAATACCATAACATAATTGTCTTGAAACATCTACCCAAATTAAGTTACATCCATGACTTGCTTAAAAATGAGTTCACAATAGACTCAAAAAAAGACCTTAAATAAAACGGGGTTTGGAGACATGTGACCCGTCCAGGCAAGGGTTACACCTCCCAAACCCTACACCCCTAGATGACATCTTTATTTAATACGCAGCTTAACGTGCATCACCCGCCAGAATCCGATCAATTACCTGAAATACATGCAGTTTGAAAAGTCAACCAATGTTGAGCGAGTTCATGTGTATGTGAGTATGTATAAACCTTTGTAAATGGTGTATGTATGGAAGTCCCTGGTATGTAGCAATAAGGAAAATAAGATCACCAATGGGTTGCAAGGCCACTGGTATGTGTGAAATGGTCCGAGAAAACTCAAACCTAGCGGAGTTGCACCGGGCTTCCGGCTGTAAGACACAGTCACCTCTATGAGCCGCCCCGACCTCATGGGTGTCAGGGTGTGGGCTCGCTACACCCCAAATAGATCTATCACTCATGTCCCTCGGTCCTACTACGAGGATTAATGGCTTTAAGTGTCGCGCCCACCAGTCACATGATCTAAGTAGTATGCCCTCCTTAAGCTAACCATACCATGTATAAAAATGCCTGTAATATTTGTAACATGTATTTCACCCCCGAAGTTGTAAAACTGAAAACAGTTAAAAAGAAAAGGAGGACATGAACTCACAGTAGTGTGTCTCCTGAATCGTAACGTCAACTCAAACGTGGTTCGCTTCACGACAACCTACAACGTACTAATGTCTATTAGACGAACGGGCCGTGCCTTGCTTTCATATTACGGGTTTGAGTTACTTTATTTTGATATCATTCCAAGTTATAACTTCTTGTTAAAATAATAATAATTATTTTAACTTGAGGTTTATTTTTTATGGTTTTGGAATAATGGTTAGGCAACCATTTTGTATTCGTACTTCTCAAGTTTTTTATATGCGTATTTCCTTCCCAAGGATGGGGGTATTTATACATGTATGTATTTTGGTGGTTCCGAAAATAATATATTTCTAAACTCCACTTAGAAAAATATATTCAACACATTTGTCGAAAATAATATATTCCCAAAATATATATATTTTTCTCAAAAATAATATATTTTCATTCTTTGTGTCCAAATAATATTTACCCAAAATATATTTGTAAAAGTATTTCCGGAATTATAAAATGTGATGGCATTTTGCTAAGTTACATTATTTTGCCCTAAATAATATAACTAGTTCACAAAATAACAAATAATCACACAAGCATTTGAGTATAAAAATATATATTCAAAATATATATTTATCCATTTTTATTTAAGAAAATCAACCTCTGATACCTGTATTTTGTTACAAAAATCATGGCGAAGTTTATATTCGATACACAAGTTATAAAATATACTTGTAACACTTGTTTGGAAAAAAAAATATTTTCTAAGTGTTGAAATTTTTAGAAAATTTCACCAGAGTTTCCCCTAAAAACGGATGTGTCCATGCTAATTTGCATATCATTTTCTTTTCAAAATCAATCAACAATCATCAACAATCAATCTTTACATTACCAAGACTAAAAATATATGTGTTGCACACTAATCATGAACTTGATATATTTCGAAAACGCGTAGTAACTTGGTAAAGCTTTTATTGGACTTAGTTAACTTCCAAAACATAATTATTCCCTTAAAAATCATTTTCTTACCAAGGTTTAGTGTTTACAACTTGTAAACAATTTTTACAAAAATTATCCGTTTGAACTCTTCTTGTAAATACAATATTCTCATACTGGTCTTATGTCTAAAAATGGTGTAAGTGTTTGTAATAGTCATGATTTTCTAAAAACCGCCTCTCTAACTTGGTCTATTTACAAAAATCCTTTGTAACTCTTGGATTTACAAGATCATCAACTCACTTGTTTAACTATCTTTCATGAAAAAATCATTTTTTTATCAAGTTCATATTTAGTTAGAAGGTGGTCATTTTATGTAGCACATAACCACTTTCTAATCTTGTTAAATCATATTTCTAAATATTATTTAACAAGATCCATATGGTGATCAATATCACACAATCAAGAATCATCATAACTCTAACAACATGTTCACTACAACATTCTTTTAACAACATTTCACCTTCAAGTAACCTTTTATGTAAAGCTTCATGTTTATACTTTTAGTTCTTGTTCTTTAGTGTTTTGATCATAACCATCATACTACAACTTTTAACTACAAAGACAAGGTGAACAAGGGTGTAACAAGGACTTACTACTAGCACAAAGGCTAGGGATGATTCTAGTGAAGAAGATGATGAAAATGATGGTGAAAAAGCAAGAAGCAAAGTCCTTTGAAGCTCCACAAGTTGCAGCTTCCTTGAATCACCTTGTAAGCTTGAATGGAACTTGAAAAATGGATGAAGATGGTGGACTTATGGTGGTGATGGGGGCAGCACAAGTGAGCCGAGAGGAGGGAGTGGGGAGTGGAGGTGAGAGTGTGGTGTCATGATGAGAAGTGATGATAAATGTTAGTTAGATTTCAAGTATTAACTTCCATATGTTAGTTAGTTGCTTTTTAGTGGGCCTTAGGGTGTTCGGGGATTAAGACTAGCCAAGAAATAATTAAACAATGTGTTTGACAAAAATTTGGTGTCCCGGGTAATGTCCGATTATCCGGTTTGATACCGTTCTGTTAAAGTGTTTAATTATTCCGTAAAGTGTCTTTTATATATATATTTGTAACACAATTAATCCCGGCACTTAGGAAAGTATACAGGACCATTCTGCTATATTTTTGCACTTTACTAGTATGTTACAATGCTGAATTTTATTAATACATGCCGAATTCTGGACTTAAAGTGTGTTTTAGGCACTTCCCGGCACTATAACTATCACCTAGTAACGCAGTTTTATGGTCCTCACTTCCCTACACTCCATACTAGTGTAATACCCTGTCTCTGGCTCATACTGGCCTCAAAAACATTGTCTGTCTATGTGCTGGTATTGTCAGCATGTTTCTGAATTATCCATTCAGTGTGTTTACTGTGCTTTGTGCATCAGGTATGTCACTAAAGTTTGTGTGTCATAAATGGAGTGACTGTATGCAATATGATGCACATGTATGTATGACGCAGAAATCATAAAGCAGTTTTAAACTGTCAGTTGTAATCAAGCACAATCATTAAGCACATAATTAAAATTAATTAATTGTACGGTACCTGTAATAGTGAGGGTTGTCACAGTTGGTGGTTCATTTTCAACCATCTTTTCTTTCATTTTAAGATACACTCCCTGTTTTGATTTTATTGCCTTTGGACAATTCCTGGCAATATGACCACTTGTTTTGCATTGAAAATAGGTTCTCGTATCTTTCTTTTGAACAGCTTCATTCGTCGTTTCTTCTTGCTTCTTTGCATGGAATTCTCTGTTTGTCTGCTTCCAGAATGAGCTTTTCTCCTCTTCTTCCGAGCTTGCTCCTGAAACAAACACTGTATTTGTTTTAGAAATTTTCTCATTTTTATGATTTTCTAGAGGAATAAATCCCAAACCCTTCTTTTTGAAATTTCTGTTATGGTTTGGTTTCTTTTGAGAACCATAACCAGGACTGTGACCCTTTTTCTTGTTTAATCATTGTCGTACTCTTGAGGTGGTAGGTCTTGGATTTCCAGAAAGATTTACATCTTTTATTTCAGAAATATTAATTTCTGTTAATTTGAAAACCTTTTTAATCATTTCAGTTTTGACACCTCTTATTGGAAATTCCTCATCAGAATATAATTTGTCAGAATCATTCAAAATATATGCCACTTTGAATGTTTCGTCATTCAAATTAGATTTTGATAACAGGAATTCTTTATTGTAAACTCTTTTGCCCTGTTTGACTTTTGAACTTGACGGGTCGGACTCAGACTTTGACTCTGATTTTGACTCCGACTTTGACTCCTCTGTCTAATCCTTCTCCAACACCTGATCGACCACTTTCTTTATTAATTCGGACTCATGATCAGTGTCAGATGATGTAAAAGTGACGTTAATGTTTTCTGGCAAATTAACTGAAGGCTCAGACTCCCATTGTAAATTTGTTGCCTTTTCGACTCTTTCTGAATTTGGATTTCATGGAGAATATCCATTTTCAAGCGGGGTGGACACTTGTTGTAACTGACCCTTTGTTTCTTACCAGAATTTTTCACTTCAGTTTTCTCTTTTGTTTCAGAAATCTTCTCTTCAGATGTTTCTTCTTCAAATGCCTTCATGCCTTCAACGGTTGGATAAATCCTGTCAATGACATAAGAAGTACATGAGTAACTTTTTAACAACCTATTAACTCTTTCTATTTCAATCCTCTGAGTTTCCAGTTTCTGTTCCAGAACAGCACACTTTTCAATGTAATTGTTGACAACTTTCTGTTTTGTCATGAAAGCTCCTTGAAGTGTTTTCATTGTTGTTGCTTGTTCACTACTTGTTTGATTGTACAGATTCATAGCTTTGGTTAAGAACATCAAACGATTCCTTCAATATGTTCATGTTATGAATCAAAGTACTGTTTTGTTTCTTTACTGCTTCACAATCTTCACATTTCACAGGAACATTTCTTGCATCAGCTTCTGCTTCAACTTTGAAGGCTGGAACTTCTTTTACCTTTCTCTTGATCACCGGAACTTCTTCATCGTCACTGCTGATAGGTTTTTTAGCTTTCTTCTTTTTCTTTTTAATCTTTCCATCATCACTGTCACTCTCTTCCATCATTCTTAAATGCTCTTCCATTCTTCTTGCATAATAATCATCATCATTATCGTTATCTTCAGCAACTCAAGCAACAAAAGCTTTGTTATTTGAAGTTTTGTTAGGATCATAATCATCCCAACTGAAATTTTCCCAGCTAAAACCTTCTAGTAATCTTTCATCATCTTGATCTATCAGAAATGCTTTGTTGTCTGTTGAAATATATTTATCCCAACTGGATTCACCATACAAGCTCTCTTTGATGATTCCTTGATCGCCTTTTTAGCATGTGCAGTTTGTGGTTGTTGTTGTTGTTGAGCAACTTGATGATAGATCGCTTTCCGATAGTAGTCATTGTTGTTGAACGGATTTGAGCTCCACTTGCTTCGCGATTCATGCACTCTCTCTTGAAGTGTCCTTTTTCCCTGCAACGAAAACAAGTAACTTTAGATTTATCAAACCCTAAAGTAGAAACATTTGCATCACGGAAATCATCTCTTCCTGTGATCTGTTTGAATTTCTCAGCTCTTCTTAACACACTTGCCAAACACCACTTTATATCCATCAATTCCATCTCCTCAGCATCAATCTGATCGTAATCCTATTTTGTCAACATTGGATTCCCGATCCTTCCGGCAACTAAACTCCCATATGATTCTAACACAGTCCCCAACAAAGACATGTGACTTTTTGCAACTTCTTTTGAGTAATCCTGATCATTCTCAAGATTCAATACAATGTTGCATTGTAACTTCTTGCCATTCTTGATTGCTGACAGGTTTGGATCAAATGATGGATATGACGAAAAAGTTGTTTTGCTATTTGATCCTTTAGATGAACCTCTAGATGAACTCCTTGCATTGAATGCAGTCTCAACTTTTGGTGACATGTTGGTCTTATCACTGATACCTCCTTTGTAATAAAGACTGATATCTTGTTCACTATCAAAATCTTTCATTCTTGAAATCTTCCTCTTTTCCATCTCTTGTGCTTCAAGCTTTTCAATGAACTTACTCAGAGTCAGATTTCCAAAATCTTTTTTATTTCTCAACATCATCAGATTCGTGCCCCAAGTTTCATGTGGCAATGCATCAGCCAACTTTTCAATCAATTCTTCATTATCTTTTGTGATGCTCACTCTTTTCATGTTGACTAACAGATTGCAATATCTTTCGATGATCTGCTTAGTGCTCTCAGTTCTCAACCCACGGAATAGATGGAATTCCTTTTTCAAAAGTGATTTTTTGTTCTTAATCATTTCTTTGCTTCCAACAAACTTAGATTTTAAAGCTTTCCAAATTGAATACGCAGTTCCATTGTGTTGCAATAAAACCAAGATATCTTCCTTAACCGCTTGATGTAACAAACTAGTCATCATTTTTTCATCTTTGTATTTCTTTTTCTCTTCAGCACTAAGATCTTTAATTGCAATAATCTCTTCATCATAAGTCATCGGTCTAACATATTTAGTTTCCACACATTCCCAAGCATCCAAGTAATTTGCTTGAACCCAATTCTCAAATCGTTCTTCCCATCCTTTATACTCTTCGATATTCATGAGCTTTGGCGGTTTTTACATAGTGCCCGTTTCATTTTCCAACATTGCTTGCTGATTAATGGTAATAGGAGTAGCAAACGCGTTGTAGAATTCCTCTTCCATGTTTCGGTTTTCAAGAATTCAAAAACAGTCAGTTTCAAACGGAATCAACTTTCACGCAGAATAGCCTTCTCAAACGAAATATCCCTCTGGTGCGAAATAACCTGTTCAAACGAAAACAACCTGCAGAACTACTTCAAACGAAATTAGTTCACACGAAATACCTCTTTCACACAAAATGACTAATTTCGTGCGGAATCACCAAACGAAATACCACTTGATGCGAAATAGGCTGATTTCGTATGAAATTCTCACACGAAATACTAATTTCATGCGAAATAAACCACACTTTCAAGCGAAATCAATCACAAAATGTGATTTCGTGCGAAATCAAAGCCTTATTTCGTACGAAATACTGCTGATGTCATCATCTCGAGCTGTTTTGTCAAAATTGATCAGGTATATGTCCGATTTTAAGTCTGAAACTTTCAAGGGTTTGTTAAAACACTATTGTGCGTATTATGTGTAAAATTCAAGTCATTTTAACCAAGTTTTCAGGGTCAATTTTGAAAAGAAGGTGTAGAAAACAGATTTTGCAGCTGAATTGTTAAGAACTCTTCCCCCTGAGCTCTGATACCACTTGTAGGATCGTTTTCTGACCCGAACGAGTCGATCAGAAGAGTGTTTGCTCAATACGAAAGGCGGAAATAGACGTATCGAGGTAATTCAGCTTGATATTCACTTTAAATGTGTCACACCCTGGCTTTGCGGAAGCGTGGTTAATTTGGTGTGACTTCTTATTACCATAGCTTAACCATAACAAAGCTATATGAATTAAAAATATGCAAGATCATCCATTAAAATAAAAATATCGAAACATTGTCTTAACGGGTTAACACCCAACAACCATAAACTTGTCTAAACATTACAAACCCCAAACATAACATTAACATGATTCAAGGACTGTGACTTGTCCAGGAAAGAGTCACATTCCCCGAACCCTGGATGACCCTGGTGACTTATGCAGCGGAAAACATGTCATATCGTGCCAGATCTTTAATTCCCTGAAATACATGTAAGTTGAAAAATCAACAATAATGTTGAGCGAGTTCATGTGAAAGTGAGTAAATAAACCTTTGTATTTATCAAAACCCTGGTATGTAGCAAGTAAGGAAAAAGAGATCACCAATGGGTTGCAAATCCATTGATATGTGTGAAGTGCAAGTAGGAAGACTCAAACCTAGCGGATTTCGCGTCGGGCACAAAGTCACCCCAAGGTCCGTTATGCTGGACCTGGAGTTGGGCTCGCTACACCCAGATAGATCTACCGCTTACGTCCCCGGTCCTACCATGAGGGTTAATGGCCTCCAGTTCCCGCCTACCCACTCACATGATCTAAGTAATAACCCTCCTTACGCTAACCATACCATGTATCAAGTATTTCATAATCATAGTAACATGTATTTCACCCCCGCAGTTTATAAAACTAAAAAGAGTTAAGAGAAAAGGGGGACATGAACTCACAGTCAGTGCGTTGCTAAATCAAGCACTCCAAATGTTCGAAAGTTGTGCAACGACCTACATGTGCTAATTCTATTAGACGGATGGCCGTGCTTTAGCTTTATAGTCTAATTTTCGGGAAACAGTTGGACAACTGTTCCTTGTATATATTTGGTAGTTAATCTCCTTCCCAAGGATGGGGGAATTAATACATGCGCGTTTATAATATTAAGTCTCACTTAATATATTTTTACTTCTCATTCCAAAATATAAATATCTTTCTCAAAAATATTATATTTTCTCTTCACTTAAAACTTTCCAAAATAATACGTTGACAAAATACGCATTTATGAATATTTCCGTATAAAGCGTAAGTTACGTTTTGGCGATTTAGTGGTAATAGTAATTACCGTTGTAACTTATTTGTTTTTCGTGTAAGCGTTTGCATTATTTTGGGTTCGTCAAAGTTTGTAAATATTATTTTTACTCTAAAAATAATATTTATATATTTTCACAAATAATCATAAACGGTGTGGTGAAAAATATATTTATCGAATAAATATTTATCACGTTTAGTTTTTGTGAAAATCCCACCTCCGATTATTTAATAAATAAAGTCTTGGCGAAATGTATTTTGAAAACATTTCAAAATAGTTTAACACTTGCAAATAATTCTGAGTGTTAGATTTTAGAAAAATTTCACCAGAGTTTCCCCTGTAACTGGAGGTGGCCACGCTTTCAAGCGTATCGTTTTCTTTTACAAAATCATTCCAACACTTCCTTAAATCAACCAATCAATTTCCGATACTTCAAACTAGTTTCAACACATCAAACTTGTCGACAAGTATGTAAAATCGCATTATTACATGAACTTGTAGTTTTTCTGAAAACTATCGTGTAGATCTCGTTATATTTAGTGGATCTATGTATAAAATAGTTTAATCTTGTAAAAACCCCGTTTTTAGAACAAATCATCCTTTACAACTTCCCGACAACTTTTTCAAAGATTGATATTTTGTCGAATACTTCTTATTTCACAAGTGTTTATACACTTGTGGTTTGTAAAATCACATTTGTTAGTTTGTCATCCAACTTATATAAAACATGATTTTCTCGACACATGGTTCTACGAATATACCACTTGTACATACGTAGATCCGCTAGTTTTAAATACTATTTCACAAGTCAAAATACTTTTACACAAGTTCATGTTTCTCATGTGGTGGAGTTTCACCTTTTAACCCTCGTACCGATAGAAACAAGCTTATGTCAAGATCTATGATCTTAACAAAGTCGGGTTAAACGATGATAAGAGCCACCACATCGTAGATCGGGCCTCAACAATCAACATATTCAAATACTACAACATTTACACATGTTATGAGCTTTTAACCAACAATATTCGAGTTTTAGTAGACTTTATAGATTCAAAACGCATGATTCCGACTTTTAACCGTTAAAAATCATATTAACCACATTAAATACGTTCGAGAGTGAGTTTTAAACGTTATACCTCTAGCTCGGGGCTAGGGAAGAATCTAGTCGAAAATGGCGTGGATAAAAGCAAAGAAACGAGGTCCTTCAACTTCCGCTTGCTTCAAGACTCCTAGTATGTAACCCGTAAGCCTTGTGTATGATTGGAATGGAGAGATCAAAAGCCGACAATGGATGGATGGTGTGGGGTGCTCTCGGCCGAGACCTCCAAGAGAGGGAGAGAAAGAGTTTTGTTGGTGAATGTGATGTGAGAAGTCTTATGTGCAACCTTATGTATTTATAGACAAAGTGAAAATGTTTAACTCTTGGTTCATATGTCCTCTTGATTCTAGACACAATCCATTAAAATAATCACCATTGTACTCTCCTAGTTACAAGGAGGTGGAACCAGCCCAAAGGGGGGGGGTATCCGGTTGGTTTTCAATTGATTAGTTAGAGTTTAGTTACGTTAAGTAGGTTAACTTTAGGGATTAACCCCGTTAGTTGCATGATGCGTTATAAAACGGGTGTTAGGGTAATCAGGGACCCTAACTGGCTCAGAAAAAGACCAATAATATTTCTGGCAATATTTTTATGTTCCGGGTATAGTCCGGTTGTTCGGTTGGATAATAATCCGTTAAAGTGCTTAAGTAATCCTTTAAGCGTCGTAAATAATATTTTTAGCGACACAATTTATTCTGCAATGTGTCAGGAATATTTCCCCATGTTTTGGCACTTTATTAATTAGCTAGAAGCCAGTATGTTGATAAAAGTGTTGTGTTTTGTGCTTAGAGTACGTTTTAGGCACATCCAATCTCTGTATCTTATTCCTAGAGACGCAGTTTAACAACCCTTGTATCCCTACACACACTATGGGTGTAGTACAATATTTCTGGCTTATTCAGGCCTTTAGAGGCAGTGTTTGCCTGATGCTGGCTATATCAGCATGTTCAATAGGTTATCCGTTCAAGTGCTACTGTGCTACTGTGCATCATGTTTGTCACTAGAGTTCAGTAAGTAAATAATGTAGTGACGGAAATCAAAGTATGATGCAGATATGTACATGTATCAACAGTCAAGTAGCAGTTTATCAGTAATCTCAGTCAAGCACAGTAATTAAGCAACAATTAATAGTTAATTAAATCGTACGGATACCTGGTTTTGTGAGGGTTGTCACATTCTCCCCCCGTTAGAAAAATATCGTCCCGAAATTTTAAGTTCTGCTTGTAGAAGCAGAGTTCTCAGGAAATAAGTGGGGGTATTTCTCTTTCATTCGGTCTTCACGCTCCCAGGTGAATTCAGGACCATGTCTAGCATTCCAACGAACTTTGACGAGCTTGACACTGCTCCGGCGGGTCTTGTTCACTTTCCAATCCGTGACCTCAACAGGTTCTTCAACGAAGTGGAGCGTGTCATCAACATGAATTTCGTCGGTAGGAATGGCAACGTTAACTTGAGTTGGACTTCTCTTCAGATTGGATACATGAAATGTATCGTGAACATTATTCAGTTCGGCAGGTAGATTCAACTTGTATGCTACGGTCCCAATTCTTTCTAGAACCTTGAAAGGACCAATGTAGCGCGGATTCAACTTCCCACGCTTCCCAAAGCGTGCCACACCCTTCCAGGGTGATACCTTCAACAAAACCATATCCCCAACCTCAAACTCCTGAGGTTTCCTTTTCAGATCTGCGTAGGTCTTCTGACGGTCACGAGCCGCATTAATGCGATCTCGGATTTGCGCAATCTTATCTGTAGTTTCCTGAACTACATCGGGACCTACCAATTGCCTATCACCTGCGTCAGACCAACAGAGCGGTGATCTGCACTTGCGCCCATATAAAGCTTCGAACGGCGCGGCACCAATACTGGTGTGGTAGCTGTTGTTTTATGAAAACTCAACCAGGGGTAAATGCTTATCCCAGCTACCGCCTAAATCCATAACACATGCTCTCAGCATGTCCTCCAACGTCTGAATCGTCCGCTCGCTTTGACCGTCGGTCTGTGGGTGAAACGCAGTGCTCAGATTCAACTTGGAGCCAAAAGCTTCCTGGAAGGATTGCCATATCCTTGACACGAACCTTCCGTCTCTATCAGAGATAATCGAGAGTGGTACTCCATGGCGCGTAACAATCTCTCTCATGTAAATTTCAGCCAATTTGCTTGTATTATCCTTCTCGCGGATAGGTAAGAAGTGTGCTGACTTCGTTAAGCGATCCACTATCACCCAGATAGTGTCATGGCCTTTTGGCGTTCTTGGCAACTTTGTAATAAAATCCATGGAGATTTGTTCCCACTTCCACTGGGGAATTTTTGGTTGCTGCAGAAGTCCCGAAGGCTTCTGGTATTCCGCCTTAACTTTGGCGCAAGTTAAACATTTGCTCACGTAAATAGCAATATCGCCTTTCATCCTAGGCCGCCAGTAATAATCCTTAAGATCCTGGTACATCTTATCCGCTCCAGGGTGGATAGAGTACCGCGACTTGTGAGCTTCATCAAAGATAACCTCTCTTAAACCACCAAACAGAGGAACCCAAATCCTTCTCTCAAAACACAACGTTCCTTCCCTGTTTGGCACCAATATCTTCTCCATCCCACGGAGATATTCTTCCTCAAGGCTTCCCTCCTTGAGAGCTTCCTTCTGTGCTGCACGAATGCGCGAGGAAAGGTCGGTTTGAATTATCATTTCCATAGCCCTAACCCTTATGGGCTTAATTCTCTCTTTACGACTTAGGGCATCAGCGACCACATTCGCCTTCCCTGGATGATACTTGATCTCGCAGTCGTAATCGTTCAACAACTCGACCCATCGTCTTTGCCTCATGTTCAACTCCTTCTGGTTGAATATATGCTGGAGGCTCTTGTGATCTGTGAAGATTGTGCACTTCGTACCATAAAGGTAGTGTCTCCAGATCTTTAAGGCAAAAATCACTGCACCTAGTTCCAAATCGTGCGTGGTATAGTTCTTTTCATGCACCTTCAGTTGGCGTGATGCGTAGGCGATAACCTTTTGACGTTGCATCAACACACAACCCAATCCTTGACGCGATGCGTCGCAGTATACCACAAAATCATCAGTGCCTTCTGGTAGAGCTAAGATTGGCGCGTTACAAAGCTTATCTTTCAATATCTGAAACGCTTCATCCTGTTTGATTCCCCAATCAAACTTCTTATCCTTCTGCGTGAGGAGTGTCAACGGTTGAGCGATCTTTGAAAAGTTCTCGATGAACCTTCGATAATAGCCAGCCAAACCCAAGAATTGCCGAATCTCGGTTGGCGTCTTTGGCGTTTCCCAATCTTTGATCGCCTCGATCTTGGTGGGATCCACGTGGATTCCATCTCCGTTTACCACGTGCCCAAGGAATTGCACTTCCCTTAGCCAAAACTCGCACTTAGAGAACTTGGCGTACAACTGTTCTTTCTTCAGCAGCTCCAGAATGGCTCTTAAATGCTGCTCGTGCTCAGCCTTCGTCTTTGAATAAATCAAAATATCATCGATGAATACGATCACGAACTTATCCAAGTACGGCTTACAAACTCGATTCATCAGATCCATGAATACTGCAGGTGCGTTTGTCAGACCAAACGGCATAACGAGAAACTCGTAGTGTCCATATCGAGTTCTGAAGGCTGTCTTCGGGATACTCTCCTCTTGTATCCGTAGTTGATGATATCCAAATCGAAGATCGATCTTTGAGTAGAAACTTGAACCTTGAAGTTGGTCGAACAGATCATCAATTCTTGGCAAAGGATACCTATTCTTGATCGTCAGCTTGTTCAACTCTCTGTAATCAATACACATGCGGAAACTGCCGTCTTTCTTCTTTACAAACAAAACTGGAGCTCCCCAAGGCGAGAAGCTCGGTCGGATAAATCCCTTGTCTAACAACTCTTGAAGTTGTGTCGACAGTTCTTGCATCTCAGACGGAGCAAGTCTGTAGGGTGCCTTAGCCACAGACGCGGCGCCTGGAACTAAGTCGATGCGAAACTCCACTTGCCTCTGAGGCGGCAAGCCAGGCAAGTCTTCTGGAAAGACTTCTGGGTATTCCCTCACGACAGGGATGTCTTCGATCTAGGCTCAGCAGCCTTTTTATCCACAATGTGTGCCAGAAAAGCCACACATCCTTTCTGCAAACACTTCCTTGCTTTCAGGCAGCTAATCATCCTCAACGGCGTCTCACGCTTCTCCCCATGAACAACAATGGTCTCACCATCATTGGTCGGAATACGAATTATCTTCTCGTGACAAACTATCTCTGCTTTTTAACTCGATAACCAATCCATCCCTACTACCACGTCGAAGCTTCCCAACTGGACTGGTAGTAGATCCAGAGCGAACTCACGCTCTCCCAATTCGATTACGCAACCTCGAATCACTTCATTGGCTTCTACCAACTTCCCATTTGCTAATTCGATCGAGTACGGAATATCTAACTTACTAGCGGCTAAACCAAGCATATTCTTAAATTCTAACGACACGAAGCTATAATCGGCGCCAGTATCAAATAAAACGGATGCATAGCGTTGGTTTACAGGGAACGTACCAGTGACAACATTGGGATCCTGGCGCGCTTCCCTGGCTTCCATGTTAAAAACTCTTCCGCGTGCCTGGGTTAATTCTGGGCAATTCCTTTTGTAATGCCCTTGATCTCCGCAATTAAAACGTCCGGGCCTCTGCCCGTTTCCACCATTGTTTCCAGCTTGATGGTTTCCCTGGTTCCGATTCATGGCGCCCGCTTGGTTAGCATGATTGGCACGGTTTCCATCACCTCCCTGGTTTCCTTGTGGGCGGTTCCCAGCACCACCACGGTTGTTCCTATTCCCATATCCTCCTTGGCCTCCCCGGCCAGCATTAGCCCAACAAGAGTCCTTTGAATGACCAGTCTTCCCACACGATTCACAAACTTTTGGCCCGCATCGGCCAGAGTGATGGCGTTGGCATGAACTACACTTGGGATGAGCACCCATATATCCTTTACCTTTCTTCCTACCACCAGCTGAATCTTGAGCCGGCACATTCGATTCCCCTTTCTTAACCACCATCCCGGTGCCTTGCTTGAAATTCGAAAACTTCCTCTTGTTTCCTCCAGATGACTCCACATGAGTCTCCTTTTTCTTGGGCTCAGTTTCATCAAACTTGTTCAACCGAATTGCCTCTTCGGTGAGAGCCACACTCAAATCAATGGCTTCTGTGATAGTTGCAGGTTTGGAGGAAGTCACCATGCTGATTATTTGAGGAGCCAATCCCCAAATGAAGCGTTCAATCCTCTTGAACTCAGGCGTAACCATGTAGGGTACCACATGCGACAAATCGTGGAACCTCTGAACATACTCGGCTATCTTAGAACCTTCCATTTTTAGATGCCAAAACTCGGTCTCCAATCTCTGAATTTCAGCGCGAGAACAGTACTTTTTGCGCATGAGTTCTTTCAACTCAGTCCAGGTCAGTGCGTAAGCCGCAGCTTTGCCAAGGGTCTGGACCTGTAGATTCCACCAGGATAGGGCTCCATCCACAAATAGCCCTGAGATGTAAGTGACTTGTTGATCCAGCGCGCATTTGCTCATGCGAAGTACGGACTCGGTTTTCTCAGCCCAGCGGACGAAAGCAACAGCACCCCCTGTGCCATCAAAGTTTATGGGCTTGCAGTCCAAGAATTGTTTGTAAGTACACCCATGCGGTGGATTGTTGTTGTTGCCCGTGTTGCCGGAGTTGCTTCCACTCATTCCTCCTTGAGAGGCAGCATATTGAGCAATAGCAGCAGCAATGACTTGCTGTAGTTCGTCCTGAGTAGTAGGCATTGGCTGAGGTTGACGTCTTGGCGCCATCTTCTAAAGATGTGTACGTTGGTCAGGCCATAGTAAACATACGAATATAGTAATAGTAATAGTACATAACATCTCATGTTATCAATATACACACAACATCCCATGTCCCAACATCCCATGTCACAAGTATTATATACACAACATCCCATGTCCCAACATCCCATGTCACAAGTATTATATACACAACATCCCATGTCCCAACATCCCATGTCACAAAAATATAAATAACAAACCAAGTGCATCAGATATGGTGAGAATACCGCGATTGCTACATATATCGAGACCATAATGTAGTAAGTGTGGCATACAACCATCAATCAAATAGGGGCTACATCACCCCCGTACAAAACTATATCATATCAGTATCACATACATCAGGTACATCAAATAAGTATCAACAAAAGTCAGTAACATCAGGTGGTCTCCAAAAGGCTGTGCAGTCACAATCGTTGTCGTCTCACCAACGTCTACCTCTATAGCACCGATGAGCTCTATGCGGATGGGGGTGGAGGAGGGGGAAAGTGAGTGTAGAGTAAGCGGCGTAGATGAAGCCAGTCCTCCTCCATCGCCTGCTGAGTGTGAATAACAGAAGCGATCCGCTGCTCCAAAGTCAGAAGTCGGGCAGCGAAGTCCGGGGGTAATGATCGAAACGGCTGAAAAGGTGAAGATGTCTGACCATGACATGATAGCTGAGCTCTCTCGAGCTCCTGGAGTCGCTGCGTATGGGACTCATGCTGATGGACAAAGGACATCAAGACGTCCTCTATGGTGTGCCCCATATGGAATGGATGATATGGATCAGTGGGTGGCATCAGAGAGGAAGATGACCAAAGCAGTGGCGTGCTGGTGGGATCGAATGGTGCTGCATGAACAGGTGAAACAGAAGATGGAACAGATGTCATCTGGGGCACGAAAGGAATAGACATCGGTATGTGCCCAAAAGGGTGGGCTGAAGAGCCCTCTCCAGGCCTCGCTGGAGGTATAATATGAGGGATCGGAAAGGTGAAATCATCGGATCGTGTCACAGGGATCTGAAATGAGAAATCAGCATGATGTGCATCAGTGTGATGTGGGGGAAACGGTGGAACATCCTCGTCAGCAGGTATCCCACCGTGCTGAGCGTTCTCATCGGGTGGATCCACGTGAACAGCAAACAGAGCGTGCCCAGGCACGAGGGGAACAAGATCAAATGGAGCAATGACAGGGTCAACTGGTGCAACATGCTCAACTGGGTGGTCAACAGGGATATCAGCAATCAAAGGGGGATCAACAAAAGGTGGATCAACAACAGGATCATCAGCTATAACATGATCGTCAACAATCAAAGGAATGTCCACAAGATGGTCACCAACAGGTGGGTCTGCTAATATGGTCTCATCAGGAACGCCGGCATGTACCAGGTCATGCTCATGCACAGGATCTAGAGCAACTGCCTGCTCTGGGGCCAAGGCAGGCTCTGGGCCATCAAAAGCCATGTCAAAATCAAACTCTGGATAAAAGGGATCGATAGGATCAACGGGATCAACAGGGTCCTCCATATGCTGGTCCATAGGAATATACTCAATGTCGTGGTCAGGATCAAATCCTGGAGGAAAAACGGGATCAGAATCCTCAATGTCGTCGTGCTCGAACACAAAGCTCGGAATGGGTGCGGCAGAAGATGCCTGATCGGGGTCCGAGTCGTGTACAAAATGTTGCGTGCTCACCTCGTGAGACGGTGCAGATGCCACAGACTCAAAGGAGTCTGGGACGGGTGAATGGGCGGGCGAGTCCTCAACAGGAGCACCAGCGATCATCAAAAGATCGCCAGCGGGAAGAGGGGCTGCATCAGGAATCTCATCCTCAAAAGGCTCGTCCTCAAAGAGATCAACATCGCCATCAGCCTCGGCGTCGGGTAGCAAGTCGTATGCTGGATATGAAGCAAGGGGTATGGGAGCTGGAATCGCTACCAAGGGAAGATACTCAGCAGGTGGGTCATCGATAAGCTCATCAGCGCCATCGGGCAGAGCGAAGGGCTGGAAGTCATCATCATCGGTGCTGGTGAAGTCGGAGGTATGCACCTCGTGCTCTGAAGATACAATGTCGTCTGATACTATGGGTAAAGGTCCGGTGGTATCTGAATCACCCGTGGCTGGTGAGTCCATGGGTCTGTAACATAAACACAAACATGCACAAAGATCAGTAAATCAGGTAATCACACAAGTTACCAAGTAATAATCACATAATCCTCCTAGTCCCACTAGCCTCCCAGCCTCCCAGACTGTCCTTCCTAGTCCCACTAGCCAACTTTCCCAGCCTCCCAGACTGACTCCCTAGTCCCACTAGCAAACTTTCCCAGCCTCCCAAGACTGACTCCCTAGTCCCACTAGACAACTACCTCGATCCATTAGATCGAGCCTCGGCCTCCCAGACCGAGCCTCAGTCTCCCAGACCGAGCCAAAAAAAATAATAAATAAAATATGCTCAACATTTGTTTATAAAAACGTTTTGGATCTGGACTTAAGTGGTATGCAGTAAAAATGTTTTCGTGAGAGCCCTAGTGATCATAGTCTAGACTCAAGAAGGAATCCTAGTTCGCTATGATCAGAGCTCAGATACCAAGCTGTCACACCCTGGCTTTGCGGAAGCGTGGTTAATTTGGTGTGACTTCTTATTACCATAGCTTAACCATAACAAAGCTATATCAATTAAAAATATGCAAGATCATCCATTAAAATAAAAATATCGAAACATTGTCTTCACGGGTTAACACCCAACAACCATAAACTTGTCTAAACATTACAAACCCCAAACATAACATAAACATGATTCAAGGACTGTGACTTGTCCAGGAAAGAGTCACATTCCCCGAACCCTGGATGACCCTGGTGACTTATGCAGCGGAAAACATGCCATACCGTGCCAGATCTTTAATTCCCTGAAATACATGTAAGTTGAAAAATCAACAATAATGTTGAGCGAGTTCATGTGAAAGTGAGTAAATAAACCTTTGTATTTATCAAAACCCTGGTATGTAGCAAATAAGGAAAAAGAGATCACCAATGGGTTGCAAATCCATTGATATGTGTGAAGTGCAAGTAGGAAGACTCAAACCTAGCGGATTTCGCGTCGGGCACAAAGTCACCCCAAGGTCCGTTATGCTGGACCTGGAGTTGGGCTCGCTACACCCAGATAGATCTACCGCTTACGTCCCTCGGTCCTACCATGAGGATTAATGGCCTCCAGTTCCCGCCTACCCACTCACATGATCTAAGTAATAACCCTCCTTACGCTAACCATACCATGTATCAAGTATTTCATAATCATAGTAACATGTATTTCACCCCCGCAGTTTATAAAACTGAAAAGAGTTAAGAGAAAAGGGGGACATGAACTCACAGTCAGTGCGTCGCTAAATCAAGCACTCCAAATGTCCGAAAGCTGTGCAACGACCTACATGTGCTAATTCTATTAGACGGATGGCCGTGCTTTAGCTTTATAGTCTAATTTTCGGGAAACAGTTAGACAACTGTTCCTTGTATATATTTGGTAGTTAATCTCCTTCCCAAGGATGGGGGAATTAATACATGCGCGTTTATAATATTAAGTCTCACTTAATATATTTTTACTTCTCATTCCAAAATATAAATATCTTTCTCAAAAATATTATATTTTCTCTTCACTTAAAACTTTCCAAAATAATACGTTGACAAAATACGAATTTATGAATATTTCCGTATAAAGCGTAAGTTACGTTTTGGCGATTTAGTGGTAATAGTAATTACCGTTGTAACTTATTTGTTTGTCGTGTAAGCGTTTGCATTATTTTGGGTTCGTCAAAGTTTGTAAATATTATTTTTACTCTAAAAATAATATTTATATATTTTCACAAAATAATCATAAACGGCGTGGTGAAAAATATATTTATCGAATAAATATTTATCACGTTTAGTTTTTGTGAAAATCCCACCTCCGATTATTTAATAAATAAAGTCTTGGCGAAATGTATTTTGAAAACATTTCAAAATAGTTTAACACTTGCAAATAATTCTAAGTGTTAGATTTTAGAAAAAATTCGCCAGAGTTTCCCCTGTAACTGGAGGTGGCCACGCTTTCAAGCGTATCATTTTCTTTTACAAAATCATTCCAACACTTCCTTAAATCAACCAATCAATTTCCGATACTTCAAACTAGTTTCAACACATCAAACTTGTCGACAAGTATGTAAAATCGCATTATTACATGAACTTATAGTTTTTCTGAAAACTATCGTGTAGATCTCGTTATATTTAGTGGATCTATGTATAAAATAGTTTAATCTTGTAAAAACCCCGTTTTTAGAACAAATCATCCTTTACAACTTCCCGACAACTTTTTCAAAGATTGATATTTTGTCGAATACTTCTTATTTCACCAGTGTTTATACACTTGTGGTTTGTAAAATCACATTTGTTAGTTTGTCATCCAACTTATATAAAACATGATTTTTTCGACACTTGGTTCTACGAATATACCACTTGTACATACGTAGATCCGCTAGTTTTAAATACTATTTCACAAGTCAAAATACTTTTACACAAGTTCATGTTTCTCGTGTGGTGGAGTTTCACCTTTTAACCCTCGTACCGATAGAAACAAGCTTATGTCAAGATCTATGATCTTAACAAAGTCGGGTTAAACGATGATAAGAGCCACCACATCGTAGATCGGGCCTCAACAATCAATGTATTCAAATACTACAACATTTACACATGTTATGAGCTTTTAACCAACAATATTCGAGTTTTAGTAGACTTTATAGATTCAAAACGCATGATTCCGACTTTTAACCGTTAAAAATCATATTAACCACATTAAATACGTTCGAGAGTGAGTTTTAAACGTTATACCTCTAGCTCGGGGCTAGGGAAGAATCTAGTCGAAAATGGCATGGATAAAAGCAAAGAAACGAGGTCCTTCAACTTCCGCTTGCTTCAAGACTCCTAGTATGTAACCCGTAAGCCTTGTGTATGATTGGAATGGAGAGATCAAAAGCCGACAATGGATGGATGGTGTGGGGTGCTCTCGGCCGAGACCTCCAAGAGAGGGAGAGAAAGAGTTTTATTGGTGAATGTGATGTGAGAAGTCTTATGTGCAACCTTATGTATTTATAGACAAAGTGAAAATGTTTAACTCTTGGTTCATATGTCCTCTTGATTCTAGACACAATCCATTAAAATAATCACCATTGTACTCTCCTAGTTACAAGGAGGTGGAACCGGCCCAAGGGGGGGGGGGGTATCCGGTTGGTTTTCAATTGATTAGTTAGAGTTTAGTTACGTTAAGTAGGTTAACTTTAGGGATTAACCCCGTTAGTTGCATGATGCGTTATAAAACGGGTGTTAGGGTAATCAGGGACCCTAACTGGCTCAGAAAAAGACCAATAATATTTCTGGCAATATTTTTATGTTCCGGGTATAGTCCGGTTGTTCGGTTGGATAGTAATCCGTTAAAGTGCTTAAGTAATCCTTTAAGCGTCGTAAATAATATTTTTAGCGACACAATTTATTCTGCAAAGTGTCAGGAATATTTCCCCATGTTTTGGCACTTTATTAATTAGCTAGAAGCTAGTATGTTGATAAAAGTGTTGTGTTTTGTGCTTAGAGTACGTTTTAGGCACATCCAATCTCTGTATCTTATTCCTAGAGACGCAGTTTAACAACCCTTGTATCCCTACACACACTATGGGTGTAGTAAAATATTTCTGGCTTATTCAGGCCTTTAGAGGCAGTGTTTGCCTGATGCTGGCTATATCAGCATGTTCAATAGGTTATCCGTTCAAGTGCTACTGTGCTACTGTGCATCATGTTTGTCACTAGAGTTCAGTAAGTAAATAATGTAGTGACGGAAATCAAAGTATGATGCAGATATGTACATGTATCAACAGTCAAGTAGCAGTTTATCAGTAATCTCAGTCAAGCACAGTAATTAAGCAACAATTAATAGTTAATTAAATCGTACGGATACCTGGTTTTGTGAGGGTTGTCACAAAATGTCTTTTCTATTGATATAACAGCTTTTTACAGCGAGTCGACACTTCGGCAGCAGTTCGGTACTCAAGCCGGAAAGTTACAAATGACTAGGCACAACACATATATATAGGTGAGCTAATTTCGCACGAACCTGCACAAGCGAAATCAGTTTCATGGGAAATCTGATTTTGTGCGGAATCACTTCTTGATTTCGTACGAAATTACCAAAAGTTAATTTCATGCGAAATTAACTTCAAACCCATATTTGACATTTTTCTCGTACAGCGTGCCCTAATCTATCTATACAAATACAAGACTCGATACAAGACGAAGTCGACAGACGTATGCACCAACAGCATGTCTCAACAACATATCAATATTCTATAAAATTATTGTATTTTAAAATTATAACTGAAAATACATATTAAAAATGAATTATCTTAAAAAACAAAAAATAAATAAAAACCTAAAAATAGAATAATAAAATTAAAAAAAACTTCAAACATAAAAAAAATCGAAATTTTTTTAATATTGTTTTTAACTAGTTTTTAAGACTCTCTGTTGCGGCGAAACCATAAAACCGGGCAAAAAATAGACGTAAAAATGTTATACTCCACACGCGCATTAATAGTATTTACTCGCCAATTTTACACCGAATTGTTAAACATTATCTTGTGGTGGGAATTCAGTCATTATCGGTTCCCATTATCAGGGTATACATACCATACTGTACTCAGTATAGCAAGCAAAAGAGAAACGTACAAAATAATAATAATAATTGATGTTTTTTAGTTCGTTATGGTATTAGTATGCTACTAACACTCCATAAATTAATATTTGTTTTCATCATCATATTGATATTAATGGTCAAAACATAAGAGAAATGTATAACTGCAATATCACAAAATTGTATTTAGTTAAATAAAAAAATAAAACTTTGAAAGTTAATAATTTATAATCTAAGAATTTAGTTTATAAAAACCGTTATGTAAATAACTAAGTTATAAAATTTCTAAACATAAGTTGTACTTTTATCATTAGAACATTCATATTCAAACAATCTATTATGATTTTACTAAATAAATTAGACCAAAATTATTTGTATAAAGCTATATTGATTATAAAATATTAGCTTATATAATAATACATTAGAAACATCAAACCTAAAATAAAAAAGAAAAAAAAAAGAAGTGTGGACATGTTCTAAGACTATCACCATTGGTGACTTTCTTACAATCTAGGTTGTCCAAATAAATTAAAGAAAAACAAAAATTCTATTTTTCTCCACAACCTGGTTAGCCAAACTGTCACACCCTGACTTTTGCGGAAGCGTATGATGTGTGATTGGTTTAATATCATTGCATTCAATCGTAATAAACAACTACATGACCAAAACGATGTTCATCCATTCATAAAATTTGAGTATTACAAACCCTTGTTATTCAAGTTTTAAAACACAACCTTCGACTCGGTTACAAACCAACAAAAGTGGATGACATCTAAACTTGAAGTCTACTTCTAGAAACAACACCCGCGCCCAAGATCCATCCTGTTACCTGAAATACATGTAATTTTGGAAAACATCAACAAAAGTTGAGCGAGTTCATGCGTTTTGTATGAGTATTGTAATCTTGTAAATCTTTGAGAGACACCTTTGTAAACAGGTATGAAAAGCGTGTATGAACATGAATGTTTTACAAGGACTTTAAGGCATGTGAGGACATAGGAAGCCATCGTAATGAGTAGGCTTATACCCTTGTCGATTTTCCTCGACTGTGTCGATTAACCTCGACTGTGTCAATTTACCTTGACTATGTCAATTTCCCTTGACTATGTCGATTACCCTAGACGGTGTTGATTACCCTCGACCTTGTCGAATAACCTCGACCGTGTCAATTAACCTCGACTGTGTCGATTAACCTCGACTGGGACTCCAAAGAACTACTTGGTACTAGTTGTGACCATGAGTGGGATTTGGCCGTACCCGTTAGATCTAACCCTCGTCCCTAATTAAGTATTAATGGCATTTCAATATCTAGTCTAAGCTCACATGATCTAGTATTTCATAGGCATTTCATATCGTTTAAGCATTCGTACATGTATTCCACCCCCGAGAGTTATAAAACCAAAAACAGTTAAAGAAAAAGGGGAGCATGAACTCACAGTTTTGCGTCTTGAGTACTCGTAACTCAAATCTCGTCAGCAAACACGACTACCAACAATGTGCTAGGGTCTATTAGACGAGCGGGTCGTGCCTTGCCTTAGTATTCATGTTTTGAGTTACGTTTCCTTTATGTCTTTAACATTATCCAAAGTTATAATACTTCTCAAGTATTTATTCTCGTATTTCCTTCCCAATGATGGGAGTATTTCATACATGTATTTTCGTATTCTTGTATTTGTAGTTCCCGAAATAATATATTTTCAAGTTTCACTTAGAAAATATATATAGTCTTGGTTTGTCCAAAACTAATGTATTGTCAAGAAAATATATATTTTTCTCAAAATCATATATCTTCTAAATATTCTAGAAAATATATTTTTACTTCCAAAAATAATATGTTTTCCTCCTTGTCAAAATATGATATAACTTCGTAATATGTTCAAAAATCATACTTTCCACTCTTGTATCCAAAATAATACTTACCAAAAATATATTGTAACGGTATTTCCCGGAATATTTCGTAAGTTGCGTTTTATCGTTCGGCTTCACAATATTAAGTGTGTAACTTAAATATTTATTCCTTGTGATTTTTGGTATTATTTTGGAGTTGTAAATTCTTGGTATTTGTAAGTTATATTATTTTATCCTAAAATAATATAACTACTCCACAAAGTATACAAATATTCACACGAGTGTCTTTGGTATAAAATATATATTCTAAATATATATATTTATCCATTTTTATGGCAAAATTTATATGGGAAAACCAAAGTTAAAACACACTTGTAAATACTTGTTAAAAAAATATTTCTTTAAGTGTTTGCATTTTTAGAAAATTTCGCCATAGTTTCCTTTGGAAAATGGAGGTGTCAATGCTATTTAGCATATCATTTTCTTTTCAAAATCACACACAATGATCAACAATCAATCCCTAAACATCTTGCACTTACCAAGTGCAAAAACTATTTAATTTACATAGTATCTGAACTTGATCTTTCACAAAAATGCGTAGTAACTTGGTAAAGTGTTTAGTAGCCTTAGTTACCCTCCAAAATTTATTTACTTCTTGGTAAACTTCATTCTTTGAAGTTTTAGATGTTTACAACTTGTAACATATTTTACAAAAATGTTTCTTTCTTAATCCTTCTTGTTTCTCTAGTGTTTCTACACTTATTTCATCACCAAAAATAGTGTAAGTTTAATAAAAGCCATGATCTTTCAAAAATCACATTTTGAACTTGGTTTCCTTGGAAAATCATTCATAAATCTTGGATCTACAAGTTTACTAGTTCACTTTGTTTATTATTTTACAAGAAATCATTTCATTCATCAAGTTCATGTGTTCACAAGAAGATGATCATCATATGTTGTTACATAATCATCCTCCCACTTGCTAGATTATGTGTTTAATCACCATCTAGCAAGCTTCATGTGATGATTAACATCATCATCTCAAGAAATCAACAAGTAAGCATTATACATTCACTAAACAACATCTTTTCATTCATATATCAGCTTATGTAAGCTTTATGTTCAAGATTCAAGTTTAAGTCTTTTAGTGTTCTTATGATTTTCAACATAACATATCCTTTTAACCATTAAAAATGGAAGTAAACAAGAGTTAAAAAGAATCTTACTACTAGCTTTAAGCTAGGGAAGAAACAAGATGAAAATGGAGTGGATAAAAGCTAATGATGTAGGTCCTTGACAATCCATATGCACCAAGCTTCGTTAGTGACCTTCTTACACCTCAAGATATCCTTCAAATGGATGGAACAAGCTTGATGATGGTGGTGGTGTGTGGGAGGAGGTCGGCCGAGAGGTGAGGGAGAGAGTATGAGGGAGGTGTTGGTGATGAGAATGAAAGATGAAGTGGTTTACTTATAATCACAAACTCTAAAGTCCAAAGGTTAATATGTTTCACATAGTACTAGCAATATCTTATCAAATCCAATGAAAGATCCTTAAAAGCTTTAGGAAGGATTATGTAATCTTTGAGGGTGGGGGCCACTTGGGCCGTAAATCATATGGGGGAGGGAGGTTTAGTGTAAGTTTTGATGGTAAGTAGGTAATTTGTTGGAAGTTAAGGGTAAAGTCTAGTGTTTAATGTGTAGGATGTATTATGTAGTATGTTAAGGTGTTCGGGAATCATAACTAGCTCAGAAAAAGTAAAACAATGCTTCTAGCAATATTTTAGTATTCCGGGTAATGTCCGGTTGTTCGGTTAGATACTGGTTCGTTAAAGTGTCAAGTTATTCTGTTTAGTGATTTTTAAGTACCCTTTTGTGACACTTTTAATTCCCGACACTTAGGAAAGCATACAGGACCATTTTGTCCTATTTTTGCATGTTACTAGCATGTTAAAATGTTGATTTTTGCTGATAATTGCAGAATTCTGCTCTTTGAGTGGGTTTTAGGCACTTTTCGGCACTTAAACTATCACCTAGTGACGCAGTTTTATGGTCATTACTTCCCTCAACACTATACTAGTGTATCACTTGGTCTCTGGCTCATACTGGCCTCAAAATATTATATGTCTATGTACTGAACTTCGTCAGCATTTTCAGTTTGTCTGGTAATGGTGCCAATTCTGTTATGTGCATTATTAGAACTATATCGTGTTGCATGTAGCAACGAATAAAGTCTTGTAACATGAAATGCCATTGTATGAATATAACAGTAATCAGAAATTCATTTTTCTTGTAAACTAGATCATGCACGGTTATTAAAGCACAGATTACTGTTCAATTAGTGTACGGAATGTACGGAATGTACGGAAAAGTGACAGTTGCCACAGTCTCCCCCTGTTAAAAGAATTTCGTCCCGAAATTCAAGCGATGCCATCGGTCGTAGGGGAGTTGTGATTCAAATATGGCCGCTTAGATTCATGATTTATCTTTATGTTCCCATGTACTCTGGGTCATTATATGAATTCTATCGTACTCAAGTAATTCAATTACGTCTTTTTTGTGTCTTGTGGACTCTTAGTCCGTAACCTTAACAGGTTCTATAGTAATTTTGTCGTTTTGTCATTGACGTGAATCTTATTTGTGGGAACAACTACTGTTCCTTGAGTCAGACTCCTCTAAAGACTAGACACATGGAATGTGTCGCGATCAATACTAATCTTTTCCTGGAAGTTTTAACTTGTGAGCAATGGTTCCGATCCCTACATCGGGGGTCCAACGTTTACGTTTTCCAAATCACACCACGCCTTCTCTAGGCGAGGCCCCCATTAAAGCCATACTTCTTATTTCAAATTCCTACGACTTCTGCCGCTCATCAGTGCAATCTTTCTGTATTTCGCGGCTGTCCCGATATTGTGACAACTCGTGTTTTAGAACCTCCTTGCTATGCTTTGATGTACTTGTTTGAACAATACGTGACCAGTTAATGTACTTGGTTTCTACTGAATGTTACGTTTATCATGCTATGTGTTATATGTGCTATGTGAATATATGTATATATACTAAACCGTGGTCGCACAACACTAACTTAGCTGAACAAAATCTGACCGACCGCACAACACCCTCCTTGGGTCGCATAATTCCACACGGCCACACATGATTGTACTCAGCCCAAATACAACTCAACGGAAGCCCAAGCCGGGCCCGACCCTTATAACCCTCGAATAACATGTAACTCTCATTATCTTCACAATACAAGATAAAAACTCAAAACCCTAAGCTCTCTCCTTCATCTCTTGGAAACTCGACGGCAGCCCTTCCCACTCGAAGCCCTTCCCGTCGATCTAATCAACCTATTCGAACATCACGGTTAGTGTCTCGCTATTATTTGTTTGATAGATGATGTTGTGGTTGCTTTGATTGTATGTGACTACACTAGGGTTGTTCATGCTAGTAAACATGATTTGAAACTATGCACTTGATTTCGGTTATATGTATATATGATGAATTAATCGGCTGTGATATGGTTGAACTCGGATAATATGCATAAATTCTAGGGTTTAATCCGATTGAATGTTGATGGGTAAATTATTGTTCATGCTTTGTTCGATTAGGGTTCATGAGAAATCGTATGGAATATGCTTGTTTTGATCGATTATTGTTCATGTTAGAAACTGTAATTGTTGATTGATTAAATTTCAGTTATGGAAACTGTTATAATTGGTCAAAACGAATTGATTGAAATCAGTAACTGATTGCATGAATTACGGAATTTGTTAAAGGGTCGCACAAGTCTCTTGATCGCACAAGAGGTTCCGGTCGTACAAGGGAATCGCACAAGCTAGTTAAACTAGGGTACATTGACTAAAGCATCTTGTATGACCTCACTAAGCACAGTCGCACAACATCTTGTGGATCGCACAAGATTGTGCTGATCGCACAAGATGTTGGGCCGCCCAACGTAATTTATTATGATAAGCAGTTGGGCCGATCAGCCCAAATCCAATCGCACAAGTCTAACCGGGACGCACAAGGCCAATGCTTGTTATTAATTGGGCCGAAGGTTCAATGGACTTCAATTCTGAATCGCACAAGATGATTGGGCTAGCACAAGCTCAACGGCCCAATCATCTGAGTCGCACAAGTTCAAGAATGTTATGCTTTGACTGTTAACGTGAAAATACATGTTTGCCATGACCAATACGTGTTCGTAACCCGTTAGTATGTGTAAACTTATGTGCATTACTTAAAACCAAAAACCTGACTTGTATGGTAACCATGTTAGGACGTGGTTGACCACTTATAACTCAAGTAACCTTTCTGGGTATCTGCCGAGCAAACCAAGGTGAGTTCACACTCTTACTAAGGCATGGGATTCCCGGGTAGGGAATGGGATAGATTGACTGATTGTACTTACATGGTTATGGGAATTACGTACTAATGACCCCATCTGGGCAAGGTCACTTATAGATACTGCTAGACTAGTGATACATGGGGAAGCCCCCACTACTCTTCGCACACATGCCTGTAATGGCCGCGATACTGATACTGATCTTCGCACACATGCCTGGAATGGCCGCGATACTAATACTAAACTTCGCACACATGCCTGGAGGGCCGCGATACAAATAAAACTAGACTACAATATATGGGAAACCCCCACTAATCTTCACAAACATGCCTGGAGGGCCGCGATGTAATTATATACGATACATGGATTACTAAACAAATGAACGTTTTGCGAAATGAACACTATTACTAAACAATCCACTGTGAACTCGCTCAACTAGTTGTTGACTCTCTGTTACATGCCTTGCAGGTCGTTAGGTACACTTGGAGCTTGTACTGGGAGGCGCGGTCGTTGTGGACAAGGATTGTGAATTGCTTTGATTAAACATTATGACATTTCATACTCATACTTATGTTGGGTTTATTTTTATGCTTCCACTAAACATTGACATTATACTTATGTTTGGAACACCTTTCATATTGGGTTGGTTGAATTACATTTACATTTACTTATTACTTATATGTTCAATATGATTGGTGGCTTGATCCTGGTCATGTCACGCCCCCATGCGGTGATACTCCGCGTGTGGATTTTGGGGGTGTGACAGATTGGTATCAGAGCCATTGGTTATAGAGAACTTGGTTTTAATATGGGGAAAAACGTTTTTATTAAAACCAGACTATAACCAGTATATTGCTCAACGATCCACAACGACGCTTCGCTCCACGTGCAAGACTCAACATACTAGGTACTACTATTCATGTTTACATTGTCTACTTGCTAGATTACATAGAACTTTGCTCGTGGTATGCTTAGATTACATTGCCTACAATTTGTTGTTGCTTGAGAACACTTGTGTGCTTACTCTCTTCTGTCATCGCACTTTTCGTGAACCCCTCTCACTTATGTTCCCTTTGATATGAAGATCATGAGTGGATGCGTTAACATGACTCAAGCCCAGTTGATGGCTCTGATTAACGAACAAGTTGCTGCGGCACTTGCAGCCGCACAAGCAGGAGGCCAACACGCTCAGCCACATGTGTGCACTTTCAAGAATTTCATGGACTGTCGTCCTAGCACATTCAGTGGCACGGAGGGAGCAGTTGGACTCCTCCATTGGTTTGAAAAGCTCGAGTCCGTTTTTGAGATGTGTGAATGCCATGAGGCTCGCAGGGTGAAGTACACCACTGGCACACTGGAAGGAATCGCGCTGACTTGGTGGAATGCGCAAGTTCAACTTTTAGGGTTGGCGGCTGCTAACGCCACCCCTTGGAATGATTTCAAAGAGCTGATTAAACAGGAATACTGCACACGTGACGACATCCACAAGTTAGAGGTGGAGTTCTTTCATTTGAAGATGACTGGGTCGGAAATTGAGGCATATACTAAAAGGTCAAACGAGCTGGCCGTTTTGTGTCCAACCATGGTGGACCCTCCTATTAGACGTATCGAGTTGTATCTCAAAGGGCTGGCACCAGAAATTCAAAGCCACGTGACATCGGCCAACCATAATAATATCCAGGATGTTCAACGTCTTGCTCATCGCCTCACAGATCAGGCAGTGGAACAGAACAGGCTGCCTAAACGTATCAGTGCTACCGATGCTACTACATCCGCTACTCCCAGTGACAACAAGCGGAAATGGGATGGGGATTCCAGCAAACGTTCAACTACAACTCAGTCTCAGGTTCAACAGCGAAGGACTGATAAATACCAAATCCCTGGTCAGCAGTCTTCGGGTAACCAGAGACAGGGTGGATATCGAGGAAACCTCCCAAGGTGCAATACCTGCAACAAGCACCACAACGGCCAGTGCAACAAAGGTCGTTGTCAGCGGTGCCTCAAGATGGGTCACGAAGCTAAAGATTGCAGGAGCTCACGACCTGCCAATCAGAATCAACAACAACAACCACATGCTCCACGAAACCAGCAGCAGTAACAACAGCGTGGCAACAGAGGATGCTATCAATGTGGTGCTGAAGGCCACTTCAAACGTGACTGTCCCCAGTTGAACCAGAACCAGAACAACAACAATAACAATAATCAGGGCAATGGGAACAACAACGGGGGAAACAATAATGGCAACGATGCTAGAGGTCGTGTGTTTGTGCTGGGGCAGGGTGACGCAAGGAATGATCCTAACGTGGTTATGGGTAAGTTTCTTCTCGACGACTTTTATGTTACTGTTTTATTTGATTTTGGAGCGGATAGCAGTTACGTGTCTCTAAAACTTAGTCAAATGTTAAAACGTACACCAACACCCTTAAACACCAAACATGTCGTAGACTTAGCCAACGGTAAAAGTCTAGAGGCCACACACGTAGTTCAGGGTTGTAATCTTATCCCCGCTGGTCAGACTTTCTCTATCGATCTCATTCCTACAGCTCTGGGTAGTTTCGACATCGTCATTGGTATGGATTGGTTGTCCCAACAGCAAACAGAGATCTTATGCAAGGAGAAGATTCTTCGTATTCCCCTTTCTAGTAAGGAACCTCTTAAAGTTCAAGGCGACAAGAGTGGTGTCGTGGTTGGCATCATCTCCTTCCTGAAGGCCCAGAAATGTTTACGAAAGGGTCACACTGCCATTTTGGCACTTGTTACAGACGCATCAACGAAAGAGAAGAGATTAGAGGATATCCCGGTTGTACGTGATTTCGCTCAAGTGTTTCCTAAAGACTTACCTGGTCTACCGCCCCACCGCCAGGTCGAATTCCAGATTGAACTAGCTTCTGGAGCAGCTCCAATAGCTCGCGCACCGTATCGTTTAGCTCCAACTGAACTGGAAGAACTATCTAAGCAACTGCAAGAACTCTTGGATAAGGGTTTTATCCGTCCTAGCTCTTCGCCCTGGGGAGCTCCAGTATTGTTTGTAAAGAAGAAAGATGGAACTTTCAGGATGTGCATAGATTACCGCGAACTAAACAAGGTGACAGTGAAGAACCGCTACCCTCTGCCACGTATTGATGACTTATTCGACCAGCTGCAAGGGTCGAGCTACTACTCAAAGATTGACCTGAGGTCAGGTTACCATCAGCTGAGAGTCCGGGATGAGGACGTCTCTAAGACAGCATTTAGAACTCGCTACGGCCACTACGAGTTTCTAGTCATGCCATTCGGATTAACAAACGCACCTGCAGTTTTCATGGATCTAATGAACAGAGTGTGCAAGCCTTACCTGGACAAGTTTGTGATTGTCTTCATCGACGACATCCTGATCTACTCTAAGAGTCAGGAGGAACACGAGCAGCATTTACGACTTATCTTGGAACTTCTTTGAAAGGAACAACTGTACGCCAAGTTTTCAAAATGCGACTTCTGGCTTCGTGAAGTCCACTTTTTGGGCCATGTGGTAAACAAGGATGGGATTCATGTTGATCCATCTAAGGTAGATTCGATCAGAAGCTGGCCTGCGCCTCGTACACCAACGGAAATACGCCAATTCTTGGGTTTGGTGGGTTATTACAGACGGTTTATCAAAGACTTCTCAAAGATTGCACAGCCGCTTACATTACTGACACAGAAAGGTATTACTTATCGTTGGGGTAGTACACAGGAAACAGCTTTCCAACACTAAAGGATAGACTATGCAGTGCACCTATTCTCTCATTGCCAGAGGGCACAGACGATTTTGTCGTCTACTGCGACGCATCAATTCAGGGTCTTGGTTGTGTATTGATGCAAAGGGATAAAGTCATTGCCTACGCCTCACGGCAACTTAAAGTTCACGAGCGGAACTACACTACACATGATTTAGAGCTGGATGCGGTTGTTTTCGCGCTCAAGATATGGCGACACTACCTGTACGGTACCAAGTGCACTATTTACACCGATCACAGGAGTCTCGAGTATATCTTCAAGTAGAAGGAATTGAACATGCGACAACGTCGATGGGTCGAGCTACTTAACGATTATGAATGCGCCATCAAGTATCATCCAGGCAAAGCCAATGTCGTGGCTGACGCTCTCAGTCGAAAGGATACTACACCTAGGCGTGTACGGGCGTTACAACTTACTATATAGTCTAGTCTTCCTGCGCAGATACGAGATGCTCAGGTCGAAGCATTGAAACCAGAAAACGTCAGGGCTGAAGCCCTACGCGGCTCAAGGCAACGATTAGAACAAAGGGAAGACGGCGCCTATTATGTAACAGGGCGTATTTGGATCCCACTTTATGGCAACTTACGCGAGCTTGTAATGGACGAAGCTCATAAGTCTAGCTACTCGGTACATCCAGGTTCGGATAAAATGTACCACGATCTCAGAACTACGTATTGGTGGCCTAGCATGAAGGCCCACATAGCGACTTATGTTGGCAAGTGTTTGACCTGTGCGAGAGTCAAGATGGAATATCAGAAACCATCAGGCCTACTGCAGCAACCAAAGATACCACAATGGAAATGGGAGGAAATTTCCATGGATTTTGTTACTGGCCTACCTAGATCTCAGCGTGGTAACGATACTATTTGGGTGATCGTGGATCGACTCAATAAGTCTGCACACTTCCTGGCTATCAAAGAAACAGACAAGTTCTCTACCTTAGCAAATATCTACCTGAAAGAAGTTGTCTCGAGGCACGGAGTGCCAACCTCCATTATTTCGGATCGTGATGCACGATTTACTTCAGAACTGTGGCAAGCTATGCACAAAGCTTTTGGCTCACGATTAGACATGAGCACAGCTTATCACCCTCAGATGGATGGGCAGTCTGAGCGCACTATTCAAACTCTAGAAGACATGCTTCGGGCATGTGTTATCGATTTCGGCAATAGCTGGGAAAAACATCTCCCGTTAGTGGAGTTCTCGTACAATAACAGTTACCACACCAGCATTCAAGCCGCTCCATTCGAGGCATTATACGCGCGTAAATGCCGCTCACCTCTTTGTTGGGCGGAGGTGGGTGATAGTCAGATCACAGGTCCAGAAATGGTGGTAGACGCAACGGAAAGAATTGCTCAGATACGGCAACGCATGGTGGCAGCTCGTGACCGTCAGAAGAGTTACACTGATAAGCGCAGGAAACCGCTCGAGTTCCAAGTTGGGGATCGAGTGCTACTCAAAGTCTCACCCTGGAAGGGTGTGGTTCGTTTTGGTAAACGAGGCAAACTCAATCTGCGGTATGTCGGACCGTTCGAAATCACAGAAAGAATAGGCAAAGTGGCCTACAAACTGAACCTACCAGCAGAACTTGGTGCAGTTCACAACATTTTCCACGTGTCGAATCTGAAGAAGTGTCTGTCAGATGAGACCCTCATAGTTCCTTTGAAGGAGCTCACTATCGACGATCAGTTGCGATTCGTCGAGGAACCAGTTGAAATCACAGATCATGATGTTAAGGTCCTCAAGCACACCAGAATAGCTCTTGTTCAAGTTCGTTGGAACTCCCGTCATGGCCCAGAGTTCACCTGGGAACGAGAAGATCAAATGAAACTCAAGTATCCCCAGTTATTCGAAAACAATGCAACTACTACTGAGGCCGAAGCTACTACGGAATTTCGGGACGAAATTCCAAATCAACGGGGGGATGATGTGACACCCCAGGAAAACCAGTTAACTACTCAACACGACTAGCTTCCTCAATAACTGCATGCTAAATTTCGGGACGAAATTTCTTTCAACTTGGGGATAATGTGACAACTCGTGTTTTAGAACCTCCTTGCTATGCTTTGATGTACTTGTTTGAACAATACGTGACCAGTTAATGTACTTGGTTTCTACTGAATGTTACGTTTATCATGCTATGTGTTATATGTGCTATGTGAATATATGTATATATACTAAACCGTGGTCGCACAACACTAACTTAGCTGAACAAAATCTGACCGACCGCATAACACCCTCCTTGGGTCGCATAATTCCACACGGCCACACATGATTGTACTCGGCCCAAATACAACTCAACGGAAGCCCAAGCCGGGCCCGACCCTTATAACCCTCGAATAACACGTAACTCTCATTATCTTCACAATACAAGATAAACACTCAAAACCCTAAGCTCTGTCCTTCATCTCTTGGAAACTCGACGGCAGTCCTTCCCACCCGAAGCCCTTCCCGTCGATCTAATCAACCTATTCAAACATCACGGTTAGTGTCTCACTATTATTTGTTTGATAGATGATGTTGTGGTTGCTTTGGTTGTATGTGATTACACTAGGGTTGTTCATGCTAGTAAACATGATTTGAAACTTTGCACTTGATTTCGGTTATATGTATATATGATGAATTAATCGGCTGTGATATGGTTGAACTCGGATGATATGTATAAATTCTAGGGTTTAATCCGATTGAATGTTGATGGGTAAATTATTGTTCATGCTTTGTTCGATTAGGGTTCATGAGAAATCGTATGGAATATGCTTGTTTTGTCGATTATTGTTCATGTTAGATACTGTAATTGTTGATTGATTAAATTTCAGTTATGGAAGCTGTTATAATTGGTCAAAACGAATTGATTGAAATCAGTAACTGATTGCATGAATTAAGGAATTTGTTAATGGGTCGCACAAGTCTCTTGATCGCACAAGAGGTTCCGGTCGTACAAGGGAATCACACAAGCTAGTTAAACTAGGGTACATTGACTAAAGCATCTTGTATGACCTCACTAAGAACAGTCGCACAACATCTTGTGGATCACACAAGATTGTGCTGATCGCACAAGATGTTGGGCCGCCCAACGTAATTTATTATGATAAGCAGTTGGGCCGATCAGCCCAAATCCAATCGCACAAGTCTAACCGGGACGCACAAGGCCAATGCTTGTTATTAATTGGGCCGAAGGTTCAATGGACTTCAATTCTGAATCGCACAAGATGATTGGGCTCGCACAAGCTCAACGGCCCAATCATCTGAGTCGCACAAGTTCGAGAATGTTATGCTTTGACTGTTAACGTGAAAATACGTGTTTGCCCTGACCAATACGTATTCGTAACCCGTTAGTATGTGTAAACTTATGTGCATTACTTGAAACCAAAAACCTGACTTGTATGGTAACCATGTTAGGACGTGGTTGACCACTTATAACTCAAGTAACCTTTCTGGGTATCTGCCGAGCAAACCAAGGTGAGTTCACACTCTTACTAAGGCATGGGATTCCCGGGGTAGGGAATGGGATAGATTGACTGATTGTACTTACATGGTTATGGGAATTACGTACTACTGACCTCATCTGGGCAAGGTCACTTATAGATACTGCTAGACTAGTGATACATGGGGAAGCCCCCACTACTCTTCGCACACATGCCTGTAATGGCCGCGATACTGATACTGATCTTCGCACACATGCCTGGAATGGCCGCAATACTAATACTAAACTTCGCACACGTGCCTGGAGGGCCGCGATACAAATAAAACTAGTCTACAATATATAGGAAACCCCTACTAATCTTCGCAAACATGCCTGGAGGGCCGCGATGTAATTATATACGATACATGGATTACTAAACAAACGAACGTTTTGCGAAATGAACACTATTACTAAACAATCCACTGTGAACTCGCTCAACTAGTTGTTGACTCTCTGTTACATGCCTTGCAGGTCGTTAGGTACACTTGGAGCTTGTACTGGGAGGCGCGGTCGTTGTGGACAAGGATCGTGAATTGCTTTGATTAAACATTATGACATTTCATACTCATACTCATGTTGGGTTTATTTTTATGCTTCCGCTAAACATTGACATTATAGGTATGTTTGGAACACCTTTCATATTGGGTTGGTTGAATTACATTTACATTTACTTATTACTTATATGTTCAATATGATTGGTGGCTTGATCCTGGTCATGTCACGCCCCCATGCGGTGATACTCCGCGTGTGGATTTTGGGGGTGTGACAGATATGATCACATATCTGAACGATCTTGCCTCTAGTTTTTCGGGTGGACCAACTTGGGCCAGTAGATTGTTTATCTCTGGTCTCTGTCCAACACGACGGGAATCGACTTCTTATGTTCCATCTAAAGCTTCACACGAAGCGGTTTAAACGGCGGTGTGATAAATACTGTTGTAGGAAAAATCCACTAAGGTCAAGTGAGTGTTCCAACTTTTCGTCAAAGTTTATCACACAAGCACGCAACATGTTCATACAGTCTGCATCGTTCAGTAGCATAGTCCATCTACGTTAATATTCAAGTTCTTACGATCAATGGTGTGCTGCAACCCTTGTGATTAATTGGTCGTGCAGTGTTTTCTTACAGGTAATGACGTCAAATTTGCGGTGCGCAATCACTGTACCTAGATCGAGGTTTCTTCTCATGATCTTTTAATCAACGTGACGCGTATGCAATGTCGTGGTCTCGTTGCATTGACGCGCAATCGAGACTTTGTCGAGAAGCGTCACATAATTGCAACTCTAACTCCTTAGCTCTTGATTGCAGGGTTGGCATGAATCTCAATTTTATCCACCATGGATCCTAAAGTTCTTTCCTTGCGAATTTGAAATCCGCTTTTCGACATCTTAGCACATAACTTGTTCTTTCTCTAAGAGTTGCAAGGTAAATTGCAGCTGTTACTCAAGACTTTCCTTGGTCGTTGGCCATATAAGAATGTAGTCAATAAATAGTATGGCTTACACGTTCGATTCATGAGGTCCGTGAATATTGTCGATGCATGTGTTAAGCCAAATGGTACGACAAGGAACTCGTAATGCTCGAAGCAAGTCCTAAAGGTCGTTTTAGGGATATTACCTTCTTGTATTCACAGTTGAGGACATCCTATCCTCGAGTCGATCTTCGAGTAGTAACCAGAACCTTACGATTGGTCTGTTCATGTCATCAATCCTTGGCAAAGGATACCAATCCTTGATATTCAATTCTCTGGAAGTTATGCAAAATGGAAACTGTCAACTTTCTCCTCATGTCCTTAACTAAGGATGTCATGTCCTTAATTCCTTCTGTCTAGCACCTCTTGCAGTTGTATCGGAAGCTCATGCTTCGCGGACGAAGCTAGTTGGTAAGACGTCATCTGGCACTGGTGCCGCTTCCGGCACGAGGTTCATCTTAAACTTCTCTTGTCGTTGTGGAGGCATTCTTGGCAAGTCTTCAGAAAAGGCTATTGGAACTTCTTTCGTCACGGGGATGTTCTCAGGCTCTGCAGTTTACTTGGAGGCGTTTCTGTGTCTCTTCGACCAATGAGAGATGTCGCAGATTCGCTGCCTTGTGGGGTCTAGCACCCTTGCACCTATTGCAGGGAGATTGTGTACTATAAATGTTTCATCATTCGCAAGAGGCATGCGACTGATTTTCCTTATATTGAACGACTTCAGCTCTATTCTTGGATTTCCAATCCATGTTGTCTATCATATCATGACTTCCCAAGTCAATGGTAACAGAAGGTTCCGGCCTTCTGAGTCCCTAAAATATAATCCTTAAATAGCTTCGTCCTCTTAAACTAGTCTTCTATATGCCCATTTCTAAAGAATACGGGACGTCTATTTTACTTGAAACTAGGCCAAGCAGTTTCTTAAGTTCTAAGCATGCAAGGTTAAAGTTGATGCCAGTATTAATCAAAAATAGATGCATAAAGTTGGTTAATAGGGAACGTACCCGTAACCGCATCTGGATCCTGGCGTGTTTCACGAGTTTCGATCGTGAAAACCCTTCCTTGCTTGTTTCTTCCTAGGGCAATCTTTCCTAAAGTGCCCTGCTTCACCACATTTGTAGCAACCTGGTACTCTACCTTTATTTCTTTTGTCTGGATCCTTCGCCCAACAGGCATCCTTGCTGTGTCCTTCTTTCCCACACTTTCCGCACTTAGGCTTCAGACATCGACCTTCATGGTGAAAATTGCATTCCCGCACCTCGCTTAGTCCCCGAGTAAACTTTACCACCAGCCTTATTAATGGCTCCATCAGCTTTCCTGCCACGCGGCGAGTTTACTTCCTTTCTTTTGTTTGTCTTAGAGTTTCCATAGATGACTTGGGTGCTTGACTTTAGGTTTGAAGACTTCCTTTTCTTGTTGCCTGATGACTCCACATGAGTCTCTTTCTTGTTATCCTCAGGTTCCAAAAATTTTCCCATGCGTAGAGCTTCTTCAGTAAGAGTGACACTCAAATCGATAGCCTTTGCTATGGTCAAGGGCTTTGAGGTAGTAACCATGCTCCTGATCTGAGGTACGAGTCCCCAAATGAATCGTTCAACCCTCTTGAATTCCGGCTTGACTAAGTAGGGGACGACCCTAGACAAGTCGTGAAATCGCTGGACATATTCAGGAATCTTCGGTCCGTCCATTTTCAAATTCCAGAACTCCACCTCAAGCTTCTGGATTTCAGCCCTAGAACAGTATTTCTTCTCCATCATTTCCTTGAGTTCGTTCTAGCTCAGTGCATAAGCAGCATCTGCACCAAGGATCTGAACCTGAAGGTTCCACTAGGAGAGTGTGCCATCCAAAAACAACCCTGAGATAAAGGTAACACTCTGCTGGGGTGAACAGTTACTCATTCTTAGAACAGAGTCAGTCCTTTCTGCCCAACGAACAAATGCAACGGCACCCCCTGTGCCATCAAAATTCAATGGCTTGCAGTCCTGGAATTGTTTATAAGTGCAGCCATTTGGAGGGTTATTTCCGGTAGTGCCATTGTTGTGATTAGAGCGGAGGGCTTCATGTCGTGCAATTGCCTGTGAGATTCGTTCTTGAAGCTCGGCTTCTATCCTTGGTAACGTACTGGTGTCTGTGTCGCGTCTGGGCGGCATTCCTTTTCTGTCAAAAGGTATGAGGTGGGTTAGACAATATTCCATAATTGTCTATAGGTACATAGTACCATAAGTAAACAGGTAATCACCCAATATCACATGTATATATATAATCATCATTGTATGAGCGAGGAAACAATTACTGAGCCTTCACATAGGCTTGGTGACTTGGCCTATTGTTTGTAATAATGTATTCGAGGCTACATCGCCCTGGTCATACAAGTTTCATAAAGTGGTAGTGTGTAACGTCACTGAATCTTTCTGAATGTTATTCCTCTACTCTTGCTTAAATATCGTTTCTCAAATGTCTCGTACACGGGTAGACACGAAGTAGGAAAGTCAGGTTTCCTACTTTATAAAGTGCTAAAGCACTGGTCTAGGTATTGTTCTACCATATGAAGGTGTGAACACCTAGAGTTTATTTTTGTGTAGTGATCGTTAGCTTGGCCTGCAGAGTCCACCAGGATTTCCATGCACTACAATTCGTTATTACGTGGGCCCCCCGTAATAATAAATTGTCTTGCACAGTTACCCAATTTTCTCTCGTCTAAGCAGATGATCAATCAAGGAGGGGACACTACTGCCCTTATACCTCTGTCATGGAAAGGACCATTGCGGTGGTCCATGCGCTAGCACTCATTATCGTTACGCACGAATGGGCACGATGATTAAACGAAATACGAATAAGGAGAATTCCTGGTAGTTGGAGGGGCACCTTCAAGATGAATACTTCATCTTCCTTTTCTGGTCAAGTGTGTCGTCACTCTTGCTTTACAAAAGCCGCAGGGATCTCGTCCCGCTGATTAAGAAGTTGTTCAAGGTTGCCGCCTCTGCCTCGCCATCACCACCGTAGTCAGGCACCTTCACGATCGAGAGGGGAGAGCAGCCATCTCCTACGGAAGCAAGCTCAGAATCTCGTTTGGTAATCACTCTAGCCATGAACTTTGCAATGAACGCGAGGTCGATAGCTTCATCGTGCGAGTTAAGTACAGTAATAGAGTTCGGAGTCGAAGGTATCTTATTCACGTCAACGATTATTCCGTACACTTATTCGTATGTATATATCAGTAAACAAATATGTTACTTAGCATAAACAGGCATTTTGATGCATCATGTCACGTATAACTCTCGTTTATCCTCTGGGGGGTCATTTTGTCTTTGGCAAGTCTAACTCGTGTAGACTATACCTAAGTTGGCACCTTATCTTGAGGGTATTCCCTACTAATGTCCTTGCCTTGTCTCTTCTTTGAAAAATGTTTGACTCATGGATCTTGACGCTTACGTGAATGCAATGAAAAACCTTTTTGTAAAATGTTTTTGTGAGAGAACTCTAGTGATTGTAGTCTAGACTCGAGAAGGAATCCTAGCTCGCTACAATCGAAGCTCTGATACCAAACTGTCACACCCTGACTTTTGCGAAAGCGTATGATGTGTAACTAGTTTAATATCATTGCATTCAATCGTAATAAACAACTACATGACCAAAACGATGTTCATCTATTCATAAAATTTGAGTATTACAAACACTTGTTATTCAAGTTTTAAAACACAACCTTCGACTCGGTTACAAACCAACAAAAGTGGATGACATCTAAACTTGAAGTCTACTTCTAGAAACAACACCCGCGCCCATGATCCATCCTGTTACCTGAAATACATGTAATTTTGGAAAACATCAACAAAAGTTGAGCGAGTTCATGCGTTTTGTATGAGTATTGTAATCTTGTAAATCTTTGAGAGACTCCTTTGTAAAGAGGTATGAAAAGCGTGTATGAACATGAATGTTTTACAAGGACTTCAAGGCATGTGAGGACATAGGAAGCACTCGTAATGAGTAGGCTTATACCCTTGTCGATTTTCCTCGACTGTGTCAATTTACCTTGACTATATCAATTTCCCTTAACTATGTCGATTACCCTCGACCGTGTCGATTACCCTCGACCGTGTCGATTAACCTCGACCGTGTCGATTAACCCCGACCGTATCGATTAACCCCGACCGTGTCGATTAACCTCGACAGTGTCGATTAACCTCGACTGGGACTCCGAAGCACTACTTGGTACTAGTTGTGACCATGAGTGGGGTTCGGCCGTACTTGTTAGATATAACCCTCGCCCCTAATTAAGTATTAATGGCATTTCAATATCTAGTCTACGCTCACATGATCTAGTATTTCATAGGCATTTCATACCGTTTAAGCATTCGTACATGTATTCCACCCCGAGAGTTATAAAACCAAAAACAGTTAAAGAAAAGGGGGAGCATGAACTCACTGTTTTGCGTCTTCAGTACTCGTAACTCAAATCTCGTCAGCAAACACGACTACCTACAATGTGCTAGGGTCTATTAGATGAGCGGGCCGTGCCTTGCCTTAGTATTCATGTTTTGAGTTACGTTTCCTTTATGTCTTTAAGATTATCTAAAGTTATAATACTTCTCAAGTATTTATTCTCGTATTTCCTTCCCAATGATGGGAGTATTTCATACATGTATTTTCGTATTCTTGTATTTGTAGTTCCTGAAATAACATATTTTCAAGTTTCACTTAGAAAATATATATAGACTTGGTTTGTCCAAAACTAATGTATTGTCAAGAAAATATATATTTTTCTCAAAATCATATATCTTCTAAATATTCTAGAAAATATATTTTTACTTCCAAAAATAATATATTTTCCTCCTTGTCAAAATATGATATAACTTCGTAATATGTTCAAAAATCATATTTTCCCCTCTTGTATCCAAAATAATACTTACCAAAAATATAATGTAACGGTATTTCCCGGAATATTTCGTAAGTTACGTTTTATCGTTCGGCTTCACAATATTAAGTGTATAACTTAAATATTTATTCCTTGTGATTTTTGGTGTTATTTTGGAGTTGTAAATTCTTGGTACTTGTAAGTTATATTATTTTATCCTAAAATAACACAACTATTCCACAAAGTATACAAATATTCACATAAGTGTCTTTAGTATAAAATATATATTCTAAATATATATATTTATCCATTTTCATTTACAAAAACCAACCTCCAATACTTGTATTTTCGTAACAAAATCTATGGCAAAATTTATATAGGAAAACCAAAGTTAAAACACACTTGTAAATACTTGTTAGAAAATATTTCTTTAAGTGTTTGCATTTTTAGAAAATTTCGCCATAGTTTCCTTTGGAAAATGGAGGTGTCCATGCTATTTAGCATATCATTTTCTTTTCAAAATCACACACAATGATCAACAATCAATCCCTAAACATCTTGCACTTACCAAGTGCAAAAACTATTTAATTTACATAGTATCATGAACTTGATCTTTCACAAAAATGCGTAGTAACTTGGTAAAGTGTTTAGTAGCCTTAGTTACCCTCCAAAATATATTTATTTCTTGGTAAACTTCATTCTTGGAAGTTTTAGATGTTTACAACTTGTAACATATTTTAAAAAACGTTTCTTTATTAATCCTTCTTGTTTCTCTAGTGTTTCTACACTTATTTCATCACCAAAAATAGTGTAAGTTTAATAAAAGCCATGATCTTTTAAAAATCACATTTTGAACTTGGTTTCCTTGGAAAATCATTCATAAATCTTGGATCTATAAGTTTACTAGTTCACTTTGTTTATTATTTTACAAGAAATCATTTCATTCATCAAGTTCATGTGTTCACAAGAAGATGATCATCATATGTTGTTACATAATCATCCTCCCACTTGCTAGCTTATGTGTTTAATCACCATCTAGCAAGCTTCATGTGATGATTAACATCATCATCTCAATAAATCAACAAGTAAGCATTATACATTCACTAAACAACATCTTTTCATTCATATATCATCTTATGTAAGCTTTATGTTCAAGATTCAAGTTTAAGTCTTTTAGTGTTCTTATGATTTTCAACATAACATATCCTTTTAACCATTAAAAATGGAAGTAAACAAGAGTTAAAAAGAATCTTACTACTAGCTTTAAGCTAGGGAAGAAACAAGATGAAAATGGAGTGGATAAAAGCTAATGATGGAGGTCCTTGACAATCCACAAGCACCAAGCTTCGTTAGTGACCTTCTTACACCTCAAGATAACCTTCAAATGGATGGAACAAGCTTGATGATGGTGGTGGTGTGTGGGAGGAGGTCGGCCGAGAGGTGAGGGAGAGAGTATGAGGGAGCTGTTGGTGATGAGAATGAAAGATGAAGTGGTTTACTTATAATCACAAACTCTAATGTCCAAAGGTTAATATGTTTCACATAGTACTAGCAATATCTTATCAAATCCAATGAAAGATCCTTAGAAGATTTAGGAAGGATTATGTAATCTTTGTCACACCCCGAAATATCAGAGCATTGGCGTGACTGGACTGGTATCTTCATTGCACAGCGGAAGCAAATAAAGCTAAGACTTCCAGAAAAATGAACGCCACCAAGTACTCGACTCTTCATGGTTCTCCTATTCCAACCGTGCCTTGTCTTAGAAATGCAACCTGAGAAAGAAACATGCGAAAAATCAACATAAAGTTAAGCGAGTTCATAGTTTTTTTATAAAAGATTTGAAATAAATCTTTTTGAATAACCGGTTTTTGAAGTATTGTTGAGAAAACGAATTTAATAATCATTTTCTTGTCAAGTTATATGGAAACTTTGTATAAATCAAGTATTCTTGTATGTATCATGTATTCTTGTATAAATCAAGTATTCTTGTATGTATTATGTTTTCTTGTATAAATCAAGTATTTTTGTATGTATCTTGTTCTTAATGGGTTGCAAGGCCGTTAACATGTGACACGACATAGGAAGTCACCAAACCATAGGCATTTTTCTAGTTGTCGATTCACGACTGAGACACAAAAGCACTACTCGGTACTCGTTCTCACCGAGAGTGTGGCTGCCCTGACACCCGTTAGATCTAACCTTTTGTTCTGCGGTCTTAGTATGTACACGATTAATGGTGCTTATGTTACCCTATTCGTGACACGATTTCTCGTATCATTCCTCAATTTCTGTATCATTTCTCAATTCTTATATCATTTCTCAATTCTTGTATCTCTTTGTACTTGTATTTTCCCGTAGTTTAGAAAACTAGAATTCATGCGTATGCATATTTCGAAAAATACGCTTGTTTGAAAAACCGGTATAAAACATAAGCTTTTCGTAAACCATTTGTGCCAGCTAAAATTTGCTTGTAAAATGGTTTAGAAATATGTAATTCTTGTATGCTTTGCAAAAGTGCATGTCTTTCCACCCCGAAAACATTTATAAAAATGTAAAACTGTAAAAAGGTGGGGTTATGAACTCACCTGAATATTCCTGTGCTAAGCTAGCTATATACGACTTCGTGATGTCATTTCCAAGACGAGACTCGCTAGCGTGCATTCTACAATATTCCTAACATGGAATATCTTATAAGTTTCTAAATAAAAGCGGTAACTAAACTACGTGTTACCGAGCTCTACCGAATCGTTAACTGAACGATTCGATGATAAGTTGTTAACTTAATAAAAATGATTAAGTTAAACTTGTTAAGTTCCGAGAAGTCGTTTGTGTATGTAGGAATATCCGTATGAAAGTAATATAATAAACTTGTATTATATATGTTGCGTCTTGTATATATTTTCCAAAATATACGTATATGCCGTTTCAACGTTTGAAATAAATATAAAAGTTATATTTATAAAAATTTCATCCAGTCGTTGCATGTTTAAAATAAATATATAACTATATTTAATTTTTTTTTTATAAAAGCATTCGTGTAGTACGATCTTTGAAATAAATATAAAAACTATATTTATTTTTATAAAGGAATTCGTGTGGTACGTTATTTGAAATAAATATAAAAACTATATTTATTTTGTAAAAATGAATTCACGTTGTATGATGTTTGAAATAAATAGATAAGTTATATCTATTTTATAAAAGAATCGTTGTTTTTATTTGACGTCTGAAATAAATATATAAACTATATTTATTTGCTGTCGAAATATTTTCTGTATCGTTGTTTTTTGTAAGTTGTAAGTTGTTGTTGAAAGAGACTTTATATTCGTATCTCGTTTTATAAAAGTCGCTTTATATCAATAATTGTCGTTTTAATAAAATCGTGTTTTGTTTTATAATAAAATCCGTTTTATTTTACGGATTTTCTCGAAAAACGGGCAGAGTTTCCTCTGTTTTTTGACGCCCCCGACAACTAAAGTGTCGTCATATTTCAAAATTCAACAATTTTTCAATCATCAATAACTATGTGTTTATTTTGTAAAACGACAAAATGTAAACTAAATACTAATACGAATCGGTTGGAGCTCGTTTCATGAATAGATATATATATATATATATATATATATATATATATATAGATATATATATATATATATATTCAAGTTAATTCGTCGATAATCGTTACCATTCTTCGAGTTGAACATCGAACAAAAGTTGACTGGGTTACCGAGTCAACCGAGTTGACCGAGTCGACCCGAACTGCTCCAAAATCTGGCCCGAACCAAAGCTGTTGACCATCCCGAACCTCTTTACCAGCCGTGAATGTTTGACCAGGACCCGAACCGAGTTGACTCGGTTCAACCGGGTTGACTCGAACCAACCCGGAACGAACTGAACATGGACACCACCCCTGTTGATTTGTCGAGCCGCTGCGAAACTTGAACCGAACCCGAAACGGAGTCGTCACCAACCGACGAAACCCGACGGTCCGAGGCAAGAACCACTGTTCCGAGACAGGGACCACCGGTCCGAGACTCGACCGCCGCTTACCACCACCACCTCCTTCCGTCGTCGTCATCGGTCGGAATCACCACACAATCACCTGAAACGACAACCAAAATGGCCGGAGAAGATAGATCCTTACAGATCTTAAAGAAAAAAAAAGAAGAATATGACTGGTTAAAGTGTTCACCGGAGAGATTCACTCGAACCGCGGCTGCTGGTGTTGAACCACCACTTCCGTTGCTCCGATTGACAATCTGACGCCGGAATCGTCATCGGGAGAGTCGATTTAGGGGGTATACCCCGGGTCCGCCGTGAAAAATCGCCGAAAAGACCTCCGCCGCCGCTGCTTGTGGCGGCGCCGCCGCTAGAACACCTCGCCGGACCACCGTGGCCACGGTGGCCGGCCGTCGACCCATTGCCGGTCCGGTGACCGGTTTCTTTTAGAGAGAGAGAGAAACGAGAGAGAGTGGGTGAGAGGAGAGAGAGTAAGTGGGTGAGAATGAGGGAGTTTTGGGATTAAAGTCCCTTATATAGTGGGGTTTTGTGGGCTTGGGCCCAAGGCCCACAAGCCCGTTTCTAGCATTTCGATTGGCCCGATCTCGTTTTTTTTTTTTTTGATGCCTGTTTTCGCACCCAACCGTCGTGTAGTGTCATAAAATAATATTTTTGGATCATGGCTTGTAACAAATGTCGGTATTCGATTGTTGGACGCCCTCGTTAGTCGGTTGCGGTAAAAATCACGAAAAATTACCTCGTTGCCGTTTTAAATCCGTTTTTCGATCCGGTTTTGACTTCGAACATTAAAATTTAATTACGAAGTTAAATGTATTGTAAAATTTAATATTTGTCGGCGTTGTCACTATTTTGCACGGTTTTCAATTCGTTATCATTTAATATTCAGCAGGTCTCTCGTAAGTCGCCCTTCGCGCACTGTACAGTCGAATAAACATTCCTAGGCACTCCAAGGGCCTAATTAAGTTAATCTGTGCTGTAAACACTATTTATTGTTGCGTTAATCGCTTGTTAATCACGTAATTAAGGGCGTAAACTACCGGTTGTCACAATCTTTGAGGGTGGGGGCCACTTGGGCCGTAAATCATATGGGGGAGGGGGTTTAGTGTAAGTTTTGATGGTAAGTAGGTAATTTGTTGGAAGTTAAGGGTAAAGTCTAGTGTTTAATGTGTAGTATGTATTATGTAGTATGTTAAGGTGTTCGGGAATCATAACTAGCTCAAAAAAAGTAAAACAATGCTTCTAGCAATATTTTAGTATTCCGGGTAATGTCCGGTTGTTCGGTTAGACACTGGTTCGTTAAAGTGTCAAGTTATTCCGTTTAGTGATTTTTAAGTACCCTTTTGTGACACTTTTAATTCCCGACACTTAGGAAAGCATACAGGACCATTTTGTCATATTTTTGCATGTTACTAGCATGTTAAAATGCTTATTTTTGCTGATTATTGCAGAATTCTGCACTTTGAGTGGGTTTTAGGCACTTTCCGGCACTTAAACTATCACCTAGTGACGCAGTTTTATGGTCCTTACTTCCCTACACACTATACTAGTGTATCACTTGGTCTCTGGCTCATACTGGCCTCAAAATATTGTTTGTCTATGTACTGAACTTTGTCAGCATTTTCAGTTTGTCTGGTAATGGTGCCAATTCTGTTCTGTGCATTATTAGAACTATATCATGTTGCATGTAGCAACGAATAAAGTCTTGTAACATGAAATGCCATTGTATGAATATAACAGTAATCAGAAATTCATTTGTCTTGTAAACTAGATCATGCACGGTTATTAAAGCACAGATTACTGTTCAATTAGTGTACGGAATGTACGAAAAAGTGACAGTTGTCACACAAACAACCTAAGGTTGCAAAAGATTGCACATGCTCTTTTGCCACTTGTCAAAATTGGATTGGTTCCATCACCTAATTTTCCTTTTTGTATTTTATTTTCTAACTACCAATTCCCCCAATAATTTTATTAGTCAAATAATTTTTAATATTTAAACTGAATAACAAAATTAAATACACCGTATTACCTAAAATAAATTTCTGGACATTACGATATAAATTTTATTAAAAACGGAGTTCGTTTGAAAAAATATATTTTCTAGTATATTATATATTGATTGTAATTTTTATATTAAAAATAAGTAACTTTTATTTGTTTAAAAAATAATTGTTTCAATTATTATTTCCATTTATTTAATAAAAATTTATGTTGGGTTGAGTTGTGAATGTGTGTTAAAAATTGAATTAGGTTGGGTTGTGTACGTGAAAGTGAAAGAGAGAGAAATTAGTTTTTTTATTAAAGGTTGGGTTGAGTTGGGTTGTTAATTTGGATAGTGTATAGATTGAATTGAAACACTAATGAAAAAAAATAATTAAATAGTATATTTGTGATGGAAGTAAATTGATAAATTATATAGAGGTAACTAGGTTAGAACCCCGTGTATTACACGGGTTGAATACACGTAATTTTATATAGTAAGTATAAAAAAAGTTACAGCTTTAGAAAACCCGTGTATTGCACGGATTGAATAAATATGTGTATTACACATGTTGAATAAATATAATATGTAATCGCATAACACATACATTCGTTAAGATATGTTTTTAAAAAATGAATTTCAATGTACTATTTACTTATTATAACATTCTACTTTGTTTTTTTATTTATTATTAGGCTAGACACTTGTGTATTACACGTGGTATAACATTTTATGTCACACCCCCAAAATATCACTTACGGAAACACCGCGGGGCGTGTGACGTACCAGGATCTTAGCCACCAATCACATTGAACTCATAAATATATTTAAAAAGAACTTTCATTCATTATCATAGAGTGATACAAAACGTTACATATAATTCATTGTACACAGCGGAAGCATAACTCATTTGTTAATTGTTTCATAAACCACGCGTAAGTAAACCAATAGACTTGTGTTGCGATTCCATGTATCACAACCCATGACCACTCCAGCATCCCAGACAGCAAGTCCCAATGATATAAACCTACAACCTGCAAGCATGCAGACAAGTGTGTCAGACGACGCTGGTGAGTTCAAAGTTTTGTTAATACGCTTAGTTACCAGATGTGTGTATAAGACAGTTCAACGTTTTGTTTTTGATGTTGTTATTAACTCGATTACCGTATGTGGCGACTAGATGTGAATGCCCAACCCCAATGCCTCCATTTAGGCATTGGTCATGATGTCAAGGTATCAAACAACCTTGAATAGATGTAAGGGGTCTTATATGTACACGATGTGAATGCCCAACCCCAATGCCTCTAACTAGGCATTGGTCATGAAGTCCAGGTAATTAGTTCACGCCCGTCCTTTCGGCCCGGTGTGAGGGTGCCAAACCTAATAACGCTATCAACTAAATACCTCGTTGCTTCTTCAGCAACACGGTAGATGTACGGGGTCTTACATGATTCATACTGTGTTCAATAACCAACATCCCAATTAAACAGTTTACCCAGTATCCCCTTCAGAAACGTTTACCAGATGTCCCAAACCACCGGGACGCATGCTTAGAAAAGTGCAGTGAACTCACCTTTGATTTGCTCGGTATGTTAAGTTACCCGTTCCTAGTTGGTCAATCCAAACCCTACCGTAGTTACCAACGACAGTCAGTTTATAATACACGTATTCGTTGCACACATTACTCAAGTAGCAACCAAGCAAGATATAGATTATTTAACCAGTCCCAACAAGTACTCGGACCTAAGTCGTAATAAACATACAATTTCATATCATGCCATAGTACAAGTTAAGTGACTCAATCCACACTAAATAACATGCATGTCATAGCAAGAATTCACGCAGTATCATAGTTATCTGTATTTTTATATATGTTATTTTAACTTGTATGCATTCCATATTACTAGTTCGTACAAGATTCATCCAAAACATTACAGCCGTTCACACAACAAATCGTGCGGCCCATGATCACTTCACGGCCCATGTTTTTCATTAACTGGCCCAAGTAATTTCTTAATGTGTGTGGCCCATTGTTTTACCCATCCTAAATCCAATTTGTATTACTTTCAAATAGTCAACTAGGTTTCATCGAAATTAATAAAACAACCAGTCAACATCGATGACCACATATTACCTCATCTTGCACATGGTGTGTGATTTGACAATTCAGTATAAGTACATATATGACTTCATAGGTTCGGCCACTTCTAAACTTAATATTAATATATATATATATATATATATATATATATATATATATATATATATATATATATATATATATATATATATATATATATATATATATATATTTAATCATGTTGCAAATTTCACAAAACAATATTGACTTCTCATGCAAATTGATTAATGACATATCTATTAATTGCCACACATGGCCGCCACTTTAATAGATACATATCACGTGATGTTTCTCACAATTGCACCAGACATGAAATTGGCGGCCCACTAAGGGAAAAGCAAGGGAACTTTGGTCCATTCATCACCATCCACATCACTAAAATATATACATAGCCATCATGTTGTCATGCATTTATAATCAGTTGTTTATCAAAAATCAATACTATATTCGGTTGCAGTATTTGACTGTCTCAAAATACATACATCCACATGACCGCCAATTACTATCTAAGCCACTGTTACATCAAGTTTGATTATTAATCACATATCACCCAATTTCACATAAAATCACATATGATTGTATCGATCATTATATCACCATAAAACATCATCACACAAAGCAACTAACAATCACACAGTTGACAAGAAGTAGAGTGATTAAACTAACCGAAGGTTGATGTCTCGAAGGGTGGGGGTCTCTACTGAATTCGTATGATCGCAGGGGAAAGGCTTTAGGGTTTTTAACTTGTGTTTAAAGCTTAATCTCCTCAACAACCATGTTACGTATACATCTATTTATTTCAAGTTGGGGGCGGTTCCTTGTTGGCCGTGACCCTATATCTATGCAACTAGAATTTGTAAACAATAAGGACTCATGGCCGGCCCTTAACTATTACTCACTTGGGCTCTACCAAGCCCAATCGTAAGCCTAGAGAATAGGATGCTCGGTTTGCTTGGCCATTAATTGAGGTTGGTCTTTTAGTTGAGTTTGTGCATGTGCCGATCATGATTATAACAAACGTGGCCCAATTATAAACTAAACGTGTGTCAAGATGCGACCCAAAAATAAATGAGTTATAATACCAGCGCGACGCATTCATTCACAACGAAGAGAGATGAATGATAAGAAATTAGAATCACGGAAATAAACAACATTGACCTCGGAAGTTTGGGTTGTCACATCATCCCCAACTTGAAAGAAATTTCGTCCCGAAATTTGACAAGTAAGCACAGAAGAGTGAAGAGATAAAAACTCTAATTAAACTATATGTAATACTACGCAAATAATAATCACAAATAATAATCGAGCATTACACGCAATCACTAAGCATCCAGATAACTGCACAGGCACCACGTAAACCAAAACTATAAAAACAAGATTGCGAGGTCAGTTGGGTGCCACATCATCCCCAACTTGAAAGGGAATTTCGTCCCGAAATTCGTCTATGATATCAAAAGTTGGTCGCACCATTTGAACAATCGGGGATAACAGAGCTTCACCTGATCTTTGCGCTCTCACAGGAACTTCGGTCCATGTCTTGAGTTCCAACAAACTCTCACGATTGAAATTTGACTGTGTTAACAGTGGGTTTCTCAACAAGGGTATCACAAGTGTTGCATCGAATAGACGCTTCTTTAGGTTCGAGACATAAATGACATCGTGTACGTTATCTAATTCTTCAGGTAACTTGAGTTTGTAGGTTACGCTACCGATTCTTCCTAGACTGTTGAATGATCCATCGTGACGTCAGTTACGCTCGCCGTGCTTCCCAAGCATTCCACACCCTCCCAGGGTGAGACTTTCAACACGATGCGATCGCCTACAGCGATCTTCCAGCATTTCCCACGTTTATCAGCTTTCCTGACGGCCACGCGTTGCCGCCAATCTAATCTTTCCAAGTGTTTCGAGTGCAAATCCTGAGCCCGTGATTAGGTTGTAATCCACCTCAGTCCACGAGGAGATTGGCATCATCATCCATGCAATGCCCCGAGCAGAGCTATACGCATACTAATACGATAACGACTGCGAAAGATAGGGGTCCTTCCCAACTGTTTACTAGAGTCAATCATGCATATGCTCGCAACATGTCATCATGTGTCAGGATGGTTCGCTACTCTATCCGATTGTCCTACAGTGATAAGTAATGCCGGTCATAAATCAGGTATAGCTCAAAATCAAATGTAACAAGAGCTCACACCTCGTGCCTAAAGGCCGCCTCTCTCTGAGGAATATTCACAACTGTGAAGACTCGTCAGTTTCCTTGGTTGCAAGAAAGTGTGCTGGTTACGTGAGACAATCATCGATCACCCAGGTGATATTGTTTCTGTTTCGGGTTGTAGGCAGACTAGTGACAGATTCCATGGCAATTATGTTCTCAGTTCCAAATGGGTGTTTCTGGTTGCCAATATCCCACATTGACTTTCCACAAGTCAAACATCGATCTCATGCGTTGCTATGTGGGCCTTCAGGCCCGGTCATCCGTACATGGTCTTCAGGTTTTAATTCATCCTATCAAAACTCAAATGAATGGGATATCGAAACCCGAGTGCTTTGCCTATACCAATTCCCAAAGGTTGTTGTATAGGGAGGTCCATATTCGTTCCATGAAGTAGCAAATATCGTCCAACCTAAAAAGTTGCTTCCCTGTGCCCCGCATGGGTTAATCTTGAGAACTCTCTTCCTTCGGTTCTTCAGTTTGAGCAAGGCAAGTCTGATCAGGTAAGTTAGAGTCGATAGCGGGCTGCAAAGCTCGTGCACGTCCAAGTTTCGCGGTCGTATTCATTCAAAAGTTCCACCCAACGTTACCATCACGTGTTTAGCTCTTTTGAAGCAAGGGTACACGGGAGGCCCTTGTGATCGGTCTAAGTGGTATATTTGGTACCGTCCAAGTAATGCCTCCCATTTAAATCCAAAGACTACGGCTTCCACCTCAGGTCGTGACTCGTGCAGTTCTTCCTGTAAGTCCATTACGTAAGTCATCACTTTCTCGTGTTGCGTCGGTGTGTAAACATTGCAGAGCTGGGATTCAAAAGCTGAAAAGACGTCCTCCTGTTTTGTCTTTCACGAACACAACACCCTACTGTGCTAAAGAGATTTAAGCTGTGTGACCTTCGAAAATCATGTGGTGAATCTGCGATAGAGTCTAGTGTGACCAGGAAATTGCTGCATCCCCGAAGGAATCTTTGGTGCCGAACAATATCTAACGAAATGGGTCCTTAGCGAGATCCACGTGTATTCCCACTTCGTTGATCATATGACCAAAAAGGTATCTCTCGAATCCAGAAATTACCTTTAACAAGACTTCGCGCGGAGTGGCTCCTCCCTCAGGAGCTCTAAAATAAGATACAAATGCCGCCCATGATGTTCCTTCCTCTTGGAAATGGTCCAAAACGTCATCCATAAACACGGTCGATCCATGGGATCCATAAAGCTGGTGGTGTGTTGATTAATTCAGTGGTTATGGTGTACAAAGTCGCACTGGCCGCATTGCGTTCACTATGTCGTTCCAAGAACATTCTCCCTTGGACTTCCATCGGATAATAGCTCGTTTCGTTAATCAACCCTCGAATGGAAGCTCGTCCCTCGCAACTGGTTAACAGGGTGTTACTACATGGTCGAAGCGAACAGTTCTTGACTGTCACCTTGCTGAGTTTTCGACAATCAGTACACATACGAAAAGGCTTTATCTTCCCGAATATAGCTGGGGCTCCCTATAGCGAACAAAACTAAGTCTAATAAAACTCCTGTCCAACAGTTCCTGTAGATAGTCCTTGCAACCCTCCTGGTGCAAGACGGTATGTAGCACGAGCAATCATGGCTGCTCCTTTCGTGAGATCAAACTAAGATTCTGCATAGCGGTGGTGGAAGTAAATCTGAAAGCTCCTCGGGTAGCGCACTGAGAGGAATCACGAACAATTGATGGATCCTTGATCCTTTTTTTTTCCTTAGCCTCAACATCAGTAACGGTTGCTAGCATAGCAGGGTGATCCCTCCGTAGACACTGCTAGGCCTTCATAGCTGATATGGCGCTAACCTTTGCGACACTCTGTTGTTTTCGAACGATTCTCCACACAAAATTTCCTCCTCACAAGGTATGTGTGCGCGATTTTTGAATAACCAATCCACGCTAACTACTGCATTGTAACCATCAGGGGTAGTGGAAGGAAGGTCGATGTCGAACATCTGTTCCCCCAAGGTCGAGCTTGCATCCCAGCGAACATATAGGGCTTCAATTGACTTGCATCAGCCGACTCCACAACAGGTTCGGTTTCAAGAAGCATCAGGGTTAAACAGAACAGAGACGAAGCGAATAGCTACCCGTCCAAGCTATCGTGTTGCTATTACGCCCAGTATAGCCTATGACAATACTAAATGTCCTCCCACGAGCTTCATTTCTAGTGTTGTTTTCGTCACGAGAATTTCCAGTTCTGCCGCCGTTCCCTTGGTTGTCGATCCTTGTTGAGGTCGCCTTCGTTTCCATACTGTAAGCTACGATCACGAGTACCTTGATGTTCCCAAAATATCACTTACGGAAACACCGCGGGGCGTGTGACGTACCAGGATCTTAGCCACCAATCACATTGAACTCATAAATACATTTAAAAAGAACTTTCATTCATTATCATAGAGTGATACAAAACGTTACATATAATTCATTGTACACAGCGGAAGCATAACTCATTTGTTAATTGTTTCATAAACCACGCGTAAGTAAACCAATAGACTTGTGTTGCGATTCCATGTATCACAACCCATGACCACTCCAGCATCCCAGACAGCAAGTCCCAAAGATATAAACCTACAACCTGCAAGCATGCAGACAAGTGTGTCAGACGACGCTGGTGAGTTCAAAGTTTTGTTAATACGCTTAGTTACCAGATGTGTGTATAAGACAGTTCAACGTTTTGTTTTTGATGTTGTTATTAACTCGATTACCGTATGTGGCGACTAGATGTGAATGCCCAACCCCAATGCCTCCATTTAGGCATTGGTCATGATGTCAAGGTATCAAACAACCTTGAATAGATGTAAGGGGTCTTATATGTACACGATGTGAATGCCCAACCCCAATGCCTCTAACTAGTCATTGGTCATGAAGTCCAGGTAATTAGTTCACGCCCGTCCTTTCGGCCCGGTGTGAGGGTGCCAAACCTAATAGCGCTATCAACTAAATACCTCGTTGCTTCTTCAAACGGTAGATGTACGGGGTCTTACATGATTCATACTGTGTTCAATAACCAACATCCCAATTAAACAGTTTACCCAGTATCCCCTTCAGAAACGTTTACCAGATGTCCCAAACCACCGGGACGCATGCTTAGAAAAGTGCAGTGAACTCACCTTTGATTTGCTCGGTATGTTAAGTTACCCGTTCCTAGTTGGTCAATCCAAACCCTACCGTAGTTACCAACGACAGTCAGTTTATAATACACGTATTCGTTGCACACATTACTCAAGTAGCAACCAAGCAAGATATAGATTATTTAACCAGTCCCAACAAGTACTCGGACCTAAGTCGTAATAAACATACAATTTCATATCATGCCATAGTACAAGTTAAGTGACTCAATCCACACTAAATAACATGCATGTCATAGCAAGAATTCACGCAGTATCATAGTTATCTGTATTTTTATATATGTTATTTTAACTTGTATGCATTCCATATTACTAGTTCGTACAAGATTCATCCAAAACATTACAGCCGTTCACACAACAAATCGTGCGGCCCATGATCACTTCACGGCCCATGTTTTTCATTAACTGGCCCAAGTAATTTCTTAATGTGTGTGGCCCATTGTTTTACCCATCCTAAATCCAATTTGTATTACTTTCAAATAGTCAACTAGGTTTCATCGAAATTAATAAAACAACCAGTCAACATCGATGACCACATATTACCTCATCTTGCACATGGTGTGTGATTTGACAATTCAGTATAAGTACATATATGACTTCATAGGTTCGGCCACTTCTAAACTTAATATTAATATATATATATATATATATATATATATATATATATATATATATATATATTTAATCATGTTGCAAATTTCACAAAACAATATTGACTTCTCATGCAAATTGATTAATGACATATCTATTAATTGCCACACATGGCCGCCACTTTAATAGATACATATCACGTGATGTTTCTCACAATTGCACCAGACATGAAATTGGCGGCCCACTAAGGGAAAAGCAAGGGAACTTTGGTCCATTCATCACCATCCACATCACTAAAATATATACATAGCCATCATGTTGTCATGCATTTATAATCAGTTGTTTATCAAAAATCAATACTATATTCGGTTGCAGTATTTGACTGTCTCAAAATACATACATCCACATGACCGCCAATTACTATCTAAGCCACTGTTACATCAAGTTTGATTATTAATCACATATCACCCAATTTCACATAAAATCACATATGATTGTATCGATCATTATATCACCATAAAACATCATCACACAAAGCAACTAACAATCACACAGTTGACAAGAAGTAGAGTGATTAAACTAACCGAAGGTTGATGTCTCGAAGGGTGGGGGTCTCTACTGAATTCGTATGATCGCAGGGGAAAGGCTTTAGGGTTTTTAACTTGTGTTTAAAGCTTAATCTCCTCAACAACCATGTTACGTATACATCTATTTATTTCAAGTTGGGGGCGGTTCCTTGTTGGCCGTGACCCTATATCTATGCAACTAGAATTTGTAAACAATAAGGACTCATGGCCGGCCCTTAACTATTACTCACTTGGGCTCTACCAAGCCCAATCGTAAGCCTAGAGAATAGGATGTTCAGTTTGCTTGGCCATTAATTGAGGTTGGTCTTTTAGTTGAATTTGTGCATGTGCCGATCATGATTATAACAAACGTGGCCCAATTATAAACTAAACGTGTGTCAAGACGCGACCCAAAAATAAATGAGTTATAATACCAGCGCGACGCATTCATTCACAACGAAGAGAGATGAATGATAAGAAATTAGAATCACGGAAATAAACAACATTGACCTCGGAAGTTTGGGTTGTCACATTTTACTTTGTCCGTTTTTAGTTATTAGGTTACAAACTTATGTATTACATGTGGTTAGATCGAAGTTGGAAACATAAGAGATAAGTGGAAAAATAAAATAAAAGGCTATTAATTAATGGAAAAAATCAAAAAAAAATTATTAAGAAAAATATATTAAATAAATAAAAGATAAACTGAAAATTATGATTTGATAATATATTATATCATAAGAGAATTAGCGGCATAACTATGATTTAACATTATTATTTATTGAAAATAACATAAATATTATTGTTAGATATAATCTAAATGTTGTGTATAGCCTTTTGCCCGTTTGGGTCGGAGGTGTGTTTTTAATGAAGTTTTCTTTTCCAAAAAAAAAGATATAATCTAATATACATTAGTTATAAAAAATAGATTATCTAATATTATATATAGAAAAAACTTAAAGTACTTATATATACAATTTTATCTATGCATATTTTTGTTTATAACCATACATGCGTCCATAGTCATAATTATGTTGTGATACACATTTTCTAATAACATACTTACATATTATCAGATATAATCTAAATATTCTTTAGTAAAGTAAAATTGATACCTATCATATTGAAGAAACACTGAACTAATTATGGGGATTAATCAGTTTGGTTTATGTTTCTATCATAGTGGTTAATCTTCTATGGAATATCCGAGCTCCGACTTGATGTTTAATCCTGCAAAACAGAAAACCGTTACTCGTCAAGACGGGAATGTGGGGGTTTCCCTTTTAACCGGGCTCCGGCGTGAGAATAAGCGACTGCTTGGGAGGATAATCAAGTGTTAAGAGTGAGAGTAGAGGGAATAGAATGTTTAACCTGTGAAATGAGGTCTCTATTTATAGCCGGAGAGGTGTAAGAGGTTATGGGCTGATGGGCCTTGTGCCAGAAACGGACAACATAACCGATATGCTCTTTGTCTCACTGGTGTCGACCGTTTAGTGGCTTCTAGAAGTTCTTCGGCGATGGCGCACCTTGATTGGAGCCACGTGTCATTGTTGTCGGCCCTGCTGTTCTTCTGCCATCAGCAAACCAGTGGAGATCGTGGGACAGATGTCTCCGTCCTCTGATTGGTGCCACGTAGGCGTCCTTAAGTACTTCTCGTCAGATGATCGTGGCGCACGATTGAACAGAGCCTGCTGGACGCTCATTGGCTCTTTTTTACTGCCACTTGTACCCTGTGTACCACCGGGGGCAGCCTTGCGCTGCCTTCCTATATGGTTCTTGTTGAGAATCTAACTAACCCCGCGCGGTTAGTATGCCCATGTGCTCCTTTAGTATGCTAAGTGCTGATATCGGAGCTTCTTGTGGACGAGACCTCGCGCAACATAGAGCAGCAAGTGGTGTAGCTCGCGCGAGACTCTGATAGGAAGTTTATTAAGATAAGGAGTATGGTCCCACGCGCAACCTTGATGGAGGTTTGCGCGGCTTTTTGGGACCATACCCCTTCAAGTCCCCCCAGTCCAGTGCTGCACCATGCGCGACGCAAGTGGTTGGAGCTCTGGACTTAGGAAAAAAAATAAAAGTTGAAGGGAATGCTCTCTTGCTTTTGGTTGACGTGGCGCGTGTGGTCTTTGTTGTTTCCAACTGCGCGGCATCCAAGGTAGGCTCCAGGTCATTCATTGGTTCTCCGAGCAGGCGCGAAGTGTTGTCAAGGCGGTGTTGACGTGCGCGGCCTTGGTAGCTTTTGCATGAAGCTAATTGTAATTTTATGGCGGGAAAAACTTCGAAATTTGAACTCTGGCAAGTTGGTGAGATAAGTCGCTGATTGCGACGTCTGAGTTGACCCCTGGCACGGATGCCATCATGCCGACTGCGACTGTTGCACTTCGTGTCAGGAGAGTGAGGCCCACGCGCGCGTGGTAACCGTCATCCCTGCTTTTACGCGTGACGTGGCAGCCTCTCGTTGGTTAGCCTAGCGGCGAAAGCGGCACGTTTACCCATCGCATTAAATGCGATGGGTATATATATCCGAAGAGATGTGAGAGGTTCTCACTTCTCTTCTACTCTTTCCAACTTTTTCTCATTTCTCTTCTTTGAATCTTCAAATCTTGTAGCAGATCTTCAAGATTTTTCTTCACATCTTCAAGTATTTCCAGAAAGTTGCATCCTTATTCACGATGACTGAAGAACATCAGGAGGGTGTTTCCATAGAAGAGGGTCCTGTTCCCGTTCTCCGGTGGGATCTTGGACTTTTTGAACAGATTGTTAGGAGCTTCCGGTTTCCACCGGAGTGGGATGCTCGGTATTCGGCTCAAAATCAGACCACCGCCAACGCACCGCCGGGTTATTGTGACAACTCGAATTTCCAAGATTTCTATTTCGCATTTATTGCACGTTCATGTATTGATTAGTTGTTTATTTGCACAATTGATTGCTATGGAATTGTATACGTTTTGATTCAATGAAGTGTATTGTGCGTTTGTGCATGGTTATGTGTTAATTGTGATAGACTTGTCAATTATGTGAACTTGGTGGTGAAACTGTGAAATTGATGTGAGATGGTGTGCTTGTGTAAGATATAGTAATTCAGGGTGTGTAGAGTAATTAGTGAAAATTAAACTATACATAACCCTAATTCCTTGTTCACTAATCATTTTTCACAAAACCAAAGTACTGTATTCTCTAATCCCCTAGCAATCATCACCATCATCATCATTGGCACAAGACATTTCCGCACTTTTGATTCATCTTTCTCTAGAATCATTCAAGGTAATTGTTATTTGATTATTGTAATCCTTGTAAACCCTAATTGATTGCTTGATTATTATCAATTCTTGAATCTTGTAATACTTGAAAACCCTAGTTCTTCATATGATACTTTCTGTGATCATTGATTGGATTCTGATTATGATGATAATGATATTGAATAGTCATTTAATCGATTGCCTGGTGATTTTAGAATACATGATTGTTTTGATAATTGGATTGATGCTAGACTGATATAATGTAATTAGGGTTTTTGATCGCATGAATATTGAAGTGTAACTGTTGTGATTCTGTGAATTGTACTGGAAATCACGTATGTGGATAGCTCGTGCATTAGGTCAGAGGTTTATTGAATAGGTTTGTCTGAGTTTTATATCACAATGATGTCCGAGTTTCATAGGGGTGTTATGGTCCGAATTTTAACCCCCATGACCCTGTCCGACCTTTAAACTCTAGTAAGGGGGTCCGAACTCTTAAGGGTTGTTTGGTCTGAGCTTCTTAAACACTTTGTGGTCCGAGTTTTGTTTAAAGGGAGGGTGGTCCGACTTTGTTTGGACTCAAGGAGGTGGTCCGAGTTTTAAAGGGGGGGACACCCCTGTCCGAGTTTTAACCCCCCCCCCCTCACTTGGTCCGAATTTTGATAGGTGTTTCTCTTGTCCGACTTTCAATTGATATGTAACTAGTCCGACTTTCTAATCATATGAACATGATCCGACTTTTATTGTTTGTTGATGTCCGACCTTTATATGATGTTTCAAGGTCCGAAATTGCTTATCATGCTTAGCCGACCTTTTTACTTGTGAGATAGTGTCCGAGCTCTCATGCCTTGATGTTTTGTTTAAGTGTTATGCTTCGATGATAGTCAGAATTACCTATGTTATGTATAATCAGAGCCTTACAAAGTGATGTATGGAGCAAGTTACTTGTAAACACCAGTGTATAGAATCTACTGTATGCTCTGTATGTTCTGTGCATTACAGCATGCTACCGTATGTTACCGTATATGATTGTGTGATGCTGTAGCTAGGAACAATCTTTATCATATCATCCTGTACACAGTGAACACACATAACACAATTGTTTGAGTATCAAAGACTAGCAAACCCTAATTTGATGCAAACACTTACATCGTATCATGTGCAACATATCCTAGGTCGTGAGTAACGGACTTAAACATTTAATAAACCCTAGAAGCAATAGCATACCGAGCAAACCAAGGTGAGTTCACACCCTTACTAAGGCATGGGATTCCCAATGGCTTGGGAATGGGATTGAAGGAATGAGATTGACTAGATTCGTACATACACAGTTACTAGACTACCATACCAGTGTCCTCGGTTGTGAAGGACACATACGTAAACCTACGTATGCTTATACTACTTACTGTCCTCGGTTGTGCAGGACACATGCGTAAAACTCACATATGCATATGCCACTTACTGTCCTCGGTTGTGCAGGACCCCTACGTAAAATCTACGTAGACTTACACTTACTACTATCCTCGGTTGTGAAGGATACTCACGTAAAACGTACGTGTACTTATACTTACTACTATCCTCGGTTGTGAAGGATACTCACGTAAAACCTACGTGTATTTATACATACTTCTATCCTCGGTTGTGAAGGATACATATGGTTACGAATAGTCTAGTGGTTATACAACTTGGGAAGCCCCCACCAATAGAACGTACTATCGGCCCAGTAGAGCCACATGTTAGAAACGAACTTACTATTACGCATTTACTTTCTGTGAACTCGCTCAACTAGTTGTTGATCCTCTGTTACATGCCTTGCAGGTCGTTAGATACATGGAGCTTGCACAGGGAGGAGCTGGTCGTTGTGGGCTTGGATCGTGATTGTTTTGTTAAACACTTATGACATTTGATACTTTATTATGATGGGTTTTATTTATACGCTTCCGCTAAACAATGATAACTTACTTATGTTTTGGAACACCTTTCATATGGATGTGGTTTGGTTTAATAGCATTTACTTTTACTATATATATTGTTCTATATGATTGGTGGCTTGATCCTGGTCAGTCACGCTCCCAAGCGGTGATACTCCGCAGGTGGATTTTGGGGGTGTGACAGTTATATTATGTTATTTGAAGACTTTTTCCTTCAAGGTAACTTCAGGCTGCCTGCGACGAACTTCATGGGGCACATATTGCATCACTACAATTTCCATCTTTCCCAGATGAGCCCTCCTGGAATGGTTAGGGTTCGTCATTTTGAGTTTTTATGCTGAGCCCATGGCATCGAGCCAACTGTCGAGAAGTTTCGGGCCTTCTACCAACTTCAAAGGACGATGGGTTTCTTCTCCTTTGCCAGCCGTGGTGCTGCAAAGAAGATCTTGTTAAACCCACCGAAGAGTTTCCACGATTGGAAACCCAAATTCTTCTTTATTCGAGAAGAGGTGCTGCCGATTGCCATGCCTTTCAGGGATTGGAGTGAGCCGGTGCTGAAGGAGGATCTTCCGATCCCAAAACATGAACGGTGGTATCAACAATTAACTCCTACCCCCAATCAGGTATTTGGGGAAAATGTATTGGTAGCGGCGCGCATGAGTGACCAGTGGTCACCAGACAGCCAAGAGGTGCCGGTGTTGAAGATTGGTGATCAAGGTCAGTGATCTTCCTACTTTCCCTTGTTTCATGCTTTATGCTTTATTTTATTTATGTGTTTTGTCGTGTAGAGGTGCAACTGTATCAGGCAGCTTTCGCTACTTTCGGTGGGGCTATGGGTGTGCGCCCACTGCGCGAGGATGAGGACAGCTGGTATGAGCAGATTAGAGGCAATTTCATGTATCCGGTTGCTGATGCATTTGCCTTGCCACCTACTGCAACCGAAGGTGCGCAATTCCTTAAACCTCGTCCTTTGCGCTCTGTGACTTCTGCTGGGAAAGAGGTTCTCTATCTTTCCAGTGAGGAGTCTGTAGGGTCTTCAAACGGCGAGCTAAGTCCGTGGTCTAACATCTTTGCAGATGTGTTGCGCGACCTGGGGGTTGACCCAGAAGAGAAGAAGAAAAAACCCTTGAAAAAGAAGAAAAAAGCCAACTTGGATACCGAGGTGACCAGTAAGGGGGCTGGTAGTAGTCGCGCAACCGCTGGTGCTGCTGGTAAAGGTACTCTTCGCCTTCGACAGAGTGACTTAAAGGATTATGTGGTAATTAGTGATTCACTTAAAGGCTTGTCGCGCGTAGCTGAGACGAAAACTGGGGCGGGTGGTTCAAGGAGCTCTGGAAGCGCGGGTTCTTGATGCGTGTGTAGTGTAATATATTTTTATAATATAATTAAGCCCTTTTTTACACCTTTAGCCAAGTTTTAAATTTATAAAACACGATATTTACTAACACTAAACACACATATGGGCAAGTGCACCCATCGTGGACGTACTATAGTGTTGGTAAGATACCGAGGTCGTCCAAGGACACAAGAGCTTTTAATACCGGTTTATCCTCAACGTCTAATCAAATCAAAAAGTTAGAAAAATGATTTTAAACTAAGAAAATAAAAACTAACTAAATGCTGAAAAATAAAAATAAATAAAAACAGATAGACAAGATGAATCACTTGGATCCGACTCGTGTATTAGTATAACCTTTGATTATTTTCGCACTTTTGCACTTGTTTAAGAGATTATCTTAGTTATTGTAGTAGGCCCCTCTTTTGAAGGCGACGTTACCCTCAACCCAGTAGTTTGAGTCAGCAAGGATACAATCCTAAAAGGTTGGATTATTGGAAGATAATGAATTAAGTTATTAATGCAAATTATGGTAGGCCCCGCTTTTGGCGGTGACGTTACCCTCGACTAAGTAGTATGAGTCAGCAGGGATACAGTCCTAAATAGCCGGATTATAGTATTAATAGTAGTTAACTTATGAGGGGGTCAAAGAGTTTGGATCCCCGCCATCCAATACCTATGGGCATTGAAGGAGATCCTACTAAATTTGACCCAGGTCCCTTGCAGGACCTCTAAACGCTGAACAAGGGCAAGACCCTTACCAAACCGTTCCCTTAACCCCCGACCAGGTAGCCAACATACCTCCATATAGACTGTGGAGATATGAATGGTGAAAATCTTTTATTTTATATAGACAGTAAAATAACGCCAAGACACCACGGACAAACGATAAGGAAAGATCACCTTCAACATAAGTAACTAGTTATTAAAGTCATTAATACAAAACCAAATAAAAAGTGCAAAAGATTAAAAATAAAAAAGTATTATACTAAACACTTGTCTTCACCAAGTGATGTAAGAGACTTAGGCAAACATGGCCTTGATTGTCAAGAACTCTTACGATCAATCTTGGATCCCGAGACGACTCACACACTCTATGATGGACAATGGATGATGGTGGTGGATGATGGTGTTATGGTGGTGGTGGGTGGTGGATGAAGTGTGAGAGAGGTGGTGTGCCAAGGGATGGATTGGAATGAAGCCAAGCACTCCTATTTATAGGCTGAACAGAAGGCTGGGCACGGCCCCGTGTCCGCTGGACACGCCCCCGTGCCCGTCTGACACTATCTCTCTTCATTAATTGTAATTCGCAATTACAATTAATGCGCCTGCTGTACTTTCTCCACGCCCCCGTGCTCACTGGACACGGCCCCGTGGTGGGCAATAGAAGCTTCTACAGGTTTGTCTTTTCTGCTGCTTCTTGGGCACGGCCCCGTGCTGGCTGAGCACAGGGCGTGTTCAGGCTTCTGTTTTCTCTTCTTTGCTTGGGAAGATGCCGTTGAGGGTTCGGGCAGTCTACTTTTATTCCTTTTCTTGTATTTGTGTTAGAATTGGCTGTCTTTTTGCTTCTTTTGTGACTTTGAGCTCATTTCATCCTGAAAATACAAAAGGAAGACAAAAACACTCTTTTTCCAACATTTGTACTTAAAAAGGGTTAGTTTTATGCCTTATTTGATGTAATTTATATGTTGCATTTTACGCACATCAAATACCCCCACACTTGAACTTTTGCTTGTCCTCAAGCAAAACTCTTTAAATGTGGCTTACACTCCCAAATGGAATAGGTAGAAGAGAAGGTTTTTGGCTTGTCATAGAGTGTCGGGAATCCAAGATCTTTTTGGGTTTTATTTTTATTTATTTACAATCCTATTTGTTATGATTTATTTAGAACGTTTCATAGGATAAATTACTTATTTGGGCATAACATGCCCTTTTAAAATTTTATTTATATACAAGTTCACATACCTCACGGAAGAAATCACTCAACACTCGGCCGAAGGTGTATTTTTTTAGTGAATCACTCGAGAGCGGCATGGAGCTTACGCCTTCCATAGGCTTGCCAAGCAATCAATCCTCCTCCTTTTTAACTTTATACCTTTGTAAATATCAAGAGGACTTTTTGGGTGAAGGGTTAGGCTTGGGCTAAAGGTGAGTGGTTGGGTTAGTGGTTAGTAAAAGGGCGAAAAGCGTAAAAAGCGTCGGTTTTCGTAACACAATTTTTAGTGACTTTTTATTTTGAAGTATTTCTCCAAACAAGCTTTTGTTTGTATAGCTTTGTTTGTTTTCAACTTCATCATCATATATTTTTTTTTTAGTCACATAAAAGAACGAGCTTGCGAAAAACCGAGCTTGTTACTAAAATAAGGGGTGAAAAATAAAAAGGGTTTTTTGGTGGGTAAAAAGGGTTTAGGGTAAAGAAACGAAAGGTTTAGGCTCAAAGGGGTTAACTAGGGGGATTTTGGGTAGGTGGTAAAAAAAATGAAAAATAATGGTGTAGAAAGAAAAATGGTTAGTCCTAATGCCTCCATCATTTACTTACTTGGGTTTAAGTTGATAAGGATCGGGAATGAATCGTCGTGGCAAGTTCTAGAGTTGTAAGAACCAAGCGACTATTCACACAAGAAACGAAAAATGAGCATTTGGTCTAAAGATGTAAATTTGTATGCTCAATAAAGGCTCAAAACTCACTTTTGTGGGAATGGGTTTTTAATGTGATCAAGTATATATAATCAAATTTTAACTAGACTTGTTATGCCGTTTCATAATTTTCTTATGTTGGTTCTTGTTATCACGACGCTTTCGGTTGTAAATTTTATAAAAATATAACCTTATTAATCTTGTGATTCCCAACTTAAACTTTAGACAAGTAAGAAAAAAATGAAAATTTTTGAAAAAAAAATTTGGGGTGTTTAGCGGTTCCAATAGAGTTTTGTGTAAGGCTTGTTGTTAGGACTTGCAAAATTTCAAAGTGTTAGCTCCCCCCCCCCCCCCACACTCTTAAATTACACATTGTCCTCAATGTGTCCCAAAAATAAATTTTTAGGTTGATTGGATGTGTAAAGTGGTGTTAAAAAGCAAAGATTTATGTTACTGGCAGTCTAGACACGGCCCCGTGGGGACCGGACACGGCCCCGTGGTCAAGTGCCAATAACAGAAATTAAAGAAATGAGACAGAAGCCTGGACACGGGGGCGTGTCTGGTGAACACGGCCCGTGTCCAGTTACCTGAACTGGGCGATTTTTCTGCAGGTGGCTCAACACGGGGCCGTGTTGGTTGAGCACGGCCCATGTTGAGCCTTCTGTAAAGGAAATTTGTGTCGGGTTGCCTCGTTCTTTGTGCATGGGGCCATTTTTCTCGTTCCCTTTTTCCATCCATTACCACCACGAGTGTGTTTTATTTGTTATAAACCATCAAACCTTTAGAAACCATCATTTCATTGCAAACATAAAGAGACATTACATAAAACTAAATACATAAATATTAAACCATGGAGTTCTAGCCCTATTTCTTATTTTAATTAGCAAAATTTCCAAAAGCTACTAATCTTAGTTAGATAAGGCTTTTTAAAACTCTTTTTTCCGGGTGTGGCCCTCTTCATATGTCGGCGAGCCACTCCTCTACTTCTCTTGGGAGGAGAAAGGAGGGCTCATTTGCATTAGTTTGAGGAGTTTCGACTTCCGCTAGAATTTCTTGTTGGTGCTCCACGGGAGGTTCCGCTGGAAAGTCTTCCCACCCGGTAGGGTTGTGGAAGAGCTGGTTCCCTCGGGGGTGCTACAAGAATATTTAACCTCTGGTGCAAGAGGTTAATTTCTTGGAAGCTGTTTTCGAGCCCCACCGTAAGATCGTTAATACGGTCAATTAGGACCTCCTCTACCGATGTCATTTCGTCGAGAGCCTCCCTTAATGCTATCACATAGTGCACAAGTGTAGCTTCAACGGAGGGCCTCCTTCCCCTTCGGCTGTTTGATGAATGAACGGATGATGTTTCGCTGTTTTCGCTCGACATTCTATGAAAAATAAACCGAAAAATAGTTTATTTAATGAAACAGTATCTGGACACGGCCCCGTGCTCATTGAACACGGCCCCGTGTTCATCTTTCTGCAGAATTTTGAAGCAAGGAAACTTGAAGTTTTAAGTTATTTTCTGAACTTATGTGGGTTTTTTAAACATTAATAACTTAAAACAATGTTACCCAACATGTTTTTACCAAGATTCCTTGATCAAAACCCATTGTTTCCTACCATAAAGTTTAAAGAATTCAAACTTTTAATGATAGCTCTTGGAGAAAGATGAAAAAGAAGGAAATGGCTAGAAGAGGAAAGGACAAGATGGGTTGTTGGAACCTTCTTTTAGACTTACCTAGGATAGTTTGAGAGAAGATTCCTCCAAATCTCTGTCCCAAGTTGGTCCAAATGTGCAGAATTCTTGGCTGCATTTATAGAAAACGACAGCATCCTGGACACGGCCCCGTGTTCGTTGGACACGGCCCCGTGTGCTGGTGAATTCTGACACAGTTTGTCCGTATTCTGATGTACTGATCAGAAAGAAATCTTATGGTGAACACGGGGGCGTGTTGGCTGGACACGGCCCCGTGTCGAGGGATCATTTATGAAGTTTGTCTAGTTTTTAAGGAGCTTCTTGTATCGGGTGGCTCTTGATTGGTTGGAACAACCCCAAAGTGCCTAAGATACCTTAATTGTCCTATACTAAGGCGAGAACGCAAGAGGTTGTCGGTGAGGGTAATTCCTATTTTCATTCTAGGTGGACAAGTCCAACCCTTTCCCGGGCTCTCGTTAAAGAAGGTGTATGCCGAATCGCTCAGGTCTATGTATGCACCGAACGAAGTCGATGGAGAGTCCTTCACGGCACAATCGGCACAGGGACGACTATCGTCCAAGTCTTTTCTAGGTATGAAGGTATTTTCAGGAGCAACGAGGTTATCGGAATGCGGTTCCAACATTTCCTCATGGTCATCGTCTTGGGATGGATCAATAAAATCCTTCCTAAGTTCTTTTGACCAATTTAGAATCAGTTCTTCTAGTTGAAATAACTCGTCAAGGAGCATGTCTCCTAGAATATCTGGCTGGGCGCATTCGAGGGAGAGATAGTGCTTATTTTTACTTTCGCCCCTCTTAAGGTTATAAGGAATCGGTGGGTCTATATAGTGGGGCCTATAATTTAGAAAATAACACTTTAATTCTTCATGTTCGCCTCCACATAATTGACACCACATACCATAAGAGTGTCGAAAGTAAAAAGAATTACTATCACTCATGTTTGTGTCAGAAATTACCAACCGCCGGGATCTAACGGTTCTGTTTTCAGTAAGAGAATCTTGGGCACGGGGGCGTGTTGAGTGGACACGGCCCCGTGTTCAGCTTACTATCTGACTTAAAACAGGATTGCCAGTTCCAATGATTGAGCACGGGGGCGTGTTCAGCGGGCACGGCCCGTGCTGAGCTCTGCAGAAGCTGAAAAACTAAGAAAATCCTAAAAAATTAAAAAGAAAAATAAAAATATGATTAAGCCGTTGATTCCTAACTTTCTTAATATCCTTGTGTCCCCGGCAACGGCGCCAAAAACTTGATGCGTGTGTTGTGTAATATATTTTTATAATATAATTAAGCCCTTTTTTACACCTTTAGCCAAGTTTTAAATTTATAAAACACGATATTTACTAACACTAAACACACATATGGGCAAGTGCACCCATCGTGGACGTAGTATAGTGTTGGTAAGATACCGAGGTCGTCCAAGGGCACAAGAGCTTTTAATACCGGTTTATCCTCAACGTCTAATCAAATCAAAAAGTTAGAAAAATGATTTTAAACTAACTAAATGCTGAAAAATAAAAATAAATAAAAACAGATAGACAAGATGAATCACTTGGATCCGACTCGTGTATTAGTATAACCTTTGATTATTTTCGCACTTTTGCACTTGTTTAAGAGATTATCTTAGTTATTGTAGTAGGCCCCTTTTTTGAAGGCGACGTTACCCTCAACCCAGTAGTTTGAGTCAGCAAGGATACAATCCTAAAAGGTTGGATTATTGGAAGATAATGAATTAAGTTATTAATGCAAATTATGGTAGGCCCCGCTTTTGGCGGTGACGTTACCCTCGACTAAGTAGTCTGAGTCAGCAGGGATACAGTCCTAAATAGCCGGGTTATAGTATTAATAGTAGTTAACTTATGAGGGGGTCAAAGAGTTTGGATCCCCGCCATCCAATACCTATGGGCATTGAAGGAGATCCTACTAAATTTGACCCAGGTCCCTTGCAGGACCTCTAAACGCTGAACAAGTGCAACACCCTTACCAAACCGTTCCCTTAACCCCCGACCAGGTAGCCAACATACCTCCATATAGACCGTGGAGATATGAATGGTGAAAATCTTTTATTTTATATAGACAGTAAAATAATGCCAAGACACCACGGACAAACGATAAGGAAAGAGCACCTTCAACATAAGTAACTAGTTATTAAAGTCATTAATACAAAACCAAATAAAAAGTGCAAAAGATTAAAAATAAAAAGTATTATACTAAACACTTGTCTTCACCAAGTGATGTAAGAGACTTAGGCAAACATGGCCTTGATTGTCAAGAACTCTTACGATCAATCTTGGATCCCGAGACGACTCACACACTCTACGATGGACAATGGATGATGGTGGTGGATGATGGTGTTATGGTGGTGGTGGTGGGTGGTGGATGAAGTGTGAGAGAGGTGGTGTGCCAAGGGATGGATTGGAATGAAGCCAAGCACTCCTATTTATACGCTGAACAGAAGGCTGGGCACGGCCCCGTGTCCGCTGGACACGCCCCCGTGCCCGTCTGACACTATCTCTCTTCATTAATTGTAATTCGCAATTACAATTAATGCGCCTGCTGTACTTTCGCCACGCCCCCGTGCTCACTGGACACGGCCTCGTGGTGGGCAATAGAAGCTTCTACAGGTTTGTCTTTTCTGCTGCTTCTTGGGCACGGCCCCGTGCTGGCTGAGCACGGGGCGTGTTCAGGCTTCTGTTTTCTCTTCTTTGCTTGGGAAGATGCCGTTGAGGGTTCGGGCAGTCTACTTTTATTCCTTTTCTTGTATTTGTGTTAGAATTGGCTGTCTTTTTGCTTCTTTTGTGACTTTGAGCTCATTTCATCCTGAAAATACAAAAGGAAGACAAAAACACTCTTTTTCCAACATTAGTACTTAAAGGGGTTTAGTTTTATGCCTTATTTGATGTAATTTATATGTTGCATTTTACACACATCAGTTCTCGTAACCCTGATGCTGGTGCGACTCCTTCCACTGCCGCGCATGAAGAAGAGGAGGCTGAAGAAGAGGAGGCTGCTGAACAGTTGATCAGCAGAAAAAGAGTTAGAAGCGAGACCACCACTGGTGTGGCTTCCGCATCGGTGGTTGGTGCGATTCCCTTGGTTGGGAAAACGAGCAACCTGCGCTCTCTCTATAGATTTTCTCCTGGTAAACTCTTGACTTCTCTCCCTTTTGTTATTTCCCTTGTTTAATTACTTGGTTTCTACAGAAATCAAGAAGAAGACCCCTGAGAAGGGGGTTACATTCACTGAGCCAGAGCTGAAGAGGCCGAAGATTACCATTAAATCTTCCCAGACTGCTAAGGATAAAAATGTTAGTGAGGGGGATGTGGCGAAGGCTGCTGAGGCGTTGAGAAAAGCTGGGGAGCGTCGGAAGAAAGCTGAGGAAGAGGAAGGCTGAGGAAGATAGGAAGTCTGAAGAAGCAGAGAGGAAAAAGGCTGAGGAAGAGAGGCGGGCTGCAGAGGCGAAGAGGAAGAAAGCCTCTGATGTGGAGAAGGAGAGAGAGCAGAAGAAGGCTATGGAAAAGCCTATCACTGATCCGCAGTTGGAGATCACTAAGGGTCTTGAGAGGAGGAAAGAGCCTGAGGTTCTGAAGCCTACCCACCCCGCGCACACTGAGCCTATTGATCGATCAAAGATAATTTCTACCAAGGGGTCGGGTCGGTATGTTTCCAGCGATGCAAGCTCTGGTGGGGCTGGGGGCTATAACCCACAAGTCATTAGGGCGAAGGATACCCTTGGTGATATCTATTACAAAAGCTATACCGAGAAAGAACGTGGTAGCGCTCCTCACCAAGCTCCCTGGGGTTTGAAGCAAAGGGACACTTTTCAAAAATTTGGGCCCTGCCGCGATTGGTTCTTAAACTCTTTTACTCCTGGTGAGGTTAACCGGCAGAGGGCGAAGACCCATGAGAGCTTGTATCGAACGTATGTGATCGGGGAGGCCAATACTCGCGCCGCTAATCATCAAATTGTTCGTGAGTGGCGAACGATGGTTAGGGAGCGTGCGGATTGGGAGAGTTATCGCAAGCGGATGCTGAAGCGTATCAACGATTTTGAGAAGTCAAAAGCCACTTTTGATGAGGAGAAGGCCAAGTTTGATGCAGACAAGAAGGCAGAGGAATGGGGACGTGAGGGCCTGAAAAATAAACTTCAAGCTGCTGAACAGCAACTGGCCAAGGAGAAGGCCGAGTTTAAGCGCATATGCGAGAAAGATAATGAGCGCGCGTTCGCAGCTCGGAACAAGATTGCTGAGCTTGAAGCTAAGATTGTTGAGCTTACTGCGAAGGTTGAGGATGCGCAGGCTGAAAAAGCTGCCAAGTAGCAGATTGAGGTTAGCTTACCACTTATTTTCTTTCTTGCTATGCTGTTTACAAAATAGCCTAAGTCTTTTGTCACTTTTCAGGTTGAGTTGGCTGATGTGAAGGTGCAATTGTCCAGCAAGGATAAGGATCTACAGGCCAAGGATGTCGAAATCGCTGAGCTGAAACGTCGCCTGAATGATCAGATTGATAGATGCGAGTCCTTGGAGATCGACCTCGAAGCGGAAAAAGTTAAGGCTGCCACTGCTGAAGAGGCGCGCACTGTTAGTGCCGCCGCCCTTAATGTAGCGCAGACTAACTACTCTGAGGCGCAAGGCATCGTTGATACACTTGTCTCTGAGGCCGAGTGGATGCGCAGTCGCGGAGTAGTGCTGGTAAGTTTGTACTTAATGTGCTTAATTTGCTAGGAATTGTCTTTAATGTTCTGTTTTCGTTATAGGTTGCCAACTCTATCCTCAACGCTGGCAAGCTGGATCACGTTGTCGCTCAGTCAGCGTGCGCAGTGGGTCAACGAGGGGGCTATCTGGAATGTGCCCAACACGTTGAGGAGATGTTTGGACAAGAGTTTGATGTGAGCCATTGCTCGGTGACCGACCAGGCTAACGTCGAGTTGACGCGTGCTGAGAGTGCTTATGATAACCTTACATTGCCTGTAATGGACTTGGTTGTGGAGGCTCTAAAGAAAGACGACTGGTGTCAGCGTCTCAAGGCCATTCTCGATCCACCGGTGACTGTTGAGTTATCAGATGAGGAGGAACCAGCTGGCGATGACGGTAGAGATGGTGATGATGACGGTGGAAACGATGATGACGGTGATGATGATGGTGATCAACGTGATAACCTCGAATAGGCTTGGTTGATAGGCATTGTGCCTTGTAATTTTTGCTTTCTTTGAATGTACAATGTTGCGCGGTCGCGCTTGTTTTATATTGAATGCATTTTGCTTGTTCTTTCCCGTTACAATTATTGCACTGTTGTTAGAAACTTAGGTTAAATTAGCTCGAATAAATGGAAGTTTCTCGCGTGAGTGGAACTACCCGGTCTCGCGCTTTGTTCGCGGAGGACCTTGGAGGCGTTCTTGTTTGAGAGCCTGTAAGTTCCTGGAGTGTTTTCGTGCTAATCAGAAGTTTAACATGCATTTGTAACGAAAATAGGTAATGGAAAACATGTCGTATGCTTTCATTGGCTTCGAAACGGGCGCTTAGGCCAACATACATTAATTGCAAAGGGCGTATAGCTGACATAGGAAAGTAAAAGAGGCGCAAGGCCAAGGTAAATTACATATAGCATTTGCGCAGTTGTTGCGCATTCCACGTTCGCGGTAAGATGTGGCCATCTAGGGTGCGTAACTTGTAAGCCCCTTTCCCTAGCACTTCGTGGACCAAGTATGGGCCTTCCCATTTGGGTGCTAGCTTCCCTGGGCGCTCGGCATTTGACGCTTCATTGTCTCGGAAGACGTATTCTCCTGGAGTGAAGGTACAGATGCGTACTCTTGTGTTGTAGTACCTCTCCAGTTGTGTTTTGTACTTGGCTTCTCTGATTCGTGCGATTTCGCGCCTTTCTTCCAACAAATCCAAGTCAAGACGTCGCTCTGCCTCATTGTCGATTGCGTTGACTGCTGTCAAGCACGGGGATGGTAGGCCAACTTCAGCCGGGATAACTGCTTTTGAGCCATAGACTAGGCTAAAAGGGGTCTCGCCGGTACTAGTTTTCGGCATGGTTCGGTGAGCCCACAAGATGCTCGGGAGCTCATCTACCCAGCCTCTTCGCCTTGTGCCCAGTCGGGCCTTGAGGATGCGCAACGGATGTGAAAGTGTGCTCGATTTTCATCTCTTTCATCCAATTCTGGAGGTCTTCAGACGCAAAGTTAGTACCGTTATCGGTTACAATCTTGAGTGGTAGGCCAAACCTGCAGATGATGTGTTCCCAAATGAACTTGCGCACTATCATAGCTGTAGTTGAAGCCAGAGCTTTGGCCTCCACCCACTTTGTGAAGTAATCCACGGCTACTATTATAAATTTTACGGCGCCAGGAGCCTCTGGGAAGGGTCCCACCATGTCAATGCCCCACTGCTGAAAAGGCCAAGCAGTGGATACAGGGATAAGGTCGTTCTTGGGGCGCAGGGTTTTTGAAGAATGTCGCTGACAGGAGTCGCACTTGCGGATCTCCTTCAGGGCATCAACATGCATCCCTGGCCAGTAATATCCGGCGTTCATGATCTTCGCGACAACCATACGTGGTCCTGAATGAATGCCGCAGATCCCTTCGTGGATCTCCCTAATCAAGTAGTTCGCATCTTGGGGGTCCACACAGCGCAGTGGTGGCCCTAAGAAGGACTTTCGGTACAGAATACCGCCATTCATTTCGTAATGCAGGGCTTTGTTCTGAATTTTCCTCGCCTCTGCTCTGTTTTCAGGGAGTATCCCCTCTTGCAAATATTGGATTATCGGGGTCATCCAGGATGGTTGCCCCATCTCGATCACGTTTACTTGTCATAGCAGGACTGATGGATTCTTGAGTACTTCGATTCTTACATCTTTAGCAAGGTGTTGAAAGGAAGTTGAAGCAAGCTTGCTCAAGGCATCGGCCGGTTTGTTTTCAGAGCGATTGATGTGGATTACCTTGTAAGACTGGAACTGCTGAAGCAATTCTTTCGCTTGCTCAAGATATAGGGCCATAACCTCGCCTTTTGCATCGTATATACCGTTAACTTGGCTGGCTATCAGGAGTGAATCAACGTGTGCTTTTAAATTTTTAGCTCCCATTTTGATGGCGAGGCGTAAGCCTGCCAGAAATGCTTCGTACTCTGCCTCGTTGTTGGTGTTTTTAAAATCCAACTTGATGGCGTAAGTAAATTCATGATTCTCAGGGCTCACAAGGCGCAATCCTGCTCCCGCGCTGTCCTCATTTGAGGCCCCATCAGTATAAAGCATCCAAGTCTCGTCTGTCACGTGGTTTTCAGGAGTCTCCACCAGCTCACATTCTTTGATTTTATCGGTCGGCACCTCTGTGATGAAGTCGGCTAAGACCTGGCCCTTAATGGCTGGGCGCGGCCTGTACAAGATATTATGGCCCCCCAGCTCAATGGCCCATTTTGCTAACCGCCCTGACGTCTCTGGCTTTTGCAATATTGTGCCGATGTGGAAGTTGGTAAGCACGTTAATCACATGTCCTGTAAAATATCTGCGCAGCCTTCTGGAGGCGTGTAGCAGCGCGAGAACTAACTTTTCCATCGTGGAATACCTTGTTTCCGGGTCAGTGAGTACCCTGCTGACGTAATAAATTGGAGTGTGGACTCCGTTTCTCTCTACCAGTAATACCGACCCTACTGCCTTATCTGAAGAAGACAAGTACAGTATGAGTGGTTCTTTTTCGAACGGTGCAGTCAGGGTAGGGAGCTCGATCAAACATTCCTTCATTTGCTGAAAAGTTGTCTCTGCCTCGGGGGTCCATTTGAACTCTTGTTTCTTTACGCAGTTGCGCAACGTACTGATAAAGGGGTACGACTTCGTAGCGTGATTGGATAGAAAACGGTTAAGCGCGGCTAGGCGGCCGGCCAACCGTTGCATCTCTTTGATTGTTCGCCGCGATGGCATTCGCTCTATGGCCTGGACTTTCTCTGGGTTCACTTTAAAACCGCCGTTTGTGACTATGAAGCCTAAAAACTTCCCTTCTTCCATGCCAAAAGAGCACTTGGCTGGATTTAGCTTCATATTCACACTGCGCAATGAATTGAACGTCTTTTCGATGTCCTTCAACATTCGGTCCTCTTCAGGACTTTTGACCACTAGATCATCAATGTAAACTTTAATGTGCTTTCCGATGTCCCCCGTGAAGGTCTTGTCCATCAAGCGTTGGTATGTTGCGCCAGCATTCTTCAGACCGAATGGCATCTTTGTTGTCACATCCCTATTTTTCCATGTGTCACCGGTGGGCCCGGTGGGGAGTATCGTGACGTCATTGATATCATCATAGTCAAACAACACAACATATAGAATGCACAGCGGAAGCAAAAGATATAGATTTATTTCAACTGAACAAAATTGTAATGTTTAAGTATCACAAAACAGTCGAAACAGATCCACAGGCGGATCAAATAAAAAGGAAAACTGTTCAACACACTTTGACATCTAAAGCTTGCGAGACTTGAGTAATGATGCCTGGAGTAGCCAGCCTATTTCGTCTAGCACCTGCACTTAGCCTTTTTTGGAAAATACGTCAGTTTGCACTGGTAAATACAACTTAACTGACTCATTTTGAAAAGAGTTTGAAAATTGATTTAAATGCACTTCGGCAAAAACATTTTATAACTTGGGACAATTATTCAAAATAATCTTGTATACAGTTTTACTCATTTGTCGTCCATTAGGGCCGGTTTGTAGGGCCGGACTTAAGTTAACTGACACGCCACAGGTATAATGCCCACAAGGTCGATTCCTTATAGTGGGATACCAGTTTTTACATAATGCAACTATCAGGTGTACGCCTACACCTCGTGCTTAGGTCGTGGCCATTTCATGAATGATGCCAAGGATATCCGGGACATGGTCATTTAACCCCCAAGGGCCATACACCAAATAATACATATAAAACAGGTTATGTAAATACATCAATCACAATACGATTTAAATGACTACATACACCCGACCAAGCGGTACTTTTATAGTACCGTATCCCAAGCCCGTATAGGGAAAATAAGTTAAGGGTATTTACCTGAGCTGAATATAAATTCAATCCCAGCCGTATATCAAATCAGAAAGGACAGATAGCTTTTACTGGGCTCCTAATCTGGAACGAATGTTTTTAATAACCTATTAGAATCCTAACGGGTCTTTAATTAAGTTTAGACTTAGACCGGTTAGTTTTCAAAAGGAAGACACGGTTCAAACGCATGATATAGCGAAGACCGGTTTAGAATGTGGTTTTGACCCGACAAGCTTGCATGCTTGTTTAATATGGGTAACTTAAACACATTCTGGATTTTGAGACAAAAACGATATGGTTTGACCCGTTTCGGCTATTATATGTAAACTAGTTACATAGGCCGATCCGAACGCGAAACATGCGTAACGGGTATCCATAAGAGTCATGAACATGTTCCACAAGTTAATATGCTTCAAATATGTTGTGACACCAGTATGATGTCTTCTATTATGCCCCAAATGAATTTAAACTCAAATTACGCCTCGTAAGGGCATTTTGGTCATTTAAAAGATTATAAAAGAGTTTAAACATGTTTCTGAGTTTCGGATCTGATGTAATCAGTAAAAATACTCAATTTAATAAGTTATATCAGTAAGGTATAACTTATATGTGAAATCTATCCTTTATGACCAAACTATGCATCTTAAGGGCATTTTGGTAATTTCACATAAGCCTAAAAGGTCAAAATCGGAAATCTGAGCTTAAGACCTTTGCTTACTGTTAGAATGTAAATATTTACTAATAATATCAGTAAGCGTCAAACCTTAGATTTATAAAATGGTTTTTGTGACAACTCGAACTTTAGACTTACTTTGATGTAATGTTACGTGCTTACGAGAACTGAATTATATGTGGGATTTAATGAATGCTATGTTATGAATGTGCATTATGTGTGTATGTATGCTAATGGCCCGATTGCACAACACCACTCGTCCACACAAGCCTTTGGGCTTTACACTTGCTTGCGGATCATTAGGGAAGCCCAAGTGGGTTCGGCCCACTTCTCCTAACCGAATAACAATTAGGAGAGTTGTAACCATTCTCCACTTTTTACAATTCTCACACACACAAACCCTAGACACCTCTCTCGTTTGCTTGGAACTCGACGGCAAGAACATCTCCATTCGGATCGTCCTCTTCTCCTTCCCTAATCCGGTTAGTGTGATTGTGATTTGTATTGTTAGATAGCATGTTGTTTATACGTGATTTCATGTTCATTCGGATAGTTGTTGATGATGTGTGATGATAATACTCTTGTTAATCGGTTATATAGTCACGAAACCGGAATTGTATGATGCTGATTAATCCATGGTTATGTGCTATGATTCGGGTCGTGGTTTGTCGATAGTGTTTTGATAAATGGATCCCTTGTACCCCCGATTTGCAAGTTTATTAATGTTTATATGTTCTTGAATGCATGATCTAGTAATCGGCTATCATATATTGTTTCGGGTATTAGAATTGATAGGCTACGGGGTAGTTATATTTCAAGGATTAATCTAATTGAATGTTATAAGATATGGTTCATATGCACAATTACTGATTTATTTGCTGGTTCGATGTTCTTGGATTGTTATGAATATGCATGAAATCTGAATTAACTGTTGATTGATCGGAATTGTGAAACTGTCCAAGGTGTTAGCTGAAATCACGGAGTAGAATTATGGAAACCAGTTACACACACGGTTGCGACTCGGTATCACCACATTGCGACTCGAAACCTCACACCAGCAACAGCACGAACCGCAACCACGGTTGCGAGTCATATCGCGACTCGTAACCAGACCATGACGAACCGAGACCACCTAGTGCGACTCGTAACCAGCGGTTGCGACTAGTAATCTCCCGTTGCGACTAGTAATCTCCTGTTGCGACTCGTAACCCCCGTTGCGACTCGAGACCAATATGCACGTACATTATTTTGGACGCACTGTCACGGGCCCAATCGTTTGGGCCAAATGATTTGGATTTGTGGACTGTTTGTTATTGGACTAGTATGCGTTTACTATTTGGGCCGATTGAGAATCTGGACTGTTTAGATTGGGCCGTTATATGAATTGGTTGAATGTTATTTGGGTTGATTGACTTTCGGGCTTAGACATTGGATCGCACATGAATGTTAATGCTATGCTCTTACCTGTTTACATGCATACGTGATAGTAACGTGTTAACATATGTGATGCACACGTGTATTACCTTAGTCAAAACCTGACTTGTATAATGACCATGATAGGACGTGGTTGACCATTTACTTGCTACCTGTACTCTTTGTGTATCTGCCGAGCAAACCAAGGTGAGTTCACACAGCCAAGGCATGGGATTCCCGAGTTGGGAATTGGGTTGGATATGTTGATGTTGGAAGAGTTACTCGTACTTACGCATTCACTAGACTATAGACCATCGTCCTCAGAATAGTCAGGACACGTTACGTAAAGCCTACGTAACCCAGTATTTGCCATTTGTCTCCCGGGTCGGGAGGACACGTTACGTAAAGCCTACGTAACCCAATACCTTCTACTGTCTTCCGGGTCGGAAGGACACACTGCGTAAAGCCTACGTAGCCCCCCACGCGTACCACTGTCCTCGGGGAAGGGCACGTCACGTAAAGCCTACGTGACCCAGTACGTATTCCTGTTCTCGGTAAAGAAGAACACATGGTTGGAAGTTAGTCTAGTAAGTACCCCTAATGAGAAGCCCTCATTAGTAAGGATAAACGTGGGAAGCCCCCACCGGTAATATAACACAAGGTTTGGGAAGCCCCCACCTTTAGTACACACTAGTATGGGAAGCCCCCACTAGTTATACTTATGCACTATGTTATGAACTTACTTTCTGTGAACTCGCTCAACTAGTTTGTTGATTATTTGCTGCATGCCTTGCAGGACCTTAGGTGCATTATGGAGCTTGCACAGGGAGGAGCAGGTCGTTGTGGGATTTGGATCATGAACGATATCTGAACTTAAACTGTTTTGAGATTACAATACTATGCTTCCGCTACATAAACAATGTTTGGTTTTGAAACATCAATCATGTCATGATGAACTACATTAATTACTTTTCTTATTAAATGCTATGTTTGATATGATTGATGGCTTGATCCTGGTCAGTCACGCTCCCAAGCGGTGATACTCCGCATGTGGATTTTGGGGGTGTGACAGTTTTAATATATACTATGCGTTAAAAACGCTTAAAAAGGCGATTTGGAGCCATTTCCGGGTTTTTAAAGAAAAGCTGATATTTTTATTATTCCAGAAGGCTCAAAATACTTTATTTATCATACAGTAGAAAAAGGTTTGGGGTCAAAAGGATTTGTAAAACTTATTTTATTGCCCAAAAGGGCAAAACCGGTAATTACCGATTCAAGCTTAGAATCCTAAGTTATACTCAGCCTAAAAATAGATAAAAATCTCCAAAAATCCCAAAATAATTATATTATATCAGTGGGTAATAAATTTGGTGTCAAAAATTAGGTTTAGATAGGCTATACGCTAATTATCCGGTTTAATTACTAAAAAGCTTCTTAATTACGCAAATGAGCATAACTCCTACTCTAGACCTCAAACTGATGTAAAAACTTAGGGACAAGTTTATAAATCAATGGTGAAGGTTTCTATCATTCCACTTTTTCAAAAATCACATTTTAAGGCAACAAGGGCATAATAGTCAACATTTAAGCATTTAACGGAATCATGCATATGAATTGGATAACCAATGAACCAAGTTGTATAATCTCAGAGGGTTATACTTATAGGTAACTTGGTCCTATTAGAGCTAGGCATTCCTAAATCATGCTCAAATGGGTCAGAACTGAAAGTCAAAGCATAAGTCAAACTATGCGACTTTCGGCCCCGAACCGAGCTTAAACTGAAAATTGTCGAGTCGAACATGTTTGGACATGTTCTTATATTAATTACCAAGTTATATGAGTGTCAAAACAGGTTTCATAGCTTACACATTAATAATTATGTGTTTATTTACAAAATAGCTTCTTGTTGACTTTTTGTAACCAAGTTTGACTCGACAATTGACCTAATTAGAGTGGGAATCAGAGGGAGACATTTTAGAGGTTTAATGCCCACATAATTACCAACTCATAGGTACCTTCATAATGAAATTTGACTGGATCAATTAAGATTAATGACGAAGTCAAACCTTAATTACGACGGTTTGACTAGACGCTAATAAACTAAGCAAAACTGAATTAAAGGAGGTTAAGCATACTTACAATAGTCCTAAGCACAACTAAGGATCACTAGGAAAGATGCTTGAGCTCCAGGAACCTCTAGAAAGTGTGTTGTGAACTTAACAAGTGAATGAGCAAATGAAAACCCAAAGTTCATGGCTTTATATAGGTTTCTTGGATCAATTTGATCATGCCAAACAAGTCTAGGGATGTTATGAGATCATTACAAGTGTCCCTAGGCCTTAATATACCAGCAAACAAGCCCATAGAATCAAAAACAACCATTTTAAGTCGGTTACAAAGCTTTAACAGGCAGCTGTCATGATTTTCTGCATCTGGTAGTCCCAGGCGGCCCGCGTAAGGGTCCTGCCTGGGCTTACGCGCCCCGCATGGCCCTCCTGATCCGGTTACAAAGTTTCATAAATTGCAATTTTGGTCCCTGGTCCTTCCAAACTTGATTTTTAAGCTGGTTTCTTGCACTATAAACCCCCAAACTTGACTTTTAAGGACCCCAAGTCATAAACCAACTTTCTTTAGTCCCCGGTAATTCATACGTTCACCAAAAAGTCTTAAATTTCAACGTTGACGCTTTTAACCCCTCGTATACGAATATTGTCATAACTTTCTCATACTTTGTCGAAACCTTGTGAAATTTTTATCACGTATTCTTGTGAGTATAATTTATCATTACAAAGCTTCAGGTCCGCTAAAAGATCACTCAGAGGTATACTTTAAACATGTTGACACATTTAGCCCCTGCAGTTTGTAATTCCTTACTTTCTTTCACAATTAGCTTTGTATGATCCATGATTTATTCGTTTAAGGGTATAAACATCTTGTAGGGTTATTGAAAGATATATTTATTCATCGTTGACATTTCGAATCCTTTTACACACATAGATTCCCTGTTTGTCAACTTTAGTCCCTCTAATTCAATCCTTTACACGTTTTAAGTCCATGACACGTGTCGACATGATATTGGACATGAATTTTCGAGGTGTTACATCCTCACCCCCTTAAAAGAAATCTCGACCCCGAGATTTACTGAAAAAACTGAGGGTATTTTTCCTGCATTGTGGATTCTAACTCCCACGTGTATTCGGGACGTCTACGAGCATCCCATTTGACCTTTACAACAGGCACATACTTTCTTCGAAGCTTCTTTACCTGCCGATCCTCAATCGATACAAGTTTTTCCACAAATTTCAAGCTCTCATCTATATGCACATCTGTGTGTGGTATGACTAGTGATTCATCAGCTAGACATTTCTTCAGATTGCAGACGTGGAACACATTGTGAATACCACTGAGCTCTTCAGGTAAGTTTAACTTATAAGCCACTGTTCCTACACATTCGATAATCTCGAATGGTCCTATATATCTCGGGCTTAACTTACCTTTCTTACCAAATTGCATCACCCCTTTCCAGGGCGATACTTTAAGCAGAACCTTATCTCCAACCTCGAACTTGAGGGGTTTTCTCCTTTTATCAGCATAGCTTTTCTGCCTATCTCTGGCAGCTTTCAGGCGATCACAAATCTGGACAATCTTGTTCGTCGTCTCGAAAACTATTTCAGGTCCTGATAATTGAGTGTCTCCTACTTCTGCCCAACAGATGGGCGTTCTGCATTTCCTACCATATAATGCCTCAAAAGGCGCAGCCTGAATGCTTGTATGGTAGCTATTATTATAGGAGAACTCGACCAATGGCAGGTGCTTATCCCAGCTACCGCCTAAATCGATCACACACGCCCATAGCATGTCTTCTAGGGTTTGAATGGTACGCTCACTTTGCCCATCCGTCTGAGGATGGTAAGCCGTACTGAAATTTAAATGCGTGCCCAAAGACAGTTGGAAACTTTTCCAAAAATGTGACGTGTATCTGGTATCTCTGTCAGAGATAATAGCCACTGGTACTCCATGCAGAGATACAATCTTATCAACATACAACTGGGCTAACATGTCAGAACTGTAAGTTTCCTTAATGGGTAGGAAATGTGCTGACTTAGTCAGTCTATCTACTATCACCCGAATAGTATCATTTCCTTTCTTAGTCTTCGGCAACTTGGTGATGAAATCCATCGTCACCATTTCCCATTTCCAGGTGGGAATTTCAAGCTGTTGCAGCAAACCTGACGGCTTTTGATGTTCAGCCTTAACTTGAGCACACGTCAAGCATTTAGCCACATAGGCAGCTATAGACTTCTTCAAGCCTATCCACCAATAGTTTGCCTTTAAATTCTGGTACATCTTATCAGCTCCAGGATGAACGGAATATTTGGAACTATGGGCTTCCTGGAGGATAACATCCCGAAGTCCTCCATAAACTGGAACCCATATTCGTCCATTCAACCTTAGGATTCCGTCCTTGCCGTAGGATAACTGCTCCCCGGTTACTCCTAGCTTCTCATCATGATGGTTAGCTTCCAGCACTGCTTCCTTCTGTGCTGCTAACAATCTTTCATTCAAATTATTCTTTATCTCAATGCTCTTGGCATTGATTCTTATAGGCCTTATCCTTTCCTTTCGACTTAAGGCATTAGCAACCACATTTGCCTTGACTGGATGGTATCTTATTTCACAATCATAGTCATTTAAAGTTTCCATCCAACGTCGCTGCCTCATATTTAAGTCCTTCTGATTAAACAAATGTTGAAGGCTCTTGTGATCAGAGTAGATTACACACTTCGTTCCATACAGGTAATGCCTCCAAAGCTTCAGTGCAAATACAACGGCACCCAGCTCCAAGTCATGGGTGGTGTAATTCCTTTCGTGCACCTTTAACTGACGTGAAGCATAGCCAATGACCTTGCCTTTCTGCATAAGCACACACCCCATCCCGGTGTGTGATGCATCATAATATACTACAAACTCATCAATTCCATCAGGCAACGTCAAAACAGGAGCGTTGCTCAACTTTTGCTTCAAAATATCGAAGGATTCTTGCTGCTTAGGCCCCCAATTGAACTTACTATTCTTGCGAGTCAGCAAAGTCAGGGGTGCTGCAATTCTTGAGAAGTTCTTGATAAATCGTCTGTAGTACCCGACCAATCCTAAGAAACTGCGAATCTCCGTGGGCGTCTTCGGCTCTTGCCAGTTCATAATAGCTTCAATCTTAGCGGGATCTACTTGGATACCACGCTCACTAACAACATGTCCAAGGAATTGGACTTCACGAAGCCAAAATTCACACTTCGAAAATTTGGTGTAAAGCTTCTCTTGCTGAAGTAGCCTCAAAATGCAACGGAGGTGCTTCTCATGGTCAGCTTGACTCTTCGAGTAAATCAGAATGTCATCAATGAAGACTATGACAAATTTATCCAAATATGGCTTGCAAACGCGATTCATGAGATCCATGAATGTGGCAGGTGCACTAGTGAGCCCAAAAGGCATCACTAAGAACTCATAATGACCATAACGAGTCCTAAACACAGTCTTGTGTACGTCTTCATCTTTAACCTTCAATTGATGGTAGCCTGACCTCAAATCAATCTTGGAGAAGTAGCTTGCCCCTTGAAGCTGATCGAATAGATCATCGATCCTGGGCAAAGGGTACCTATTCTTGATAGTAACCTTATTAAGCTCACGGTAATCAATGCATAGACGCATTGATCCATCCTTCTTCTTGACGAATAAAATTGGCGCTCCCCATGGAGACGAACTAGGTCTTATAAAACCCTTGGCTAGCAAATCATCTAGCTGCGTCCTTAATTCCTTCATCTCTGTTGGTGCCAACCTATAAGGTGCTCTCGCAACAGGCGCTGCTCCGGGGATGATATCAATTCTGAATTCCACTTGCCTATCTGGTGGCAAACCAGGTAGTTCTTCAGGGAAAACTTCAGGGTATTCAGAAATGACTGGAATATCTTCAATCTTGGGCTTCTGCTCGTCGATCGTTACTTGTGCCATATAAATGACACAACCCTTCTTCATGCATCTAGATGCCTTGAGCATAGACACTTGCTCAGGCAATCCATACTGGGTATCTCCTTGAATGGTAAGTGACTCACCAGACTGAGTCTTAATCACTACTTGCTTCTTGTTGCAGATGATCTGGGCTTGGTTATGTGATAACCAATCCATGCCCAATACTATATCAAATCCGGCTAACTTCAAAGGAAGCAAGGACAAAGGAAAAGAGTGGTTCCTAAAAGATATAACGCATCCATCTAACATGGTTGAGGCGGTTTCTAAGGTTCCATCGGCTAACTCCACCTCATATTTCACACTTAAGGTTTTAACAGGTATATTCAGCAACTTACAAAACTTGTTATCTATGAACGACTTATCAGCGCCAGAATCAAACAATACTCTAGCATATACATCATTTACGAGGAAAGTACCTGTGATCACATTGTCGTCCTGAATGGCCTCCTGCACGTTCATTTGGAAGACCCTAGCATTGGTCTTCTTGGCTTCCTCAGGCTTCTTGGCGTATTTAGGGCAGTTAGTCTTAATGTTCCCTTTCTCGTTACAGCCGTAGCAGGTAGCATCCTTGATCCTTTTGCAATCAATAGTCTTATGCTCCTTAGACTTGCATAGCCCACATGCAGGTGATCCTGATTGAGACTTGGTCTCAAGCCTGCATTTTCCAAAGTGGCGTTTTTGGCAAGTTGAGCACTTTGGCTTTTCCTCTGCTCGTTGACTACCTTTTCCAGACCCAAACTTCTTGGACTCAGGGTTTCCCTTGTGCTTCTTCTCCGACCCTCGTGAGCTATCCTCCTCACGCTTCCTCTTACTCTCTTCAGAGTTCTTGAGCGATCTTAACCTGACCGCATCCAAGGTGAGGGATAGAGATAGATCAGCAACTGATCTAAAAGTAGCAGGTCTCGAAGCCTTAACACTGGCTTTGATTTCTGGGGCTAATCCCCCAATGAAGCGAGCAATCCTTTTGGGTTCTGGTGTCACAAGGTAAGGGACCAATCTGGACATGGTGTTGAAGCTGGTGAGGTAAGCTTGACAATCTAAATTCTGCATCACCAATGATAAGAAATCCGATTCAATCCTTTCCACCTCATGCTGTGGACAATAGTTCTCCTTAATGAGAACAACAAATTGCTCCCATGACATATTGTAGAGCGGGATCTTCCCAGCAGCTTGAATGAGAGACTTCCACCATGCCAGTGCCTCTCCCTTGAATGATTGGGATACATACTTCACTATATCCCTTTCAGCACAACCGCTGATATCAACAATAGTGTCCATTTCATCTAACCAGGTCATACAATCAATTGCTCCTTTCTCCCCAGTGAAATCCCGGGGTTTGCAGGAAAGTACAAGACTTGGTACGTGGCTCATCATCGAACACTATTCTCTTGGATGGAACACTATGTTGGTTTGAGGAATGTTCGACATCCTCTTTCTTAGGTCCATCCTTCTTCGAGGGTGGCTTGCTATGAGCTTCTGAATGAGTCTTAGGAACAGACTTAGAGTGGGGTACCGAAGAGGTTCTACTATACGTCTCACTAACCTCCTTGAATTGCTCCTTTACAGCTTTAGATACAGCTGTATCAATCAGTGTACGGAGCTCTCCCTTGGTTATATTAATCCTATCATCATCATCATTTCCCAGGGGATGACTATTCACTTCTTCCGACCTCGCCATGTAGCTTTAATTGCTACATAAAAGAAAACAAGGGCAAGGTTCACATATAGAAGCTTATACAGTTCTATTGTTTTAAACGATTTATTAACTATGGTTTATAATACCCATTTTAGTTAATTATCCAGGATAACCCTAAATTATATATAATAGCACAAAAGGCCAAGTCACGTAGACAGATTTAATTATTAACCAGGATTTATAGAATTGAGGCATTAAGGTTGAATCGAAGTTCATTACCCCTTTTCTTGACAGGGAGTTGCAGACTACCACTGTCTTTAGTCCCAGAGGACGTTAATTATAGCCCGTGTGCACTTCATCCTTAAGGGATGATTATATAAATAAGGAAATTCAAAATAACCCTTTTTAATAATGACTTATGTGATTTTATCGGATCACACTTTGTCAAGCATATTAACATGCTTTCTGATGTTAACAAGGTTTGAATCTTTTGAATAGGTTGTACCATCTTGGCCATGTCTGCAATGACATTTAGGCTAGGTTTTACCTTTAAGATTCTTTTAATATTAAACGCAGAGCAATCCTAATTTGAGATGTTCACAAGGATCTGAATCTAATTGAGGAACTACCATCTTGGCCCTATCTTGAGCTAGGTCTTGTCCTTTTTAAATTTTGCCACTTTATCACAATGGTAGATCTTATAATATAGGAATCTAATCATCCCATTAAAATTTAAACAAGTACATGGTTGCCCTAAACGGGACTTCTATCAAAATGACTTGCCCATGCAAGGGCTAATCAGAAAATAACAAAGGAGACAAAATATAACGAATTAGGATTAGTCCTATGTTCTTGTCTAGACTCGAGAGTGTGCAATTGTGTAACTGAGATTAAACACAAAAGGCTAGTGTTTAATTCACTCAGCGTTGGCTCTGATACCAACCTATCACACCCCTATTTTTCCACGTGTCACTGGTGGGCCCGATGGGGAGTATCGTGACGTCATTGATATCATCATAGTCAAACAACACAACATATAGAATGCACAGCGGAAGCAAAAGATATAGATTTATTTCAACTGAACAAAATTGTAATGTTTAAGTATCACAAAACAGTCGAAACAGATCCACGGGCGGATCAAATAAAAAGGAAAACTGTTCAACAGACTTTGACATCTAAAGCTTGCGAGACTTGAGTAATGATGCCTGGAGTAGCCAGCCTATTTCGTCTAGCACCTGCACTTAGCCTTTTTTGGAAAATACGTCAGTTTGCACTGGTAAATACAACTTAACTGACTCATTTTGAAAAGAGTTTGAAAATTGATTTAAATGCACTTCGGCAAAAACATTTTATAACTTGGGACAATTATTCAAAATAATCTTGTATACAGTTTTACTCATTTGTCGTCCATTAGGGCCGGTTTGTAGGGCCGGACTTAAGTTAACTGACACGCCACAGGTATAATGCCCACAAGGTCGATTCCTTATAGTGGGATACCAGTTTTTACATAATGCAACTGTCAGGTGTACGCCTACACCCCGTGCTTAGGTCGTGGCCATTTCATGAATGATGCCAAGGATATCCGGGACATGGTCATTTAACCCCCAAGGGCCATACACCAAATAATACATATCAAACAGGTTATGTAAATACATCAATCACAATACGATTTAAATGACTACATACACCCGACCAAGCGGTACTTTTATAGTACCGTATCCCAAGCCCGTATAGGGAAAATAAGTTAAGGGTATTTACCTGAGCTGAATATAAATTCAATCCCAGCCGTATATCAAATCAGAAAGGACAGATAGCTTTTACTGGGCTCCTAATCTGGAACGAATGTTTTTAATAACCTATTAGAATCCTAACGGGTCTTTAATTAAGTTTAGACTTAGACCGGTTAGTTTTCAAAAGGAAGACACGGTTCAAACGCATGATATAGCGAAGACCGGTTTAGAATGTGGTTTTGACCCGACAAGCTTGCATACTTGTTTAATATGGTAACTTAAACACATCCTGGATTTTGAGACAAAAACGATATGGTTTGACCCGTTTCGGCTATTATATGTAAACTAGTTACATAGGCCGATCCGAACGCGAAACATGCGTAACGGGTATCCATAAGAGTCATGAACATGTTCCACAAGTTAATATGCTTCAAATATGTTGTGACACCAGTATGATGTCTTCTATTATGCCCCAAATGAATTTAAACTCAAATTACGCCTCGTAAGGGCATTTTGGTCATTTAAAAGATTATAAAAGAGTTTAAACATGTTTCTGAGTTTCGGATCTGATGTAATCAGTAAAAATACTCAATTTAATAAGTTATATCAGTAAGGTATAACTTATATGTGAAATCTATCCTTTATGACCAAACTATGCATCTTAAGGGCATTTTGGTAATTTCACAAAAGCCTAAAAGGTCAAAATCGGAAATCTGAGCTTAAGACCTTTGCTTACTGTTAGAATGTAAATATTTACTAATAATATCAGTAAGCGTCAAACCTTAGATTTATAAAATGGTTTTAATATATACTATGCGTTAAAAACGCTTAAAAAGGCGATTTGGAGCCATTTCCTGGTTTTTAAAGAAAAGCTGATATTTTTATTATTCCAGAAGGCTCAAAATAATTTATTTATCATACAGTAGAAAAAGGTTTGGGGTCAAAAGGATTTGTAAAACTTATTTTATAGCCCAAAAGGGCAAAACCGGTAATTACCGATTCAAGCTTAGAATCCTAAGTTATACTCAGCCTAAAAATAGATAAAAATCTCCAAAAATCCCAAAATATTATATTATATCAGTGGGTAATAAATTTGGTGTCAAAAATTAGGTTTAGATAGGCTATACGCTAATTATCCGGTTTAATTACTAAAAAGCTTCTTAATTACGCTAATGAGCATAACTCCTACTCTAGACCTCAAACTGATGTAAAAACTTAGGGACAAGTTTATAAATCAATGGTGAAGGTTTCTATCCTTCCACTTTTTCAAAAATCACATTTTAAGGCAACAAGGGCATAATAGTCAACATTTAAGCATTTAACGGAATCATGCATATGAATTGGATAACCAATGAACCAAGTTGTATAATCTCAGAGGGTTATACTTATAGGTAACTTGGTCCTATTAGAGCTCTAAGGCATTCCTAAATCATGCTCAAATGGGTCAGAACTGAAAGTCAAAGCATAAGTCAAACTATGCGACTTTCGGCCCCGAACCGAGCTTAAACGGAAAATTGGCGAGTCGAACATGTTTGGACATGTTCTTATATTAATTACCAAGTTATATGAGTGTCAAAACAGGTTTCATAGCTTACACATTAATAATTATGTGTTTATTTACAAAATAGCTTCCTGTTGACTTTTTGTAACCAAGTTTGACTCGACAATTGACCTAATTAGAGTGGGAATCAGAGGGAGACCTTTTAGAGGTTTAATGCCCACATAATTACCAACTCATAGGTACTTTCATAATGAAATTTGACTGGATCAATTAAGATTAATGACGAAGTCAAACCTTAATTACGACGGTTTGACTAGACGCTAATAAACTAAGCAAAACTGAATTAAAGGAGGTTAAGCATACTTACAATAGTCCTAAGCACAACTAAGGATCACTAGGAAAGATGCTTGAGCTCCAGGAACCTCCAGAAAGTGTGTTGTGAACTTAACAAGTGAATGAGCAAATGAAAACCCAAAGTTCATGGCTTTATATAGGTTTCTTGGATCAATTTGATCATGCCAAACAAGTCTAGGGATGTTATGAGATCATTACAAGTGTCCCTAGGCCTTAATATACCAGCAAACAAGCCCATAGAATCAAAAACAACCATTTTAAGTCGGTTACAAAGCTTTAACAGGCAGCTGTCATGATTTTCGGCATCTGGTAGTCCCAGGCGGCCCGCGTAAGGGTCCTGCCTGGGCTTACGCGCCTCGCATAGCCCTCCTGATCCGGTTACAAAGTTTCATAAATTGCAATTTTGGTCCCTGGTCCTTCCAAACTTTATTTTTAAGGTGGTTTCTTGCACTATAAACCCCCAAACTTGACTTTTAAGGACCCCAAGTCATAAACCAACTTTGTTTAGTCCCCGGTAATTCATACGTTCACCAAAAAGTCTTAAATTTCAACGTTGACGCTTTTATAACTTTCTCATACTTTGTCGAAACCTTGTGAAATTTTTATCACATATTCTTGTGAGTATAATTTATCACTACAAAGCTTCGGGTCCGCTAAAAGATCACTCAGAGGTATACTTTAAACATGTTGACACATTTAGCCCCTGTAGTTTGTAATTCCTTACTTTCTTTCACAATTAGCTTCGTATGATCCATGATTTATTCGTTTAAGGGTATAAACATCTTGTAGGGTTATTGAAAGATATATTTATTCATCGTTGACATTTCGAATCCTTTTACACACATAGATTCCCTGTTTGTCAACTTTAGTCCCTCTAATTCAATCCTTTACACGTTTTAAGTCCATGACACGTGTCGACATGATATTGGACATGAATTTTCGAGGTGTTAAAACGGGTGATGAAGTCTTCCAGACCTTCACCATCCCTTCGCCAGATATCTTCTACTTCAGCAGTGTCGTGCTGGTAGCGTCGTTGTTGGCTGAAGTAGCTCAAAAACTGTGTCTTGAAATCTACCCATGATTTGATCTTTCCTGGTGGAAGGCTGTCGAACCAAGCGCGAGCAGCCCCGGTAAGGGTTTGAATAAACAAGTGACACCACATAGACATGTTCCAACCACCCAAGCAACCTACGCTGGTGAAAGTTCTGACGTGATCATCCGGATCAGTCAATCCGTTGAACTTCCCAACAGTCGGAGGTAACTTTTCTCTTGAAAGCGGCGCTAGTGCGATTTTCGGGATGAATTTTGAATGCTCCGCAGCTTCTGCTGGCCTGTAGGCCAGGCGGAAATCCCTTTCAGCTTCTTCTGTATACCCGACATGCTGTCGCGGTTTGAAGTATTCGTGATTCCTCTGCAAGCGGTTGAAGAAATACGAGCCCTCGTCATCTTCCCAAGTTGGATCATTCGGGTCTGTCTCTTCCCATTCGTTGTTCATGTTGCGCGGCGTGAGCCGGCTATGAACAGGACCTCTTTGAAGGTTTGACGGGTAGTCGTAGTAGCTTTCCGTTTCTCCCCTTGTGTCGCGCGTGTCCTGCACAGTTAGACGCCTGGTGGGGGGTGGCCTGTTGATTCTGCCTTGGAGATTTGGCGGTGGGGGCATCTGGCGTGCCCCCTGACTTTGAGGAGTGACCAAGGACGGTTCTGCCGTCAAGACTGCTTGCTGCGCAATCAGAGATTGGTACGCTGCGTTTATCGTGGCAATATTCTTGGCATACCATGAGGCTGGGGTTTCGCCTTCTGGTAGCCCTAGCAACACTGAAACATTCTGAGGTGGTGTTGGGTTTGAAGGTCCCTCGCTGTTATTCCCTGGGGTGACCGTCTGAGTGATGCGGGTGATGCTCCCGCGCGGGCCCCCAGTATTGGTTACTTCGACTTCACCAATTTCTTCGATTTGCTGAGCTTGGAGGTTTTGGATTCCTTCACCCAACGCCGTGTTAGAGTTGGCTTCGAAGCCGAACTCGTGAATGATTCCTTGACCCGTCATGATCGAAGGACGAAAGATGTCAAAAACTCAGAAAAAGAAGATGAAGATGGTTATAGAAAAAACCGGTGGGCGCCAATGAAGAAACACTGAACTAATTATGGGGATTAATCAGTTTGGTTTATGTTTCTATCATAGTGGTTAATCTTCTACTGAATATCTGAGCTCCGACTTGATGTTTAATCCTGCAAAACAGAACACCGTTACTCGTCAAGAGGGGAATGTGGGGGTTTCCATCTTAACCGGGCTCCGGCGTGAGAATAAGCGACTGCTTGGGAGGATAATCAAGTGTTAAGAGTGAGAGTAGAGGGAATAGAATGTTTAACCTGTGAAATGAGGTCTCTATTTATAGCCGGAGAGGTGTAAGAGGTTATGGGCTGATGGGCCTTGGGCCGGAAACGGACAACATAACCGATATGCTCTTTGTCCCACTGGTGTCGACCATTTAGTGGCTTCTAGAAGTTCTTCGGCGCTAGCGCCTTGATTGGAGCCACGTGTCATTGTTGTCGGCCCTGCTGTTCTTCTGCCATCAGCAGACAAGTGGAGATCGTGGGACAGATGTCTCCGTCCTCTGATTGGTGCCACGTAGGCGTCCTTAAGTACTTCTCGTCAGATGATCGTGGCGCACGATTGAACAGAGCCTGCTGGACGCTCATTGGCTCTTTTTTACTGCCACTTGTACCCTGTGTACCACCGGGGGCAGCCTTGCGCTGCCTTCCTATATGGTTCTTGTTGAGAATCTAACTAACCCCGCGCGGTTAGTATGCCCATGTGCTCCTTTAGTATGCTAAGTGCTGATATCGGAGCTTCTTGTGGACGAGACCTCGCGCAACATAGAGCAGCAAGTGGTGTAGCTCGCGCGAGACTCTGATAGGAAGTTTATTAAGATAAGGAGTATGGTCCCACGCGCAACCTTGATGGAGGTTTGCGCGGCTTTTTAGGACCATACACCTTCACATATTGTTTGAATTTGAAAAAAAAAAGTTGGGATAAATGAAGAGAAATAATATTAATTTATTACTTAATTAGTATAAGATAAGTATGAAAAATGCGGGAAACAGAAAATTAAAAGGCTCTAATAAATGACATGTGTCACACATTGGTTTCTTTTATTATATGAATAGATAGATGTATTATTTAATTAACTAGAGATTGTAAACACAACTAAATAACTACCGATTACGTCGCTTCTTATTTGTTTGAATTTTGGTACTACCTTTGATATAAGAAAGCAAAAAAGACTCTTGGGTAAACTACGCAGACCGAAGAAAACGAAGGCACCAGCTAGGAAGGATGCGTGGTGACACCAAACCAACTACAGCCCACCACCGTCAACCTCTACCAATGTGATTGTGACAGATGGCACGCAACTATTTTCACAGATCCCTTCTCTTATTAGGATACAGGTTAATGACTAGCTAATTTTTTTTAACGTAAATTTGGATTGTTGATGAACCAATAAAGTATCATTGTTCCATTGGCCGATCATATTCATCTTTACTAGGCAATAATGTCTATACACTAATTCAGGACAAAACTATCACCTAATCATATTCATCTCCACTAGACAATAATGCCTATATACCAATCCAATTCAGGAGAAAACCCAATAAATCTAAATCTATCTAGAACCCCCTCTTTTTGAGAATCGAACCTATAACCTAATAATCATAAAACTTACCTCACCTCCAAAATGCTACTATGCTAAAATGCCATGGGCAACTAGTTAAATTAAAAAAATGGGTAACTTTATAGAAATGTAACCAAGTTTGTTAACTGTTTCAATTAAGTCATCGAAACTTTTTTTGTCTCTCTGAAGTCATTGAAGTTTAATCTAATGTTCTAATACTATATAATTAGCAGGTTATCAGGTTACAAATAACATGTTTTCCAATATCTAATTATTCAATGCTCTAAAATATAAAAAATCGACATTACACCACAATAAAAACAATTGAAAAGAGACAAATCCAACAAAAATCAACATTAAATAACAATAAAAATCAAAACAAAATCCTTTAATCCCATGCCCTTACAAATCTTCATCATCTTCCCTACAATAAAACTTGCAAATTAGTTCACCCCATTTCACCCTATCGGTACATGAATCTCCTTTGTTGCAACCTCACACAACAAAAAAAAAACCTGCAAATTCTATTCAATTCACCCATTTCAGCATATCCGTACATGAATCTCTAACCTCACACAACAATTACAATGACAGATTCCGAGAAAACCGCACTTGTTAACTCACCAACGACCTCCAGATCGGTGTCGAAGACGTTAAACGGTTTTCACCATATCGTCATACAAGGTTACTCGCTGGTGAAAGGTATGGGAATCGGTAAACACAATCGCGAAGGTTGAATCGCAAAGGCAGTAGTCGTCATCGAAGGGTTTGATCGATTGAAATTTTGAAATATCGTCCATGGTGTTTATCGAAATTTAAATTATGTTATTATTTTATAAAAATGATATCCATGTAAGCATTAAAAAAATAAAAAATAATAAGAGAGAAAAAAATGTAACCTGGTGACCTGGTAATTACACAATATTAGAACACTAAATTAAAGTTTAGTTACTTTAGAAAAACGAAAAAAGTTTGGATGATTTAATTGAAACACTTGACAAACTTGATTACATTTGTATGGCATTTTCCCTTGAAAAAAACACTTTATTTTTAGTGCATATTCGAACCAATATGTCCCATAGATGGTTATTTTATTTTTTACCATTACAGAAAGTTAAAAATTCATATATATGGGGTTGAGTTATAATGCAAAGGATTTAAAATAAGAAGGGTAAGAAGCCACCAGAGAGTGACAAGTGTTCTAGGTGGAATTAAATGAAAGTGTAATTTTGTCTACAAGAGAAAAAAGAATATGCACATGCAAGTCACATGCTATTCCCCCCCCCCCTCCTAATTTTTTAACGTCCGTAACTTTTTTATACATCATTTGTTTTAAAAAAAATTATACCATAAAATCGAGCGTTTTTATCTTTAATATGAGTACCATATTGTTATATTTAAAAAAAAAATCACAAACCCAGTTACATATTATACAATGGACATGATGTAAAACACAATGTAAAGTAGATCAAAAACACAATCAATGACAAACAGATAAAGACACAATGGACAACATACTAAAACACAATGACCATAACGTATAACACAATGGCGATAACATATAACACAATAAATATCAGACTAAATAAAAACACAGTTGATGACAACAGATAAAAGACACAATTAATGACAGCAGATAAAAGACAACTGAGAGCAGTGAAAACACAATAGAAAACAAACTAAAAACACAATACACAACAAACTAAAACACAATGAACAAGATAATAAAAAAAATGAACAAATTATTAAAACACAATAGAAAACAACACAATGACCATAACGTATAACACATGGGCGATAACATATAACACAATAAATATCAAACTAAATAAAAACACAATTGATGACAACAGATAAAAGACATAATTAATGACAGCTATTAAAAGACACAATGGAGAGCAGTGAAAACACAATAGAAAACAAACTAAAAACACAATACACAACAAACTAAAACACAATGAACAAGATCATAAAAAATAAACAAATTATTAAAAGACAATGGAAAACAACACAATGACTATAACGTATAACACAATGGCGATAACATATAACACAATAAATATCAGACTAAATAAAGACACAATTGATGACAACAGATAAAAGACACAATTAATGACAGCAGATAAAAGACACAATGGAGAGCGGTGAAAACACAATAGAAAACAAACTAAAAACACAGTACACAACAAACTAAAACACAATGAACAAGAAAATAAAAAAAAATGAACAAATTATTAAAACACAATAGGAAACATATTAAACACAATGACCTGAACTAATAACACAATTTATAGAAAACCCAGATATAACACCATTTTCATTGTGTCATATATTGTGTTATAGGTTCTTATAAAAACACAATGGATAGAACCCAAATTAACATTGTGTTATAGGTTTTGATAATAACACAATGTATAGAAACTCTACTAAAACGTAATGACCAAAACCCAGTTAAAAGACACAATGAACTGAACCTTTAACACAATGCGAAAAAAAAAACCAGTAAAAATGAAATTTTTTATTTTATTTTTATATGATAATATGGTACTCATATTAAAGATAAAAAAACGCTCGTTATTATTATGGTGAATTTTTTTTTTAAATGTCGTATGAAAAAGTTATGGACGTTTTAAATCGATGGGGAATTGGCATGTGCCTTGCATGTGGAGAGTGAAAATCCATAAATATAGGATTCTCTTTATGCCCTTCTATTACCTTCTTTTCCCTACAACTAATCTCAGCCCTCCAAATCTAAGATCAATGGATTAGAAATCTTTTTACCCTTCTTATTTATTTTATCTTTTTTATTTGATCTAGCGCTATTAAAACATAACATAATCGAGAAACACTAATTTAATGGTAACGTCGTCATTTTATTGCTTGACAATAGTGAGAAAGAGATACGGAAGTGATAAGACGGGAAATCTCTAGAGAGAGAAAGAGAGATGCAAGCCACGGCCTCCTTATCCCGGTGACGCACTTCGCCGGTGATGATGATGATAATGGTGTCGTTTTGTGAGTTTAACTTCAATGACACAAATTAGAAGACGTCGGGGACGGCCGAACGAAGACGGGTATGACGAAGGCAAGCCGGGCGACAGTACTACATGTCCCGACCACATCCAGAACCGCCGGCCGGATTGGCCGATTTAAGCGAAAGGGTTTCGAAGTCGAGATATATAGTGCTCATTTATTGCATCTCTTAGAGTTAATTAACTGTGTGAATTGGCGATGCTCCGGCAAAGGAAGGTCTTTAGCGGTCTGATGGGGCAAAAACCAGCGGCAACGGCAAAGCCCGTCCTGACCTCACTGTATGTGCCGAAATCCGACGATGATAGCATACTTTTTTAACTTTTTTATTGTTTTTTTTTTTGCAACTTATTAATCATTTACCATTACTGTTCTTTATTCTCATTAAACCTAGACAACTCAAGTGAGTTCGTTATATTTGGATCAATGATTTGGACCAGTGGTTTATATGTGATTTTAGTCCATTATTTATACTTGCTATATATCTATACATGTATATGTTAATGTGTATCTATTTATTGTTGAAGTTGTTACTAAATTCTTTTCAGATCTAATGTTACAGACGAAGAGAAAATACATGTGTTCGTCATGAATAAAATAAATTATCTTTTTGTGATTTATATGTGTTTTTAGTTGATATATCTACTTGCCAATATCTGCATTAATATTCGTTAATGTGTATATGCTGATCCTAGACATGTCAATGGATGGATATGGATTGGATCATGATCCGATCTATTAATGATCCAACTTAAATGGATCATGATCCGATCTATGATCCAACATAATGGATCGTGATCCGATTCATATCCAAGTAATTTTAAATGGATGGATCACTATCCGGATCGATTCGTATAAAAAACCTCTAAAAATAAAATAAAAAATTGCAAAAAAAAATTGTAAAAATACAAAAAAAAATCTACAAAAATAAAAAAAAATAAAAATAAAAAAATCGAAAAAATTCTAAAAAAATTCTAATTTCGTACCCTAAGTTTCCTAAAATTCTAGGCATGGCATTATGCAGAACACGAGTCGGACCTTAGAAGTTCTCTGAAATTCCATGAAAAATATACACATTTTATAAATAAAACAAGACTAGTTAGGAAAAAAAACCCATCAAAGGAAACAGTTTAATTTCACCCCAAATGTATGAGAACAGGTTAATATGGGTTGTCATTTGTTTATAATATCTAATAGGAAAAAATATCCAAATAACAAATTTATAATCAAGAACACAGTACAAATGGGCTAATAGTTTCCAAACGTGTATTTGTGATTTTATTTACAAAGCAACAAGGATCTGTATTTGTGATGATGAGCAAACAGAAAATAATAACATGAATGCTTTTTTTTTAAATGTTGCAATTTTGATGTGATATCAGAAAAAAAAAAAAAAAGGTGATAAAATTTTCAAGGGACACAATATGTACTAAAGCATATTGATTTTAACTAACAGCAACAACTCAAATCGATTATCAAATCCAAGCAATAATTCATTTCGTTTTGTTCAACAATAACAACTCAAATCGATTATCGAATCCAAGCAACTCAGATCTATATTCAACTCCGATTCGAAAACTAGTTCAGATTTTAAATTGCAAAACACGTCTACTATGATATGAAGTTCACACGTGATGCGCTGAATATAACCTATTCTTCTTCAACCAGCAACAACAATACAACAGAATATGACAGTTTTTAACACAAAACTCAATAAACTTACTGAAATGTTCGAAAATTCAACTGAAAACTTCAATTTTTTTTACCGAAAAACAACCGAATTAGTTCGAAATCAATCGAAATGTTCAAACGACACACCGAAACAAAACAAAAATCAACCAAAATGGTTCAAAATTCGACCATATTTAATTCTGATTCAAGATCTAAGTGAATGTTACAGATGAATATTTTTTTCAATTTGAGTTGATCCATATTTAATTGCTTCCATTCACTAAGTAATCAATCCTAAGCCAATTTCATCTTAATCAAACTCAATAAAACCCTAAATCCAACAACCAACAGCAGAAATCACAATATCTACGTTCAAAACACAACTAATCAATACACTTAACCGAAAGCATATAAAATCAGTGAATCAACAGCTACCTCGAATGAAGGTTTCGTTTAATTTCATCTTAATCAAACTCAACAAAACCCTAAATCTAACAAAAAACGTCATAAATCATGATATCTACGTTCAAAACACAACTAATCAATGCAGTTTACCGAACGCATATAAAATCAGTGAATCAAGAGCTACCTCGAATGAAAGTTTGGTTCAATTCACGCATAGAAAGAACGAGAACAGTGCGGGAGAGATAAGAACCAGGAGCTACTCGAATGAAACTTTGGACTTTTGGGTTGATTTCAAATTTAGGGTTTGGACTTTTGAGAGGCACGTGCTGTCACACCCCCAAATTACCACCTAGGGTATGTCCCTATTGGAGGTGCAACGATCCAACAAAGAGCCACCAATCATATCAAACACAAGTCATAATGTATTGAAATACCCAATTGAAATAAATATAACGTTTGAAAAGTTTAACCAAAACCAAAGTATTGAGCGGAAGCATAAATGTATAAGTGTGTAAATGTATCGAAACCAAATCAATGTAATTGTTTATCATGACCACAACCACTCCAGCAGCATCAGACAGCAAGTTCCCAAGTTCCTTCAGTAATTACCTACAAGCATGTAAACAAGTGTGTCAGACTACGCTGGTGAGTTCAAGGTTTTGTTAACAAGTTATGTTACCATATGTATGTTAATGCGATTTAATGTTGCGTTACGATGTTGCTCATGTTAGATACCCTAGGGAGTGTGCCCATATGTATCCGGGGAGTGGGTACCCCTTAACGACCGATTGCTATGTTGCCTTCGTTAGATACCCTAGGGAGAGTGCCCATATGTATCCGAGGAGTGTGCCTCTAACAACCATAGCCATACCCAGATAATTAGTTCACGCCCGTCCTTACGGCCCGGTGTGAGGTTTCCCACCTAATAGCGCTATCAACTAATCACCCCCATTGCCCTCCAGGCAATAACCAAAACCGATTAAGTTATTTACCCAATGTTTCCCTTCCAAATGTTTACCAGTTGTCCCAAACCACCGGGACGCATGCTTGAGAAAATGCAATGAACTCACCTTTGGTTTGCTCGGTAGATTAAATGCTCGTTAAACAGTTGGTCAGTCAAATCCTATCGTGGTTACCAGAGATAGTCAGTTTCATGGATTCACAATTCACGTATCTAGTCACACGTATTGCTCAAGTAATAAACAACCAAACGTATAATCATCACGTACGTCATAACAAGCATAGTTCGTTCTGTCACACAAGTTGTAGCAAACATCCCTACCGACACATATTCACATTGCAGGTTAGGGCCGTATACGCGATGTTTCAACTTATCACTAGTTTGTCAAACATAACAAGGTTACAATTCAAACAGTTTATAATTGACCCATGTGTTTAACCCTTCCTACTACCCGGTCCATATATTGTTTCCTTATAACCCTTCCATAACAAGACCAATATTGCAACCCACTATACAAATTACTAAACCATGCGGCCCAAAAGAACATGTAAGGCCCAAGTAATGTTTGCATTTTGTCAATTACTTCATGTATAGATTCACAACTAACAACTTATTATTATTAATGGGTGTGTGTGGTCTAACTGATCATCTGTCCCACGTAAACATGTGCACATGACAACAATTATTATACCAATTATTATATTCATGGCCGCCAATTAATAGAACACTCAAAAGATTTCATTGGACCGATTCAAGTGAGTGGGCTGACACTTACCATAAAACATCATCATCAACATTAAAAGCAATTCCTCTTTTTATTGTAATCAGTTTATTACCCCAATCACCCTCTCAATTAATATCGAACCCCCCTCCCAATATTTTAATAACTAATTATCATAATATAGAAAACATCTTGGATCCAAAACTACCGCACATGGCCGACAACATCTAATTTGATTCAGACCTCACCAAACAAGTTTTACATAACATTGAAAACATGGCCGCCATCTTGGATCAATTGTCAAGTTTGTCAGACACTCATCCTTCACATAATTGGACCACTAATATATCACATTGATTATTTAGATTCAGTGGCCTACTTTGATAGGACCAACAGAACTAGTGGGTTCGACAATTTCAACATGGATCAATTCTTTCATATCACATAGTATCATATTAGAATTTTGGTCAAACCTATGATCTCATCACATAAAATCATTAATCAATATGACTAATACATGTGCAATTATTATTAGATAATACTTTGATATTCAGGGTCACATGCCATTAAATAAACAAGATCATGAAAATAACAAATACTCAGTTCATGTGCACTTTCATCTAGTTCATACCAATCCAATTAATCAAGAACATGCAAATAACAAATAAAATAGTGATAATCGTACTAACCAGGCGATCGTAGGGGAACAGTCTTCTGTCGCACGTAATTATGAAGGGAATAGGGTTTGTTGGTTATGATATATGATAATGTTATGCACGTACAATCCCTGTACAATACTAATACCAACCAGTGGGCCGATTACAAGGGCTGATACAAGGAGTATTTGGCTTCAAGGTATTATCATGTATGTGGGCCGGTTATCTAAGGCTTTGGGCTTAGTTCATGCACACATCAAGGAGCTGGGCCACTTGTATTTGCTAAGCGATTAATGTTTTGGGCCGGTTATACCTACTGACCAACACAGTCATCTGGGCCGGTTGTTTATTGATGTTACTCGCCAAGATTGGGCCCGTTACACACACACGCACCACGCAACTACCAAGCATATACTAGCACGCTAAACAGGGTCACGGGTTGAATAAATAGATTTAAAATAAGAACGGAATCGAAGACATTGACCTTGAAACTTCGGGTTGTCACATCATCCCCAAGTTGAAAGAAATTTCGTCCCGAAATTTAGCAAACAGTCACTGAGGAAGCTAGTTTTGTTAAGCGTTTTCGCGGCGTGTCACATCATCCCCTACTTGAAAGAATTTTCGTCCCGAAAATTGATCTATAGATCCCCGAACGCGATCTATAGATACTTTACAACGCCTGGGGGGGGCTAATCTTGTGATTGGTGGAAATCATGGTATGGTTGTTAGCGTTTTGTTATATCAGTTGCCAATCAAAGAAACAGGGAATTAATGAGGTTCGTACAAAGAATCGAGCGAAACAGGGGTCCATTAAACATCCGAAGGATTTGGCCAGCCAATTCGTTGTCTAGAAGTAATTTCCAGTAGTGGTGCATGGCGGCACGGCACAGCAGGGAGGTTCGTTACATTGCAGTCGCGCGAGTGTATCATTTGTCCAATACAGTGTTTGGTGGGTAAAGATTAGTGTTGCAAAACGACAAACGCGTGTAACTGGGACTCTGAATTAAGCCATCGTGGTATATTGCTGTATCATCGGTACTCTCGGATAGAAGTGATGCTCCGCGTGTTGTAGGGTTGGGTTTCAAAAGCTGAAAAGACGTTTCCCCGATTTTATTTCTCAGGAATTCACAGCTCCCCGCTATGCTAAGGAGGTTGAAGTTGCGAAACCTTCGAAAATCCTATGATGGAGCTGTGATAGTATCCAGCGAATCCAAGGGATTGCTGTACCCCAGAAGGAAATCAGGATTTGCATAAGGTCAATTCTGAAATTCCACTTAACGATATGGAAGTAAACCAGGTAACTCTTCAGAAGACACGTCAGAGCTAGTATAGCAGAGTAGCCCTTCCGTAGACACTTCTGGGCTTTCACGACTGAGACAATGTCAACAATGGCATCACTACGATGATCTTAAACTGATAAGGATTTCCACACTGGGGAGAGGGAACGCACGATTTTCTGTTTGCAGAGAATTTTCCGCTTGATACATAGATAACCAAGTCCATGTCAACGACCATGTCAAAACTTACAAGAGTATTGGGAAGTAGGTCAATATCGAGCACTTGACCCACGAGGTCAAGTTTACAACCAAAAAGAACATGAGAAGCTTCTATCGATTTACTATCAGTTAATTCTACTACATGCTTATTTACAACAAAGGTGGGAGTCAGTCCTAACTGACGACTGAACCCTGAGGCACATAACCCCAATCGAAATGAGGTAAAAGTCGAGTATCACATTGAAATCTACAAACTACCAAGTTTACACACAATAGGGCAGAACCCTTCCCACGCTCGTTAAGCCTCACTGGGACTTGCATGCACCTCGCGTTATTATTATGTGTGCACCCATAATAATAAGGCGATTTGCATGCTTATCTCAGCGCCTCTTAACTTGCGCTAAAAGGTTCCCCACATTCAAATAGCAAGCGAAAGGTTTTATATGATCAAGAATCACAATAGTCAAAGGGTAGGGTCACACTAACAGTTCAATTAACAGGGGTTGGTAATATAAGGGCTCATACTGTTGTGCCAAGTGTGCAGTCACGTGTAATGTTATACATAAGTGTACGCTAGATATACTATGCAGTAATGAATGAGAAACGAACCTTGCAGTCTGGAGCTGAGTGTCATGGTCATCGTTTGGATCAATTCGGTTATAGTCTGGTTTTATGAAAACATCTTTAAAACCGAGTTCTCTATAACCAGTGGCTCTGATACCAAACTGTCACACCCCCAAATTACCACCTAGGGTATGTCCCTATTGGAGGTGCAACGATCCAACAAAGAGCCACCAATCATATCAAACACAAGTCATAATGTATTGAAATACCCAATTGAAATAAATATAACGTTTGAAAAGTTTAACCAAAACCAAAGTATTGAGCGGAAGCATAAATGTATAAGTGTGTAAATGTATCGAAACCAAATCAATGTAATTGTTTATCATGACCACAACCACTCCAGCAGCATCAGACAGCAAGTTCCCAAGTTCCTTCAGTAATTACCTACAAGCATGTAAACAAGTGTGTCAGACTACGCTGGTGAGTTCAAGGTTTTGTTAACAAGTTATGTTACCATATGTATGTTAATGCGATTTAATGTTGCGTTACGATGTTGCTCATGTTAGATACCCTAGGGAGTGTGCCCATATGTATCCGGGGAGTGGGTACCCCTTAACGACCGATTGCTATGTTGCCTTCGTTAGATACCCTAGGGAGAGTGCCCATATGTATCCGAGGAGTGTGCCTCTAACAACCATAGCCATACCCAGATAATTAGTTCACGCCCGTCCTTACGGCCCGGTGTGAGGTTTCCCACCTAATAGCGCTATCAACTAATCACCCCCATTGCCCTCCAGGCAATAACCAAAACCGATTAAGTTATTTACCCAATGTTTCCCTTCCAAATGTTTACCAGTTGTCCCAAACCACCGGGACGCATGCTTGAGAAAATGCAATGAACTCACCTTTGGTTTGCTCGGTAGATTAAATGCTCGTTAAACAGTTGGTCAGTCAAATCCTATCGTGGTTACCAGAGATAGTCAGTTTCATGGATTCACAATTCACGTATCTAGTCACACGTATTGCTCAAGTAATAAACAACCAAACGTATAATCATCACGTACGTCATAACAAGCATAGTTCGTTCTGTCACACAAGTTGTAGCAAACATCCCTACCGACACATATTCACATTGCAGGTTAGGGCCGTATACGCGATGTTTCAACTTATCACTAGTTTGTCAAACATAACAAGGTTACAATTCAAACAGTTTATAATTGACCCATGTGTTTAACCCTTCCTACTACCCGGTCCATATATTGTTTCCTTATAACCCTTCCATAACAAGACCAATATTGCAACCCACTATACAAATTACTAAACCATGCGGCCCAAAAGAACATGTAAGGCCCAAGTAATGTTTGCATTTTGTCAATTACTTCATGTATAGATTCACAACTAACAACTTATTATTATTAATGGGTGTGTGTGGTCTAACTGATCATCTGTCCCACGTAAACATGTGCACATGACAACAATTATTATACCAATTATTATATTCATGGCCGCCAATTAATAGAACACTCAAAAGATTTCATTGGACCGATTCAAGTGAGTGGGCTGACACTTACCATAAAACATCATCATCAACATTAAAAGCAATTCCTCTTTTTATTGTAATCAGTTTATTACCCCAATCACCCTCTCAATTAATATCGAACCCCCCCTCCCAATATTTTAATAACTAATTATCATAATATAGAAAACATCTTGGATCCAAAACTACCGCACATGGCCGACAACATCTAATTTGATTCAGACCTCACCAAACAAGTTTTACATAACATTGAAAACATGGCCGCCATCTTGGATCAATTGTCAAGTTTGTCAGACACTCATCCTTCACATAATTGGACCACTAATATATCACATTGATTATTTAGATTCAGTGGCCTACTTTGATAGGACCAACAGAACTAGTGGGTTCGACAATTTCAACATGGATCAATTCTTTCATATCACATAGTATCATATTAGAATTTCGGTCAAACCTATGATCTCATCACATAAAATCATTAATCAATATGACTAATACATGTGCAATTATTATTAGATAATACTTTGATATTCAGGGTCACATGCCATTAAATAAACAAGATCATGAAAATAACAAATACTCAGTTCATGTGCACTTTCATCTAGTTCATACCAATCCAATTAATCAAGAACATGCAAATAACAAATAAAATAGTGATAATCGTACTAACCAGGCGATCGTAGGGGAACAGTCTTCTGTCGCACGTAATTATGAAGGGAATAGGGTTTGTTGGTTATGATATATGATAATGTTATGCACGTACAATCCCTGTACAATACTAATACCAACCAGTGGGCCGATTACAAGGGCTGATACAAGGAGTATTGGGCTTCAAGGTATTATCATGTATGTGGGCCGGTTATCTAAGGCTTTGGGCTTAGTTCATGCACACATCAAGGAGCTGGGCCACTTGTATTTGCTAAGCGATTAATGTTTTGGGCCGGTTATACCTACTGACCAACACAGTCATCTGGGCCGGTTGTTTATTGATGTTACTCGCCAAGATTGGGCCCGTTACACACACACGCACCACGCAACTACCAAGCATATACTAGCACGCTAAACAGGGTCACGGGTTGAATAAATAGATTTAAAATAAGAACGGAATCGAAGACATTGACCTTGAAACTTCGGGTTGTCACATCATCCCCAAGTTGAAAGAAATTTCGTCCCGAAATTTAGCAAACAGTCACTGAGGAAGCTAGTTTTGTTAAGCGTTTTCGCGGCGTGTCACATCATCCCCTACTTGAAAGAATTTTCGTCCCGAAAATTGATCTATAGATCCCCGAACGCGATCTATAGATACTTTACAACGCCTGGGGGGGGCTAATCTTGTGATTGGTGGAAATCATGGTATGGTTGTTAGCGTTTTGTTATATCAGTTGCCAATCAAAGAAACAGGGAATTAATGAGGTTCGTACAAAGAATCGAGCGAAACAGGGGTCCATTAAACATCCGAAGGATTTGGCCAGCCAATTCGTTGTCTAGAAGTAATTTCCAGTAGTGGTGCATGGCGGCACGGCACAGCAGGGAGGTTCGTTACATTGCAGTCGCGCGAGTGTATCATTTGTCCAATACAGTGTTTGGTGGGTAAAGATTAGTGTTGCAAAACGACAAACGCGTGTAACTGGGACTCTGAATTAAGCCATCGTGGTATATTGCTGTATCATCGGTACTCTCGGATAGAAGTGATGCTCCGCGTGTTGTAGGGTTGGGTTTCAAAAGCTGAAAAGACGTTTCCCCGATTTTATTTCTCAGGAATTCACAGCTCCCCGCTATGCTAAGGAGGTTGAAGTTGCGAAACCTTCGAAAATCCTATGATGGAGCTGTGATAGTATCCAGCGAATCCAAGGGATTGCTGTACCCCAGAAGGAAATCAGGATTTGCATAAGGTCAATTCTGAAATTCCACTTAACGATATGGAAGTAAACCAGGTAACTCTTCAGAAGACACGTCAGAGCTAGTATAGCAGAGTAGCCCTTCCGTAGACACTTCTGGGCTTTCACGACTGAGACAATGTCAACAATGGCATCACTACGATGATCTTAAACTGATAAGGATTTCCACACTGGGGAGAGGGAACGCACGATTTTCTGTTTGCAGAGAATTTTCCGCTTGATACATAGATAACCAAGTCCATGTCAACGACCATGTCAAAACTTACAAGAGTATTGGGAAGTAGGTCAATATCGAGCACTTGACCCACGAGGTCAAGTTTACAACCAAAAAGAACATGAGAAGCTTCTATCGATTTACTATCAGTTAATTCTACTACATGCTTATTTACAACAAAGGTGGGAGTCAGTCCTAACTGACGACTGAACCCTGAGGCACATAACCCCAATCGAAATGAGGTAAAAGTCGAGTATCACATTGAAATCTACAAACTACCAAGTTTACACACAATAGGGCAGAACCCTTCCCACGCTCGTTAAGCCTCACTGGGACTTGCATGCACCTCGCGTTATTATTATGTGTGCACCCATAATAATAAGGCGATTTGCATGCTTATCTCAGCGCCTCTTAACTTGCGCTAAAAGGTTCCCCACATTCAAATAGCAAGCGAAAGGTTTTATATGATCAAGAATCACAATAGTCAAAGGGTAGGGTCACACTAACAGTTCAATTAACAGGGGTTGGTAATATAAGGGCTCATACTGTTGTGCCAAGTGTGCAGTCACGTGTAATGTTATACATAAGTGTACGCTAGATATACTATGCAGTAATGAATGAGAAACGAACCTTGCAGTCTGGAGCTGAGTGTCATGGTCATCGTTTGGATCAATTCGGTTATAGTCTGGTTTTATGAAAACATCTTTAAAACCGAGTTCTCTATACCAATTATTATATTCATGGCCGCCAATTAATAGAACACTCAAAAGATTTCATTGGACCGATTCAAGTGAGTGGGCTGACACTTACCATAAAACATCATCATCAACATTAAAAGCAATTCCTCTTTTTATTGTAATCAGTTTATTACCCCAATCACCCTCTCAATTAATATCGAACCCCCCCTCCCAATATTTTAATAACTAATTATCATAATATAGAAAACATCTTGGATCCAAAACTACCGCACATGGCCGACAACATCTAATTTGATTCAGACCTCACCAAACAAGTTTTACATAACATTGAAAACATGGCCGCCATCTTGGATCAATTGTCAAGTTTGTCAGACACTCATCCTTCACATAATTGGACCACTAATATATCACATTGATTATTTAGATTCAGTGGCCTACTTTGATAGGACCAACAGAACTAGTGGGTTCGACAATTTCAACATGGATCAATTCTTTCATATCACATAGTATCATATTAGAATTTCGGTCAAACCTATGATCTCATCACATAAAATCATTAATCAATATGACTAATACATGTGCAATTATTATTAGATAATACTTTGATATTCAGGGTCACATGCCATTAAATAAACAAGATCATGAAAATAACAAATACTCAGTTCATGTGCACTTTCATCTAGTTCATACCAATCCAATTAATCAAGAACATGCAAATAACAAATAAAATAGTGATAATCGTACTAACCAGGCGATCGTAGGGGAACAGTCTTCTGTCGCACGTAATTATGAAGGGAATAGGGTTTGTTGGTTATGATATATGATAATGTTATGCACGTACAATCCCTGTACAATACTAATACCAACCAGTGGGCCGATTACAAGGGCTGATACAAGGAGTATTGGGCTTCAAGGTATTATCATGTATGTGGGCCGGTTATCTAAGGCTTTGGGCTTAGTTCATGCACACATCAAGGAGCTGGGCCACTTGTATTTGCTAAGCGATTAATGTTTTGGGCCGGTTATACCTACTGACCAACACAGTCATCTGGGCCGGTTGTTTATTGATGTTACTCGCCAAGATTGGGCCCGTTACACACACACGCACCACGCAACTACCAAGCATATACTAGCACGCTAAACAGGGTCACGGGTTGAATAAATAGATTTAAAATAAGAACGGAATCGAAGACATTGACCTTGAAACTTCGGGTTGTCACACGTGCACTGTCAAATTTAGGGTAATGGATCGATCCGGATGGATCATGGATCGATCCATATAATTAATTGGATAAATGGATTGATCCATTGGATTAACTAATGGATTGTTGGATATTTTTTATGATCCAATAAGTTATTTAAATGGATCAGATTGGATTGGATATGGATCAATATCCGATCCGTTGCCAGGCCTAGCTGATCCTGTAAAAAACGCGAGGGAATGCGGAACCGAAGTTAGCAACCTAAAAGAGTTATAGAAAAGTTTTATCACTTTGAAATACCTTTTTATATGATCTTCTTTATTCGAAAAAAACTTATAATTAAATCGAAGTTATGTATCATAAGATTCAGCTTCTGCAAATTAATGAAATTCACGTTGCCTCTAAATGTTGTTACTTTTCTAACAATTCTCAAGGTCGTTGATTTGAACACAATAGATGTGCTAAAATACCAGCAACTCTCAAAGGGATGAATCCAGCTAACCCCAAATGGCTCATTACGTGAGAAGTAAATCATGCTTAGTGAGCGTGCCGAAACAACGATGAAACCATATTAGCTTTTAAACTAGGAGGTGATGCACTTGATGTTTTAGGTGAGGGGACTTGATAATGCCTAATTGATGGTTATGAGTGATTAGAGCTAATGATGATGATGATTGTTCTTCTATGGTTCCTTCTAAACGCATCAAACCCTTTGGTTCTGTTGTAACCTCTTATCTAACAACATACATAAGTAGCTTCAGTTTGTTTCTTTATAGAAAAAGCCTGCATCAACTTTTGGAATTTTGATGTGTAGAATGTACGCTTACTTGTATCAATTTCGAAGTCGAAATGTGGTTTTAAAAAATATGAAAATAGTAGATTGCTTGCTCTAATCTTCCAGCGCGGAGAGTGGTTTTAAAAAATATGAAAATAGTAGATTGCTTGCTCTAATCTTCCAGCGCGGAGCGCGGGTAACGCTTATTAGTTATTATTATTTAAAAATAAATAAATATTCTTTTGTTAAAGTGATTGTAAAATTTTTATTGATGTATTTGTTATTTTTTACCTATAATTTAGTGGTCTAGTGGTGTAGTTTTTGTTCTCTATAAACACAGTGTGGGTTCAAATCCTTTAAATTTATTCCCAATAATTTTTTTCTAAATTTTGTTTAACCCACCACTTTTTTCCCCTTCTTTGTCTTTGTCTCGTATTCAGAAACACTTATTCTTGTTGTTCTTCTCTTTCTTAGTCACTCATAAACATTTATAGAGATAATGAATTGTGGATCTCTACATTTACTATTCATCAAACTCGAAATTTAGAGATGCAGATGAGATTCTAGTGGAGATGAAAAATAAAGCAAATCTCTAAATTTTAGGGACGAAGATATAAATATGGAGATCCTAATGTGAATGCTCTAACAAAATGTAAGGTTAGATTGTATATGTGACACCCGACAATTAAACATGTTAATTTGTATACCTTAATTGAATCAATTTACATTAGTTATGTGTATAAGACTTAATTATGATAAAATTGACTCGATAAAAGTATAGAAAAGCCCAATTAAATGCATAGGATTGCATTCGATAAATAATAAAATTTGTCATATCTTGTAGCGGTATTAATATACGAAACGAACATTGGTGATCACCATGTAAATTTAATGACTAGAATTGTTCCAATATGCCTAGGACATTAAATTATTGGCATTATTATGTTAATTGGTGCAAAATTGTGTGAAAACCTATAAATTGATGGATAAACGTTTTATTGTCCGGTTTTCGCGATAAATTTTAGACCATGTGTAAATTTTTATTTAGCAATGTTTAGAATTTTAATTAAGTAAATGGCTTAAAACTTTATAAAACACCTTAATTAAGCCCTAAACACCCTATAAGCACATCTTAATGATCTTGAGAAAGCTTCCAAGAAGCTAGAAGACACATCAACATTTGGTGGCTTCCCTCTTCACTCCAATTCAGCCATAGACCTCTCCTCCCCATCAATAATTCATCACTTGCTTGGAAGACTAGCTTGCATGACCTTGAGAATGCCTTTTAACATCATTGTGTCTTGCAAGATAATTCCTTTTAACATACATTCACACACATTCTTTTAACATCATTGTGACATGGCTCTAAGCCCGTATCATCCGAAAATTAGTTTCGGGTTTTTGTTGTTCTTTCATTATGATATCTAGGGAGAGCTACTGTGGTTTAAATCTTATGTTTTATGGGTTTCTACTAGGAACTATCTTTTAGGATCTAACTTTAGTTTGTAATTTTCATTTTCTTAGTTTGTAATTAGTCAGTGGAGGAATTTTAATGAAATCTAGTTGGAGATTTGGTGTTTAAACGTGAGGAATGGTTTGACAAAGTGAAATAATGAAAGATGGCAGCCACATGCACGTAACAAGAAGTCTCCCACCTCAAAACTTTGTTTAAAATTGAAAACAGCAAGTGCAGCCCGGGGCCGTGTGCGGTAAGCACGCCGGCGTGCCTCTTAACTGTTGAAATAATTTTGTCTCTGGACCTTTCACACAGGTCCGAGACTCTTAGGCACGGGCCCGTGTCTGCCTTCGGTAAGTTTTACAATACTTGCAATCAGACACGGGGTCGTGCCTCCCAACACGACCCCGTGCCCACTGCCCAGTTTCTGAAAAATGTTGTTTTTAACCTACTTTTACACATTTAATCATTTTTAATCCATTTTTGGACACATTGATGACAATATGTAATTTAAGTGTGGGGGAAACTTGAATCTTTTATCCTAAACAAGCCTTACACAAAACTAAACTTGGAACCGCTAAACACCCCAAATCTTTTTAAAAAATTTTCTTTATTTTTTTTTTATTTTATCTTGCTTTGGTTTAAGTTGGAAAACCAAAGTTCTAAAATTATTGTTTTTACAAATTTAAAACGATAGCGTCGTGATAAAAACAACCATATAAGAAAATTTTATAAAAGGCATTACAACCCTTTAAAAATTTAATTGTATATACATTTTCTTACTTTCAACCATTTTCCCACAAATAGTGAGTTTCGAGCCTTTACTGAGCACACAATATCATATCTTTATTAAATGCTCATTTTTTTTTTCATTTCTTGTGTGATAGCCTGAATGGTTCTTACAAATCTAGAACTTACCAAGACAACGCATTCTCGGTCCTTACCGACTAATCCAAGTAAGTAAATGATTCAGACATTAGGACTATAACACTTTTCATATAAACCTTATTTTCTTTTTATCTCCCCACCAAAACCAAAAATCCTTTGGTTAACCCCTTTGAGCCTAAACCTTTCATTTCAAGACCCACAAAAATACATTTTGCAACAATCACCCATCAACAATCTAGAAGACAAGCATGGGGCCATGCTACCTAGGCATAGGGTCGTGCTCAACTCAAGAGTCCATGTAGAACAAGACAACAAAGCAGACAAGAGACACGGGGCCGTGGTCAACTCCTAGATATGTAGAATCTCCCAAAGGACCCCACAGTACTGACCACGGGGTCGTGCCTACTGTCACACGAGCCCGTGTGTGCATACGAACTGACACAGATCAATAAATGAAGACAGAGAAAGAAGGGCACGGGGTTGTGCCCCCTGGGCATGGGGCCGTATGAGGAGTCTGATTCCAACTATAAATAGAGATGCTTAGCTCACTTCTCACTCAACCCTTGGCAAACCACTTCTCTCCCAATTGCCACCATTCCACCACCACTACAACACCATCATCCATCACATTCCTCCGTTGTCCACCTTTAGAGTGTATGTAGTAGTCTCGGGATCCAAGATTGATCGTAAGAGTTCTTGTCAGTCAAAGGCCATGTTTGGCTAATCTCTTACATCACTTAGTTAAGACAAATCTTTTATGTATTTCTTTTGATTTCCAAGTTTTTGCTACTTTTTATTTGAGTTTGTGTTAATAACTTTAATGACTAGTTTTTTATATTGAAAAGAGAATTTTACTCTATCATTTCTTCATGTTTTGTTGATTCACTTATTCCGTGTCTTTATTGTCTATATAAAGCACGTTAACTGTCAGGAAGGGGGTTAGAAGGGTGGTTTGAGTAAAGTTCTTGTCTCGTTCAGTGTATAGATCCTGCGAAGACTTGAGTCAAGCTTATTAGGACTTCTCTTGAGGTAGATAGCATCAAATCGGGGGAAGTAAGAACGGCTTGAATCCCTTATAAATAAACTACTATTAGAACTTTAACCCGGACTTGCGGGACCGTGTCCCTGCTGACTTAGACCAATATGGCCGAGGGTAGCGGTGCCTCCAAAAGAGGGGCACGCCATATTTTGCATTAATAACTTACTTAATTATCTTTCAATAATCCGGCCTTGTAGGACTGTACCCTTCTGACTCAGACCAATATTGCTGAGGGTAGCGTTGCCTCAAAAGATACGTAAAAGAGGCGTCGGAACCAAGTGATTCTATCTTGTTTATTGTTTTTACTAACATTTTATTTTTATTTCATTTTTCTCTTTTTAAACTAACTCACATCTTTTCTCAAAATTTTGGTAAGATTAGACGTTGACGATATTCCGGTATTAAAAACTCTTGTGTCCTTGGACGACCTCGGTATCCTACCATTACTATATTACACCAACAATGGGTGCACTTGCCCTAACGTGTTGTCATGAGTGATTGAATTGTATCGTGTATTATAAATTTAAAGCTTGATAAATGAGTGAAAAGTGCTAAAAATATATATAAAATTATACCACGCTCGACACATGTCAAAACTGCCACCACCGTTGCCAAAACGAGGAAACCGACGCCGGAAATGGGTTTAGGAGACTTGGTTTAGGGGAGTTCATCGTTGATCCGCCGGAAAATTCAACCACCGCCGCCGAAAACCCCTTGGTGCCACCGTCGGACCACCGTGCCTCCGTCGTGGAGGAGGTGGCCGGCCATTGGTAGTCTATAGAGAGAGAAAGAGGCTGCAGAGAGAGAACTAGAGAGGTGAGAGAGTGAGCATGTGTGAAAATGAGTGTGGAGTGTGTGTGTGTGTTAAGGTCTTACAGTTAGGGTTTGTGGATTGGGCCTAAAGCCCATTAACACGTGTCTAGTCTTTGTGCAGCCCAAATGCGTTTCTGAGGCCCGTTTTCACACCAGAACTTTGTGGAAAGTCTAAAAATGTTTATTTAAGGTTGGAAACATGAAAAATAATTTCAGAAGTCGATGTTTGACGCGTACGTTCGTCGGTTGCGTTAAAATCGCGTATAGTGCTTCTGTTGTCGTTTCTTGTCTGTTTTTCGATCTGATTTCAACCGCGAATAATAAAATTCGATTACGAAGCAAAATATATCATAATATATTTGACGAGTTCGATGCTCCCGTTTCTATGTCGGTGCATTCCTAGTGTCGCGTTTTTTGTTCACATATGCGTGTTGTTATGTTTGGAAGCAGAATAAATTCGCATAATAGATTCACGTGTGTAAAATATACGTATACGAACTTGTATTTTTCGGCGTTGTTAGTATTTCATCCGGTGTCAGTTGGTTAACGTTTACATGTTCGGCAGGTTTCCCGCAGATCACCATTCGCGTATTGTAAAGCCGAATAGACGTTCCTAGCATTCCATAGGCCTAATTAAGTTAAGTTGAGTCCTAAAATATCACTTAATGTTGTCTAAATGTTTGTTATTTACATAGTTATAAACCGAAAATTACTGGTTTTCACAAAAATGATGAAGATACAAATAGAGTGGTTTGCCAAGCTCCCCTTTCCATAATAGGGTTGTTGATGATGATATTATAGAAGTACTCCTACAAAATCCCTAACTAATGGGCTTCCCGCTTTAAAATTTTGGGGTGTTACGTAGCTCGTTTGAAAAAAACTTTTATCAAAACGTACATAGAAATAAGTATGTCGTATATTCGAAATTTCATAAAACCTTATATATTATATATAATACTAAAATAACAAAAATGGTTAACGATGTCACTTTACATATAAAAAACTAAATTGCAAGACAATATTGATAACATGTACTATTGTACCTTCGATCACTTGCACATACTACTCACAACTTGAATTTGTGTAAAATTTATATCGATATACAGATAAAAATATGCATGTGATTTTATAAAACTTCATATTCGAAAAGTTATAAACAGAAAACAAAATTTGATCAAAAGTAGTTATAATAATAAAATAATTAAAAATAAAAAAATTTGTGATATTATAGCATAAACAATCATGTGTATGGGGTGTGGACCATCTCAACGCCCTTTGTTATTAGTATGTATAACAAGTGGATTTCATCTGTATATCGCGGTAAAAATTCGGTTAGTATTCATTTAGTATGTTTACAGTACCAATATTCGTTATAGCAATTGAAAGAGAGAGAAAAAATAGTGTCCTAGTCCACTCAAAGTGTTTTCATTAATCGAAAAGTATAAAACGAATATCATTCAAATTTGGTTTCACCGATATTAGTGGTTGGAATCAATTTGATTCATCAAGACACCAATTTGGTATCAACACTCGTTATAACATACCATACAAAGAAAAACACTATCCATTTGGAATTTTATAAAATGTCAAGACACCAATTTGGTACCAACATTATTTATAACATATGATACCAGAAAAACACCATATATTTGGAATTTTATAAAGCACTGGTATCAGTACGACGATATGAGTTCGGTTAGTCACGTTAAAAACACAAAAAAAAAATCATGTTTGACCCGCCCATTTTGAGCACAACTTTTTTTTTAAAACGTTGATAAAAATAAGAACATCACAAGAGTATATTATGAATATCAGAAAACATTACATTATATTGTTAGAATAACGAAAATGGTATACGACGTATTATAAAAAAATAAACTAAAATGTAGGCTAGCTTTGTAACTACGTCTGCGATCTGATTACTTGCACATCACTACTAACGACTTAGTTTCGAAAAAAAGTTATAACAAGATGTAGATAAAAATAGATACGTCATAACATCTAAATTTTAATTCAATAAAATATCGTAGCGGTTATAAAGAAAAGTAAAATATGTTTATAAATAATTAAATGAATAAAATAATTAAAAAGTAAAAGTAAAAGGTTAAAAACATTGGTCAAAATTACCCAAAAATACCATGACGACGTATTTTTAATTTTACAAATCATCGTTTCTTAAAGGTTATAAAGAAAAATTAAATATGTTTAAAATTAATAGAAACTAGGGTTTAACACCCATGTTGCGGGCACGTAAGTCGTAAAACTATGCTAAGTAGTAAGCAAACGACGTTAAAAAATTGTAAAACAAAAACATTAATTTATACTGTCACATGACGTAAAACGTAGGGTATAAATTGTAAAACAAAAATGTGAATTTATACCGTCATGTGACGTAAAACATAGACAAATATAAACACAAAGTTATACTGCGAGTTGGCATAAAATATAGATAAACTCAAATTTATACCGAAAAAGTTTTAACACAACGAAAAAAAACACAAAACTTGAAGACCATATAAACCATTTTAACTAAAAAACAATAAAAGGAAAAAAATTATTACAATATAAAAACCATAAAAAACCAAAGAAGTAATATATCAATTCTTATTATATTATAATAAACCAAAAGCTACAAACTTCTAAACTATGGGTACAACTAACTAAAATATGAGAAATAGAAATGTTACAAATTTATATTATATAAATAATAAAATAGTTAAAAGTTAAAAAAAAAAACCAAAATTGCTCTTCATTGTATTCAAAATGTTATAAACTAGTAAAAAAAAATCCTACACCCTGAGCCGTTAAAAAAACGAAACGTAAAATAAAAAAATTAAATATCTAGTATTTATCGTATGAGCATAAATATGATATATCAAAGTTACCGAAACAAGTACGTACTAAAGTCGTATACAACGTTAAAAATACTCTATTTTAAAACTACCTTCGTTTTTATTAATATTTATATTAACATGTTTATAAAAAATAAACAGCACTAAGTATCAGGGGCGGACCTAAGTATCTGCCTGGGCGGGTGGACATACCTCTTGAAAAAAAAATAGAGTATTTTTTAGGTAAAAAAAATTCGACTCCACCCCTTCAAAATATGATTGAACCACTCACTCGTATCGTTAGCAAATAATTTTTAGATTCGCCACTACCGAGTATATATAGTTATTTTTAAAAAGTTAACAAGTATGGGTTATTACTAAAAAAGAAAAATCAAACAAGGCCGCTTAATTAGTTGTTGATTAAAAAAAAATTAAAACGCTTGTGGATCATGCTAGAGAGGTCAGGTGTTCCACACGTAAGATTTGACAATATTATTCTCCATGCTCACACCCATTGAAGCACACCGCATGAACTTACCGAAAGTGCTTTCAAAGGCGACTAGACGAGGACACAAGGTGCCCATTTGTCTTATTTTAATACTTTTATTTTATTTTTTACCATTTGTCGGCAAGTCCCAAAATTAAAAATTCAATAGAAACTAGTATTAAGCACCCCGTGTTGTGGCGGGGGCAAGCACTAATGACACACTACTGTCAGCGACCACCGACACTGAAGTTGCGGTGTTAATGCGAAGAAATCAAACCGAAACGTAAAACGTAGAATAAAATAACTAAGTTGATCTAGGACTCGCGCGTTACGATGAACCCGCGTCAATTTTTTCTCTTTTGACAAGTTTATCGTAATCTATATATAATATATACCATTATCACTATACAAACCATAATGCATACATTACAACAACCATTGCATCAATATGTTGCAAATTATATTTATACAAGATTTGGTTAAATTAATTAGATTATTATAAATAATAATAATTTACAAATAAAACAACACAACTTTGAATTGATCAAACCGATTGAATATGGTAAGATAATGAAACCATTATTTGATTAGGGTATAACCACTTAAGCACAATTTTCAACCATACATGCATACAAAACAGATTGAATTTGGTAAGATAATAAAACCATTATTATTTAATTAAGGTACAGTCACTTAAACACAACTTACAACCTGTATTTAATTAATGTACAACCATTTAAACAAAACTTATAATCAAATATACACACAATTATTTCAAATTAATAGTATATAAATACTCATGGTGCACGAATCACAATGGAAAAAAGTGAAAGGCTGTGAAAGTATCAAGAGCCCATTTCGACCTTTTCCTTTTGTTTTGTAATAAATCTTACTATATAATAAAAGAAACCATTTAATGGACACGTGTTATTGTATTAGGCCATGTCTTATAAATAATTATTGTTTTAATTTAGTCTCTTCTAATTAATTATAGATAATCATCATACTAAATATTATTTAGTTTAATATGCTATGAATAATTATTATTTAGTTTAATTTTTTCTAATTAATTATAGATAACTCTAATACTAAATATTATTAATTTGAGATATTTTTAAATAACCAAATTATTTATCACCAAAGCCAAACTTTATATTAGTATATTATTTATTTTTATTTTCATTATAAAAAAATTACTATATCGATTTTATTACATAATTTTTAACAAATTGTATGTAACTCTCAATATTACTTTATATATAAAATTAGATTTATTACGGGTTTTTAAATATGATTTATATTTTATCACTCAAATGGTTGCTTATTTGTTTCTTGAATAACATGTTTGATCAATTATCACTGTATCTTCTTTTCAATAATCATCTACTCAGTCACCATATCTATCGCGTACCGAGTATATCCATTAGTTTTTTTAAATATAATTTTCTTTATTTGGTATATAAAATCATATTTATTCAAGTCGTGTAATACACGAGTGATTTTAAAGATATAACTTTTTTTTTATCATTTGGTAAACAATATTACATTTATTCAAACTGTGTAATACACGTGGTTTTAAAGATATAACTTTTTTATTATTTGGTATATAAAATTACATTTATTCAACCCGTACCATATAGTTCTTATAGATATAACTTTTTTCTAGTTAATATTTAAAAATGATATTTATTTAACCCGTGCAATAAATGAGGTTTTTAAAGATATATTATTTTATTATTTAATATATAAAATTTATTTATTCAACCCGTGTAATACACGGGTTATAATCTAGTAAATATATAATAAAATAAAATGAAATGAAACGTAATTCACCCATCTCACGAGGTTGTCATACTGCAGATTTACCCGTGACCAAATTTTGTCCACTAAGTCCTTGTCTCCTTCTGATTTTATTTTAATAATATAAGCAAATAAATAACAAATGTAATTCACAAATAAAAAAAATTACAGAAATCCGAAGCCTAAGAATTGTAGACTTTTCAAATCTCAATCAACGTCTCTCTCTCTCTATATATATATACATATATACTAGGTTAGAACCCCGTGTATTACACGGGTTTAATAAATGTAATTTTACATATTAATAAAAAACAATATATTTTTATAAACCTCATTTATTACACGTGTTAAGTAAATATAATTTTATATACTAAATAATAAACAAAATTACATTTTTAAGAACCCCGTGTATTGTGCAGGTTGAATAAATGTAATTTTATATAACAAACAATAAAAAAATATATTTAAAAAAAACTTCGTATATTGTACGGGTTGAATAAATTTAATTTTATATAGCAAATAATAAAAAAAATGTTATATCTTTAAAAACCCTGTGTGTTACACGGGTTTATATATTGTAAAAAAAATCTTTCTAAATCAAAATAGATTTTATTTATTACTTTTTAAATTAGGTTTGATTAATAAGTTGTTTAATATAATTTCTCATAGTTAATAATAATAACATTAACAAAAAAAAATCTCCATGTTTATCAATTGTTAAGTGAAACAATGCTTTTTAGTTTAGATAAGACTTTACAATTTGAAGTTTTAGTTTAGATAAGACTTTACTATTTGAAGTTAAGTTTATGCGTGATTTAGAGTTGATAAGATTTATATTAATTCAATTAATATTTAATAATTTAAATTAAATAATAATTATCTAAAATTAAGGAGGGTCTAGAATAATGACAAGTGTCCCTTTATTGGTTTCTTTTATTATATAGTATATATATATATATATATATATATATATATCTTTCGATACTAATAAATAAAAATCTTTTTTGACACATGTTACTTTTCGGTGTTTTCTCAACTTATTTTCCTATTTATCTTTGGACACGTGTCAGTCATTTCTCACCTTATTTTCGTATTTATCTCTCATATTAAATAATAATAATAATAATAATAATAATAATAATAATAATAATTCTAAACAAAAATAATTGATAAGAATAAATATTTAGATAAGGATAATAATTTGTTTTTATTTTGATCATAGTAAATAATAATAACAATAATAATAATTTTAAACAAAAAATTAGATAAGAATAATTAGATAAGAATATAAACGTTTATTTTTATTATGATCATATTAAATAATAATAATAATAATAATTTTAAAACAAAAATTAGTTAAGAATACATATTTAACAAAGTAAAATATTATAATAATTAAATAGTATATTAAAGTTTATTTTTAAAAGATAAATCTTAACTATTTATTATATAAAATTATATTTATACAACCAGTGTAAGACACGAGGTTTTAACCTAGTATATATATATAGGGAAATGTTTAAATACAAAATGCTGATGGTACGCGATCACCAACCTAATATGCATAATCACAAAAATACGTGCCTAATTATGGTTTAACCTAACTCATGTGTAATTAAGCAAATAACGTTTGTAATTATGTTTTATAACACGTTATGCGAAAATAATTACTATCGTGTCACCGCTTTCAATTGAAGGTCTATATTATATCAGATGTGAGGTTGAGATGCTCACATACGCATCGTACAATAAGGTGGTCTTGTACGTTAACCGGCATCTCTCTCTCTTTCTCTATATATATATATTGTGAGTGTTCAGATGAGATTTTTTTGTAAGAATACAAATAATAAGTTTCAAACCGATAGAAATTCCTCATTTAATTTGTGTATTTAATTTTATTGTAAGGGCATAGAAGTATTAAAATCATAAATAATTTGTTGTTTTCTTTTAAATCAACTAAGTAATTAGACTTGCAAATCATATTTGTAGGATACATATGCGATAAATTTTGATATGTGTATGATAAATTTTGAAATATGTAGGATAATTCGTGTTTACCTAATTAATGAGAAAAAAATAACTAATGATAGGAGTTATAAACTATTTATTGTTTTATCAATATTCTCTTTCTTATTTTTCTTCTCATATTAAGTTTCTTCAAAAATGGTACTTCCCCTATATATAGAGTCAGGATCATGTTCTCATATTAAGTTTCTTCTATACTTCCACTATATATAGAGTTAGAATCATGTAAGAATCACTAGGATAATTGAGAACATTAAGAAACAACCGGGATTACACATTTTCCCTTTGCTAAATCACCCCTTTTCTTTTAATTATACATATGTGTATATAGGTGTTTAAAATTGAAAAATAAGTATTCTACATAAATGTTTGATAATGTACATATATCTAAAATGTGTATAAATGATTGTACATATATGTATATAAAAGAAGATTATGGTTCTAGGGAGCCGCTAGAATGAAAACCACCTCGAGTTGTAAGAACCGCGAGAACTACACCCCACGGGTGGGCGTTCACCACGATTTTTTTTTTACAACTAGATGTGTAAATTATAAACACAGCCGTAAAAAAAAAAATTTTAAACGCCGCGGCCGGGGGGGGTAGTTTTTTACACCACAAGTTTGGTGAAAAAAAAAGAAAAAAGAAAAAAAATTAAAAACACCAAACTTGTGGTGTAAAAAACTACCCCCTCGGCCGCGGCGTTTAAATTTTTTTTTTACGGCTGTGTTTATAATTTACACATCTAGTTGTAAAAAAAAATCGTGGTAAACGCCCACCCGTGGGGTGTAGTTCTCGCGGTTCTTACAACTCGAGGTGGTTTTCATTCTAGCAGCCCCCTATGGTTCTAAACATGTTTTTTTTCTAGTGCATATATGTGTAAATACATGTTTAAAATTGAACAACTAGTATCGTAAATATATGTTTGATAATGTACACATATATGTAAATAAAAATTTGACAATATACACATATGTATAACTAAAAATTGACAATATACAAATATGTATAATTAAAAATTTGACAAGATACACACATGTGTAATTTAGAAAAAAAAACAAAAAGAAAACCTTTAAGAAGGTACTATTAGTAGTAAAAAATTGTTTAGAGAAAATGTGTGGTTCAGAATGGTTCTCACGGTATTCTTCACTTTTACATGGGTCGAACAAAATGACACACTCCCCATCCTTGATGTTCAACTTAAGGTCTAATGTCATACGCAGTTCACAATGTTCACATTTCAAAAGTAATTCAATGGTTAAAAAGATTTTTTACTTTTAACACATGAAATTGTTCCTCAAGATCAACTCACCTTTAAAACTAGCATACTATACACATCCCTCACAATGTTCTCTCCACTCGGTTATGTATAACTATCAATAATGCATTAGTATTTTATAGTGAACATTCAAACCGATTAGAACACATATACGCATATGCTTGCAACTCAATCATTCTCCCCCAATCTACATAAAAATATAGCACAACTCAAAAGGGATTTTACGGGTTGTAACGGGGCTAGGCTAAAGGTATGGAATGGGATATTTAAAAAGAAACGTATGCACCTGGTTTTTGCTCATTCTTCGTGTGATCTTCGATCTTTTCATGTGATTGGCCGTCCCAAAACAGACGTAGATGTACCTACAAGTCTCAACACTCGTGTAGAAGCGAACTTCTCACAAAAATCAAAACCCATTAGATACTCCATTTTTACCATTTTTTATGAAATTTTTTACCAAGTCATTCATTATTCAGCTGTGATTTTGTGGAAAATATTTTACAACAACAAGAAACCTAACTCACTTTCGTAGGAATCACAACGACTTTTAGTGTATGCACACAAGCCCTTTAAACCTCCCGATAGCTCGGGAGGACGAGTAGGTCTCGTTTTATTTACCTAGGAATTCAAAGTACGGAAAGAAGTATACAAAAAAAAAAAAACTAAACTAAACAGAGGAAATAAAAAAAAACTCCTGAAAATATTATACAACAACAAATGACATACCACCTCATGGTGGTCGAATGGAGTGCTTGTCTCCCATGAATTCTTCTAAATCACCCACCGGCGATTCATACCATTTGGTCCCAAATGGACCAAACCTTCTCAACCTTTCTTCCTCCTTCTTCACCTTCTTCGTCTTGACGGTTTCTTCTTCGATCCTCCAAACCTACCAACCATAGCACATATCTTTTTGTTCGGATTCATGTCCTTCTTAGGACATTCATCCTCACCTAATGGGTTAGTAAACTTGGGGAATACATTCAAAATCAATTCCCAATTCCCAAATTAAAAACTAAACATTTTGTCCCTTCATTAAAATAGAGGAAAAAGACAAAAAAAAAAAAAAAAAAAAAACTGGATGTTAAGTGAAAAATCTGATCAGAATTTTGTTTTGGATGAAAATGACAACAAAATTGAAACCACATAGACCCAAATTCAAAAGGTTTAAGTTTTGAATAAAAGTGACAAAAGTGACCAAATCTTAGAGACCATTTTGGCAGTTTACTCAAAAATATATGTAGATTGACGAGTTACATGTATGTAGCTTGCGAAATACACATATGAGATATACATATGTAGTTCATGAGCTACATATATGTAGCTCATCGATTTACATATAGTTTTTTATTTTCTTTTTTAATTTCTATGAATTATAGTAACTTATAAAAAAATGAAACAATAAAAATAACAGAAATCTTGTTTAAAAGTCTCAACTCAAATATGATTTTTTATTTAATCCCCTATATATAGCCTCTTTTATTGGCTCTAACTAAAGTAACAAGAAAGCCCCATGTATCCGCTCATTGTTTTTGTGTGCGCTTTGAGCTTGCTCATACTTTCATCAGGTATATGGATATTCCTATCTTTCTACAACTTGAGACTTCCTGAAAGTAGTGATTATAAATAACGATATAATGCAGATACGTTATACGCAACAAGAGCTCAAAGATCGTCAATGGCTTCCATTGGAGTGAACCTAACTTTTACAGACAATCATGTACGTAAGTTCACTTATAAATAGCTTATTTCATTTTTGTAGATTTTTAGCCATAGTTGTCAAAATGCAAGATGCACTCAAGGCACAAAGGGTTAGCCCTGGGCCTAGATGCAAGACACTTAAAAAACGAGAGCTTGAGAGATAAGCAAGGTGTTGAGTGTAAGCATATAATTTTTTGAGGTTTTAGACATGTTTTAGGTACCGACTATTTTTGAAGGTGGCATGGCGTACCCCTGCGCCTCTCCTAGTGACTAGGTGCATGTCCAAAGGGTTTTTGACAACATTGTTTTTAACCATGGACACATTAGATTTATATTTTAACTTTTTATTAAGAATGCAAGATTCTTTTTAGCTTTAGCTTTTTTTATGTACTAAAACATATATATGCTAAAATATGAAGGAAAAAAAAAGTAGTAATTGCATCACGGGGTTTCGTATACGGCTTTTTTTATTTACTAAAACATATATATGCTAAAATATGAAGGAAAAAAAAGTAGTAATTGCATCACGGGGTTTCGTATACGGAACCTGGTTCTATTACCTAGGGTAAAATATGGTTGTTGGACTTGCCAGGTTCCTTAGATAATATGGTATCCGGTTGTTTGCTAGGGAACAAGTTCCGTAAATTTTCAAACCGGTTATACAACCGGGTTACATTCAATGTTTTAATAACCGGTTTTTAAATAATACCGGATTAAGCTAAAAAATAATTCAACTGGTAGATCCAGGTTGACTAGTTAACTCTATACTATACACGTACACAGGGGCGGACTCATATGGTGTGGGTCTGGGTCCACAGACCCCGATGTTTAAAAAAAAAGTAGTTAAAAAAAAGTAGAACCGGTATGTTAATTTTTTCAAGTACCCTATAAAATAAATTAGTTGGACCCCATAATTATATAAGAAAAGATGGTATGATGGTAAATCTCCTTGTGTTCCAACAAATAGATCTCAAGTTCAAGTCTTCCACTTCTTGTTTTTTAGTTTATTTTTTCCATAAAAATTAAACTAGTGTTTTAAAACATCACAACCACCCATTGACCCTCTAATTTGCTTCTTTAAAATGATAAATTTAATATCTCCGAATGATTTTATTTCACATTTGATTACCAAATAAGACTTCTAACATATAGTGGCGTTCAAAAAAAAAAAAAAAAAAAACAAACAGGTTAAACAAAATTTTGAAGTTACGTGAAGTAGTTGTGTTGTTTAGGTAGCTATTGGTTTCCAACAACTTATTAATCACCACAATTTGATAACTTGATTCTTAAAAATGGTTCTTAATAATGTTGTGGTTTCATGTCCACTAAATGCTTTTACATTATTTCCTAGCCCCGACCCTACCCGAAAATTTTAATGTTTGTTTGTGAAAAATTCTAACACAAAAAATGAACCCCAATAAAAAAAATTCTGAGTCCACCACTGCACATACATCCAGATTTATATAACTCAACAACTAACTACCATCATATACACACACACATTCATATTTATATACACTAACTACCATCATATACATGATACATCCTGGATACATTGTGTACATGTTGAGTTACTAAGATACTATTGTCAACAACAACAAAACTTAGAGGAAACAAAACTTAAAATGACCTACCAATTGCGAATTGGAGTTTGGAACGAATTGGAGTGATGAACTACGAACGGACGATGAAGATGGAAGTATGGAACGAACGATGAAGCAATGGAAGTCTGAAACGAATGATGGGGTGATGGAAGTCTGGAACAAGTCACGAACGATGGAGTGATGAAGCACGTTTTGAACTTTGATCGATAGAGATGGATTATTGAAAGTCGCTAGGTTAAAACTGGGGAATAAACTAACCTGGGCCGGTACCGGTACGACGGTTTAAACCAGTATACCGGATTTTACCGGCGATACGAAGTTGATGCCGTTTCCCCTATTTACCGGGGTGTTTCGTACCGAATTAACATCCAACATTGGTAATACTGATATAACCTGCTGGTATTTGCTGGTTTTTAAAACATTGGTTATATTAGATGCCTAATAAAATCACCATAATATATAACAGATGTGTTTTCGGAATAATTTACGTATTTTAATCGGATTATGTATGGGTATTAGTAGTGAGTGTATTTTTACCCCTTTTGTCCTTGAAAAGCAAATTATTTCAGTAAGGGTGAACGGGGCGCCCTCAGGGAGGGGGGCGGTGAGTGTGAACCCCGCTCGGGAACACCGCCACCATCCCCTCGGTGACCTAAATCGGGGTGTGGGGAGCGGGTTGTGTTCACCGATTGAGATTTGTGATTTTTGACCGTTTTTTATATTAAAATGGCTATATAGCCGTTATATATTAATTTTTTTTTCTCCTAAACCCTATAAATACTAACCCACTTCAATCTTTTTATTTTTCAAACCCAAAACAACTCCCAATACATTACTCTCCTAAACCCTTCAACTCATCTAATTTTTTACCCAATCTTTAAAAAAAATGGATTCTGAGTTCCCGTTTTTTTCTCTCCTGTCCGACTTTCCCGACGATGAAGATTCATCGTCAAGCGATAGTAGTTTAATTTTCTTCAAAAATCTCATCCAACAAGCGGAGCTACTAGACACGGCATCGTCTAGTAAAAAAAAAAGTTGTCCGTCGAGATCGTGTGGGAGGCCACGAAACACTCATGGCCGATTATTTTGTCGATAATTCAAAATTTAATGCTGATATTTTTCGTCAGAGGTTTCGTATGTCCAAGTCTTTGTTCCTAAAAATTGTTAGTGACGTGGAAGCGTATACCGAGTGGTTTCAAGAGGGCTTGGACGGGAGAATGAAGAAAAGTTTCACGCTGTTGCAAAAGGTTACTTCTGCGATTAAACAACTTGCAACTGCTAACCCACCATACTGCTTTTAGCGAGCTCATTGACGAAGAAACGCATTGGAGACTAAAACACGATCTCGTTGAGCATCTCGGACGTTTAGATCTACGTCACCTTGAAGCGAATTCCGACGACGAGTAGTTTGTTTTTTTATTTTTCTAGTTTGAATGTAATTTTTATTTTTAATTTAATGAAATGTCTTTTCTTAAATTTTATTTAATTTTTATTAATATTTGTTTAATTTATAATACATGCATAATTACAACAAATAAAAAAAAAACAAAAAAAAGCAAGTCCCCCAAGAGAGGAGTGCCGCCATCAAATTGAGGGTGTGAAGGGAGTTAAGTGGGGAGTTGATGTGGCGCATGCTGATTGGCTGTGGGTAAGAGAGGTCACTCCCCACTTAGAGGAGTGCCCCTTATACCCTAAGTTACATTCAAATATTGAAGATTAAACTAATCATATTTACTTAGACAAAAGTTATGGACATTGGAGAATTAAAAGAACGTGTAACACCAATGAGGTAGTGGTGGAGTGGCTGGGGAAAGACTTGGTGTTTCTTGTGACTCAGGTTCGACTCCTACTCTCTCCATTATTTTCTGCGGCATCCAGGTGAAGGGCGAATATGGGTGGCACTGGTTCGTCTTGGATGGAAGGCGAGGTTTTACCGATTATTCCACTGTTGTGCCTTCGGGCGGGTGGAGGTCGGGTTTCCGTGCATCTCGGAGAGCCAAGGGAATGGTGGCGGTCGAGTAGTCGACTTTGGCCACAGCGTCCGGTGGTGTCACGGTGGTTGGCACGTCGTTCCTTACCGTTAAAAAAATGAATGTGTAACGCTGAGTCAGCCTTGGAGATGATGATAGCAGGTCCAAGTTCCTGAGACTGTGTTTGATAAGGAGCGGCAAACTCAACTATTATTTTATTAAATAAGAACGACGGATTATACGAAACTTTTAAGGGGTGTGATCAGAATTTTTGCGGATAAAATATACTTTCCTCATCTGTTTTTTAAATGTCAATGATTTTCTTACAAGTCATTGTTTTTCTTTTTCTAAATTACACCATTATAAATGTCAATATCTTTAATATAAGTACCAATATTGTGATATAATAATTACGTTTTAAAAATGAGTGTTTTTAATTCATGGCGTTTTTTTGTTCTGTTTATCCCGTGGTGTTTTATATGTATCAGGTAGATCGTGTTTTATTTTGTAAGTAACAAACGGTTCATTATGTAGTGTTTTATTAGTAGCATACTAGCATGTATATGGTGGTTTTTTTTTTTTTTTTTGTTAACAAAGGATAAATGATGTTATATTTTGCATATCACAAATGGTATATTATATTTTATGTTGTAGAAACATGGTCTTTTTATCATGATATAATAGATGCATAATTTACTCCTATACCCTCCACTCTTAATCTTGGAATTTTAGACCTTTGTAGGGGAAACTAAACCTTAGACTATATGTTTAACTGTATTGTGATGTACATTAATCTTGTTTTACATATCAACAAGCATGAGATTTATATCTAGGGTAAGGTTCAAATACATAGTTTCCAAAAATAGGAAGTCGCAGAAAGGATATCAAACGAACTCTGATTGAATTTATTCAAGCAACATTGAACCGTCTCGTGGAACTAAACGATAGGAGATTTTAGGTATTCAATTTTATATTTTTAGCTTGTAGATTTTAGAATCTTTGCTTAGATCATTGTGTCTTTTTATTTAGCATTGTGTTTTTTTTCATTATTTGCGTCATTGTGTCTTTTTTGCGACTCGTTGCGTCTTTTCTCCTCGACATTGTGTTATATTTTGTAGGATCGTATGCTGACCCGAATGAGTCGTTCAGAGGTTAACTCTTGTGTTTCAGATGCGGAATAATAAGAAATACAAGTAGAAGTAGCTTGTTCTCCTTTCTAACTGCTTGTTTTATTGATATCAAACGTTTTACAGCTCGATCGTCACACCGGCAGAGCTTCGGCGTGGAATCCAACAATCACCACCGAGGATCGCCCTAAAGACCTCTATATATAGTAGTTTGGGACCGCTTATGTGACCTATGTCCATAAGAGCGGTCCAAACATGTCCATATAAGCGATCCATATGTGACAAATAAGCGGTCCAAGAACTCTATGACCCTATGAGCGATCCTAGGCTATAAACCCTATACAGACTCTGGTTTTCTCGTAAAACGTGCCCTAAGACCTGATCCTAGACACCTAGACGGAATCAACAGATGTAGTGCACTAACAGACTCCCCCTCAGATGTTGATGGAGTCGCCAACACACCTTGACTATAAAACTGTGTCTTCACATCTGCAGTCTAGATCAGTCTCTAGGCTTTTCTCTTCTTTCAATCTTCAGACTCCCCCTCTCGATTTACTGGCATTCTTTTGTTCTTCAGTAACATCTTCAGGATCGTTGTCTGATCTTCACAGGCTTTCAGAATCGAATATCCTGGCTCTACAAACACTTAAATTCTCTTGATCAGATCTCTTGATTCCTTAAATTCATTAGCATCAACAATAAATGTGATCTTCAGGATCAGAATCTGTCTCTACTCATTCTTTCAGAATCGATCAACCTGGCTCTAACAGATCTTCAGGACTCAAAACTTGGCTACCTGTACAAACTCAACCCCGAAATAAATTTCTTTCACAAATATTTCAAACACTTTTGTACCATCACATGACTCTCATATGCATTAATCAAACATATAATTGCGTACCAACACAAACTCTCTCTCAACTATCTATGATGAACCACTTGAAGAAGGTTAGAATTAACGAAAACAGATAGATTTACCCAAACACTCCCCCTCAAATGCTCATCATGTTTAGCATTTGGAATTTTGAAAAACAGTTCTCCAACATCAGTTGTCGAAAATCTTTTTGACTTTTTCAAAATTTATGCGAACACACAAAAAAATCTTTTTGGATTTTCTGAGAGATATTATCTGACATCACTTGAAAATACAAACATATAGAAATGTAATATTTACAATCAATATTTTTGTGAGTTCGTGCAAGAGGATCATATCAGTTTATGAGACAAATCACCAACACCGTTAAGCTTGATTTCATTTTAAGCTTTAAACAATTTACCTAGATTGTCAGTATGTTTGTCCTCTTAAATTCTCAACACAAATTTCAATAGATTCGAGATACGATATTAATGTTTTAGAGATTTAAACTTAATTGTGTATCACTCCACTTGAATATACTCCTGTATCCAGATCCCAAATATTCAGTCTTACAGGTGAGTATACCACAGCTGATATCTGTAAAGGGGTTAGGTGCGAAACCGTGAGAGCTCAGGTCAGAACTTCCGTTCAGCAGAGAGATGACGGCTCGACTTTTGGTGGGTCCCTTTAGAGGATCTTTTGCATTTCAACAGCAGCGATTATCAATTTTATTGTTTCATCAGCATGCTGAGGGGCATAAAGTATTATCCGGGGACAGGTCAGTATTTCCATACAGCAGAAGTCCCGGGATAATACCCCAGATATCACTGAGCATAAAGACCTAGTATCTCAGAATATGGGACCTTTCAAACAAGATTTCGGGGGTTACCCATATATTGAAGAATAGTTACCCACGAATCAAGCAAGTTTGAATTAGGTTTATATCTCGTTTCAATTTACTAAATGTGTGAAAATCTACTGACACATCCGCAGTAAGATTGTTTAACCCTTTTTAGACTTTTCAATTCTTTAGCGTGCCGTGATAGTCCACTGATGTACTATCATTTCCTCTTTTTCGCAACAAAACTCATTTTTGAATTTTATCATGTTTTTGGCTTTTTCAAATTTTCAAATGTTTTTTGGATTTTCTGAAATTTCCCGTTTTTTGGATTTTCTGAAATTTCCCTACTCCCCCTAAAATGCAAACACATTTTAAAGAAAATTTGAAAACTTCTAGACTCTTGACCCACTAGAAACATAAAAAGTAAAACAAACTGACACTGAATCACATCAAATCGCCATTCGCTTAGCATAAACAATCTGAACTCCCCCTATCACAAATCATTTTCTCATTTAGATTTCAAAACACTTAAGTTTGTTTTAATCAAAATGACTTTTCCGGAAAATGAATTTGTGTTGATAACAACCACTTGTAGGTCTATCTTTTTAGAAAACGGGGATGTGGTTCATCATCTTGTCTATCTTTTGCCATGAATAATAAATCAAGTACAATTTAATGTCCCTGATTTACCATTTCCATTTAAGAACCTTCTGTACCACTTGTAAATGTAATCTCTTCAAAGTATACAAACATCTCAAAATTTAACCACAAATACCACTTGTGGGATCAATATTACCACTTGTAGGAATGTTACGTCTACATCACCATGTTACCAATCAGGATGCCGATTCCTGCTTCGCAATTACCAACCTGGAAGCTCCGGCGTAGTCCTTCAACCTTCAAAACATTCAAACACTATTCAAAATCTTTCAAACAACTTCTTCAAACACTAGAAATATGCCGATTCCTGATCCACGATATAAACTTGGGATCTCCGGCAAAGTCCTAAGACTATCATGGAAAACAAACTTCCAACCAAGTCTTTTCAGACTTGATGGCTTTTAGTTCCAGAGCTGTAGGGTTGTATGTTGCCTTTTTAGTTGCATAAAAATCTTTTACCCCCTTAGCTCTCCCACTCAACATTTTCCCAAATATCTTCTTAACATTCCCGTTGAATGTTTTCTCGACATCAAATTCATCCTTTTCTTTGTAAAACTGATTTGAAATCTCAGTTTTTCCCACTTTTTTCTTCACTTCATCAAACTTCAATGATGGAAATTCCTCATCATTCACTGAAATCTTCTTCTTCACCTGTGGCTCTTCTGGCTTTGTGGAACCAGATTCATCGCCGACATTCACTTCACTTTTCTTCGCAACCCACATCTGGTTGTCTTTTTCTTTCTTCTCATACCTATTCTTTGAACACTCACCAACCTCGAATTTTGAATTATCAAAAAGTTTAGATCCATTGGTTGGTGTGTCAACATCAACAACTTTTTCTTTCAACTTCGGAGAAACTCCCTGTTTTGATTGGACACTTTTTGTACAATTCCATGCAATGTGACCAGCTTCATTGCATCTATAACAGGTTCTAGTCTCTCTTTGATAACATATATCAGCTCCATTCTTCTTTTTCTCAGCAAGAAACTCTTTATTAGACTGTCTCCAGAACGGTTTCTGCTGTTCCTCCTCAGCACTTCCACCTGACACAAATTCAGATTTTGTTTTAGAATTTTTCATATTTTTATCATTTTCTGGTGGAACAAAACCAAGACCTTTCTTTTTGTAGCTACGATTCTGATTAGGTTTCTTTGAAAAACCAGGACCAGTGTTGTAACCTTTTTTCTTGTTTAAACGTTGCTGAACTCTAGAAGTATATTTTTTAGATTTTTCAAAACTTTTCAAAACTTTTAATTCTGGAATATTCACCTCTATAAGTTTGAAAGTTTTGTTTATTAGTTCCGTTTTAATACTCATTATTGGGAACTCCTTATTGTAATATAATTTGTCCGAACCATTCAAAGTATACACAACTTCGAATGTTTCATCATTCAAATCTGCCTTTTACAATAAAAATTCTTTACTATAAGACCGTTTTTCCGACGAATTTTGACTGTTGACTGACGACTTTGACTTTCCAGACCCAGATTTCAACTCAGACTCCTCATCAATATCCAACACTTGATCGACCACCTTTTTGATTAGAACAGACTCATGATCAGTATCGGACGAGGTATACGTGATATCTATGTTATCTGGTAAAACGTCTGTTGTCTCGGTTTTAAGCTTTATATTGACTGCTTTTTCCAATTGCTCCTCATTTGGTCTCCTAGGTGAATAACCATCCCAAATTGGAGGCGGACATTTGTTGTAACTAACAGTCGATTTCTTACCACAGTCTTTCTTCTCTTTCAGCTTCTCATCTTTGAAAGCTTCCATACCTGCAACAGTTGGATAAACACGATCAATGAGATAATCAGAAGTAGTATAGCTTAACAATAACCGCCTAATTCTCTCATTTTCAATCTTTTCAGTTTCCAACTCTTGCTTCCATTTGGCACTCTCTTCAATGTAGAAATTGATCGCTTTTTGTTTTGACATCAAAGTTGCATTCATCATTGTCAGTGCCTGTTCTCTCTCCGAGTTTGTCTTTTGAAGACAGTTACTGTTTTATTCAAAACATCGTAAGATTCTTTCACATAGTTGAGGTTGAACAGTAACTGCTCCTTCTTCTTCTCATACTCAGCTATGATGTCGTCTTTAGCTGCACAATCCTTGCAAGCTTCCAAGCACTTCTCACACGGCTTGACGATTTCAACAATCTTCTCAACTTCGATTGTTTTAACAACTTCAACCACTTTTTCAACTTCAATAACCTTTTCTTCTTCTTTCACAACCTGAGTAATCTTCTCAGCAACATTCTCAGCATTTTGAAAATCACCTTCAGATTCAGCTTGTTGTTCTTTAGCAGCTCGTTTCTCCTTCAGTTTCTCCATTCTTTCTGCAAAATAGAAATGAAAACTTTCAGGAGATAGATGAGTTTTTGCAATATTTATATGTTTTTCTTCCTCAACATCAGTGCTACCATCAACTGGTGACTGGTCAAACTGTACAGATTTTTCAGAATCATCATCAGAACCAGAATCAGACGGTGTTTTATTAAAAACAACTGCTTTTTCTGAAACAATTTCATTCTGTACATTTTCATCAAAACTCTGTAAATCTTCATCTGAGCCCTGTAAACCTTCATCTGAACTTTCTGAAACATCTCCAGAATGTTCGGAAAGTTTATCAGTACTGTCTGAACTTTCAGATGACACAAACTTTTCATCTTCACTAGACACATTCACACCAATTGACTTCATCCAAGTAGCAAACAAATCTGGCTCACGGACAATTTTGGCAATGAAAGCTTTAAACTCTCCCTTCTTATCCACAAACATATCCCAACTGAAACCTTCTGGTAGTTTCTCATCATCTTGATCGATAATGCGTGTTGCTGTGGCTTCAGATGATATGTAATCACTCCAGCTGAAATCTACCAAACATGCTCTCTTGGGATCTTCAATCTTTCTCCCATGAGCTGTTTGAGGTTCTTGGGACTGACCAACTTGCTGATAGATAGCTTTGCGATAGTAATCATCTTTCCCAAATGGATTCTGTGCTCCACTAGCTTCTCTTCCTTTGCACTCCCGCTTGAAATGGCCTTTCTCCCTGCATCGAAAACAAGTAACTTTAGATTTATCAAAACCTAAAGTAGAGACATGTGCATCAAGAAAGTCATTTCTCCCGGTAATGGTTTTGAATTTCTCAGCTCGTCGAAGAACACTAGCAAGACACCATTTGATATCCATTAGTTCCATTTCCTCGGCGTCTATTTGATCATAATCCTCTTTGGTAAGCATAGGATTTCCGATTCGACCAGCAACAAGACCTTCATAGGATAACAGAACTGAACCCAGAAGTGCCATGTGATCTTTAGCAGTGTCTTCAGAGAAGCTTTGACCTTCTGGAAGGTTGAGAGCTATGTTGCATTGAATTATGTATCCATTTCCGGTTTTTGTACTCTGAGACTGAAAGCTTGTGTTAGTCTCTTTCGGATTCACACTCGGAAACGATGAAAACCCGCTGCTGCTCTTGTTTGAACCCTGATCAGCTTTTTCTGATGAATCTCCAGCACTGAAAGCAGTTTGAATCTTTGGACTTCTTTCAGATTCAGAAACTGGAATACTACCTTTATAATACATCTTTACATCCTGTTGACCACTCGGGTTATTCATCCTGGCTATCTTCTGTTGTTCCAGATCCAGTCCCTCTAACTTCTCAATAAACTGTCCGATTGTCAGTCTGTCATAAACACCCGTGTTTTTCAGTATCATCAAATACGTTCCCCATTCTTTCTGAGGTAACGCATCAGCCAACTTATCAACATATTCTTCACGAGCTTTATCGACACCCAACATTGACAATGATCGCACCAAATGACAGTATCTCTCGATCAACTTCTTAGTGTCCTCTCCCGGCAAACTACAGAACAAGTCAAATTCTTTCTTAAGCAATGCCTTCTTGCTTTTGATCATACTTTCACTACCCTCGAATTTGACTTTAAGAGCATCCCATATCGACTTAGCAGTTTTGTCGTGCTGTAACAAAATGAATATGTCTTCTTTAATCGCCTGCTGTAACAGACTGATCATCATTTTCTCTGCTCTGTACATTGCACGTTCTTGTTCTGAGGATTCGGATATTTGTTTAACAACTTGCAATTCTGTTCGAGGCAATGTGTACTTTTCCAATATGCATTCCCACGATCTGAGATGATTTGCCTGAACCCAGTTTTCAAACCGATCCTTCCACCCATAATACTCCTCAATGCTCATCAATTTAGGGGGTTTCTGGGTAGTTCCCGTTTCGTTTTCTAGATTCATGGCTTGAGCAATCGCGGCTGGAGTATTCGATGTAGCAAAAGCGTTGTAAAACTCGGAATCCATACTGACTTATAAGCGAGCTAAACAGATGATCAAAAAGCGAATTAACTTTGCACAATAAGCGAACCAGAGAAATCCAAATAAGCGAACCAAGTGACTGACTAATGAGCGGACCAATCAATTTTACCGAATGAGCGAACTCAAATAATATCCGTTCGAGCGGACCAGGATGTTGTTTGTTCGAGCGAATCAGGCTGATAACTACAAGAGCGAACCAAAATTTATCCAAATGAGCGATCCAGAAATTGACTTTTGGAGCGGTCCAGAAATTGACACACGAGCGGTCCAGAAACTGACTTATGAGCGGACCAAACACAAATTTTGAGCGAACCAACTGCAAATTTGTACAAATGAGCGATCCAAAACGTGACCTAAGAACGGTTCATGATGACGTCACTACGAGCGAACCACATATCGAACATGATTTGACCAGTTTTTAGGCTGTATTTTGACTTGAAACTTACAAGGGTTTGTCTTTGTATGATAATGAACAGTCTGTGAGTTTTTGAACGAAATTCAACCGTGAAATCTCCCGGAAATGAGAAAAGAAGGTGTAGAAGTGAGAAGAAACACTGAAAATCAGCTACAATCTGTAGAAAACCTCCTCCCGCTCTGATACCACTTGTAGGATCGTATGCTGACCCGAATGAGTCGTTCAGAGGTTAACTCTTGTGTTTCAGATGCGGAATAATAAGAAATACAAGTAGAAGTAGCTTGTTCTCCTTTCTAACTGCTTGTTTTATTGATATCAAACGTTTTACAGCTCGATCGTCACACCGGCAGAGCTTCGGCGTGGAATCCAACAATCACCACCGAGGATCGCCCTAAAGACCTCTATATATAGTAGTTTGGGACCGCTTATGTGACCTATGTCCATAAGAGCGGTCCAAACATGTCCATATAAGCGATCCATATGTGACAAATAAGCGGTCCAAGAACTCTATGACCCTATGAGCGATCCTAGGCTATAAACCCTATACAGACTCTGGTTTTCTCGTAAAACGTGCCCTATGCTATACAATACGATGTAAGACCTGATCCTAGACACCTAGACGGAATCAACAGATGTAGTACACTAACATATTTCTTGGCATTGTGTTACATTTTGCGATCAATTGTAGTATATTTTGTGATCTATTGTATCTTTGTACGCTTCCTATATTTATGAGCCTTGTAGGATACCTTTACCGTTATATCTAAGGCCATGTGTAGTGGTAGAGCCCCATAGTGGGGGGTTATGTGACAAGTGGCAATTGTGTAAGAAATGGGGTTATGGGGCTTTATATAACTTGAGTGTGTATTGGGGTTATATATGTATAGGGCTTTATATGTATATATATATATATATATATATATATATATATATATATATATATATATATATATATATATATATATGTGTGTGTGTGTGTGTGTGTGTGTGTGTGTGTAATGTGTGTGAGTGGGGAAGGAATGGTAACGCCGTGATATACATAGCGGGGAGGCAAAAAACTTATCCCATAGCGCCAGACGTAGCAGTGTAGCCGGGCGCTATGGGTCGCCATCATCGTATTATATACGATATTTTTTTTGAACATTTCATTATTTTTAATTTGAGTAGACTATTGCTATAGTTTTCTTAATTTGTATTTTGGGTGAACTGCCAAAATGATCCCTGAGGTTTGGTCACTTTTGGCACTTTAGTCCAAATCTCAAGCCTTTTAAATCTGGGTCTATGTGGTTTCAATTTTGTTGCCATTTTCATCCAAAAGCAAAATTTGGTTAGATTTTTCAGTTAACATCTAGTTGTTTTGTCCTTTTCCTCCCTTTTAATGAAAGACAAAATGGTCAGATTTTTTTAATTTGTTATAATAAAGCGTTAAAAGACCATTTTGCCCTTCACTAAAAGGGAGGAAAAAGACAAAAAGCTGGATGTTAACATAAAAATCTGACTACTTTTCATTTTGGATGAAAATGGCAACAAAATTGAAAACACATGGACCCATATTAAAAAGTTTTGAGTTTTGAACTAAAATGACAAAAGTGACCAAACCTCGGGGACCATTTTGGCAGTTTACTTTTGTATTTTTTATAGGATACGTGATTAGACATTTAATATAAATCATTACATTTTTACACATTTAATATAAATCATTACATTCTTACACATTCAGTATAATTTGTTGAAATTGATGTTATTATAGATATTACGTGATTAAATCTGTAATATACGACATTACGTGGTGTTATTGTAGGCTGATTGATTAATGTTTTGTATTACATTTATACTTAATTTGAGTAGGCTATTGCTATATTTTTGTAATTTAAAAAAATATTTAGCCCATAGTCACATGGTTCGCGGTACGCTCCGGTACGAGAACGTAAAACGGGATCGCAATTCGCTAGGTCCCTAAAATTCGGTACGAGGAGGGGTAGGCTCATTTCGGATCGCTTCGGTACGATGTACCATATAATGTGGTAAGATTACAACATGAAGAAGCACGAAAACTCTTTAATACATTCAATATACAACTAACCAAGCTATATGTACAATAAATAAACTCAAAAAAGAAGAAAATAAACAAATTAGAAAATATTAGGGTCAAATTTGACCAAAACTGTAACATAAAGGAAATAACATGATGTATTGTAAACCCTAAAAAAAAACAACTACCGTCATTTTCATCGTCTTCCTCATTCCACCTTTTGGTTTTCTTTCCAAATACAATGGTTCAACATTTCAGTAAAAAATCAGAATTGTGAATTGAGAATGGGAATGAGGGAAGTCGGAAGTCAGAATACTTAAGAAACGTGTTTTGCAAATTAGGAATTCGTGATTCCTATATCGACAGGTATGACTTAATTAATTGTTCGGAATGCTAATTTCACTGTCGAATTCGCGATTTGGAGCGTTCCCGGAACGCGTTCGTACCGCGAATCGGTATGCTCGATCCGGATCGTAGATCGTGGCCTATTGAGCGATTTATGTGACTATGATTTAGCCTACTCATATTAAAGAGAATCAAATGCTTGTTAATATGACATAATTTTTAAAAAAATATTATGGTATAAAAACGTTATAGCAGTTTGAAAATCATGAGAGAAGTAGGTTTATGAGTTAAAAATATGAGATCATCATATTTTGTCCTACCTTTCACTTGTTTCCCTTGTTTTTAGTTACATGAATTCTCAATTTAGGACCACTAAATTTTTGGATTGTTTATGTTTAGTCAAAGGCCAAAATCTTTTCCTACACTTCCTATGATTCGGCTCTTTTGTACATAATCCTTCACCCTAACTATAAATGGCAAAAATTTTATTATTATTGTTGTTGTTATTATTTTTAATTGATATGAAAACTGTTTATTGTAGGTAGTAGTGAGTAATGGCTTTGTACGGATGATTTTTTCGAATCCCGAAGGTCATATAACAAGCATACAATACAACGGAATGGAAAACCTGCTGGAAGTAATCAATGATGAATCAAGTCGAGGGTAAAAAGTCATTTATTTGTTTTCTAAGACCACGTAGTCGTTGGGTGAATAATGCCCCATTCTAGGGCGTTTTGCGCCATGTGGCAGCCCAGTCAGTAATGGGACATTATTGGGCGTTTTTACAAAAGGGGTGTAGTGGGGATGTGGGGAATGATGTTTATAATAAAATAAAATTAAAAAAACAATTTAATAAATGTTATTGGACAAAACAATGCAAGCTCAAATCTGATTGGACAAGATCTCCCCCCTTTGGCGTGATTTATAAAACGCCTGCACAAAAAAATTGCCAATCACGCCCATGCGTAATGGCTAGGGGGCGATATTGGGGGTGATTCAGCACAAAAAACACCCCTTTGGGCAACCACTACGGGTGGTCTAAGGACAAATTCATTAAACCCAAAAAAAAACCCCGACAGTAAGGAGCTAGAAGTCGGAGACACCAATTAAATAAAAAGTTGGGTAAATTACATTTTTCGTCCTTTATGTTTGTACCGATTGCAACGGATAACCTTTAACTTTAATAATCACAGTCACAATCCTTTATTTGCAAAACTCATTACACTCTACGTCCTTCAGTACTAACTAGACTAAAATTTTCAGTTAAGTTCATTCACTTAAGGGTATTTTGGTCAATTCATGTTTTTATTTAAATGCTTAATAAATAAAACCAAAAAAATTGCATATACATTTCATCTTCCTCAATCACATCTTGCCACTACCACCACCACCACCACCACATCCTGAAATGAGAAATACCTTGAGATTGAAGATATGAAGTAAGACCGATGTATTCTCCACCATTATCGGTGAAAAGCGAAACTAGTGGTGTTTGATAAAATTTTTCCACTAGTAATTTGAATTGTGGAAATAAGATAGAAATATCAGACTTGTTTTTCATCGGATATAACCAAATATACTTAGTGTGATAATCAACAAAAAGCACATAATAATTGAAACCATCGATTGACTTTTCTACCGGTCTGCAGACTCTGAATATATTAATTGTAAAGGCTTGGTAGTGGTAAATGAATTCATGCCAAACGAATCTTTATGACTTTTATTGATAGAACACGAATTATAATGAAAATTTTCAAGTTTAAAATGTAGACCTAAGTATTTGGTTATTTTCTTGAGAATCCGAAATGATGGATGACCCAGTTCATGATGCCAGTCAAGAAGTGAGGTTGTTGATACAACATTTATTTGAGGTGATGGAAGATTGGCATAATAGAGATCAAGGTAATTCTCGCCCCGCATTAGACGTGTCCCTGTTCTAAGATCCTTGACAAAAAAATGAGTTGGAAAAAATTCCACGGAAACATGATTAGTCTTACACAATTTTGCAACAGAAATGAGTTTATTTTTAAATTGTGGAACACATAGAATGTCTTTTAGTGAAAGTGTGCCTTTGGACGTTTATAGATATGTTTGACCAACATGAGTAATGGAAAGAGTGTTACCGTTGCCAAGGAGGATCTCATCGGGTCCACCATATTCAGAGATAGAATGGAGCGAGGAACGATCCGGGTCAACATGATGAGTAGCCCCGGTGTCAAACATATACGAAGATGTAGTGACATTAGCAGTTGGGTGAGCCTTGTTTTGGGCCATTGAATTTCCTGTGAGGAGTTGGTTATCCCGAAGGAAACGTGCAAGTTTCCGACATTCTTTAGCTTCATGCCCTGCAAAATTACAAAACTGACAATAGATAGTGGTTCGGTTTTCGCTATTACCGCCATTTGAGAATGAGCCAGTTGACCATTGTTGATGAGATTGCTTATTGAAATTTCCTTGATGGTTGCGGCGGTCAGTGCCAGATCTGAATCCAGATCTGTTTTGTTTTTAAGTGTAGTTCACACTTGCCATCAGAGTTGGTGCTTGAACTGATGTGAGATTCATCTCTCTTTCAAAATCAACCAATTTTTCAAAGAGTTCTGGGAATGTTATTTTAGACTCAAGCAAGCGAAGTGAGGTTACTATGTTTTAAAAATCATTTCCTAATTGATAGAGAATATGTACCATAAGGTCTTCATCTTTGATGGGATTTTGAACGAAATCAATTTCATCGGCTATCGACTTTATCTCACGAAGATATTCCGCTACCGGGCGGGTTCCTTTCGGATTGGAGGCAAGCTTGGACTTATGGGATACAATTCTGGACTGAGACGAGTTTGCAAAGCTGGTTGTTAAGCGAACCCAGGCATCACCTAAGGTGTCCACGGACGCAATCATTGGCTGAATCGTTGGCGAGCAACTGCCGAGGAGGGCTGCTAGAATGACTTGATCTTGACGGTACCAAGGGTAAAATTCTGGGTTCGGTTTTGTAGCTTCAGCCTCTAGGAATTCCGCCGGAGCGGGTTTGGATCCAGTGACGAAGTTGTTAGAATCTGACTTAGGGTTTCGAAGAATGAATATGAAAGTTCATAAAAATGAATTGATGTTGATAAGAGTCATATTACACGGTTTATATATACATAAACATCATTGGCGATAACCGCCATGATACTAACATAGGTTTAGTAATTAATATTAATAATAATGCAAAATATCATCTAGCTTATATAAATATGCATATCTAACACCCTCCCGTAAGCTAGATCAGTGCGATGTCATGTGGAGTAAATCCTTTAAACGAGATAAATCTTTGGGCTGTAAAGCTTTAGTCATGATGTCCGCCATTTGATCTTTTGTTGTACAAAAGGTTACTCTTACTTCTCCTTTCTTGATTAAGTCTCTGATAAAGTGATACTTGACCCATATGTGCTTACTTTTTCCATGGTACACTGGATCTCTGGCCAAACAGATGGTCGATTTATTGTCACAATATATTGGTATTGAGTAGTCTTCCTTTTCTTGCAGTTCATCAAGTAGTCCCTTGATCCATATCGCTTGACATCCGGTTAGAGACAAAGCCATATATTCCGCATCCGTTGAAGAGAGTGCTACCACCTTTTGCTTCTTTGATTGCCAAGATATAGGCCTAGATCCTAAGTGAAAAATATATCCAGAGGTACTTTTACTGTCATCTATATTTTCTGCATAATCACTATCACTAAAGCCCACAAGCTTCTTCTTCCCTCCTTTAGAGTACGTAATTCTCTGCTCCGAGGTACCTTTGATGTATTTGAGTATGCGTTTTGTGGCTTCCCAATGACTCTTCTTAGGACATTCCATGAATCTGCTAATTTTACTCACAGCAAACATGATATCCGGTCTTGTGTTGGTTAAGTACATTAGACTTCCAACTAAACTTCGATACACACCCTCATCAATGAAATCTTCCGGGTCATCTTTTGACAACTTTAGTCCATATTCCATTGGCGTGGAAACCGTGTTACATTGGGTCATCCTATACTTCTCCAATAGATTTCTCACATATTTTCTTTGTGATAGAACGATATTGCCGTTCTCATAGAGAACTTCCATGCCTAGAAAGTAATGTAAACGACCCATGTCGGTTATCTCAAATTCCTCTTTCATTGTGTTTTTAAATTCTGTAATCAAGCTTATTGAGCTGCTGGCTATAATTAAGTCGTCTACATACAAGCATATCACTAGCTTTCCTTCTTTAGTGTCTTTGATGTAAAGGGTGTGCTCATAAGTACATTTTTTAAACTCGTGATGCATGAAGTATGTATCTATTCGACTATACCATCCCTAGGTGCTTGTTTTAGACCATAGTGCTCATTTGAGATGACATACCTTTTTCTCTTCTCCTCGCTTGATGTAACCTTGAGGTTGTTCCACGTAAACTTGTTCTTTCAACTTGCCGTTTAAGAAAGCAGTTTTCCATTCGATGAAGAAGCCAATCGTGTTGAGCCACGAGAGCTAACACTAATCGAACCGTCTCAAATCTGATTACTGGTGCAAATACCTCCTGATAATCTATTCCATATTTCTGCTTGTATCCTTTTACTACTAGTCTGGCCTTGTATTTGTCTACGTTTCCTTTTTCGTCGTATTTCGTTTTATAGATCTATTTAACACCTATTGGTTTTTGATGTTTTGGAGGATCTACTAGCTCCCACGTTTAGTTTTTATAAATAGACTCCATCTCTTTGTTCATTGCTTCCACCCATCTCTTGTCCTTGCTGGCCTCTTCATAAGTTGGTGGATCTGCACTTGTTGCATAAAGAACAAAATTCACTACCTGATTCTCATTGTATTTCTGCAATAATTCTGCTTCGGTGAGAGCTCTTGAATCTCTGTATATACTATTAATGCTTCTCGTATAAATAACTTCATTCTCCGAATCCGTCGAGGAGGAATCATTCCCATGCAGCTATGACTGGTCTGCCTCCTGACTTTCTTCCCTGTTTTCCAGCGGTCCAGAGTTATCAAACTCATGATCTTGACCAGATTCTGGTTCGTCTTGTGTTCTGCATGATCCTGTATCCCTAAGAACTGGACTCGCATCATCATCATCATCTGTAACAATGAACGGAACATCAGACGATTCCGAGTCAATAACACATCTTTTGTTTTCATCGAATATTACGTCACGACTGATGATGATCTTATTAGTTTGTGGATTATACAGCTTGTATCCTTTGCTGTTTTCACTGTATCCAACAAAAATCGCCTTTTCAGTTTTATTATTTAGCTTGTCTCGAAGTTGTTTAGGAACATGAGCATAAGCCAAACAACCAAACACCTTGAGGTGTTCTACATTAGGTTTCCTGCCATTCCATGCTTCATAAGGAGTGATATTGGGTCTTGTTTTTGTAACTATACGATTTAGAATGTATGTAGTACATGCTATCGCCTCTGCCCAATAATAATTCGGCAATTGCTTGATGTTCATCATGCTTCGGCTTAACTCCATTAACGTTCTATTCTTCCGTTCTGCTACCCCATTTTGTTTGGGAGAATAACTATTTGTAAGTTGATGACGTATTCCATTCAGTTTCAGGTAATCTTGAAATGTTTTACCACAATATTCTCCTCCACGATCAGTTCTTAGTTTTTTAACTAAGTGATCGGATTGTTTTTCATTTAAGGCTTTAAATATATTTTAAGTAATTCAGTGCCTCCGATTTATATTTGAGAAAGTATACCCAAGTTTTTCTTGAATAGTCATCGACGAAGGTAATGAAATACCTACATCCTCCTATCGATTCAGTTCTCATGAGAACGCATATATCTGAATGAACTAGTTGCAGGGGTTTATTAGCTTGCCATGTTGTTTTCTTTGGAAATGGTTTCCTCATTTGTTTTCCCGAAATGCATCCTCCACATATGCTATCGTCTTTTATAATCTTTGGTAAACCGAGTACTAACTCTTTGTTTCCCATATCGATTAGTGTATCCACATTCACATGACCATAATGTTTTTGCCATAGAATTGACGCATCTTTCATTGTCATGGTCATTGCAAAATTTAAATCACTTTCGGGATGAAGGGGAAACATCTTGTTATTCGTCATTTTGATAACACCTATAACTTCATTACTTGCATCCTTAATGACACATCGTTCTTTCTGAAATAAGACTTTATATCCCATTTATATAAGTTGCCCTACACTCAATAGATTATGCTTCAACCCTTTCACATAAAAAAAACGTTTGGTATCTTCCTAACTCGTCCTCTGATTGAAATTGAGACGTCTCCGCTGCCTAACACTTCTAACCTCTTATCATCACCCGTTCTTACTTCTTTCTTTAGTGATTCATCCAGCCTGGTGAACAAATCTCTGTTTCCTGTCATGTGATTGCTGCAGCCACTGTCTTGATACCAACAGTCATCTTTGACTGTCTCTTCCGTATTGAAAATCATAAACATAGTGTCATCTTATTCGTTGGTTTCATCATCTTTGTGAATTAACACGTTATCAGATTTCTCGCTTTCTTCTTTTCTTTGACAAAACTTGGTTGTGTGACCAAGTCGTTGACAGTTGTAACATCTGATCGAATTCAGGTTTCGTCCTTTACTTTTACCGCGTCCTCTTCCTCCTGCGTCATTTCGTGATTGCCTGAATCTGTCTTGGTTGGAGTTCTGCATTTGGAAAGCATGTTCCATGGGAGTGTCTTCATATCGCTTCAATCTCAATTCATGAGATTGAATAATCCCCATCAATTCTTCGGTAGAAATATCCTCTAGGTTTTTCGTTTCTTCTACAGCGATTACCACTGACTCGAAATTTCGAGTCAAACTTCGTAGAATCTTTTCTACAATTCGCTGTTCACTAATTTTCTCTTTATTCATTCTCAACTGATTAATGATAAGGGTCGTTCTGAAATAATCTTCAACAAACTCCCCTTCTTTCATTTTTAGTGCATCAAATTCACATCTAAGGGTTTCAAGTTTTACAGTTTTTACCCGGTTTTCTCCTCTGTATGATTTGTGCAGAATACTCCACGCCTCTTTTGATGATTTTGCCAGGGCAATTCGTTCGAATACCGTATCATTCACAGATAACCGCCATGATACTAACATAGGTTTAGTAATTAATATTAATAATAATGCAAAATATCATCTAGCTTATATAAATATGCATATCTAACAGAAGTGAACCAAGTCCATCCCGATTAAGGTGGAATAGACTTGTTTTCGCCAGACAGGAAAGTTATCACTAGTAAACGTGGTGGTAAAATTGGCGGATGCAGTGATTTGGATGATCGGTGTTGGTGCTATGGTGAAGATTGACGAAAAAAACTGCTGATGGTTATCCGCAGAAAGGTTTACAAAATGACCTTGAGTCGTTTGAGTGAAGAGGCTCTTGATACCATATGAAGGTATACTGAATATTATGAAAAGCTTGATTTTACATTGCAAATACAAGGCTTTTTAAACAAGCCGATTACAACAGAACCACTAATGGAAAGGATTTGGTCTAGGCTACAATTGTGGAGGTCAATAACAGCCTCAATAATATCTAAAAATACAAATGAAATATACATGGAAAATAGTTAATTATGATTATCCCTAATACCTGTTACATCATGGCTGATTTCAGCCTTTACATTTTTTTTTGGCTTAACAGTGTTACAGCGGTGTTAAAAATAATATAGTAACAAAAATCACAAGTAATTCACCATCATCAGTTATTTTCTAAGGACTTAATGTTGTGCATATATCTTACGTATGATAACTTGAAGAACTCAGACCAAACCCTTGGCTAATTGCATGCACTTGTAGAGAGAGAATGAGTTTTGTGAGTAGTGAGTGAGATATTAAGTAAAGAATTTTGAATCTGCATTGCATTGGTAATGGTCTCATAAATCCTACCATGTGCATAGGTATTGGGACCTTGTTTGGAGTCCACCCGGAACTCCTGGAACAACTGGGACTTTTGAAAGGTAATATTCTAAATACACATCAACATTCAAATATTCATATCTTGCGCATGAAAGCTACAACTTTCAATATCAATCAGTCAATCACTATATATATATATATAGGATCGTTGGAACAAGCTGCCAGGTTATAGTTGAAACCGAAGAACAAGTGGAACTTTCATTCTCGACAACATGGAATTCTTCGCTAGAAGGAAAGCACGTCCCGTTGAAGATAGACAAAAGGTGTCGCATTTTACTTTCCAATGGATTTTAAGAAAATGATAATGATGATACAATCTTAATAATAGGTTTGTGTTGCTTCGTGGTTCTTCGGGTTTCTACTCGTATGCAATTTATGAACATTTGGAGGGATGGCCTGGTTTCAATCTTGCTGAAACCAGGATAGTGTTTAAGCTTAGGAATGACAAGTAAATACCTTTCCCAGTCTTACACGCTTATGTATCAATGGACACACCTACAAGACACTAATTTAACAATACTGAAATATGTTATCTCTATAGGTTTCACTATATGGCGATGTCCGACTACAGGCGAAGGTATATGCCTTCGCCTAATGATCGGTCACCTAATAGAGGTAAACCATTGGCTTATCCTGAAGCAGTACTTCTCGTTAATCCGGTGGAACCCGAGTTCAAAGGAGAGGTAATCATAAGTATCTTTGAAGCAAGTAGAAACGTTTAGGATTGTAGTTTTGGCCCAACTTGGACATAATGAAAACCACTTAACCTTATGTGGTTCGTTAGTTCCTTCTTTTTTGTTTTCTCGGATCCTACCAGATATTGTTTTTGGCGTGTAGGTAGACGATAAATATCAATATTCGTGTGAAACAGAGGACTTAAAGATCCATGGATGGATATCCACCGATCCACCGGTTGGATTTTGGCAAATTACACCAAGTAATGAGTTTCGAACAGGCGGGCCCACGAAACAAGACCTTACTTCCCATGTCGGACCGACAAATCTAGCTGTAAGTCGCAACATTGATCATCGTAATAGAAAATTTCTACACACTTTTCTATTGAGCATTATTTTTTCAAGAACTAGCAGATGTTTGTTAGCACACATTATGCGGGAAGCGATTTAGTTATCAAGTTTAAAAACAGAGAGAAATGGAAGAAAGTTTTCGGCCCGGTTTTTATGTATCTAAGTTCGACAGGAGAAGAACCTCTTACACTTTGGAATGATGCCAAAAATCAGGTATTTGCTAGAGTACATCATTTATATAGTTATTATTATTTTACTTAGAAATTAAGATCTTTTCCATCACAAATGTGGTCTCTCTATGGTATTCAGTTATTCAATAAATAAAAGATAGTATTCGCCAGTTTTTTTGAATTCTCTTATCTTGTGTTCGGTTTCAGATGCTAGAAGAAGTTGGAAAATGGCCTTACAGCTTTCCAGCCTCGAGCGATTTCCATAAAGCTCACGAACGGGGTAGGATAAGTGGTAGATTATTCGTGTATGATAGGTATGTATGTATCTATAGAATCTCCTCACCAAATCATGAAAATACTAGCTAGCAATGCACCATGAAAGTTTTATATGCCTGTATATATTTAGGTTCATTACAGATGAAAAAACTCCTGCAACCAGTGCATCTATCGGACTAGCTCCGCCAGGAGACCCGGGATCATGGCAACGCGAAAACAAGGTTAGTGTTAAATGAGATTCAGCGTTGTTTAAATCAAGTTTATATATATATAATCAATCTAAATCACATGACAGGGCTATCAGTTTTGGACTAAAACAGATGTTGAAGGTAGGTTTTCAATCAAAAACGTGGTGGCTGGCACATATAATGTATATGCATGGGTCCATGGATTCATTGGTGACTTCAAAAACGATAGCACCATCACCATCACACAAGGTTCTAAATCTAAACTCCATATATAACTCACTCAACTTAATATTTTTGACTTGTAAAGATATATATATTTTGAGCAGGTTGTGACATCGACGTTGGGGATCTTGTTTTTGAGCCCCCGAGAGATGGTCCAACGTTATGGGAGATCGGGGTACCTGATCGCTCGGCAGCTGAATTTTACATTCCTGATTCGGACAGGATGTATACTAACATGTTTCTAGCCAACGATCATAACAGGTGAGGTGAATGATATTCAAACTCAGCATTAATTAGCTTTAAAACTAAACACAATATATATATATATATATATATATAACTTGAGTAGGTTTAGACAATACGGGTTGTGGGAGAGATATGCAAAGCTATATCCTGATGGTGATTTGGTATTCACGATTGGTCAAAGTGACTACAAAAAAGACTGGTTCTTCGCACATGTAAACAGGTAAGTATTTTATGAATGTGTTCATTTTCTTCTACTTCAACTTTTTAAAATTTAGCTTAAATACCGTATATATAAATTGCTAAAATTTGTTACCAGCTCACACATCTGTTGGCACATCTTCCCTGATCAATCTTCATCTAATCTAATCTAATCTAACGACTATAACAAAAGAAAATAATTTTTGGACACGTGGCATTCATTGGAGATATCCTCAAATTTGTATTTATCTACATAAATAAATAATAAATGAATATTAAATCTTATGATACTTTAATAAAATATTATCCTCAAATCTAAATTGTTAATTTAATATATTTTTAAAACAAGTACCTCTCTTATCTACTTATCTTATATTAAATATATAAATAATAAATTAATATTAAATGTTATCCTAATTATTTAAAAACATAACTTTTTTTTTTATTATTTGGTATACAAAATTATGTTTATTCAACTCGAGTAAAACGCGAGGTTTTTAAGGATATAATTTTTTTATTATTTGGTAGATTTTTCAACCCGACTATACACGAGTTTTTTTAAAGATACGACGTTTTTAGTATTTAATATACAAAATTACATTTATTTAGGATATAATTTTTTTATTATTTGGTAGATTTTTCAACCCGACTATACACGAGTTTTTTTTAAAGATACGTGCTTTTAGTATTTAACATACAAAAATACATTTATTTAATCTGTGTAATACACATGGTTTTTAAAGATATAACTCTTTTTTATATCTATTCAACACGTGTAATATACGGGGTTTTTAAGAATATAGTTTTTTTTTTATTATTTGGTAGATTTATTCAACCCGATTATACACGGGTGTTTTTTAAAGATACGACGTTTTTAATATTTAGTATACAAAATTACATTTATTTAATCTGTGTAATACACATGGTTTTTAAAGATATAACTTTTTTATTATTTGATATATAAAATTACATTTATTTAACCCGTACAATATACAAGGTTCATAAAGATATAAGTTTTTATTATTTAATATATAAAATTACATTTATTCAACCCGTGTAATACACGGTGTTCTAACCTAGTATACTAATAAACAAAAATCTTTTTGTATATGTGTCACTCTCTGGTGCCTCCTCCCTTTTAATAATAGTATTACATATTAATTTTTATAAACAAAATATAATATAATATTAATTAATATAGTTAGAGATAAACGTATAAATTCAAATTTAATTAATAATTATCTATAACAAATATAAATGTATCAAATAATATAATAAGTATAATATTATTTAATATAGTTAGAGATTAAATGTATAATTTCAAATTTAATTAATAGTAAATTACTTTTTGAGTCCCTATGTTTTAGTGGTTTTAACCACTTGAATCCAAAATCAAAAAGTTTAACGTCCTGAGTCTCTAACCGCTCATTCACACCCCCTATAAAAAAATTCAAAAAACCTTTTGTAAGGCCAAGTTCTCTAAGTTCTCACAACTTGTCGAAATTTTTAGGATAAATACACTTTTCTTCTTTTATGTTTGTACCGGATTGCAACGCATAACCTTTAACTTCAATAATTACAGTCACAATCCTTTATTTGCAAAACTTGTTACACTGTACGTCGTTTAGCACTAACATGGTTAAATTTTTTTTGTTAAGTTTATTCACTTAAGGGTATTATGGTCAATTCATACTTTTATTTAATGTTTAATAAATAAAACAAAAAATGCATATACATCATCTTCCCCAATTTTTAACCCTAAAACCCTAACCACCACCAACTTATCCCGCCGCCACCACCACCTCATCCCGCCGCCACCATCTGCAACTCCCCCCCTCTCTCTCTCTACACCACCACAGATGTTTAGGCTTTAGAATTTGAAAATATCAAGTTGCATATTCTTTCTTTCAACAAACAGTTTCCCTTTCTCCAATTCAACTAACTTCTGTGATTCAGCAAGCAGCTGTTGTTTCATATCACCGAATAACTCACCTTTCTTCATCAACAATGCCACTTCCTCACTTTTTTAGTGAGATTTAAATCTACTTCATAAATAATATTGTTCTTGGCCTTCGATTCCTCTTTTAGATGTCGGATGATATCTTCATTTTCTACATTTTTTTGCTCCATTTTGGTATTCATTTCTGATAATTGTGTCTTCAATACAAGAACTAGTGAATATATTTCTTCATTTTGTACTTCAGATGTCAATTCGACTTCTACTTTCAATTTGATCGAATAATCATCTATCTCTTTTTTCAACCTTTCTAATTCAGATTTCAACTCAATATCTACTTTCAATTTCTCACTACACTTCTTGTGTGCCTGTTCCAAACTGTTATACTTCTTTTGAAGCTTCTTCAATGAGCATGTATTCCCCCTGTTTCTTGTGTGCCTGTTCCAAACTGTTATACTTCTTTTGAAGCTTCTTCAACGAGCCTGTATTCCCACTGTTAATTTGAGATTCTTGAAATTCTTTAAGTGATGCGATTAGATTCGTATTCTCTCATTCCAAATGCTCCAGTTTGTATCCCATTTCTTTCGCTAACGAATCTTTCTGTTCGTCCTTCCACTTCAACCGATCTGGGCAGATCATGACGTTGTGGAAATATCAAGTTGTTCACGGCAGATCATGACGTTGTGACCATCAAACTCTATAACGAGCATCTGCAGGACCACAACTTAATAATAATATCAAGTTATTCAGGGGTGGTAGTGGTGGTGGAGAAAAGGTGGACGGGTTTTATTAATTAAACATTTAAATAAAAGTATGAATTGACCATAATACCCTTAAGTGAATAAACTTAACAAACAAAATTAACCAAGTTAGTGCTAAAGGACGTACATTGTAATGGGTTTTGCAAATAAAGGATTGTGACTGTAATTATTAAAGTTAAAGGCTATCTGTTGCAATCCGGTACAAACATAAAGGACGAAAAGTGTAATTTACCCAAATTTTTATTTTACCCTAACCATATATATTTGTTAAGATAAAATATATTATTTGGATATAAACAATAATTACTAACAAAGTATCAAATCATATGTACAAGTACTTATAGTATATAACTTAGAAGACTAAAATTACACGCGGATTATCTAAATAAAGTACCAAATTATCTTTAAAGCGAACACTAAATGGTTTTTAAAAGACATATATATTTTTTTTGCTATTAAGTATATAAAATTATATTTACTTAAGCCGTGTATGTAATACACGTGTTCAATATTTTCTTCCATTTTTAAATTTATGTTACTATCAATATGTTTTCATCTTAAAAAATGGTCCAACTTCCTAATAACATTGAGTTTTAAATATTAAACTTAATTTCAAGCATATTACGCAACTAAAGACATTATCATCATGCTAAATAAAGACATTTTATAATATTATAAAAATTTTAATTTGAATATTTAAATGTCAACTACTAATTAAAAAAGTTGTTCTAGACGCTCAAATTTATAGTTTAAAAAACTTTAGTCCTACTTTTTTAAACGTATACTTTATTTTTAGTATGATTTTTTTAATATGTAATATTTTCTATATAATGATGATATTAGTATCTTGTCTCATGATCCATATATCTAAAAATAATATTAATATCAAAGTATTTATTATATCATTAATATACATAGTAAAATTTAATTACAATTCAATTACCATAACCTTATAACTTATAATTATTTTTAAGAATACTTACAATTTTATGATCATTATTTTTTTTTTTTTAGTGTTACTTCTTTTTAAGACATAATAAAATGGATTGTAGTATCTCAAAAGAGAAGTAAAAACTTAGAAAATTATTTTGAATAACGAGAATATAAATGTTCTTTTGTTTTACTATTTTATCTAAATAAGTCATTTCATTAATAAGGATTAAATACAAGTTTAAAATCTATATTTTTTGGTCATTTAACCCGTGTAATACACGGGGTTGTAAGCTAGTTAAATAATACTTATTCGTCATTTTATTATTATTATTATTATTATTATTATTATTATTATTATTATTATTATTATTATTATTATTATTATTATTATTATTATTATTATTAGAGTAAACTGCCATTTTGGTCCCTGTGGTTTAGGCACTTTTGCCACTTTAGTCCAAAACTCAAACCTTTTGCATCTGGGTCCCTGTGGTTTCAGTTTTATTGCCATTTTGGTCCAAAAATGAAATCTAGGCGGGAGTACTCGAAGTCTAGGCGGGACTTTTACAACCATGAGTAAAAGTATTACAAAGAAACAAAGATATAAATCTGAAAAATAGCATACTTAACCCCTCATTAGCTTCTTACTGTTTTAAAGTAGAAGCTGCGTAGGACTGGCATATCGTGTAAACACGACCTATTAAAACACGAACACAATAATACACGAACACGAATCTAATAATAAACATGTTACACGAAAATGACTTGTTAAGAGAAACTACCAACGTATCATATGACCTGTTAAGATACGGACACAATAATACATGAATACGACACGAAATCTTGTTGTCACAATTTTTCCCAACACGAACACGGACCTAATAATAAACATGTTGCACGGAAATGTCTTGTTAAGAGACACGAAAAAACTACCAACGTATCATATGACCTGTTAATACACGAAAACACCATCCTAAAACTCACCATTACGAAGCTATAAATATACTAATGCATACACAAATCTCAAATACAATTAACATGATGGATGACCCATCTCATTCGATTAACATGACGAAATGTCACATACGAATGCATAAATAGAGTATGGAGTTGATGTAACTGCCGCGGGCTAATAAAAAACAAGTAAAATTATGTAGTTTATGAAAGTCGAGTCATCTCCACATGGAATTGGTTGTCAATGATGTTTTCTACTAAATTAACTATTACTGAAGCAACATTGGTTGTTTGTTTGGTTTAAAAGAAAACAAGTAAACTTGAATAAGAAAAAAGTTATAAGTTGTAAAAGAGCAACTTCCACCTAAGATTCAACAGTTTAAAACATGGTTAAAGACCCTCACATCAGGAGCCGGAGGAAAATCAGGTTAGATTCGGACGGTGATGGTGAATGGGTGACGTCAGACTGTTAAGGTAAATTCGTTTCTTAATCCGCAATAGTGATACTAACAGACATTCAGACGCCGGTGATACTATCAAAGAATCAGTCTCACGCCGGTGATACTATCAGGCCCTAGCGAATCGGTTTCTTAATCAGCGAAACCGCGACTTTAGAGAATGAGGTGGAACGGCTAATAGTGATTGATTTCAAATTTACGGTTTGAAAATTATGCACGCGGTGTATGTGTTGTGTATAATATATACCCAGGTCCCACCCCACGCCCAAAACTTTTTTAACTTAAAATTATTAACATGTCTTTAACGGGTCATTATAGCTTAACGAGTGTCTAACATGTTTTAGCCACGGATATATATATATATATATATATATATATATATATATATATATATATAGGGTAGGGCTAGGTAGAAAACCCTAAAAATTTAAGAAAATCCTAGAAAACCCAACCTCCCGACTTTTTTCTTTTTTGAAAAAAATAACACATGTAATATACATGTTTTTAAGAGTTTTGAGCCAAAAAAATCAAAAAAGCGCCGAGTGTTTTTTTTAAAAAAAAATAAATAAGTTTCAGCACTTTTTTGTCTAACACATGTTAGTGATGAAAGTTGCTGAAACTTGTTTATTTTTTTTAGAAACATCCACTCGGCGCTTTTTTGATTTTTTTGGCTCAAAACTCTTAAAAACATGTATATTACATATGTTATTTTTTTCAAAAAAAAAAAAAGGTCAGGAGGTTGGGTTTTCTAGGGTTTTCTCAAATTTTTAGGGTTTTCTATCTAGCATTGTCCTATATATATATATATATATATATATATATATATATATATATAGGTCTTAACGTGTCCACCGGTTTTAGACACAAAACATGTTAAGATCAAATACGAAACCTATTAACTTTGTGTAGGTTCGTGTCGTGTTTTCATGTTCGTGTCTAAAATTGCTGGCCATATAACCTAGGGAGAAACATAATTTTGTTTTAAATAAGTTATTTTTTAGAGTTTGATTACTTCTATTGCATAGTTAATCAAACTATTCTATTAGGGTGCACGGGGTGCCTTCGGCAACCCCATGCGGTGCCCCATTTTCCCGATCGGCAAGAACACCGCCATCCATGCGGTGAGTAGAGAGAGGAGAGAGGAACGGTGGCGGCTCACCGAAGAGAGAGGGAGGAGAGAGAGAGGGAGTGACCAATGAATGTTTTTTTTTTTTTTTTTAAAAAAAAACAATTCACCTAAGAGGGGAGTGCCGCCATCAATTGAGGGTGTTAGGGGAGTCTAAGAGGGGAGTTGACGTGGCACACGAGGATTGGTTGGGCGTAAGAGAGGGGACTCACCTCTTAGGTGAGCACCCCTTACACCCTTAGTTTTGAACAGATTTTGTTAATTTACAGAATTGTTGGTTTTTATTTAGCTCAAAGCATAATGTCATTTAATCATATAATAATTAATAGTACTTTGTCTTTGTCTTGATGTAGTTGAAATAAAGTGATAGTCCAAATATGGAACGGTCTTATTTAATTTTTGAATCAAACATTTTAAAAGAAATAACTATACGTATAGAAAATAAATTTTGTATTTACCTACTTTAAGACTATGTAGATTGCATATGGATTAATGTTAACCGTCCCTATTATTTCCCAAAAAGGAAGTTTTTAAGACTAAAGGTCACATTTGTCACTTTAGTTCAAAACTCAAAACTTTTAAATCTGCGTCCCTATGGTTTAAATTTTGTTGACATTTTCATCCAAAAGCAAAATCAGGTTTTTTGTTATAATAAAACGTTAAAATACCATTTTGCCCTTTATTTAAAGTGAGAAAAAAGATAAAAAAAACTAGATATTAACTGAAAAATCTGACCCAATTTTGATTTTGGATAAAAATGACAACGAAATTGAAACTACAGGGACCTAAATTCAAAAGTTTTGAGTTTTGAACTAAAGTGACCAAATCTTAGGGATCATTTTGGCAGTTTACTCTATGAAATGTTAGTTGTATATAAGAGTTGTATAAAAGATTTTAGATTATAACTAGAAAGTAACTCGAAAAAAAAAAAGAATACTTTTAGAAGTTAAATATTTTTCTTTATTTTTATAGGAAGAGATATGACATTATGTACGAAAAAACGACATGGACTATCAAGTTCAAGTTACATGACGTGAACAAGAATGGAACTTATAAACTGAGATTGGCTCTAGCATCAGCACAGCTATCAGACCTTCAGGTACTTAGATTGAATGACCCATCTGATAACAAATTAGTACGGGTGATTTTATAATGGGAAAATCACCATTATAGCAATTGACCAACATGATTTGCCAATCTAGCCATCTGAGTGGAGTGGCCTGGCCTCACTGACTGCTCAGCCGCATCCTACCATAATTGCCACATGTTCGTATTTAATTGGTTGATGAGTAAAGGTCCCACCGCAGTCAGCGGCTTCCTACCATAGTTGTCACTGTGAAGCGTCTCCGAGACTCTTCAGCCGCTTCCAACCCGCATGTCAGTACAGTGAGCGAGGCCTCACCACTCAGACGCCATTAAGCGAGTCGTATGAGAGAAGGAAATCAGTGATTCCCAAAGCAAGTGGGTGGTGCTGAGGTTTGATGCGCAACAGAATCTCACCTATTTACCACTAGAGCATGGCGTGGGGAGTATAATACTCAAGCTCACACGATTTTCTTTACAAACAAATCTGCACTTTCTTTCTTTCTTTCTTTCGTGCTGCATAATAATTGACATCAAGGAAGATTGTAACTATTTTTTTTGTAGGTTCGAGCTAATGATCCAAACACTGATTCACCACTATTTTCGACGGGAACAATTGGGGGTGACAACGCAGTTGCACGACATGGAATACATGGACTGTACTGGTTATTCAACGTGGATATACCTGGAAAGTTTTTAAACTTGGACGGAGAAAACGCGATTTATTTGACAAAAATAAATGAAGGAATTATATTTCCTGGAGGAATAATGTATGACTACATTCGTTTAGAAGGACCACCTCCTTGTTGTTCTTGATTTCAGTGCACCTTCAGATCTATGATACCGAGAATGATTGTAATCTGCATGGCCAACCTCAAAGCAGAAACTAGTTTCATTATATATATATTCATGAATAAAAACCCAATTTGTGGCAACACTACATTCAAACTTTCTTTTCTTTTATATTTTTATTTTAAAATAAAATAAGGTTTTTATTTAAAATAAGCAAAGCATTTTAAATAAAGAAAATTTAAACATTGGACTAAACTTTCGTTAAAATAAGAGAAAATATACATAATTAAAACTCAACTAAAAAACAAAACAAAAAAAAAATTATGATTAGGAAATAAAAAATAGAACAAACTACGTCCAATCTTGGTTCCCAATAACATTTCCAACCATACCTCGCTGCTAGTTCATGTTTTCATTGTAGAATTACTTGCAACATTTTATCCCGGACTAAACTTTCTGATACCTGCGCTCTTGATCCACCAACTTGTGAAGCATGACTTGTGACGAGGTATGGTACTAGACCCGACCCGAGTGGTCGGACCCTCTTGTTATTTATCACTTTTATAGTAATTATATGTTATTATTGCGTACTAACCCGCGAAGCCCAGCGCGCTGTAGTTTGTATACTACACTAGGCTGTGGGCTCGTAGAGACAACCCCTAACTGGGCCTGGCCCATTGAGGTTAGGGTTTTCCCATATCTCCTATATAAGAAGGTTTCCACCTCCTTATTAGGGCATGAGATATAGGGCAACACTTTTGTAGCTGGAAATAGGGGATTCTTCCCCTACCGGCCGTCTCTACATTGCCTACGTTTCTCTCTTCTTGTTTACAGGTCTAGGATGAAGTGGAGAAGACGAGGTGTGGCCGTTCATCATCGTAGAAGTACCGATCCGCTCGGGACCTGCTTCTTCATTGGCGCCATCCGTGGGACCGGTAACGGACTACGCCTTGTTTTTCCCAATGTAATCTCTAGATTTGTGTTTTTATTTTTTGCCGGTTGGGGATCTTGGGGTTGGCCGAGATGATTACTGCATCTAAATTTCTTCGAATCCGGTACACAATTACTCATACTAAACTTCAAAGTAATACGTGTTGTCATGATGATTTTATTAGGTCTATCCTAATTTAAACCCTAAGGGTTCTTTTATGAAAAATCATCGATTTGAAAAATCATGGATCTATGCACATGGATCTCTTACCTTTTTAGCAAAGAAGTAAGAATAAAATAAAGCCCAGATATGATATGTGAGATGCTAGTGTACACATACTAAAGCATGGGGAATAACATAGAGATGCATAGGATATTTCATCTTATGGGTCTGCCATATGTTGGTACAGTAAAGGTGAAATATGAAACTATACAGACTTTATCGGAAGACCAATCGTCTCTGTTCTTGAAGTTCTTAATATCCTTTTACCTTTTGCATCATCAATAAATTTTCTTAAAGCTTCACCCCCAGTGCACGTACTATAAACTCCTCCACTTCTCGTGGTCACGCCACCTCCGAGGGAAGACGTCTTTGTTCACGCCACCTTTGGCGATCACTTTCTTTACCACGCCATCTTGGGCGGAAAATTTTCTTGTTCACGCCACCCCCGGCGGAGGACATCCTAAGTCGTGGCACCCATGGCGTTCAATTTCTTTACCACACAGCTTTCAGTGAAAAATTTTCTTGTTCGCGCCGCCTCTGGCATTCGATTTCTTTACCTCGGCACGGGCCGTCACGCCGCCAGTCGACGCGTGTCATTTGCGTCATCATTGTGCTAAAAGTATTAGTTACATGGCCCTTTTTTCGCGGATGGAGAAGGTTCATCTCGTTTGTTGCTTGCTATATAACGCACGAGTGGAACAGTCACGCCGTTTCCTGTGTACAATGTTCTTAGTCACACCACCACCGGTAGTCCCACCGCCCCCGGGGACCACCATACGATGTTCTGGGTCGTACCACATTCGGATATGACCCAGCAGTTCATGCTACGTCTAGCGGAAGGTTAACTTGATACGAAATCATCTAACCAAAAGTTGCGCCCCTTGCCATTTGCAAACTTCCTTGAGCGGAAATCTCTCAACATGGCGGACTACTCCACATGTGTTGTACGATGTCGTAGCGGAGCAAATGAACCCCCACAAAATATAATCAAACTTGCAGGTTCGAGCAAGACGCACCACCCTCTCTAAAAATCAACCAATCGAGAGCTGGGTATGCTATTTTCTTCACAAAACTCACACGTTTGATCATACATCTAAGATTGACCTTGTAACTAGAAGTGAAATATTAATTGTGCAATTCATGATGCATATATGATGTCGGATGTAATTAAATGCATTCCCAATCTAAGTGTTGAATGTTGGAAAAACATACGCGCACATATACAATGTTGACTTCAAAGCATAATGCAAGTTTAATGCTAAAATATAATCATCACTTTCGAGTTATTATGAAAAGAAAACTATGCTTGAAGATTTTCTACACACGTGTGTCCTCATTTAGACGGTTCTGTAACCACCTTACTCTAACACAGAGTATATGTGTATGTGCGTTTGCGTATATACATACACATTAATTAGCAATGGTTCACATTAACAAAATGTCATGTAAATAATGAATCACATTCTGATTACTTAAGAATGAGGACGGCGATGAGACGCGAAAACAACTTACGACCTTTCTGAAGGTACATACAAGATCACAAGCATTCCGAAACCTCTAATGCAAAGTGACCCGCGAAAGTTTTACCTTTGGCTTATTGGTTATATGGCGGGTGTTTTTTCCTTGTCGTACCACATCCGGCGAAAGCCTTCAATCACACACCACCACTCCGCGCCATAATGCACACGCCGCCACCTGGGTCGGGCGGGCAAGATATGGCGCCGCCACATGATCCGGTGGGCGACTCGCGAGGAGCTTAAACAACTATTTTCCTTAATCTTATGAAAAGGCGGATACAACTCCATTTATTGCACAGTTTTCTTGAGGTGACACACTTTTCTTCATGCGGCTCGCGTCCACGCACCGGCACTCTTGCTTTCATGCCCCTGCTTCGACTGACGCCGATCGGCCTTCACGCCATTTACCTTTTATACCAACCTGCATCCTCATCCGCACACCACTGGCATTCACGCCACTCGCTTTCTACCATCCCGTCTACTTAGAAACTATGCTTTTTCTTCAGAAGGATAGAGTTTTTGGACACGCCACCCCAATCAGCAACGGACAGTTTTTTATGGTTACGCCAACTCCGGCGATGACTTCCTCTGCAGCGCCATTCCCAGCGCGCACTTCTTTCGCCATTTTTGGCCTAATAATCCCCTATCAAGCATTGGTTGAAACTCGAAATGCCTTACTATATGGTACTCTCGAGCGAGATTCGCTGTTTAATCAGTACACTGTTGGACACCTTACCGATTGGGCTACGAGATCGTCCCAACCCGCCACTATCGGTGGAAGATTTTATACAACCCGCCGCCACCGGCGGAAGCTTTTATTCACCCCAAAACATTTCAAACCGACGTTTTTTCACCTACGCCGCTTATGGCGGATGCTTCGGTTCACTACATTGCCCCTGGCAAACATTTTTACATACTCCGCCACCTCCGGCGGATACTATCGGCCTACCCGCGCCTCTAGCGGGAGCTTTCATTCTACCCCCACTTCGGCGGATTTTTATTTTGCGGTCGTGCCACTGTCTCTGGCGTATACCTTCCTTGCTCGCGCCATCTTCGGTGAGCACTGTCCTAAGTCACGCCTTTGGTCACGCTTATAAATTTACTTTACCATACAACAAAATACGAGGGTAGCTATTGGAAATTCTCAGCTGTCACGCAGAGAGATGTATTTTCCAACCTTCTGGCCTATTATTATAGATAGGGTTGTGACGCATTTAGTCACGCCACCGCTGTAGCGCCTACATCGCCACTGCTCCACCCGTGTATGTCGCACATACACCGGCATGTCGCTTTAATTTGTGTTACTAAAGCCTTTAACGGAACCATGTCACTTACAATGGTTCAATGCTTTTCTCTATACACTACATCACATTTTACATGTGTCGATGCCTTATAGCACGGGATCGTACTATCGTCGTTGCACTACTTTTAAACATATACGAGCGTATATCCATTTAACCAGGACCACGGGGTGTCATGTAACCGCCCCAACATCCACATCATCTTCCACATCGTGGACATGCATTTTAACCAACATGAGATCCTTTACAACCATAAAGCCGGTACCTGAAATTTGGCGACATAGATCATGTCTACCACTAAAAAGAGCATACGAAAATCATTTTCCTCAAAATGATTGAAACTACATAAATATTATCGTTGCAGCATAATATCGCCATGGACAAGATGTGTTGAAAAGCAACCAAGCTCGATCATTTCGACTTGTACATAAAATAGTCCTTGTCTAAGAAGGACGTGTTTTGGCAAACCTTATGTATACATACAAATAATGCAATTTTCTCCCTTTTTATTTCAATGCTACTAATATTTATTTAAGCAGCAATAGACCGGGAGACTAGCACAACGGGCTAATAAATCACGCCCCAGCTACAATTAAGTCTTAAAAGCTGACACTTTGTAAAACCGGGCGGCACATCGGTAGGATTTGACATCCTCAATCTAGACAGTCTTCTTGATATGTTCCCGCCGTCTCCAACATGACACCACATGATTCTCCTGCTAACATTATCTAGCAACATTGAAACAAGGAAAGGGGACAGTGTAACACTACAAACGCTACAGAACGTAGTCACCAAAGCCAAAGGTAAAACTTTGGTAAGGATAGACCTAAGCTAGAATTCATTATGTGAAGCTACATATTTCGGAATGCAATTCCAGGTACAATCTTATTTTATTGCTTTATTTAGTTACGCGGTACACTTTTATTTGTTCAAACGCGTTTGGCATCTTATTGCACGCCTTTGGTTCACTTGGCTATATATATATACACATATATATATCTATATAATGCTCATATATAACCTGACATGGTGATACCACCTTAAAAATACAAAATTCTAAACGCGTGAATGGAAAATTTCATTGCCCACACAAGCATTAGGAAACGCTCGATCGGATATCTGGCATGTCGTATGCGCCTATATCATCACTTAATTCCTAACATGCTAAACATCATTGAACCGGGTAATCTGCTTGGGGCAACATGACTATGAGCGGACATAGTCACAATATTTACACGTGCTATACTATACGTCGAATAATTCTTATGCAAGCACGCGGACCCAGCTAGGTAATTTCTCTCCATGCCGCCTCAATCGTTGGATTATTATATTTGATAGACAATCTCGAACTTGGCACAAGCGTTATGTCAGACATCTACACACAAGACTCACAAGTGACAGGTTCTTAATCTCATCCTTAAATATGGTACTCATTCATAACCTGATAGCTTGACGGAATACTCCATAAGTTATATATTTGCTTTTCAAAATGACCTGATAATTCTTGCATATATTAAAAGGGTGCCTATTAGAATGGCCCGCTAAACAAAAAGTGTCGATAAAGGTTTCACCCCTATTGTACGCACACTTATTTACAATACGTTTAAATCGATTAATAAGCATGTCAGAGTCTTCTTCGCATGTTATACTTGCTTGTCGATTTCTTTTTAGTACTTATCAAGTTCAAAGCTACTAACATACTTTAGTAGCACTGAACTGGGGGGCTAGCAGGGTATAGCACTAGTACGCCTTAAAAGTGATCATTTTCTCATAGGCAGCACATTAAGGTGATATCCACTGCACATTAACCCGCATCGACCCTTATATAATTTGGATGTTTCAATACGTCAAACAATATTTATACTTCTCACATCATTTGGCCTACGACTATACCACTTGACACGCATATGCAATTTGGTAGTCAAGACAAACGCACGACAAAACTAGTATACTTGACTATTCGAATAAGTGTTCCACACGCTATGCAACAGGAAAAATACTTATTCGGATATGTATTCTCCACACCAGTATGCGACATGGATAAAAGAAAACCCTCACGCCACAGTCGGCGAGGTAAACAGACATGCCGCCTACTATAAGCATTCCACACGCCAGTGCGCGTTTAGGAAAGGCATGTAGTAGCTTACATAAAGTGCTCATTCACGCTTAACGCGTATAAAGCATTTTATTATCTCAACGAGTGTTCACTCACGCCAAGCGCGTAGAAAGCACTTTGTTGTTCAAGTGTTCATTAACGCCGCGCGGGTTATAAAGCACTTTCTGTTATCTACAAGTGTTCATATAAACATTTGTAAACACAACATACCACCGCATTTGAACTGCATATCACGGTAAAAAACAACCCTGACACGAAATATTTTTCATAACAAAGTCAGATGATCAAATTATACAGCGCTAAGAGTGGGCATCTTGGTAATAGATGCACAACCACTGATGAAAAACCAAGTACTTGTCCCATAATTATACAAACATTGTGGGGGAACATAAATAACGCTCTAAGCACCCTTCCGAGGTCACTGAGCATAGCAAGCACTTCTGCAGGGGTGCATTGCATGACATTCTCTTCGATTGCAACGATAATTGCTATAACCGGATCATCAATAACGACAGCTGGTACAACCGCCAGCAGTTCTACATTTGCCTTAGGTGGCAAAGCATCTACATGTGCATCTATGGCCACTAATGGCTGCACACTACGACAACAGAGATCCTGATGACACGGACGCGTGGTAAGGATCGTTGTCACATCAACATCAACTCTTTCAATGGGTTGAACGCCGTTAGCGCACTATATGCTAACCAACAGAAGTTACATCAAAGGATGAATATTTTATAGTAGCCCACACGACCGTACGCACCGCAAAAATCATCCAAGGACGAGACACTAAATTACCAAACTCAGCCTGTTCCAAGGTTCATACGCGGGACCTAACCACATACGCACAACCTTAAGAAGATCATGGTAATTCAAATGACAATTGTCTATAACCAATCAGCATGCGTCAGGTTTACCCAACCAATTTCCACGATGAGCAATCGTATACTATTCATTGCTCCATTATCTCTACTCACAGCCAACGATAACCACAACAAACGCGGCCAACAACTTTCTCGCACACGGACGACATAAAAGCCTGAAATTAGTGATCTTCACTCCCGAGCTCCTAATAAGTCTAAGCGCTCCTCCCACGCTTGCACGCGGAAGCAACACTAGACTGGGGGACATGACGAGGTATGGTACTAGACCCGACCCGAGTGGTCGGACCCTCTTGTTATTTATCACTTTTATAGTAATTATATGTTATTATTGCGTACTAACCCGCGAAGCCCAGCGCGCTGTAGTTTGTATACTACACTAGGCTGTGGGCTCGTAGAGACAACCCCTAACTGGGCCTGGCCCATTGAGGTTAGGGTTTTCCCATATCTCCTATATAAGAAGGTTTCCACCTCCTTATTAGGGCATGAGATATAGGGCAACACTTTTGTAGCTGGAAATAGGGGATTCTTCCCCTACCGGCCGTCTCTACATTGCCTACGTTTCTCTCTTCTTGTTTACAGGTCTAGGATGAAGTGGAGAAGACGAGGTGTGGCCGTTCATCATCGTAGAAGTACCGATCCGCTCGGGACCTGCTTCTTCAACTTGCTTCATTTATCTATACGCCCCCAATTCGCCAGACAAGGAACTTTTGCTTGACTACTCAACCGATTTCTTATCTTTAAGATGTGACAACCCTCACCAAATCAGGTATCCGTACAAATTATTTGCTATTTAATTACTGCTTAATTACTGTGCTTGCTTACATTATGAATAAACTGCTACTTGAATACTGGTACATACACATACTCTTGCATCACATCTTATACTGTCACTCCATTATTTACAAACAAACCTTAGTGACAACCTTGATGCACAAAAGCACAGTAGCACAATGAACGGATAACCCATTAAACATGCTGATATAGCCAGCATTAGGCAGACACTGCCTCTGAGGCCTGTATGAGCCAGGAATAGTTTACTACACTAGTAGAGAGTGTAGGGAAATGAGGGTTGTAGAACTGCGTCACTAGATAATAGTTATAGTGACCGGATGTGCCTAAAACGTACTTTATGTACAAAATTCTGCACTTTAAATAAAATTCAGCATTTATCTAAACTAGTAGAGTGCAAAAAGTTGGAAAAATAATACTAGACACTTTCCAAAGTGTCGGGAATAAATTTGTGTCACTAAAAATAATATTAACGGCACTTTAAACGCTTATTAAGCACTTTAACGGATTAATATCCAACCGTACAACCGGACTTTACCCGGAACATAAAAATATTGTCAACAACATTATTTTTTCTTTTTCTGAGCCAGTTAGGGACCCCGAATACCCTAATACCCGTTATAATTTACTACCCACTAATAACTAATATTAAATTCCTAAACTAACTAACTAAACTATCTAACTTATAATTAGAAACAAACCAAACCCCCTCCCATCCCAACCAAATTCGGTGCATGAGGAGACACCCCATTTTGAATATTGTAATCTTTGTTGTCTATTATCTAGAGGGCATATTATCTTGAGGTTAATGTGATTAAATGGATTTATAACACCACTAGACACCACCTTACATACATTCACTTAAAGAAAAAAATTGCTCATCTCTCCCTCTCTTGGCTACTCTCGGCAGAGAGCTACATCACACCCACCATCTTTTTCCAATTCCATTATTGCCATTATATATACATTCAAGTGTGAAAGGGTTCATACGAAGAAGCTCGGTGCATACGGAATCGCAAGGACCTCACTACATTGCTTTTAACCACCTATTTTTCGACTAGTTTCTTCCCTAGCCTGGAGCTAGTAGTAAGTGACTCTAAACGCCTTTTTGATCTATTCTAAAGTGGTTAATAAGAATTTTGTCGGTTGAAAAGTATGAACACTAGAGATCAAGTTTAAAGTCAAAAAAAAAATAATAATAATAAAACAAAGTGGTTAATAAGTAAATAATTGTGTAAAACTTGTGAGACTTGTTTTATTGTGATTATTTAGTGTTGTTGTATGCTAGTAGTAGCTCGGATCGTCGTCTAACCCGACTAAGTCATGTTCATGCAACATGACCTAGAGTATGTTAATACGTGAAAGTGGTTAGATGAAGAACACTACTACTATCAAACATGAACTTGTGTAAAAACAATATTCCTTATGAAATAGAGTTGTAAACTAGTAGATCTGCGGATCTACAAGTGGTATTTTCGAAGAACCAAGTGTCAAGTGAAATCGTATTTTCTAAACCGGATCTTTACTAAATAAAGGTGATTTTTGTGAATACACAAGTGTGTAGACACTTGTGTAACACAAAGTTTTGACAAAGAATTATTTTTGTAATTTTTGACAAGAAGTTGTGGAAGTGTACTTTCTTTAAAAACGAGATTCACAAGGAACCGAGTTCATTTATACAAGGGTCTACTAAAAATATGGGGAAATTACTACATATTTTACGCAAACCACAAGTTCATGTATTTTTGCGATTTATATCTATTTTGACTAGTTTGATGATTGAAATATTGTTGGTTAATGTTGGGAACATTGTTGAATTACAATTTTAAAAGAAAAAGATACGAAGCGTGGCCACCTCCAGTTACAGGGGAAACTCTGGCGAAATTTTTCCAAAAAATCTAACGCTTGGAAATATTTTTATCACAAGTGTTATAAATATATTTTTAACTTGTTTTCAAAAATGTAAATTTCGCCACGATTTTTATTACAAAATTTCTAAGTGTCAGAGGTGGGATTTTCACAAAATAAAACTTGATAAATATATATATATATATAGTATATATTTTTCATAATAACACTTGTGAGATTTTTATGATTATTTTGTGAACTATACAAATATTATTTTTAGGGTAAAAATAATATTACCGAATGTTAACGACTCCAAAATAATTCGAACGCCTTCACAATAAATATTAAGTTACAACGGTATTATTAATACCACCCGATCTTTAAACGCAACTTACGCATTTTCGGAAAAATACTAGTGAACGCGTATTTTGACAAAGGTATTATTTTGGGTAAAAACTATATGGAATAAAATATAATATTTTTGGGAAAAATATTTATATTTTGGAGAAAGAATTAAAATATATTTTAAGTGAGACTTAATAATATATTACGAAAATTCACAAACGCACATGTATTAAAGCCCCCATCCTTGGGAAGGAATATATTTACCAAATAATAACTAAGTGTACATACGAAATAGTTGTCTAACTATTTCCCAAAGACATTAAACCTTAAGCTAAGGCACGGCCCTCCGTCTAATAGAAGTTAGTACGTGTAGGTCGTCGCACAGCAGATTGACCAGGAGATTTTCTTGTTAGAGACGCACCACTGTGAGTTCATGTCCCCCTTTTCTCTTAACTGTTTTCAGTTTTCTAAACTGCGGGGGTGAAATACATGTTACTATGATTACGAGTATTCTTTTTACATGGTATGGTTTGCGTAAGGAGGGTTACTACTTAGATCATGTGAGTGGGTAGGCGCAACTTGAGGCCATTAATCCTCAGTGTAGGACCGAGGGACAGTAGCGGTAGATCTATCTGGGTGTAGCGAGCCCAGCCCTAGGCCCAACAGAACGGACCTCGGGGTGACTTTGTGCCCAACGCAAAATCCGCTAGGTTTGAGTCTTCCTACTGCACATCACACATATCAATGGCCTTGCAAACCATTGGTGATCTCTTTATTTCCTTATTTGCTACATTCCAGGGTTTTTATACTTACAAAGGTTTTACTTACTCACTACACATGAACTCGCTCAACAATTTGTGTTGATTTTTCCAACTTACATGTATTTCAGGGAACTAAGGATCTGGCACGGTATGCTCCGTTTTCGCGCTGCGTTAGAATTACGGGATCATCCACGTTTAGGGATTGCGACTTTTACCTGGACGAGTCGCACGTCTTAAACGATGTTTTATTTTATGTTGTGGTTTGTGTCTTAAGAACAATGTTTTTATTTTGTAGTGTTGTAAACTCGATGCATGTGTCAGCGTTTCGAACAATGTTGTGGTATTTTGTTTTTAAGACTTTAATTAATGGATGATTCTGCATGGTTTTAATTTCATATAGCTTTGTTGTGATTAAGCTATGGTATTAAGAAGTCACACCAAATTAACCCACGCTTCCGCAAAGCCAGGGTGTGACATAAGATTTGGTATTGTTTGTGAGCTACATGCGTTGAGGTTCGACATGCCACTAGTGAAGGCTTCGTCCGGTGTCATTGTTTCATAGTTGCCAGATTCCGATGACTTTCGTCTCTTTTCGGAATGACTATCGGACTTTTCACCCATCAACGGGACTTTCTCCCATTTGTCACGCTTTCGAACGATCTCCCATGCGTGTCTACATGAGTAAAACCGACCGATTTTTTATACAATCCTTTGACGCCGTTTTCATCACGTCAAGATCGCTAAATCCACTACCTTTTAGAAATTAAGTATAAATTAAAAAAAACCAAACTTAAAAGTTAATACTAGCCGTTGAATGCATTCATGTGCGTATTCGTAGCACCCCATTTTGAAGATATTTGACGCACAGTCCGATCAGTTTGACCCAATTGTTCATTGTAATGTTTAAGCACTGATTTCCCAATAATATTACTCGTTTGTTGATTTCCATTCCTCTTGTTTTCCTAGAAATAATATATTGCTTTCACCAAGGCTACATGTTGCGCGGTTGTCCATGGCATACTCTTCACACATCCGACGAGTTTTCGTTTCATTTGAACATCTTCATTTTAGCTTCATCTTCATGATAGGTGATCAAAAGTCCGGGTTTTATTGGTGATAAGGATCCTCAAATGAAGAAGTAAATAGAATTGAAATGATGAAAAAGGATCCTCAAATGAAGAAATTTGCACCCAACTGGAACAAACACAAAAAGGTTGATGTGGATGAAGCTTTGAGATACAAAAGGAAGATAGCAGAACTTGTAGCAGCTAATTATGGGACTGCTAGATCCATTGCAAGATGGACTAAGCAGGATGTTGATCTAACTTACAAAAAGTTAGAAGAGCTTAGAAAGACAGATCCAACTCTTCCTAAGAAGCCAGTATATGATGATGAAACCATTGCTGATAGGCCTCAGCAAACCCATTCTTCTAAAAAGCCGTTCTCATCATCTGATGTATCCATCAGTGTCTTGAATCAAAGAAAACGACAACAACAGATTGATGAGGAAGATGAAAAGAGGGATGCTGAATTCAGAAAAGAGGCTATCAGAAATCAACTACAATTTGGATTGGATGAAGCTTCTTTACAACTTTAAGCTCAAGTGTCAGAAACACTAAAAAAGTTGGCAAGCAGATCACAATCCCCAAACTCATCATAGATAAAACTTCTCCCAAGAAACCCATCAGACCCAAAAATACTAAAGTGGAAGTCTGACAAAGATACCCACGTATTGACACTCCTCAGGTCTGATGGTAGAGTTGAAAAGCTGTCAAGGGAGGATGCGTTTGGTCTGAATGCAGATGACCTCCAAGATCTAATGAACCTTCAACTACAAAGGGATGAAGATGACACTGATTCCTTAGATTTTAAGCTCCAGTTCAAAGGGAAAATCCGGGAAAGGTTGATGAGAGAATAAAGATTAAAATAATGAAGAGTTTTGGCATCATCTGTTCTAGGAGGAGATTGTTGGCTCATGTAATCCTTCCTTGAAGAACAAATGATACAAAGCCAAATTTGGTTCTACAACAGATGATCCAGAATAATAGTGCTTGAACATTATTTCCCTCCAATGACAGTGGCACTCAACAACTAATGATCTCTAAAGTCTGATTGTTTTATAAAGACTATTATACAAAGCTCTGGATGCAAAGACTGTTGAAGACCAACCATCTGCTGAAGTCAAAGTACTGCTGAAGTCAAAGTACTGCTGAAGTCAAAGGCCTGATCAACCTTAATGGAAAGCACTGCTCAGCCTCATCAGTGCTTGAGCATCATCGCGGATAGATTCATCAGAATTTAGTTAATCATTGTCTTAATGTAATAGTGTCTGTAATGCATCAGTGTTTAGAGGTTGTTAAGATTGATAGATGTCACTGTCTAGGTGACGTCAGCAAAGATGCCACAGTGTTTAGGATTGTACTATAAATAGATAGTGCCTGTACTGTTCTATTAGCTCTTTGCACACACTCACATCTTGTACGAACTAACATTGTGAGCTTAGGCTGAGGGGGAGATAGTGTTCATGCATGCATAGTCAAAACATTGTGCATTCAATCTTTTGATTAATGAAAGCTTGTATGATGAAAACTATTCTTTCCTTGATTGTGTTATAAAGTTTTACTTCATTTCGCTGCAAATTATTTCTCTGTTTTATCTTCTTCTATTTCCATCTTATTAAAACAACACCATCAAGTTGTGACAACTCAAAATTTCAAGACTTGTATGGTGCACTACTCTTGTCTGTTTAGCGTTGTGATTTCGTGTACGTGATGCGAACGTAATGAACGGGTGTAAATTGTAATTGAGTGTTACATGTGCGTGATACAAAGGCAACCCGTACCCCACTCTTGGTTTCGAGTCGCAACCTTGTGGTTACGGGTCGAGACCTTAGAATCACAGCCCACCTATTCTTTGCGAGCCCAAAGAAGGTTGGTTGGCCCATTGGTGGCGAGCCCAACTACCTCCTCTTCGTGAGTCCAAGTGGGCTCGGCCCATTTCATTCTCTTGACCGCATATGCATACATATTAGGGTATGGATATGGATTCGTTGGTTATTTTCCCAAAAAGAGGCACAAACAAAACCAATCATCCTGTTCTCAATTTTGACGGCAGTAGTGGTCTTTGGAGCCTTATCCCCTTTTGATCCATGTGGTATGTTTCATATTTAAATTGATTTCATATTTAAATTGAGTATGCTTTTACTAATGTCAATTATTAAATTGTGGGTTATGTGTATGGTCATGATTTGGTGTGTAAACATTCATTGTTTTCATGTTGTGAGTATGTCGGTAACCGATTTGAATAATTGTTTTAGTTCTGTTCGATCACAATTGTTTACGTGTAAACTCATTGCTGAATTGTTATGAGGAATATGGGCTATTAACGGCATGATCATAAGTTATGTGATGATTTGTTGATGATGTCTAATGTGTTGTTGATTTGTTTGAAACTTGGATCATGACGAAACTGCTAGACGATAGTTAGGGTCCTGGGGTAACTATGAGTTGTAACTGACAATCCTATAATTTGTTTGGAAGGGATTGGGGTTACGGTTACGGTTACGGTTATTAGGGAGAGGGTGAGTTGGTCAATCGCACACACACTCCCGGCCGTACACCGTGATCGCACCGTAATACACGTACACTTGTGGATTGCATGTTGTACTTGTAAATGATGTATAATCACACACTAACTGTGGTCACATACTAGTAACATAGTCACACACCTCTGAATTATCACACATTTAAATTGGGCTTAGCATGTTAACAGGCCTAAATGCACACCCTTGCAACACAAGGTGGGAGGTCCATTCGCATCGGGGGCATCGAGTCACATAATCCGAGTGAAGTCGCACACCTGGGGTATAATCACACACTCGAACTGGGCTGCACGTTTCATTGGGCCTTATGTCTAATTAGATTATAAACGTTACTGGGCCACGATCAGAAAACGAACTACACACTTGCAAACCGGCCGCACATTAAGTGAGCCTTATGTTTTGTGGGCTGTACACAATGAATAACTGTCATGCTAGGTGCTTAAATGTTAGTATTATGGTATGTGGTGTAAATAATTGTTAAGTGTTTAGTGGGATCATAATTTGTGATGCAAACTATGCATATGACCCAAATATTCGTTACATAATGTTACGGATAGCGGTATTGCATGATTTCTGGTTACGACTTGCATGTTTACTTAAATTGGAATCGAATCAGTAGACATGTGCTATGGGGTGATATGAACTTGTGTTGTGAATGTAACTAGGACCCGAACACGTGCCATGACTTGCATAATGATATGTGCTTTGCTTGATTTCAACCTATGTAATGTGTACAAGGAACACATGGTTTATGTGACCTTGCGATAATAATTGGTGGACATGTTGCATGATAAACTGGTATGACTTGTATGGTGTGTGTGTTTATGTGTATGCTACTTGTATGTTACGTGCAAAGAGTATGAGATCTATGTGCTACGAAACTGACCGTTATCGATAACCATATTAGGATTTGGTTGACCACTTTTGATAAACGAGTAACTAAATCTACCGAGCACTCTAAGGTGAGTTCACTACTTCTAAGCATGCGTCCCGGTGGTTGGGACAGTCAGTGGGTATCCCGGGGAGGGATAAATCTTTTGGGTAAAACTAGTATATTGGATAACATTCTCATTCTATCACTCTTAAGTCCCATCTTTTGTTACCGGGGAGGTAACGGGGTATTAGTTGGTAGCGCTACTTAGGTTTGGCACCCTCACACCGTATTGGGGAGGACGGCTGTGAACTAATGACCCAGTCGGGCCCAGTGCTTTGATAGGAGCACTGGGGAACGGGCAAAACATACATCAGGAGCCGTCTTGTTCAATATCGAGATATTATCAATATTACCATTGCATTTGTTAATGAACTGGAATAAATACTTGGTAACAAACGTTTTCATAAACTGTGAACTCGCCAGCTTTGTCTGATACACTTGTTGCATGCTTGTAGGTCGTTAGGTTTCATGGATTTGGATACTTGCTGTCTGGAGTAGTAGAAGTGATCATGGGTCGATTGAAGAGATTGATGTGATTGAATCCTTGATACCATAGTTTGGTTTTTAAACAGTTTAACTTTGGTTTATTATTTGCTTTCGCTGAACATATTGGTTTTCGTATAAATTTGTGGATGGTATTTTATTAATGATTGAGAACTTTATTTTGAGACTTGTATGGGTTCAATGTAATTAGTGCCTCATTGTCAGTACGTCACACGCCTATCAGGACTCTCCTTAGGTGGTATTTTGGGGGTGTGACAGTTTGGTATCAGAGCCATTGGTTATAGTGAACTTGGTTTTAGAAACGTTTTTATAAAACCAGACTATAACCGAACAGTTCTGAAAACAAGAATACGACCATGACACTCAGCTCCAGACTGCAAGGTTCGTCTCTCATATACTCATAGTATTGCATAACTAGTGAACACATACATATGATATTGCATGTGATTGCACGTTTAGCACAACAGTATGAATTCATATATTACTTACATGTGTTATGTGACAGATAGGGTGGTATTTCCCTAAACATTCATGACCCACGTTTCGCGACGCTCTTGGGTTGCTACTCGAGTTTGAGGAACCATTTGACATGAGTTAGGAGGAACTGAGAGAAGCATGCAAATCGCAATATTATTGTGGGTGCACACATAATAATAATGTGGGGTGCATGCGAGTCCCAGTGAGGCTTAACAAGTGAAAAAGGGGTTCCGTTCTGTTATTTGATCGATGTGAAACCCAACAGTATATAAGATTCATAGAAGTGATTGTCTCTTACTTGAACGTGATCTTTTCACTCCACTCTGAATCCTTACGAATCTTGATGCTATCGAGTATTACCTGAACACCCATCTGAATGCCTAGCGAACTGTATAGAATGTTAGGCGCTTGTACGAACATCCCTGCGTTGGATGTTGCAGTGTTGAATGATTGGCCAATACCTTTTCATTCCTTTTCCTTGGTTGGAACTGTCACACCCCGACCACGTGGAACAACAAAACGTGGCGGAAACGTTGGGGAGTGTTGTACCAGAATCATTGTTTCATAACACATGGAAATTGAAATATTGTTTTATTGAATAAAAGAGTTACAATGTCTTGACAATCAATGAAATATAACATAAATAACTAGTCTTGCATCTTTTATTGTCACTAAGGCCCAAGTCCGCTTAAGTGTATCTTGATAAATCCTATGCATCATATCCTGAAACACATGTGAAAATAGGTACGTCAGCATAAAAAATGCCTGTGAGATACATAGGTTTTGTGAAAATAAGATTCATGACTTATGTTTAAGAAAATGTTTATTCATGAACCTTGTAATTTGCTTTGTCTTGTAAATCATTTGAAAAGTGATAAATAAACCAAATGATATATATGTATAAAAGAATAATTCACGGTTAAGTAAATAACCAAGTAAAATGAGTTTGTATTAGATAAGTTGTTTGTAAAATATGTATTGTGAAAAGTATGTTATTTGTAAAAAATGTTATATGTCTAAATTGAAATGATTCAAATAACGCTACGATATGTAATACCATACAAGCACTTATATATAGGAAGTACCAGCGGCGTATCCACCATGCTTGTATCATATTACACACGCCTCGTTACTTAAATCACTTACTCAAACCAAACCACCATTGTAAAATGTTTATGTATAATCAAATGTCAAAATGTTTGTGTGAAAACCATGTCTAATGTCTATGTCTAACGTAAATCATGAGTTGTGTATATCAATGTCAAAATGTTTATGTCTAATGTAAATCATGAATTGTGTATATGAATGTCAAAATGTTTATGTCTAATGTAAATCATGTAATGTGTATCCAAAATATCATGTATGGTAAGTGAAATATATCAACTAAACCATATGTAAAATGCACAAAAACAAGGTATTGAAGTAAAACATGGTTTAAATCAAAGTTATGTTTTGTGGAACAAATGCATGCTATACTGATATAAACATCTATGCGGTATTGTGAAAATGCATACATCCAAGCCTTGTGACTGTGGCGATAAACCCCTAAACGAATTTAAAGGTCTATCTTGTGTAAATGTATAACGAATTCGGTCATTCCTTCCACCCAAACAAACCTAGGGTTGAGGAACGGGAGTTGTCAAGTCCTATGGTACCATTACCTACTAACGAGCGGCATGATCGGTGTTAATGAATGTACATTGTCTTATTTAAACAAACCAAATGTCATACCAAAATGTAAGCATGTGATGAATAAATGTACTAAGTATGCACACAATGGGCATACATAGCATAAAATGTAATGTAAAATGATGTACTAAATATGCACACAATGGGCATACATAGCATAAAATGTAATGTAAAATGATGTACTAAGTATGCACACAATGGGTATACATAGCATAAAATGTAATGTAAAATGATGTACTAAGTATGCACACAATGGGTATACATAGCATAAAATGTAATGTAAAATGATGTACTAAGTATGCACACAATGGGTATACATAGCATAAAATGTAATGTAAAATGATGTACTAAGTATGCACACAATGGGCATACATAGCATAAAAACAATGAAATCATGTACTATAAGTGTACTATTGAACATAACAAGCATATGATATGAAAGCATGAAAGGCACGAAAGTAACAAGTAGGCACATGTGTTTCATACCAAAATGTTTGGAAAACAGTAAAAGAGGGGTCTATGTACTCACTTGAGATTGCTTAGTAGTCCTTGAGTAACAACCAAACAGTGCTAGAGATCACGGATATCAAACGGCACCTAATATAGGTAACTATGTTAATATACCGGACCTAAATCGGAGGATTGGATAGAATGAGGGTTCGTAAACCAAACGAGTATGGGAACTCATGTAATATGGTTTAACAAAGCCCACATACTAAAATGAAACCTAACCTAAGTGCTTACGACCCATTACGACCCGTTTAGGTAGCTTATGCTACTTTAACGTGTCGTTCGCGTAAAACGCGTTCGGAACGCCTAACTAGTCCTATGATAAGTAAAATATGCCTTAACATGTCTAATATTGTTACCAAATTAGTTTAGATGTCAAAAGTTATGTTACATATGCTTAATATGAATTTTGGCGTAAAAGGGCATTCTGGTAATTTACCTAAGGCATATAAACTACCTATTATACAACTACTTAAACGATGTGACCATAAGGTATAACCTCGGAAGGTTATTCCCTATACAACTATGGTCACCTAATGTGTTTGGTCGGATCCTAATGATCGACCAAACGGGTCGGGTTCGAAAGTATAAGCGATTGTTTAGATTGCTTATCTTACGCCCCTATATAAGCACTAAACTAAAAGTGACGAGCTAAGCATGTTAAAACATGCTTAACTAAGTTTAGAAAACAGGTTTGGTATCAAAACAAACGGTTTTGACACCCAATAGTAGTTTGGTTACAAAATATGCAAGAATACATATTTTGGCCAAAACTACGGCTCGTCACTGAGCCTAGATAACTTGGTAATCAGTAGGTATAGTCACTAGGGACTATAACCATCGTGATCACGCTCACGTTATGAAGTTCGAACGAACTTCGCGTTGATCATAAACTGGTCAATGCAGAAAGTTAAACATAGTTTGACTTTCGGACACGAAAAGCGATAAAAGAACGAAGGAACACTTAAAACAGGTCCCCGCAAGCTAATCTCGATCCAAATAGCTCAGGTATGAAGCAAGGGCATCAACTTAGAGCTCTTTAGATCAGATTTTGTGAGGAAGAATGAAATGGATGGTGGGTATTTATAGGAAATGGACCACCGTTAGGATCGTTTCTTGAATATCTTGCTTTGATCTTGTCCATACACTTGTTGAAACCTTATGGTAACATCAAAATGGCCCCTCATGAGCATGAAAGGGCAAGTGTAAATTGGCCTCTCATTATCCTGAAGAGGCAAGTGAAAATTGGCCCCTCATTATCCTGAAGAAGCAAGTGCAAATTGGCCCCTCATTATCCTGAAGAGGCAACAACTGTTTAAACTGATCTGCTGTTCTGGGGACCCCTTACGGACCGTAAAGGTCATGGCTTACGGTCCGTAAGCCATTAACTTTGGCAGAATTACAGTTTCATTCCCTGCACCTTGTTTCGTTGCGTAACGGCACTTCTAACACCCGTCAAACCCAATTTCAAGCTCCACAATGATGTTAAGACATAGGGAACATGAAATATGCTTGAAAACATCTCAGATGTCGGTTCGTTTGGCCGTACAATCGCGGTGTTCGGTTAATTACGACGGAATGCGCATAAGCGCGAAAAACGATCCAAATGGCGTGACGAATGGATTTTTCTTATGCCAAACACTAAAATAAAATATTTTAGTGCTTACATAAATTTTTGGATGTCCGGATCTATTCAGAACGTAAGTTATGCGCGAAAGTGCAAACTTGTGCACTTTTTGATGCTTTTAGTCCCTGAATGACCCAAAAGTTTATTTTAGCACACCGAACCCCTCAAAGCCTATTTCTAAGCTATGTAAAGTTTATTTAAGGTATGTTAAGTCTTTTTCACTATTCCGGAGTGTCCGTTGCATTAAACTGGTTATATTTACGCATCAGTGCGCGTATAACCTTCCAGAAAGCGATTTAGAGCCCAAAATCGAACAAGAATTGATATGTGCCAATGATACACATATTTGTATAAATCCCAAGTATGAAATACAATATTTCATTGGTTTGATATTTGTTTGATGGTCGCAGTGACCCAGGTGTCACAGGAACTCTATGTATTAATGTCTTAGAACCTGAAGTGTGATCACTTCTGCAACACTCTCACAACATACCGTGTATAACTCAGTCGACTTGCGAGGACGATGGACAAGAGGGTAAACGTAGTACTTTACCGACCTCAGTATTTGGACGACCCTGATTACCGGCAACGAACATCAGCAAATTGACTCCAATTGAATCTTTAACCCTAGTCAGGGACTCATGGGAGTCAACTCTTACGAAACAATCGGGGCATAAGCAATGACAACTGATTATAATGTGGAATGTGTGACTACCAGCACATGATTAGCGCTTTAGGACATGGCACAGAATGTGAAAGGATGGACTTGTTTGGTGAAAGATCGTAGAGCTCCGTTTCAAGCAACGACATTAGGGGCAACAGTTATGGCGACATCAAGGCACTTATAATCGTAGCCTACAGTATGGAAATGGAGGTGCCTACAACATGGATTGGCCGTGGTTAAAAATAAGACGACAACAACCAAAGGACGAAGGCAGTACTGGGAACCCTCGTAACTAAAGCAACAAACACCAGAAATGAAACTCATGGAAATGCATCTAGGGTTGGCGTGGGTGACGCCAGGATTATAGCAACACGGTGGCCTACACGTTCTTGGTAACTAATCATTTCGACTCTATTCTGCTTAACCCTAATGTTTCTCGAAACCGAATCCGTTGTGGAATCGGCTGATGGCAAGTCAGTTGACACCTTATATGTTCGTTAGGATGTAAACTCGACCTTGTGGGACAAGTGTTCGACATCGACCTTCTTTCTGCCACCCTTGATAGTTTGGCGCAGTAGTTAGTATGGATTGGTTATACAGATGCCGCGCAGATACACCCGGTGAGGAGAGAATTTTGCGTATCCCTCTCCCTAGCGGAGAATTGTCGACTGAGCTGAAGCATCAGAGTGGTGCAATGGTTAGCATTCTATCAGCAATGAAAACCCAGAAGTGTCTACAGAGGGATTAACCCGCTACGTTAACAACCGGTACTGATGTTAAGGCTAAGGAAAAGAGGATCAAGGATCCACCGATTTTTCGAGATCCCTCTCAGTGTGCTACTCAAGGAACTTTAAGGCATACTCTCACAACTGTTAGGCATAATCTCAGTTTGATCTCAAGTTAGAGGCAGCCCTGATTACTCGTACTCTTACAGTCTTTCACCAGGAGGGTGACAAGAGCTGTCTAATCAACTGCAGGAATTGTTGAACAGGATTTTTGTTGGACCTAGCTTTTCCAGTCGGGGAGCCCCAGTTATATCCGTGAAGATAAGCCTTTTCGTATGTGTACTGATTATCGAGAACTTAACAAAGTGGCAGTCAAGAACCACTTGCCTCGACCATGTATTGCCAACCTGTCGACCCGTTGCGAGGGACAAGCTTCCACTCGGGGATTGACTAACGAACGAACTATCATCAGATGGAAGTCCAAGGGGAGAATGCTCTTAGAATGGCATATCGAACGCAATGCGGCCATTGCGACTTTGTACACCATGATCATTGAGTTAGTCAACACACCAGCATCTTTATGGACCACAAGAATCGACCGTGTTTGTTGATGACGTTTTGAATCATTACCAGGAGAAAGGAATAACATGGGTGGCATATGTAACCTATTTTAGAGCTCCTGAGGGAGGAGCCATTCCGCGCGAAGTCTTGTTAGAGGTAACTTCTGGTTTCGAGAGGTACATTTTTGGTCATATAAGCAACGAAGTGGGAATACACGTGGATCTCGCTAGGATCCATTTTGTTAGAAACTGATCGACACCAAAGATCCCTTCGAGGATACAGCAATCTCTTGGTCTCACTAGATACTATCGCAGATTCATCACAGAACTTTTGAAGACCACGCAGCTTAAATATCTCTAGCACGGCAGGGTGCTGTGTTCGTGGAAGACAAAATAGGAGGACGCCTTTTCAGCTTTTGAAACCCAACTCTGCAATGCACTGAGCATCGCTTCTATCCGAGGGTACTGATGATCTAATGGGTATACTATGATGGTTTAAATCAGAGTCCCAGTTACGCGCCGATGCAACACGAGAAGGTGATGACTTACGTAATGGAGTTACGAAGAGGAACTGCATGACACACAACCTACGGTGGAAACCGTGGTCTTTGGATTTGAATTGGAGGCATTACTTGGACGGTACCAAATGCACTGCTTAGACCGATCACAAGGGCCTCCCGTGTAACCTTGTTCCGAAAAAGTTAAACATGTGATGGCATCACTGGATGGAACTCTCGAGCGATTACGACTATGGAACCTAAACACGTATGAGCATGCAGCTCACCATCGACTCTAGCCTACCCGATCAGATTCGCCCTGTTCAAACTGAAGCACTGAAGTAAGAGAATTTTCAAGTTGGGTCCATGCGGGGCATGGAGGAGCAACTTTTGGCAAGTCGGACGACATTCGCTACTTCATGGAACGAATGTGGATCCCACCATACAGCAACCGTAGGGAACTGGTGTTGAGCAAAGCACACCAGCCTCGTTATTCTAGTCATCTGGGTTTGGTTATCTGGTACTGGCAATCGGGCATGAAGGTCCATATAGCAATGTATGTGAACGATGTTTGACTTGTGCGAAAATCAAGGTGGAATATCAGAAACCTTCTGGTTTGTGTCAGCAACCAAAAACACCCATTTGGAAATGAGAATAGACTGCCACGGATTTTGTCACTGGTCTACCTAAAACTCAGAACGGAATGGTATCACCTGGGTGATCGTCGATTGTTTCATGCAACCAGTACACTTTCTTGCAATCAAGGAAAAATTGACAAGACTTTGTATCCTCTGAGCAATTACCTGTGAAGGGCGGTTTTTTAGGCACGAGGTGCCAACTCCTGCTACCTTTGATTTTGATCTATACCTGATTCATGATAGGCAATACACAACACCCTTGGTTCACGGCTAGACACGAGCATTGCTTATCACCGTAGGATAAACGGCCTGAGTAAATGAATCGTCCTGACACTCGAAGACATGTTGCGAGCATATGAGTGATTGGCTATAGTGAAAACTGGAAGGACGCTTACCTTTGGATGAGTCATACTGCAGCAGATACTAGTCTAGTATTCAGACAGCTCTGTTTGAGGCAATGCATGGACGATAATGCCAACCTCCTTGTTGGACTAAGGTGATTGACAACTTAATTACAGGTCCAGGACTTGTACTCGAAACTCTTAGGAAGATTGTTTGGATCGGAAGTCGTTTGGCGGCAACGCGTGACCGTCAGGAAAGCTGATAAGCTTAGGAAACGCTGGGAGTTCGCTGTAGGCGATCGTGTCATGTTGAAAGTGTTACCCTGAGAGGGTGTGGTACGCTTGGGAAGCGTGGCGAGTTTAACTTACGTTACGTTGGGCCATTCAAATTCTGGAAAGAATCAGTAGCATGACCTATAAACTTGAGATTACCCGGTGAAGTGATGTGACACCTGTGTCACTTCAACCATCAAACAAATGCCAAACCAATGAAATATTGTATTAATACTTGGGATTTGTATAAATATGTGTATCGTTTGCACATATCAATTCTTGTTCGATGTCAAGTTTTAAATCGCTTTCTGGAAGGTTATACGCGCACTGATAACCAGTTTAATGCAATGAACACTCTGGAATAGTGAAATAAGCTTAACATACCTTAAATAACTTCCACATAACTTAGAAATAAGTTTTGGATGGTTTGGTATGTTGAAATCAAGTTTGTTCGATTGCAGGGATTAATTGTGTCAAACTGCGAAACTATACCGATTTGTATAGTAACGAACATTCCGGAACATGACCATAAGTTAAACATACCCTAAATATCCTTTACATAGCTTAGAAATAGGCTTTGAGGGGTTCGGTATGCTAAAATGAACTTATTTGATCAATAAAGACTAAAAGCGTCAAAAGTGCATAAGTTTGCATTTTCGCGCATATCTTACGTCCTGAATATATCCGGACATCCAAAAATTTACGTAATCATTAAAATATTTTATTTTAGTGTTTGGCATGATAAAATTTCATTCGTCGCTTAATTTGGATCGTTTTTGCGTTCGTTACGACTTCCGTCGTAACTAAGCGAACAACAGAACCGTACGACCAAACGAGCCGACATCCGAGATATTTTTGAGCATATTTTAAGTTCCCTATACTTTAACATCATTTTAGAGCTTTGAAATGGGGTTAACGGGGCTTAAAAGTGCCAAAAATCAAGTTTTACAAGTGCAAGGACCATTTTTGAAATTTCTGACCAGATTCAATGAACCTAGTCCAATTTTAAAGATTTGATGGTTTTAGCCCATGGTTTTGCAAACTATGGGCTGATGTTTAATGGTTTTTATAATACCATGGACTCATATTAGGGGCTCCCATGGTTTTAGAAAACCATGGGCACATGTGTACGGTCCAGATTTAAGCTCAGTTTTCAAGAAACGATCCTAACGGTTCTTGTTTTCCTATAAATACCCACCATAGTTTCACTTCTTGCTCATTCAAATCTGATCTAAGATGCTCTAAGTTGAAGCCTTTGCTTCATACCTGAGCTACTTGGATCAAGATTTGCTTGCGGGGACCCTTTGTAAGTGTTCCTTCGTTCCTTTCTTTGGTTTTTAGCTTAAAAGTCAAACTGCGTTTGACTTTCTGCATTAACCAGTTTAGGGTCAATGCGAAGTTCGTTTGAACTTCATAACGTGATCTTAATCACGATGGTTATAGTCCCTAGTGACTATACCTACTGATTACCACGTTATCTAGGCTCAGTGACGAGTCGTAGTTTCCGCCAAAATGCGTATTCTTGCGTATTTTGTAACCAAACTACTTCTAGGTATCAAAACCGTTTGTTTTGATACCAAACCTGTTTTCTAACTTAACTAAACATGTTTTAGCATGTTTAGCTCGTCACTTTTTAGATTAGTGCTTGTGTAGAGTCGTAAGTCAAGCGGACTAAACACCCGCTTCGACTTTCGAACACGACCCGTTTGGTCGATCATTAGGATCCGACCAAACATGTTTAGGTGACCATAGTTGTATAGGGAATAACCTTCCGAGGTTATACCTTATGGTCATGTCGTTTAGCTAGTTGTATGATAGGTAGCTTATATGCCTTAGGAAAATTACCAAAATACCCTTTTTATGCATAATTGATATTTAAGCATATGTAACCCAAACTTTTGTCATTTAATTGATTACGCAACATAATTAAACATGTTTAGGCATATGATACTTGTCATAGGACTAGTTAGGCAGTCCGAACGCGTTTTACGCGAACGACGCGTTAAAGTAGCGTAAGCTATCTAAACGGGTCGTAATGGGTCATAAGCACTTAGGTTAGGCTCCTTTTAGTATGTAGGCCTTGTTAAACCATATCATATGAGTTCCCACACTCATTTGGTTTACGAGACCTCATCCTATCCGATCTTCCGATTTAGGTCCGGATTATTTATGTAGTTACCTATATTAGGTGCCGTTTGATTCCGTGCTCCCTCTAGCTTGCTTGGTAGTTGTTCAAGACTTCTAAGCACTCTCAAGTGAGTACATAGTCCCCTCTTTTACTGTTTTCAACTGTTTAGGGGTGAAACATGTGTACCTATTTGTTATGTTCTTGTTTTCAAAAGTATAATTGATTATACATACTAGTACTTATCTTTATACAAACTGAATGATTATTTATGGTTTAAACTCTAAAATTTTCTTAAAGATTATAAAATAAATGTTTGGAATAGTACTTATTTGGTTCACCAGGCCGGTTGGTAGTATGATATAGCGCTATAGGATTTGACACCCCATTCCTGTTGTCATGGAATGTCTGAAACCAATTTGTTTCTCCATCCAAATAGGGATTGCCTTTGTGGTATTTCTATAGTCTCAAAGGTGTATTTTGATGCACTAGGTCTGAATGAATTCTTAAATCGCATTATTTTTGTATATTTAATTATACTCCCAAAAGTATAGTTTGATATGCTCTCATATGTGATATTGTACAAAACCAACATATATTTTGTTAATCATTAAAACATAGTTTAATATGTTATTTTCAAAACCAAAGCATAGTTAATATGTTATTTTCAATCCAAAACATAGTTTAATATGTTATTTATAAATCCAAAGTATACTTTTAATGTACTACTGAAAATTATTATTTTTAACAACTAAAGTATATTTAATATACTATTTGTTTAACAATTGGGTTTTGGTTAGTGTTTAGATAACGAGACGGGTGTAATGTGATGAAAACATGGTAGATACGCCGCTGGTACTTCTTATATATAAGTGTTTTCATCACATTACATACCGTGGCGTTATTTAGTACACTTGGGTAAACGATTTTGAATCTGAAATATATTTTAATATATTACTTATTCGACTTTCTTAAAAACAAAGTATATTTTCACATATACTATAAACCTTTTTAAAAAAATATTGTTTTTCAAACAATATATTTTATACGAACTCATTTTACTTAATTATTTAATTACCTATGTTTTATTATTTTATATCATCTGATTTCTTATAAATTTTAGTATGATTTATAAAAGAAAACCTTTTTCAACGATCATGACTACTTTTCTTAAACATTTTTCCTTAAACTTATAAGTCATGAATCCTAAATCAATAAAACATATGTATCTCACAAGCATTTTTATGCTGACGTACCTATTTTTACACATGTTTCAGGTGCTGCTTTGTGATGATTGTTGATACATGCTACACTTAGGATGGACTCGTGCCTTAGCGACTTTAAAACTTGAAAGATAATATTTGTATTTATCTGATTTGTAATAGAACAAAGATTTCAATGATTCAATAAAACAAAATTATTTTATCCATGGTTGTGAAACAATGATTCTGTTACAACATTCCCTGACGTTTCCGCCACGTCTTGTTGTTTTACGTGGTCGGGGTGTGACAAGTGAGTATCGTACACGATGTCATTTATGACTCAAACTTGAAGAAGCGATTGCTCGGAGAAACACTTGTGATACCCTTATAGCGCCAAGGGTTAACGACAAGTTGCAGTTGTCGAGAAATCGGCTGAAAAAAAATGGACCAGGTTCGTGGATATGGTCGCATTCCAATTATGAGAGTTCGTTGAAACTCGAGACGTGGACCGGGGTTCACGTGGGAATGCGGATATCAGATGAAGCTCAGATATTCTCAATTGTTCATTATCGCTGAGACAATTCTGATGCAACTGGTGAATTTCAGAACGAAATTCCCTTTCAAGTTGGGGATGATGTGGTACCCGAGGAAAATCCACAGTCATCCTGATCTAACACCGTGCTGCTTTGCATTACTTATCAAATTTCGGGACGAAATTTCTTTCAAGATGGGGATGATGTGACAACTCGAAATTTCAAGACTTGAATGGTGCACTACACTTGTGTGTTTAGCGTTGTGATTTCGTGTACGTGATGCGAACGTAATGAACGGGTGTAAATTGTAATTGAGTATTACATGTGCGTGATACAAAGGCAACCCGTACCCCACTCTTGGTTTCGAGTCGCAACCTTGTGGTTACGGGTCGAGACCTTAGAATCACAGCCCACCTATTCTTTGCGAGCCCAAAGAAGGTTGGTTGGCCCATTGGTGGCGAGCCCAACTACCTCCTCTTCGTGAGTCCAAGTGGGCTCGGCCCATTTCATTCTCTTGACCGCATATGCATACATATTAGGGTATGGATATGGATTCGTTGGTTATTTTCCCAAAAAGAGGCACAAACAAAACCAATCATCCTGTTCTCAATTTTGACGGCAGTAGTGGTCTTTGGAGCCTTATCCCCTTTTGATCCATATGGTATGTTTCATATTTAAATTGATTTCATATTTAAATTGAGTATGCGTTTACTAAGGTCAATTATTAAATTGTGGGTTATGTGTATGGTCATGATTTGGTGTGTAAACATTCATTGTTTTCATGTTGTGAGTATATCGGTAACTTATTTGAATAATTCTTTTAGTTCTGGTCGATCACAATTATTTACGTGTAAACTCATTGCTGAATTGTTATGAGGAATATGGGCTACTAACGGCATGATCATAAGTTATGTGATGATTTGTTGATGATGTCTAATGTGTTGTTGATTTGTTTGAAACTTGGATCATGACGAAACTGCTAGACGATAGTTAGGGTCCTGGGGTAACTATGAGTTGTAACTGACAATCCTATAATTTGTTTGGAAGGGATCGGGGTTACGGTTACGGTTATTAGGGAGAGGGTGAGTTGGTCAATCGCAGACACACTCCCGGTCGCACACCGTGATCGCACCGTAATACACGTACACTTGTGGATTGGATGTTGTACTTGTAAATGATGTATAATCACACACTAACTGTGGTCACATACAAGCAACAAAGTCGCACACCTCTGAATTGTCACACATTTAAATTGGGCTTCGCATGTTAACAGGCCTAAACGCACACCCTTGCAACACAAGGTGGGAGGCCCATTCGCATCAGGGCATCAAGTCACATAATCCGAGTGAAGTCGCACACCTGGGGTATAATCACACACTCGAATTGGGCTGCATGTTTCATTGGGCCTTATGTCCAATTAGATTATAAACGTTACTGGGCCACGATCAGAAAACGAACTACACACTTGCAAACCAGCCGCACATTAAGTGAGCCTTATGTTTCGTGGGCTGTACACAATGAATAACTGTCATGCTAGGTGCTTAAATGTTAGTATTATGGTATGTGGTGTAAACAAATTGTTAAGTGTTTAGTGGGATCATAATTTGTGATGCAAACTATGCATATGACCCAAATACTCGTTACATAATTGTTGGTGCATTCATCTGTCGTCTTCGTCTTATATCGAGTCTCGATTTACTACACTTGAAGCTGAAAGTTTGAAGCTGAAAGTTTGAAGCAGCTGAAAGTTTGAAGCAGCTGAAAGTTTGAAATAGGGTTTAGTTTGAAATGTCATGTCCGTTTGAAGAGTTTCAAACGGAAGGGTCCTTGCCTATAAATAGTTTTCAAACTTTCACCATTTTTAACTTTCCGGCTTGTGCAACGAAGTGCTGCCGAAGTGTTGTCAGGTTGTAAAACGTTATAAATTCAATCATACAACAGTTTATAGTGTATTTCTAGCTGAATTGACCTCTACACGTCTGTTTCCACCGTTCGTTTAGAGATAAACTCTTCTGATCGACTCGTTCGGGTCTGAAATCGATCCTACAAGTGGTATCAGAGCTTAGGAAGAAGAGTTCTATAAAATTCAGCTGCAATTTCTGTTTCTACACCTTTTTTTTCGAAAATTACAAGTTTTCACGGTTAAAATCGGTTGAAACTTTCACAATATGTGCGTAATTGTGTTTTGACAAACCCTTGAGAATATCAGTTCAAAACTCGAAGTTAAACCGGTAAAAATGGACTGAAATATGGGTTCCGTTTGAACGAATCTTGGCATTTCCGTTTGAAAACCACTATATCGTTTGAAATATCGTTTGAAGTGACCATCCCATTTGAATAGTATCGTTTGAGACATGGTTTCCGGTTGAAATTGGACATTCCGTTTGATATATCGTTTGAAATTGCCATTCAGTTTGAATTGATCGTTTGAACTTGACTATTCCGTTTGAAAAGATGTCATACCGTTTGAAACTGTCTTACGTTTGAGGTTGTCGTTTGAAAATGACCTATCCTGTTTGAAACATCCATCTCGTTTGAAAAGGCATCGGTTTGTGTTGAACATTTAATCAAATGTCGGTTATCATTGAAATTGCATAAGTGGAAGTATTAAAGGTCCAATAGGATTATAAAGTAAACAACATTGTCGGCCATTGTTGAAAGTCTTAAATGTTTGCATGGTTAAGATTGTCAGACTTTGTCAGCCCACATGATCAAGATTAACGGCATATAAATATAATTGTATGGTTGAAGTAGTGGTTACGTTGTATTAGTCCAAGTTAAAAAAAATTTACTACGTACACCGGCAAATGAACATGTTCAGCAAATCTACGTTGGTCAATTTTCTCGCTCATGATTTTTAATATATAGTGTTTTTTTTGGACAAAACATATGATAACAACTGTGCACCGGCCCATGTGAAGATTTTCGGCCCAAGAATCAAAGTATAGGCCGCCCACTTTTCAGTTAGAAGTCAAATAGCTTGTGTTCACGTGAATTGTTTGGCCCAATCAGCTATTGGTTTAGTGATTTTTGAGGTACAATCATTATTCACATAATAAATAATGTTGTCGGCAGTTATATAATTCACGAGATCAAAAGTAACCGGCTCTACAATCAAGAGTTGAATATTAATATTGAGCAGCCCACTGTTTACATCGGCCCAATCTCAAAGCTCGAATTTTAACTGTCAGTTCATTACCAAATCCGCACAGTTTGGAGTTCAAAAGTCTCAAAGGCTCAAGTCATTTGAAAATCCGTCAGTTTGCACGTAAAAGAGTCAAGTCATCCATATTTGATCCGGGTCTTAGCTGTCCGCACAGTGTGTCAACCTTCTGTTCGCACAGAATAGTCACCAGTTCGAGTACCATTTTGTTTCAATTAATTGATAAGTGATTAAACTGACTGTGCTTTTGTCTGTTTGTTTTGTCAGGTATTCTTACAAGGTGATACAGCTCATTTAAAAATCCGGAAAAATGGACGAGGAATTCTACAACGCATTTGCTACTCCAGTTACACCGATGAGTATTGCACAGAACACGATGTTGGAAAACGAAACAGGGACGATGCAAAAGCCTCCCAAACTAATGAAGAATTTAAAGGTTGGGAAGGTCGTTTTGAGAATTGGGTACAAGCTAATTATCTTGATGCATGGGAATGTGTCGAGACAAAATATGTTCGACCGATGAATGATGATGAAGAGCCTGTTCTGATAAAAGATCTAGGTGCTGATGCTAGAAAGAAATACAAAGATGAGAAAATGATGTTAAGTCTTCTTCAACAAGCAGTGAAAGAGGATATTATGGTGGTTTTGCAACACAATGGAACTTCATATTCGACTTGGAAAGCTTTAAGGTCAAAGTTTCGTGGTAGTGAAGAAATGGTCAAAAGCAAGAAATCGCTTCTAAAGAAAGAGTTTGATATGTTTCGCGGGTTAAAGAATGAAAGCACAAGAGAGATTATCGAAAGATACTGCAATTTGCTTGCTAACATGAAGAGATTGAGTATTGAGAAAAACAATGAAGAGTTGATCGAAAAACTTGCTGATGCTTTACCATATGAGACTTGGGGCACATATCTTATGATGCTCAGAAACAAGAAAGGTTTTAGCAATTTGACACTCAGCAAGTTCATTGAAAAGATCGAAGCTCAAGAAATGGAACAACGAAAAATTATTCAAATGAAGGATTTTGATGGTGAACAGGATATCGGATTATACTATAAAGCAGGGGTGAATGAGAAGTCATCAAGTCTATCTCCGAAAGTTGAAACTGCCTACAGTGTCAAGAATTCATCTAAAAGTTCATCTAAAGGATCAAGCAACAAAACAAGTTTTACATCATTTTCGTCTTTTGATCCAAACATTTCAGCAACGAAAAATGGGAAGAAACTTCAGTGCAATATTGTATTAAATCTTGAAAATGATCAAGATTATTTCGAGGAAGTTGCTAAAAACCAAATATCTTTATTAGGAATGGTTTTAGAATCTTATAGTTGTTTTGTTGCAGGTCGTATCGGGAATCCAATGCTAACCAAGGAAGACTACGACCAGATAGATGCTGAAGAGATGGAGCTAATGGACATAAAGTGGTGTTTGGCTAGCGTGTTAAGAAGAGCTGAGAAATTCAAGCAGATCACGGGGAGAGATGATCTTCGTGAGGCAAATGTTTCTATTTTAGGTTCCGATAAATCTAAAGTCACTTGTTTTCGTTGCAGGGAAAAAGGACATTTCAAAAGGGAGTGCACTAACCGCCAAGCAAGTGGAGCTCAGAACCCTTTCAATAACAACAATGATTACTACAGAAAAGCTATCTATCATCAGGTTGCTCAATCACCATCACAACAACATCAACATCAAGCACAAACTGCACATGGAAGACCAATAATTGAAGATTCAGGAAAGAAAGCATGTGTGGGTAATCAAGATAAAAAGAAGTCATTTAACTGGGATAAATATATTCCAGATAATGCAACAGCTTGTTTGATTGATCAAGAAGATGAAAAGCTACCAGAGGGTGTTAGCTGGGAAAATTTTACTTGGGATGATTATATTCCTGATCAAAATAGAGCTTACACTGCTTTCATGGCAAAGGTTGAAGATGATAGTGATGATGATACTGAGTATTGGGAAAGAAAATTCAAAGCTGATATGAAGTTGCTTGCTGAAAGTGATAGTGAAGATGAAAAAGCCAAGAAGAAAAACAAAAAGATCAAGACACCAGTGAGCAGTGATGATGAAGATGTTCCAGTGATAAGAAGACAAAAAGTGAAAGAAGTTCCTAAATTCAAGGTTGAGGAAGAAGTTGATGCGAAAAAGATTCCAGTGAAGTGTGAGAACTGTGAAGCTATAAAGAAGCAGAACAGCACACTGATTTACAACTTGAACAGTTTGAAGGAATCTTACGATGTGCTGAACAAAGCAATGAACCAATACAACCAAACGAGCGAAGAACAAGCAACTGCAATGAAGACACTTCAGGGAGCATTCATGATCAAACAGAAAGTTGTTAATAATTACATCGAGAAGTGTGCTGCTTTGGAACAAAAGCTTGAGTTGCAAAGAATTGAAACTGAAAGAGTTAACCGTTTGTTAAAAAGTTACTCATGTACTTCTTATGTCATTGATAGGATTTATCTGGCAGTTGAAAGTATGAAGGCATGGGAAGATGATGAGATAACTGAAGAGAAGGAAGCTGGAAAAATTGCTGATGAAAAGATTTCTGAAAAGAAGAAGAATGACACGAAGAAAAAGACTGACAAGAAAGATTCTGGTAAGAAACAAAGTGTTAGTTATAACAAGTGTCCACCTCCGCTGGAAAATGGATATTTGCCAAGATACCCAAACGATGAAAAAGTCAAAAAGGCAACAAATTTACAGTGGGAGTCGGAGTCGTCAGTCAATCTACCAGATAGTATTGATGTTGTGTTTACATCATCTGACACTGATCAACAGTCTCAATTGATGAAGAAAGTCGTGGATCATGTGTTAGAAAACGATAAGATAGAGGAGTCAAAGTCGGAGTCCGCGTCAGAGTCAAAGTCCGAGTCAAGCACTCCGGGTCAAACAGAAAAACAGGGAAAATAGTCTATGACAAAGAATTCCTATTATCAAAATCTAATTTGGATGATGGGTTGTTTAAAGTTGTCTACACTTTGAATGATTCTGACAAATTATATTCTGATGAGGAATTTCCAATAAGAGGTGTCAAAACTGAATTGATAAACAAGGTTTTCAAACTCACAGAAATTAATATTTCTGAAATAAAAGACTTATGTCTTAGTGAAAAACCAAGACCTTACACCTCAAGAGTACAACAAAGATTAAACAAGAAAAAAGAATTACAGTTCTGGTTCAAGTTTCCAAAAGAAATCAAACCATAACGGTAATTTCAAAAAGAAAGGTTTAGCATTTATTCCTACAGAAAAACAGAAAAATGAAAAATATGTTCGTGATTTTAAATCCAAAATGTCATTTGTTTCAGGAACGTCATCCGAAGAAGAAGAAAAGAAAGCATTCTGGAGGCAGTCAAACGATGAGTTCCTTGCAAAGAAGCAAGATGAAATGAAGAAGATGACTGAGCAGAAGAAAGATACGAGAATCTGTTTCCAATGCAACACTATTGGACATATTGCCAGAGACTGTTCTAAGGCAATAGCACCAAAACAGGGAGTTTCTCATAAACTGAAAGAGAAAGTGGTTGAGTTCGAACCACCAATTGATAGAACAAAATTGTTTAAAGATTCTACATTTGAAATTGGTGAGAGTTCGAACAAGTTTTACAAGAAGAGAGCCAAATCTGACAACCAGAAATGGGTTGTTAAGAAGGTTGGTGAAAGCTCTAGCGATGATTCGGGCGATGAAACTGATTCCACAAAGTCAGTTGAGCCATAAGTTGTTTCAAAATGTGAAGCTGATGTAAAAGATGAAAAATCAGTTCCGATTGTGAATGATGAGGAGTTTCCATCACCTCGGGCTGAGAATTATAAAAAGAAAATTGGTAAAATTGAAATTTCTAACCAATTTTATAATGATAAACAGGAATTTGATGCTGAGAAGGTCTTTAACCCCAAGGTAAAACATATATTTGGAAAGATGATTAAACGAAAAGTCAAAGGGGTTAAAGAATTTTATGAGAAGAAAACAAAGAAAGAAAAGGTTGAACCATCCCTGGTTTGTGACTGGGATGGTACATATTATAAACAGTAAGTCTCAGGACTTGCCGGAGCTCCCAGGTTGGTAAGCGTGGAGCATGAATCGGCATCTTTCTTAAGTTTTATTCGGTAACGTCAATCATTCAAACGGTAAAAAGGTTTGTTTGTGTTTGCTTGCTAGTGGCATGTGTTGGTCATAATTACAAGTGGTTAGGAGTGTTGATTGTGCATTGTTTGCATATGGTAAATCAAGGACATTAATTTGTACTTGTATTTTCCTACAACTGGTTGGAAGACAATATGATGAAACACAACCCCGAACTTGTTATTGATAAATCTACAAGTGATAAAATCAATCAAACTTATTTTCCCGAAAAACCATTTTGATTAAAACAAACTTAAGTGTTTTGAAATCTAAATGGGAAAATAGTTTGTTGATAGGGGGAGTTCTGATTGTTTATGCCAAGTGAATGGCGAATTGAGGCGATTTGATATCGGTTGTCATGTTTCTGTACAGTTTGTTTTCATATTTTCGTTAATGTGTTTGCATTTTAGGGGGAGTAGAAAATTTCAGAAAATCCAAAAACATTAGAAAATTTGAAAAAGCCAAAAACATGAAAAAATCAAAAATGAGTTTTGTTGTGAAAAAGAGGAAATGATAGTACATCAGTGGACTATCACAACATGCTAAAGAATTGGAAAGTTTAAAAGTGATAAACAATCTTACTGCGGATGTGTCAGTAGGTTTTTGCACATTTAGTAAATTGAAACGAGATATAAACCTAATTCAAACTTGCTTGATTCGTGGGTAACTATTCTTGGATATATGGGTAACCCCCGAAATCTTGTTTGAAAGGTCCCTCTTTCTGAGATACTAGGTCTTTATACTCAGTGATATCTGGGGTATTATCCCGGGACTTCTGCTGTATGGAAGTACTGACCTAGTCCCCGGATAATACTTTCTGCAAATGCTTGAAAAAGCGTCGCCCTCAGCAAATCGATGAAACAATAAAATTGATAGTCATTGCTGTTGTAAAAAAAGATCCTCTAAAGGGGACCCACCTAAAGTCGAAGCTGTCATCTCTTTGCGTATACGGAAGTATCGACCTGAGCTCTCACGACCCTCGCACATAAACCCTATACAGATATCAGCTGTGGTATACTCACCTGTAAGACTGAATATTGGGATCTGGATACAGGAGTATATTCAAGTGGAGTGATACACAATTAAGCTTAAGTTTCTAAAATACTAATATCATATCTCGAATCGATTAAAATTTGTGTGAAAATTTAAAGAGGACCAATATACTGACAATCTAGGTAAATTGTTTAGAACTGAGTATGTTTAAAGCTTAATGGTGTTAGTGATTTGTCACAAAACTGATATGATCCTCTTACACAAACTCACAAAAATATTATTTGTAAATATTTTTTTTCTTTCTCTACATTTCATTTCTTTACATTCAAAAATCCAAAAAGATTTTTAGTGTGTTTTAGCATAAATTTTGAAAAATTAAAAAAGATTTTCGACAATTGATATTGAAGAACTAATTTTCAAAATTCCGAGTGCTAAACATGATGAACAGATGGTTTGGGAGAGTTTGTTTGTTTTTGAAAAATTAAAATGATATATCTTCAAGTGGTTTATCAAAAATTAACATTGTAAAATCATTCTTTGATTGTATTATTCCTACAAGAGGTTCATTAGCTGGTGAGATTGTTTTTACAAGTTATCATCAGAAAATTTATTTTTGGGTAGAGAATGTGCAGGTTATCTGAAGATAGAGTGTCAGGTTCCGATACCTGAAGACTGTGTGATTTTAACAAGCCAGGCTGCGATCCCAGCATATCGAAAGGGGGAGTCTGAAGACATCCGAGTAGAGATTGTTCGTGGAAAGTCTATTGATGATGATGAAAAGAGAAGAGAAAGATTTGAGGATTCTTACAATGTCAAATGCTTCAAAGAGTTCGAGAGGACTGATAAAGATTGAAGATGCGAAGACTCGACACTGAAGACTCCGTCAACATCTGAGGGGGAGTCTGTTGGTGCATTCATCTGTCGTCTTCGTCTTATATCGAGTCTCGATTTACTACACTTGAAGCTGAAAGTTTGAAGCTGAAAGTTTGAAGCAGCTGAAAGTTTGAAATAGGGTTTAGTTTGAAATGTCATGTCTGTTTGAAGAGTTTCAAACGGAAGGGTCCTTGCCTATAAATAGTTTTCAAACTTTCACCATTTGTAACTTTCCGGCTTGTGCAACGAAGTGCTGCCGAAGTGTTGTCAGGTTGTAAAACGTTATAAATTCAATCATACAACAGTTTATAGTGTATTTCTAGCTGAATTGACCTCTACACATCTGTTTCCGCCGTTCGTTTAGAGATAAACTCTTCTGATCGACTCGTTCGGGTCTGAAATCGATCCTACAATAATGTTACAGATAGCGGTATTGCATGATTTCTGGTTACAACTTGTATGTTTACTTAAATTAGAATCGAATCACTAGACATGTTCTATGGGGTGATATGAACTTGTGTTGTGAATGTAACTAGGACCCGAACTCGTGCCATGACTTGCGAAATGATATGTGCTTTGCTTGATTTCAACCTATGTAATGTGTACAAGGAACACATGGTTTATGTGACCTTGCGATAATAATTGGTGGACATGTTGCATAATAAACTGGTATGACTTGTATTGTGTGTGTGTTTATGTGTACGCTACTTGTATGTTATGTGCAAAGAGTATGAGATCTATGTGCTACGAAACTGACCGTTATCGATAACCATATTAGGATTTGGTTGACCACTTTTGATAAACGAGTAACTAAATCTACCGAGCACTCTAAGGTGAGTTCACTACTTCTAAGCATGCGTCCCGGTGGTTGGGACAATCAGTGGGTATCCCGGGGAGGGATAAATTTTTTGGGTAAAACTGGTATATTGGATAATATTCTCATTCTATCACTCTTAAGTCCCATATTTTGTTACCGGGGAGGTAACGGGGTATTAGTTGGTAGCGCTACTTAGGTTTGGCACCCTCACACCGTACTGGGGAGGACAGTTGTGAACTAATGACCCAGTCGGGCCTAGTGCTTTGATAGGAGAACTGGGGAACGGGCAAAACATACATTAGGAGCCGTCTTGTTCAATATCGAGATATTATCAATATTACCTTTGCATTTGTTAATGAACTGGAATAAATACTTGGTAACAAACGTTTTCATAAACTGTGAACTCGCCAGCTTTGTCTGATACACTTGTTGCATGCTCGCAGGTCGTTAGGTTTCATGGATTTGGATACTTGCTGTCTGGAGTAGCAGAAGTGATCATGGGTCGATTGAAGAGATTGATGTGATTGAATCCTTGATACTATACTTTGGTTTTTAAACAGTTTAACTTTGGTTTATTGTTTGCTTCCGCTGAACATATTGGTTTTCGTATAAATTTGTGGATGGTATTCTATTAATGATTGAGAACTTTATTTTGAGACTTGTATGGGTTCAATGTAATTAGTAGCTCATTGTCAGTACGTCACATGCCTATCAGGGACACTCCCTAGGTGGTATTTTGGGGGTGTGACACAAGTAAACTCAGATCCTAACATGTATGTGTCGTGTAGATATATGCGTATATATGTACATGTGGATTTGTTTACTAGTTCATAAATGATACATGCAATGATGTGAGAATGAATGAATGGATGAGTTAAGTAAATATGATATCTTGGATTATTTGGAATGATATTAAATGTATGATCGATGCATTTAGTTATCATAGGATTATGAAAAAATGAATGTCATGCATTAAGTACTTGTACATAAGTTTTGGTAATGATTGGAAGATTATATGAAAGTGTTTCGGTGATGATATTATATGATGCATGAAATATGAATTAAATCAAGTTTCATGCATGTAATATGATGATATATGATGTGTAACAGCCCAGCATAACCGCACCATGATATTGTCCGCTTTGGCAGCTAGCACGCCCTCAGAGCCCGCCCCTCACGGTTTTTAAAATGCGTCATAATGGTAAAGGTATCAAACCCCTTATAACGAAGCCTTTTTCCCTTTAACAACCGATGTGAGATATCACAATCCACCCCCTCAAGGGGTCCAACGTCCTCGTGGGACCTGACACCACCGGTCTGGCCCTGGCTCTGATACCATCTGTAACAGCCCAGCATAATTTTCACACCCCAACCGGTGGCGGAAACATCGGGGCGTGGCACTGAGCGAAACAGATTGTCCAGAAGTTTCCATAACAACTACATATACCAATTATTTAAAGTGTCACGTCCCCTACCATGACATAAGAAGCAATATAATTATTACAGACAAAATCTAGTCAAATTGTTCTGTTCCGACAACTCAGATTTCAAATACAGACAATTCATTTATTTGTTTCTAGACCTTTCGTAGCCTCGATTTCACAGCAAGCCAAGCATATAAACATCCTAAGCACCTGCCACATACGTTAAAGTAAAAGTCAATACACATAGTGTAAAGGTGAGCATACAAGTTTAATAGATATAATAGAGTTCGAAATCGATTACGCATAACCAGCACGTACACAGTGTGAAATGAAGCACGTTAGTTATCGACATGAACCAATCGATACCAATGACTGCGGGTTGACTGCCCATGGCAGTTCGTAATACACACTCACCACTGTGAGCCATGTAACAAATTGTCATTAACAACCCTTGAGTGAACATGTGCTGAGTCCAAACTATAGTACTGTCGTTGGTAAGGCAGGTAGACAACATTCCATGTGTAAACATAACAAACAAGCATTCATTAAGTCATGTATATCATGCGGTAACGGTTAGCGTTTAAAGTATTGCGTAGAGTGTTCGTTGTGATTTAGAATAAGTAACGTATGTAACACCCAAAAATGCGTAAAGCAAAAAGGGATCGAGTATACTCACAGCGATTCATGGATTGAAGGGAGCGCTAGAGAGTAAGGTTAGCCTGATCAGAACGATAGCATAAACAATAAGCAGCGTGTAAAATGAAGCAAAGTGTCAGTGGGTCGGACAGCAATCCTGTGACAACTCGAGTTTCCGAGATTCCACTTTCGCATTTATTGCACGTTCACTGTTTGTTTAGTTGTTTACTTGCACAATTGGTTGCGTTGTAACTGTATACGTTTTGGTTTGATAAAGTATATTGTGATTGTGCATGGTTATGTGTTATTTACGAAAGATTTGACAAATACATGAACTTGGTGATGAAACTGTAAATTATATTGTGATGGGTGTGTTTTATGTAAAAGATGATACTTAGGGGTGAGTAGAGTAGGTTGTGAAACCTTAACAACTCTTAACCCTAATCTTCTTCACTAATCATATCACAAAATCAATATACGTACGTTCACATCCTCCTCTCCTCTCCTACAATCATCTGCTTCATCATTGGCACAAGCTGTCAATCATCACTCTTGATTCCTCTCTTTATCTAGAATCAATCCAAGGTAATCGTTTAATGATTTCTTGTTGTTAATCTTTGATTATGTGATTCCTGCAAAACCATAGTTCTACATATAATGGCTCTGTGTTTTGGTCAATTCTGATTATTGTGAAATGGTTTGTGATTAGTAGTGTAATCAAATGCTTGACAATGAGATGCTTGTAAGTTAGAGATGGTTGATTTGCTGATTGGATTACTGCACTTTGAATGTATGAAACCTAGGGTTTCTTGATCGTAGAAACGTAACTGTTACATTTCATATGAATGTTCGCATGAATGATATGTATGAAGTCCGAACTTTTGAATGATGAAACATAGTCTGAACTTTTAACAAGTATGCATATGGTCCGAATTTTAAAAGAGTTATAAGATCCGAGTTTTATATGATGATGTGGGATCCGAGTTTTAATTAACATTACAAGGTCCGAGTTTCTGCCTATGTACATATGTCCGAGTTTTTGCTATTACATATATGTTCGAATTTCTTGTAACACATAAAGGGTCCGAGTTTTAGTAATAGGTAACACTTAGTCCGAATGTTGAGATGATACTAGTCCGACTTTTATGAGTGATATATCTTGTCCGACTTTTATTAAGGGATCCTAGAAGTCCGAACTTCACACATGAGGCAATGTCCGAATTTTATAATGAAAGAACAGGGTCCGAACTTTGTGCAAAACAAAGGGGTTTGAACTTTTAACATATGGCTCAAGTGCCGAGTTTTATTTATCTATATGTGGTCCGACTTTTAATGTATATATGTAGTCCGACTTTTAGTTGTAGTGTGGTCCGATTTTGTGATGTTTATGCGAGGTCCGAGTTTTGTTCATCACATAAGAAGTCCGACTTTTAAAATACTTAACGTGGTCATAATTTATATATGTGATGCACATGGGGGTCCGAATGTTATAAGAGTATGCTTGTATGTCCGAGGTTGTTTATAAGGAATGCAAGGTCAGAACTTTATGGCTTGTTAAGCTCTGTTAATTGATTTACATGGGTAATTATTATTTCCTGTTAAGCAAGATAATCATATTAAGCTGTTAACCTTGTTAAGTATGTGGATCTTGTTTAGCCTGATAACCCCAAAGTGTGTTATCGAGTAACTATGTTAGAATTGACCAAGAACTCTGTCATATGATGCATGATTGGATGAACGTGAAATAACTACTATGTGTTACATGACGATGATTGCTTAAACACACTTCGTGATATATATTGCATGCGAATCCATGCGAGCTTAACTGATTGTGTATACATGCATAACTATAGGACTTGACTGATTTCTTGTGAGCACATAGTTTAGCATACCGAGCAAACCAAGGTGAGTTCACACTCTTTACCAAGGCATGGGATTCCCGGGGATTGGGAATGGGTTGAATGATGGAATTGAACGATTTCTCGTACTTACACGGTTACTAGACTATCTACCATGGTCCTCGGGTTAAGCCGGACACTTACGTAAAACCTACGTAAACAAGTACATACTACTGTCTTTCGGAGTCAGGAAGGATACTTACGTAAAACCTACGTAAACTCACACATGCTACTGTCTTCCGGAGTCAGGAAGGACACTTACGTAAAACCTACGTAAACCCCACGCGTACCACTGTCCTCGGGTAAAGAAGGACACTTACGTAAAACCTACGTAAAGCTTGTACGTACTACTGTTCTCGGGTTAAGAAGAACACTTATGGTTACGAATAGTCTAATGTATATGCAAACATGGGAAGCCCCCACTAATAGAACATACTATCGGCCCAGTAGGGCCGCACGTTACGAAAGGAACTTACTATAACGAACTTACTTACTGTGAACTCGCTCAACTAGTTGTTGACTCTCTGTTACATGCCTTGCAGGTCGTTAGGTATGTATGGAGCTTGCACTGGGAGACGCGGTCGGGTGGCAATCCGATCGGACAGTAATCCGTTCAATGTTCAAAACCTCAAATATTGAAATAAAAGTTAAGTGTGGGACCCAGGGTGCAATCCGATCGGGTGGCAGTCCGGTCGGGTGGCAATCCGATCGGACGACAATCCGTCCCAGATGACCTGGTCGTCTTCTTCCTTGGTTGTTTTGATAGTTTGTAGTTTTCTTGAGACGTTTTGATAACGTGTCAAACAACAGAACCTTGTCAAGACCTAGTGACCCGATCGGACAGGAACCATCCTAGTCCGACCAGTTAACTGTTCGAGATGGTGTTTCATGTTTAACCCGAAATTGGTAATCTCTTGGATAGAATCCAGATCTTGAACCAACACTTCGACAACAAAGAGTAGAAGATCAGAACAAGCTCTGATTCTATCGGTTTTGAGTGCATTGAGTGTAAAAGTGTTGAAAGAAAGTTGGAAAACCATCTTTCAATCCTTTTCATCATGAATATGTTCAGATCTATGCAAGATCATTGTTTATTTATGTGGAAATCGTTCAGATCTAAGTTGTTCTTGCTGGATTGAAGCCAAAACATGAAGTTCATATGAACACCATGATGACATCATCCTCGAACACTCAAATCTTAGTGATTTCACGGTTAAAATTTAAGATTCAAAAGATAGAATGGTGTAGGAGTGCGTGTAGATCAAGAAAGTACAAGATTTAGGTGGAAAACTTACAAGAATCGCGAGAAATCTGAAGAAATAGCGGCTGGAACGAGTGAGCAGAGAGAGAGAGAGAGAAAGAGCTATCAGCATCAAATGATGTTGACATATGGGGTATTTATAGGGTTTCCATAAATGGAAAGGGAAGGTAAGTGGTTGGTCGATCTAGTGGCAGCCCGATCGGGTGCAGCTCGATCGAGTGGCAACTCGATGGGGTGGCAGCCCGATCGGGTGGCAACTTGGTCGGCTGGCCACTCGATTCGAGTGCACGGCGTGATGAGTTTTGCGATTTCGATTCACGTGTTGAGCGTTGCGATGCGATAGAGTTTCCTATTAAAATTAGTTTTAATTCCAACTACTATATCAACATACAATCATCCTAAATTGATTCGCGTTTAGCGTTTGCGATTCAATTGCGATTGAGTTTCGATTGCATTTCGATTAATCACCACAACATGAACATAATTAAACATGCACAAGTAACACATAAAAGGCACACACACACAAGTACAATAACCAGAACGCGTAATTCGAGTTGCGAGTGCGAATGCGATAGGCGATAAAGCGATAAAACACGCGATAACATCTATTAAACCTCGATTAGTAATAGATACTCCACATAATACAACTAACGTAAATCATAAAATATACTATCTACAAGTCAAAGAAGTCAAAACAGGAATCGAGCAAAGAGTGACAGATCGCGATTAGCAATCTTGTCTCCTTTTGACTTCAACCTTGACTTTGACTTTGACTTTCGAAACACGGGGTGTTACAGCCTCCCCTAGTTGAGGGAATTTCGTCCCGAAATTAGGCCGAAGCCGTAACAAACTACTACCGGTACTTCGCCTTCATGTCGCTTTCGAGTTCCCAAGTGAACTCGGCGCCTTGTTTGCCTTCCCATCCGACATTCACAATAGGAATGCGTGAGCGTCTGAGCTGCTTGGTTTGGCGATCCATGATCTCGACAGCCTTCTCCACGAAGTGTAGTTTTTCGTTTACTTGAAGATCTTCTAGAGGTACAATTAAATTATGCTCAGCTAGGCACTTTCTGAGGTTCGACACATGGAAAGTCGGGTGGACGTTACTAAGTTCCTCCGATAGTTCGAGTCTTTAGGCCACTTTTCCGATCCTTTCCATAATCTTTAAAGGTCCAACATATCAAGGCACTAGCTATCCTTTCTTGCCGAATCTGACCACACCCTTCCAGGGTGATACCTTTAGGAGTACGTAGTCGCCAACGTCAAATTCAAGGGGCTTACGTCGTCTATCGGCGTAACTTTTCTGACGACTCCGAGCTTTCAGCAGATTGTCTCGAATTTGGAGGACTTTGTCAGTTGTCACACCCCCAAATTCCACCTGCGGAGTATCACCGCTTGGGAGCGTGACTGACCAGGATCAAGCCACCAATCATATAGAACATTGTATAAAATAAAAGTAATTGCAATATAACCCAAACCAAATCCATATGAAAGGTGTTTCCAAAACATAAGTAAGATATCATTGTTTAGCGGAAGCGTATAATCAAAACCCAACATAATTAAGTACGAAATGTCATAAGTGTTTAATAAGATAATCACGATCCAAGCCCACAACGACCCGCTCCTCCATGTGCAAGCTCCATATACCTAACGACCTGCAAGGCATGTAACAGAGGATCAACAACTAGTTGAGCGAGTTCACAGAAAGTAAATGCGTAATAGTAAGTTCGTTTGTAACAGGTGGCTCTACTGGGCCGTTAGTACGTTCCATTGGTGGGGGCTTCCCATGTTGTATAACCACTAGACTATTCGTAACCATATGTGTTCTTCACAATCCGAGAACAGTAGTAAGTATAAGTTCACGTAGGTCTTACGTGAGTATCCTTCACATCCGAGGATAGTAATTAAGTATAAGTATCCTTCACAACCGAGGATAGTAATATGTGTAAGTATCCTTCACAACCGAGGATAGTAGTAAGTATATATGTACGTAGTTTGCACGTATGTGTCCTGCACAACCGAGGACGATGGTATGGTAGTCTAGTAATAGTGTAAGTACAGTTCTATTCAATCTCAATCCTTCAATCCCAATTCCCGTGCCCTGGGAATCCCATGCCTTAGTAAGGGTGTGAACTCACCTTGGTTTGCTCGGTATGCTAGGTTATGCACTCACAAGTAATTAGCTAAGTCCTATAGCGTGCAGGTATACACAATCAGTCCAAGATCATAAAGATTCGCATGCAAGTTCATATCAGATATTGCTTGGCAGTTAACATCATGTACCACATAAACTGGTTGTCACATTCATCACATTCATGTTTCACACACGTGTCTTTCTCAGTTTGCTGTAATATTGTTATTCTCTAGCATGCTTGACAGACCCATGTAGACTAGCAGGGGTTAACAATTATTAGGGTTTTACTGTGTTACGTAGGTTATCATGGTTAGCATGATTAACTACATCAATAACTAACAATATTTATACACTAACCACGTTTACTGAAGTTAATAACTTAGCAAGTTAACAACTACATAAGCTGAACATACTATGGTCTAGAACTCGGACAAAACACATATAACATAACATCAATTCAGACATGATCATGCAGGCTAAATAAAACTCAGATTCCATTGTTATATATACAAAACTCGGACAAGATGATTTGCCAAGAAACTCGGACCAATAACAAGGGGGGGGGTGTCCCTTCATGAAAGTCGGACTATAAGGCACCATAACCAAAAACTCGGGCAACATAAAAGATTGTAAAACTCGGACCATGCACAGGTAATAAACTCGGACCATGTGAGTTTCTCAAACTCGGTCCATGGGAACTTCTTAAACTCGGTCCATGGGAACTTCTTAAACTCGGACATGGGGAGTGCCCCCTTTAAACTCGGACAAAGAGTTTCTTGGATGAAACTCGGGCCATGCTTCATGAATGAAACTCGGGTCATAGTTCATAACTGAAACTCGGATCATAGTTCATGAATGAAACTCGGATCATAGTTCATGAATGAAACTCGGGCATTTATATGGTAATGAAAATCGGACTTAAGTGTATCATGAAACCTCGGCCTAAGTATTCTATGAAACTCAGACTAATTTATTCAATCCTCGGACTAACATATCAAATCAAACTCAGACAAACATAATCACAATCGTAACAGTTACACACACATACATTCCATCAGTTACGTTCTCATATTCTAGGATCTGGAAACCTAGATTTCATTGCATTGCAAACATCAGTTCACATCCAACCATTCTATCATTCACAGGCAACCGATTAAACAACTATTCAATATCATTATCATCACAATCCGAATCAAATCAAGAATCGTAGAGTATTACATGAAGCACTAGGGTTTTTATGAGCACTTAATCAAGAATCAGGGATTGATAATAATCAAGAAATCAATTAGGGTTTACAAATATTACAATGATCAATAACAATTACCTTGAATAATTTTAGAGGAAGAGAGGAATCAAACTTGTGATGTCTTGCCAATGATTTGGTGATGATTGCCAGAGAATTGTGAACTACGTGCTTGGATTTTTGTGTGTGTGATTTAGTGAAGGATTAGGGTTAAGTATAATTAACTTTTCACTAATTGCTCAATACACCCTGAATTACTTTATTTTACACAATTACACCATCTCATAACAATTCCACAATTTCGCCACCAAGTTCACATATTTGACAAGTCTTTCACAATTAACACATAACCATGCATAATCACACAATACACTTCATTGTGTCAAAACGTTATATTGAATCAAACAACTAAACAACACATAAACGTGCAATAAATGCGAAATAAGAATCTTGGGAATTCAAGTTGTCACATTATCCCCAACTTAAAAGAAATTTCGTCCTGAAATTTGGTACGTACTCACTGAGGAAGCTAGGTAAGTTATATCGTTCACTGGTTTTCCTGGGGTGTCACATCATCCCCCCGTTGATTTGGAATTTCGTCCCGAAATTCCGCAGTAGTAGCTTCAGCCTCAGTAGTGGATGCATTGGTTCCGAATAACTGGGGGTACTTTTCTTTCATTTGGTCTTCGCGTTCCCAGGTGTACTCTGGGCCACGTCGGGAGTTCCAACGAACTCGAACAAGAGGGATTCTCTTGTGCTTGAGGACCTTAACATCCCGGTCCGTGATTTCAACTGGTTCCTCGACGAACTGCAACCGCTCGTCGATAGTGAGTTCCTTAAAAGGAACTATGAGGGTCTCATCTGACAGGCACTTTTTCAGATTCGACACGTGAAATACATTGTGAACTGCACCGAGTTCAGCTGGTAGGTTCAGTCTGTAGGCTACTGGGCCTATTCTTTCAGTGATTTCGAACGGTCCAACATACCGTGGATTTAGTTTGCCTCGTTTACCAAATCGAACCACACCCTTCTAGGGTGAGACTTTAAGTAAAACCCGGTCCCCGACCTGAAATTCCAATGGCCTCTTGCGCATATCCGCGTAGGCTTTCTGACGGTCACGTGCTGCCGCCATGCGTTGTCGTATCTGTGCAATCTTTTCTGTGGCGTCCACTACAATCTCTGGACCCGTAATCTGACTATCCCCCACCTCTGCCCAACAGAGAGGTGACCGGCATTTATGTCCGTACAATGCCTCGAATGGAGCGGCTTGAATGCTGGTGTGGTAGCTGTTATTGTATGAAAACTCCACTAAAGGGAGGTCCTTTTCCCAACCGTTGCCGAAATCGATAACACACGCTCGAAGCATGTCTTCTAGAGTTTGAATCGTGCGCTCAGACTGCCCATCCGTCTGAGGGTGATATGCTGTGCTCATGTCTAAACGAGAGCCAAACGCTTTGTGCATCGCTTGCCATAGCTCTGACGTGAATCGTGCATCCCGATCCGAAATGATGGAGGTGGGCACCCCGTGCCTCGAAACAACTTCTTTAAGATAAATGTCTGCGAGAGTGGAGAACTTATCCGTTTCCTTTATAGCTAGGAAGTGTGCAGACTTGGTGAGTCGATCCACGATTACCCATATTGTATCGTTCCCACGCTGAGATCTAGGTAGGCCTGTAACGAAATCCATGGAAATTTCTTCCCATTTCCATTGAGGTATCTTAGGCTGTTGAAGTAGGCCTGCAGGTTTCTGGTATTCAACCTTGACTCTTGCACAGGTCAAGCACTTGCCAACATAGGTGGCGATGTGAGCTTTCATACTTGGCCACCAGTATGTTGTTTTGATGTCGTGGTACATTTTATCCGACCCTGGGTGTACCGAGTAACGAGACTTGTGTGCTTCGTCCATCACAAGCTCTCGTAAACCGCCATAAAGTGGGACCCAAATACGCCCCGTTACATAGTAGGCGCCGTCTTCCTTTTGTTCCATGCGTTGCCTTGAGCCGCGTAAGGCTTCAGCCGTGACATTCTCGGGTTTTAAAGCTTCTATCTGAGCAGCTCGTATCTGTGCAGGAAGACTGGACTGAATAGTAAGCTGTAGCGCTCGCACGCGCTTAGGTAAGGTGTCTTTCCGACTAAGGGCGTCGGCCACAACGTTGGCCTTGCCTGGATGATACTTGATAGCGCATTCGTAATCATTAAGCAGTTCGACCCATCGCCGTTGACGCATATTCAATTCCTTCTGCTTGAAGATATGCTCGAGACTCCTATGATCGGTGTAAATTGTGCACTTGGTACCGTACAGGTAGTGTCGCCATATCTTAAGCGCAAAAACAACAGCTCCCAGCTCTAAATCGTGCGTCGTGTAGTTCCGTTCATGAACCTTGAGTTGACGAGAAGCGTAGGCAATAACTTTATCCCGCTGCATCAATACACAACCAAACCCCTGTATCGATGCGTCACAATAAACCACGAAGTCATCCGTGCCCTCGGGCAGTGAGAGGATAGGTGCGCTGCATAGTCTATCCTTCAGGTACTGAAAAGCAGTTTCCTGCGTATTACCCCATCTGTAAACGACACCTTTCTGTGTCAGCATAGTAAGCGGCTGCGCGATCTTGGAGAAGTCTTTGATAAACCGCCTGTAGTATCCCGCCAAACCCAAGAATTGGCGTATTTCTGTTGGTGTACGCGGTGCTGGCCAATTCCTGATCGAATCTACCTTGGATGGATCGACATGAATCCCATCCTCGTTCACCACATGGCCTAAGAAGTGGACTTCACGAAGCCAGAAGTCGCATTTTGAAAACTTTGCGTACAGTTGCTCCTTTCGAAGAAGTTCCAAGATAAGACGTAAGTGCTGCTCGTGTTCCTCCTGACTCTTGGAGTAGATCAGAATGTCGTCGATGAAGACAATGACGAACTTGTCAAGATAAGGTTTGCACACCCTGTTCATAAGATCCATGAAGACTGCAGGCGCGTTCGTAAGCCCGAATGGCATGACCAGAAACTCGTAATGGCCGTAGCGAGTTCTGAATGCTGTCTTGGAGACGTCCTCATCCCGGACTCTCAGCTGATGGTAACCTGACCTTAGATCAATCTTGGAGTAGTAACTCGACCCTTGCAACTGGTCGAATAAGTCGTCAATGCGAGGAAGAGGATAGCGGTTCTTCATTGTGACCTTGTTCAGTTCGCGGTAATCAATGCACATTCTGAAAGTGCCATCCTTCTTTTTCACGAATAGTACTGGAGCTCCCCAAGGCGAAGAGCTTGGACGAATGAAGCCTTTATCCAAGAGTTCTTGTAGTTGCTTTGACAGTTCTTCCAATTCCGTGGGAGCTAAACGGTACGGTGCACGAGCTATAGGTGCTGCTCCTGGAGCTAGCTCGACTTGAAACTCGACCTGACGATGAGGCAGTAGGCCAGGTAAGTCATCTGGAAACACTTGAGGAAATTCTCGTACAACTGGAATATCCTCTATTCTTTTCTCTTTCGAAGCTGCATCAGTAACCAGTGCCAAGATAGCAGTATGACCCTTTCGCAAACATTTCTGAGCCTTCAGGAAAGAGATGATGCCAACTACAGCACCACTCTTGTCGCCTTGAACTTCAAGAGGTTCCTTTCCCGAACGAGGAATACGAATGATCTTCTACTTACATAGAATCTCTGCCTGCTGCTTGGATAACCAATCCATGCCGATGACGATGTCGAAACTACCCAGAACTATAGGAATGAGGTCGATGGAGAAGGTCTGACCAGCTAAGACAATGCTACAACCCTTGACTATCTGTGTGGCCTCTACACTTTTACCGTTTGCTAGTTCTACGACATGTTTGGTGTTTAGGGGTGTTGGTGCACGTTTTAACAATTTACTCATTTTCAAAGACATATAACTCGTATCCGCACCCGAATCAAATAAAACAGTAACATAAATGTCGTCGAGAAGAAACTTACCCATAACGACGTTGGGATCATTCCTGGCATCACCCTGCCCCAACACAAACACACGGCCCCTTGCTTCATTGCCATTGTTGTTCCCACCGTTGTTGTTGTTGTTGTTGCCATTTCCCTGATTGTTGTTATGGTTGTTGTTGTTCTGGTTCCTGTTCAGCTGGGGGCAGTGCCTTTTGAAGTGACCCTCTGCACCGCAATGAAAACACCCTTTGTTGCCCTGCTGCTGATTCTGCTGTGCTTGGGGCTGCTGCTGATTCTGGTTCGCAGGTCGAGGGCTTCTACAATCTTTGGCCTCATGACCCATCTTGAGGCATCTTTGACAGCGACCCTTATTACACTGGCCACTGTGGTGCTTGTTGCAGGTGTTACACTTCGGGAGGTTTCCTCGATATCCTCCCTGTCTCTGGCTGCCTGAGGAGTGCTGACCGGGACTCTGGTAACTGTCTGTCTTTCGTTGCTGAGCTTGTGACTGCACTGAAGCTGACCCCTTGCTAGAATCCCCATCCCATTTTCTCTTGCTTTCACTGGGAGTAGCAAGTGTAGTAGAAGCAGTAGCGGTAGCAGTAGCGCTGATACGCTTTGGCAGTCTGTTCTGATCCACTGCCTGAACTGTAATGCGGTGAGCGAGGCACTGAATAGCCTGAAAGTTGTCAAGATTAGCCGATGTCACATGGCTCTGAATCTCTGGTGCTAATCCCTTGAGGTACAACTCGATGCGCTTGTATGGAGGGTCCACCATAGTTGGGCATAGCAAGCCAGTTCATTCGACCATTTAGTATAGGCTTCGATCTCTGACCCAACCATTTTCAAATGATACAGCTCGTCTTCCAGCTTATGAATGTCTTCTCTAGTGCAGTATTCCCTCTTGATCAGCTCCTTGAAATCATTCCAAGGGGTGGCGTTAGCAGCTGCCAACCCTAGGATCTGCACCTGCGCGTTCCACCAAGTCAACGCGATCCTTTCCAAAGTACCAGTGGCATACTTAACCCTGCGAGCCTCAGGGCATTCACACATCTCGAACACAGACTCGAGCTTTTCAAACCAGTGGAGGAGTCCAACCGCTCCTTCAGTGCCACTGAACGTGCTAGGACGACAATCCATGAAATTCTTGAAAGTACAGACAGGCTGCTGCGCGTGTTGACCTATTGTGTACGAATAGGACAAAGTTAAATACGAGAATTTATGTAGGATCTAAAGATCCTAGTGTGTGTCTATACTGCAGGGTATACTACCTGCTTGAGCAGCTGCAAGTGCCGCAGCAACTTGAGCCTGAACAAGAGCCTCTAGCTGGGCTTGAGTCATGTTGATTCGTCCGGCCATTGATCTTCACATCAAAGGTAACATAAGTGAGAAAGGTTCGCGAATAGTGCGATGACAGAAGAGTGCAAGCACGTAAGTGTTCTCAAGCAATAACAAGTAGTGAGCAAAGTAATGTAAGCATACTACGAGCAAAGTTCTATGCAATTCTAGCATGTAGGCAATAAACATAAACCTTATTACCTAAGATGTCGAGTCTTGCACGTGGAGCGAAGCGTCGTTGTGGATCGTTGAGAGCACTGTTCTGGTTATAGTCTGGTTTTAATAAAAACGTTTTCCCATATTAAAACCAAGTTCTCTATAACCAATGGCTCTGATACCAATCTGTCACACCCCCAAATTCCACCTGCGGAGTATCACCGCTTGGGAGCGTGACTGACCAGGATCAAGCCACCAATCATATAGAACATTGTATAAAATAAAAGTAATTGCAATATAACCCAAACCAAATCCATATGAAAGGTGTTTCCAAAACATAAGTAAGATATCATTGTTTAGCGGAAGCGTATAATCAAAACCCAACATAATTAAGTACGAAATGTCATAAGTATTTAATAAGATAATCACGATCCAAGCCCACAACGACCCGCTCCTCCATGTGCAAGCTCCATATACCTAACGACCTGCAAGGCATGTAACAGAGGATCAACAACTAGTTGAGCGAGTTCACAGAAAGTAAATGCGTAATAGTAAGTTCGTTTGTAACAGGTGGCTCTACTGGGCCGTTAGTACGTTCCATTGGTGGGGGCTTCCCATGTTGTATAACCACTAGACTATTCGTAACCATATGTGTTCTTCACAATCCGAGAACAGTAGTAAGTATAAGTTCACGTAGGTCTTACGTGAGTATCCTTCACATCCGAGGATAGTAATTAAGTATAAGTATCCTTCACAACCGAGGATAGTAATATGTGTAAGTATCCTTCACAACCGAGGATAGTAGTAAGTATATACGTACGTAGTTTGCACGTATGTGTCCTGCACAACCGAGGACGATGGTATGGTAGTCTAGTAATAGTGTAAGTACAGTTCTATTCAATCTCAATCCTTCAATCCCAATTCCCGTGCCCTGGGAATCCCATGCCTTAGTAAGGGTGTGAACTCACCTTGGTTTGCTCGGTATGCTAGGTTATGCACTCACAAGTAATTAGCTAAGTCCTATAGCGTGCAGGTATACACAATCAGTCCAAGATCATAAAGATTCGCATGCAAGTTCATATCAGATATTGCTTGGCAGTTAACATTATGTACCACATAAACTGGTTGTCACATTCATAACATTCATGTTTCACACACGTGTCTTTCTCAGTTTGCTATAATATTGTTATTCTCTAGCATGCTTGACAGACCCATGTAGACTAGCAGGGGTTAACAATTATTAGGGTTTTACTGTGTTACGTAGGTTATCATGGTTAGCATGATTAACTACATCAATAACTAACAATATTTATACACTAACCACGTTTACTGAAGTTAATAACTTAGCAAGTTAACAACTACATGAGCTGAACATACTATGGTCTAGAACTCGGACAAAACACATATAACATAACATCAATTCAGACATGATCATGCAGGCTAAATAAAACTCAGATTCCATTGTTATATATACAAAACTCGGACAAGATGATTTGCCAAGAAACTCTGACCAATAACAAGGGGGGGGGGGTTTCCCTTCATGAAAGTCGGACTATAAGGCACCATAACCAAAAACTCGGGCAACATAAAAGATTGTAAAACTCGGACCATGCACAGGCAATAAACTCGGACCATGTGAGTTTCTCAAACTCGGTCCATGGGAACTTCTTAAACTCAGTCCATGGGAACTTCTTAAACTCGGACATGGGGAGTGCCCCCTTTAAACTCGGACAAAGAGTTTCTTGGATGAAACTCGGGCCATGCTTCATGAATGAAACTCGGGTCATAGTTCATAACTGAAACTCGGATCATAGTTCATGAATGAAACTCGGATCATAGTTCATGAATGAAACTCGGGCATTTATATGGTAATGAAAATCGGACTTAAGTGTATCATGAAACCTCGGCCTAAGTATTCTATGAAACTCAGACTAATTTATTCAATCCTCGGACTAACATATCAAATCAAACTCAGACAAACATAATCACAATCGTAACAGTTACACACACATACATTCCATCAGTTACGTTCTCATATTCTACGATCTGGAAACCTAGATTTCATTGCATTGCAAACATCAGTTCACATCCAACCATTCTATCATTCACAGGCAACCGATTAAACAACCATTCAATATCATTATCATCACAATCCGAATCAAATCAAGAATCGTAGAGTATTACATGAAACACTAGGGTTTTTATGAGCACTTAATCAAGAATCAGGGATTGATAATAATCAAGAAATCAATTAGGGTTTACAAATATTACAATGATCAATAACAATTACCTTGAATAATTTTAGAGGAAGAGAGGAATCAAACTTGTGATGTCTTGCCAATGATTTGGTGATGATTGCCAGAGAATTGTGAACTACGTGCTTGGATTTTTGTGTGTGTGATTTAGTGAAGGATTAGGGTTAAGTATAACTAACTTTTCACTAATTGCTCAATACACCCTGAATTACTTTATTTTACACAATTACACCATCTCATAACAATTCCACAATTTCGCCACCAAGTTCACATATTTGACAAGTCTTTCACAATTAACACATAACCATGCATAATCACACAATACACTTCATTGTGTCAAAACGTTATATTGAATCAAACAACTAAACAACACATAAACGTGCAATAAATGCGAAATAAGAATCTTGGGAATTCAAGTTGTCACATCAGTCATTTCTTGCAATAGCTCATGACCGGTTAATTGCGAGTGCCCGATCTCGTGCCATACAATAGGCGATCGACATTTTCTTCCGTATAAAGCCTCAAACGGTGCAATTTGAATGCTGGAATGATAACTGTTATTGTACGAGTATTCGACTAACGGCAGGTAAGCTTCCCAATTACCACCGAAATCTATGACACACGAACGGAGCATGTCTTCAAGGGTACGAATCGTTCTCTCAGTCTGACCGTCGGTTTGGGGATGAAAAGCGGTACTTAGATTGAGCGTAGTACCGAGAGCCGTTTGAAACGTTTCCCATAGACGTGAGGTAAACCGAGCATCACAGTCAGAGATGATGTCGCGAGGCGTCCCATGTCGACAAATGATCTCATCGGTGTAGATTCGGGCTAATCTTTCTACCTAGTCTTCTCGTATTAGCAGAAAATGAGCAGATTTGGTCAAACAGTCAACGAAAACCCAGATGCTGTCGTGACTTGATGGCGTGCGCAGAAGTTTCGTTATGAAGTCCATAGCTATACTCTCCCACTTCCACATAGGGATTGGGGGTTGTTCGAGTAAGCCAGAGGGTCTTTGGTGTTCGGCCTAGACTTTCGAGCAAGTCAGGTACTTCCCGACGTAGAGAGCGATATCCCTCTTCATGCCCGGCCACCAGTACTTGTAGCGAAGGTCCTGGTACATTTTATCGGCACAGGGATAAATAGAATATCGGGATTTGTGGGCTTCGTCCATCAAAATCTGTCGTAAATCGGTCCGCTTAGGGATCCAAATTCGGTCCAGATAATGGAATATCCCATTCGAATTATTAACAAGATGGGCTCCATCGTGGTAGATCCTTTCATTCTTCAAAGTGCGTTCGGTAAAACAAGCGTGTTGGGCTTCGTGGATAAGGGTTTCGAGATGATGTTGGGTTGGAACCTTACGAGCGCTATGCAAATAGCTTCATCGGCTTAGAGCATCGGCAACGACATTTGCTTTGCCTGGGTGATAACGAATCTCACAGTCATAATTGTTGAGAAGTTCTACCCATCGGCGTTGACGTATATTAAGTTCCTTCTGGTCAAAGATATGTTGTAGGCTCCTATGATCGGTCAAGATCGTACACTTGGTACCATAGAGGCAGTGTCGCCAAATCTTTAATGCAAAAACAACTGCGCCTAGCTCGAGGTCGTGGGTTGTATAGTTCTTCTCGTGGATCTTGACCTGACGGGATGCGTAAGCGATAACCTTGTCTCGTTGCATGAGAACACAACCAAGGCCAAGGTTCGAGGCATCATAACAGACGATAAAGTCGTCGTTTCCGTCGGGTAAAGTGAGGAGGGGAGCATTGCAAAGCATATGCTTGAGGGTTTGGAAAGCAGACTCGGGTTCGGTTCCCCAAACAAAAGGTTTGTCTTTATACGTGAGAGCGGTAAGCGGCACATCGATTTTAGAGAACCCTTCGATAAATCGTAGATAATAGCCCGCTAGTCCGAGAAAAGAACGGGCTTCAGACGGGTTCTTCGGTGTAACCCAACTCTTAACTGCTTCAATCTTCACGGGATCGACATGAATACCTTGACTATTGACAATGTGACCGAGGAATTGAACCTCCTCCAGCCAAAATTCACACTTGGAGAATTTGGCGTAGAGTCGATTCCCTTGGAGTAGTTCGAGAACCAAACGTAGATGTTGCGCGTGTTCGGCTTTTGACTTGGAATAGACCAGGATATCATCGATGAATACGATGATGAAGCGGTCAAGAAATGGTTTACACACCCGATTAATTAGAAACATGAAAACCGCAGGTGCGTTGGTTAAACCAAAAGGCATAACAACGAACTCATAGTGGCCGTATCGAGTGCGAAAAGCGGTTTTGGGTATATCCTCCTCTTGGATGCGTAGTTGGTGATAGCCTGAGCGTAGATCGATCTTGGAGAAACACGTAGCACCTTGTAGCTGGTCAAACAAATCATCAATTCGAGGCAGGGGATAGCGATTCTTGATTGTCAACTTATTCAACTCCCGATAGTCGATGCACATCCTGAACGACCCATCTTTCTTTTTGACGAAAAGGACTGGTGCGCCCCATGGAGAGGTGCTCGGGTGAATGAAGCCTATATCAAGCAATTCCTGGAGCTGACTCGAGAGTTCACGCATTTCGGATGGAGCGAGTCGATAAGGAGCTCTAGCAATAGGGTTTGCTCCAGGATTGAGGTCGATACGAAAGTCGATATCACGACTTGGCGGCAGGTCAGGAATATCATCAGGAAACACATTAGGAAATTCACGAACCACAGGAACGTCTTTCACTCCTGTCTTTCCTTTATTTACCTCCTCCGCTACTACAATGTTAGCCAAGAAAGCTCTGTATTCCTTGCGGAGATACTTGCTAGCTTGGACACATGACATGAGCTTGAGACCTTTCGAGGGAGTGTCACCATAAACACATAATACATCACCGTTCGCGAGCGAGAATCAAATCATCTTATCAAAGCACACAACTTCAGCATGGTTTTCACGAAGAAAGTCTATGCCTACTATGATGTCAAAACTTCCGAGTTTCATTGGAATAAGGTCGATTGGAAAGATGTGATTGTTGAGTTCAAGAGTACAATCACGAAGAATGGAATTAACGGAGATGGTTCTTTCGGTGGCGACTTTGACATCAAACGTCGAGGGGAGATGGGAGTGCTTACGATTAAGGAGCTTATCGAATTCAAACGACACAAAACAGTTATCGGCTCCAGTATCAAATAAACACGAAGCATAAATACCATTCACAAGGAACGTACCATTGACCACATTGTTGTCAGCCTGGGCTTGGCGCGTATTGATGTTGAAAGTTCTGGCGCGGGCGGCTTGTTGTTGTTGCTGTTGAGGCTGTTGCTGCTGTTGCTGTTGTTGTTGCTGAGGCTGCTGTGACAACCCTCACTAAACCAGGTATCCGTATTATTTAATTAATAATTAATTGCTGCTTAATTACTGTGCTTACTTGAAATTACTGATAAACTGCTACTTGACTGTTGATACTTGTACATATCTGCATCATACTTTGAATTCCGTCACTACATTACCTACATGCTGAACTCTAGTGACAAACATGATGCACAAAAGCACAGTAGCATTTGAACGGATAACCTATTGAACATGCTGATAAAGCCAGCATCAGGCAGACACTGCCTCTAAGGCCTGTATGAGCCAGAAATATTTTACTACACCCATAGTGAGTGTAGGGATACAAGGATTGTAGAACTCCGTCTCTAGGAATAAGATATAATGACTGGATGTGCCTAAAACGTACTCTAAGCACAAAACACAGCACTTTAATTAACATATCAGCTTCTGGCTAACTAATAAAGTGCCAAAACATGAGGAAATATTCCCGACACTTTGTAGAATGAGTTGTGCCACTAAAAGTATTATTAACGACACTTAAAAGCTTTGTTAAGCACATTAACGGATTACTATCCAACCGAACAACCGAACTACACCCGGAACATAAAAATATTGACATTTACATTATTTATCTTTTTCTGAGCCAGTTAGGGTCCCTGAATACCCTAACACCCGCATTATAACACATCACACCACTAACCGAGTTAATCTCTAAACTAACCTAGTTTAACCTAACTAATGCCTAACTAACTAGTTAGAATCGGACCAAGACCCCCCCCCATCCTAACCGGCCCCAAACAAGGGGGACACACCTTGTACTAACTTGATTTGTTTAATCCCATATGCTTAGTATCAAGTAGACACAAGATCCTTTGGTTTATAACTTAAACATTGTCTATAAGTATGAAGGATGGCACAAGAGATTAATCACTTCACACTTCACTCAAACTTTCTCTCTTTCCCTCTTGCTCACCCCACGGCCGAACCCCCCTCTCCCCATCCATCCATTTTCGGCTTCCACCTTGCACATTCCAAGCATATACAAGTGATAAGGGTCGCATACAAGGAGTCTTGGAGCAAGCGGAAGGCAAAGGACCTCGTTATCTTGCTTTTATCCACCACTTTTTCGCATAGATTCTTCCCTAGCCTCGAGCTAGAGGTATAACACTTAAAACTCATACTCGAACTAATCTAAGGTGGATAATAAGATTTGTAACGGTTAGAATGCGGAAACTTATCTTTTGAAGCTTTAAAGTCTACTAAAACATGAATCTTGTTGGTTAAAAGCATAATAGTGGTGTAAAAGTTGTAATATTTGATTTGTGTAGTTATTTAGGCCCGATCTATGTTGTGGTAGCTCGGATCACCATTTAACCCGGTTTGGTTAAGATCATGGATCTTGACATAAGCTTGTTTTGAATGGTACAAGGGTTAAAAGGTGAAACTCTACCACACGAGAAACATGAACTTGTGTAAAAGTATTTTTACTTGTAAAATAGTGTTTAAAACTAGCGGATCTACGTATCTGCAAGTGGTATTTTCAAAGGACCAAGTATCGAGAAAATCATGTTTTCTAAAAGTCGGATGACACACTAACAAGTATGATTTTTACAAACCACAAGTGTATAAACACTTGTGAAACGAAAGGTTTCGACAAAATAACAATCTTTGTAAAAAGTGACGGAAAGATGTAAAGATGGATTTATTCTAAAAACGAGGTTTTTACGAGATTAAACTATTTTATACAAAGATCCACAAACTATAACGGGATCTACACTATAGTTTTCGGAAAAAACTACAAGTTCATGTGATCATGCGATTTACATACTTGTCGACTAGCTTGATGTGTCAGAAATTGTTTGATTGAAACAAGAAGTTGTTGAATGATTTTGTAAAAGAAAATGATACGCTTGAAAGGGTGGCCACCTCCAGTTACAGAGGAAACTCTGGCGAAATTTTTCCAAAACCTAACACTTAGAATTATTTTCACTATAAGTGTTAGAAATACTTTTCGACACGTTTTCAAAATATATTTCGCCATGACTTTATTTACAAATATTCGGAGGTGGGATTTTCACAAAACTAAACGTGATAAATATATATTTGGTAAATATATTTTTCACAACACTGTTTATGATTATTTTGTGAAAATACACAAATATTATTTTTAGAGTAAAAATAATATTTACAAACGTTGACGAATCCAAAATAATACAAACGCTTTCACGATTGAACATATAAGTTACAACGGTAATTATTATTACCACACGATTACTAAAACGTAACTTACGCATTATACGGAAATGATTATGAACGTATATTTTACCAACGTATTATTTTTGGGGAAAAATTATATGAAATGGAAATATAATATTTTTGAGAAAAATATTTATATTTGGAATTAGAAATGAAAATATATTAAGTGAGACTTAATATTATAAATTGAACGCACATGTATTAAATCCCCCATCCTTGGGAAGGAGATTAACTACCAAGTACATGCAAAATATAAACACGGAATAGTTGTCTAACTATTTCCCAAAAACCTAAACTATAAAGCTAAGGCACGGCCATCCGTCTAATAGAATTAGTACATGTAGGTCGTCGCACAGCTGACATTCGGAGTACTTGGTAGAGACGCACTGACTGTGAGTTCATGTCCCCCTTTTCTCTTAACTGTTTTCAGTTTTCTAAACTGCGGGGGTGAAATACATGTTACAATGTTTATGATTACTTTATACACGGTATGGTTAGCGTAAGGAGGGTTACTACTTAGATCATGTGAATGGGTAGGCGGAAACTTGAGGTCATTAATCCTCAGGGTAGGACCGAGGGGCAGGAGCGATAGATCTATTTGGGTGTAGCGAGCCCAGTCCCAGGCCCAGCATAACGGACCTCGGGATGACTTTGTACCCGACGCATAAATCTGCTAGGTTTGAGCCTTCCTACTTGCATTTCACACATATCAATGGCCTTGCAAACCATTGGTGATCTCTTTTTCCTTATTTGCTACATACCAGGATTTTGATAACTACAAAGGTTTATTTACTCACTTACACATGAACTCGCTCAACATTATTGTTGATTTTTCAACTTACATGTATTTCAGGGAATTAAAAGATCTGGCACGGTATGGCATGTTTTCCCGCTGCACTAGTTTCCAAGATCATCCGGGGTTTAGGGAATGTGACTCTTTCCTGGACAAGTCACAGTCCTTAAACTGAGTTTATGTTATGTTTAAGTTGTATTGTTTGATGAACAAGGTTATGGTTGTTAGGGCGTGTTTCCCGTTAAAACAATGGTACTGTATTTGGTTTTAAAACTTAATGGATGATTCTTGCATGTTTTTAATTCATATAGCTTTGTTATGATTAAGCTATGGTATTAAGAAGTCACACCAAATTAACCACGCTTCCGCAAAGCCAGGGTGTGACAGCTTGGTATTAGAGCTCTGATCATAGCGAACTAGGATTCTTTCTCGAGTCTAGACTATGATCACTAGGGCTCTCACGAAAACATTTTTACTGCATACCACTTAAGTCCAGATCCCAAAACGTTTTTACAAACAAATGTTGAGCACCTTTTATTTATTTATGATTAGGCTCAGTCTTGGAGACTGAGGCTCGGTCTTAGAGGCCGAGGCTCGATCTTAGAGATCGAGGTAGATGTTTATTATTTATAGGCTCAGTCTTGGAGGCTGAGGCTCGGTCTTGGAGGCCGAGGCTCGATCTTAGAGATCGAGGTAGATGGTTAGCTAGGCTAGGAAGAATAGGCTCAGTCTTGGAGGCTGAGGCTCGGTCTTGGAGGCCGAGGCTCGATCTTAGAGATCGAGGTAGATGGCTAGTGAGACTAGGAAGAGTAGGCTCAGTCTTGGAGGCTGAGGCTCGGTCTTGGAGACCGAGGCTCGAATCTAAGAGGTCGAGGTAGATGATAGAGCAGTCTTGGAGACTGGGAGGAATTTGGCTAGTGGGACTAGGAGTGTCCGTCTAGGAGACTGGGAGGCTAGTGGGACTAGGAGAATTATTTGATTGTTTATTGTTGACTTACATGTTCATATGAATATATGATTGATTATTATACGTATATATGTTTGTGTTACAAACGTCATGCTTTCATCATGTACTAGAAAGATGGACACTACGAATCCCATGGCCATAGTATCAGACGACATAGTTTCATCGGAGCACGAGGTGTACATTTCTGATACTACCGGCACAGACGATGACGACTTTCAGCCCCTTTTGCGCTGCCTGATGTCGTAGCAGAGCCTACTGATGGCCATCTTGTTGGGAATTTTGCCATTCGCGGTGATCCCTGCTCCTGTGCCCCTTGCCGCTTATCCTGTTGTTGGTATGCCCCCCCCGACATGGCCTCAGATGACGATGACGATCTACTAGAGGAGGACCCATTCGAGGGCGAGGCCCTATTGCTGCTGGTATTAACCTACTGCTTGCGGACGCTCCTGCAAGGGGAAACTCATGTCCATTCCCCTGCCTCAGACTCATTTGAGTTTCTGACATCCGCATTCTCTCATATACAGGGAATGCAACACCATTCACTCGACGCCGACCCTGATACGGCATCATCAGCAGCACCGGTTCCCACACACAGCTTTGAGTTTGATCACAGTATTGAGGGTGATCCTGTTCTTCCACCTGGTTTTGATCCAGACCATGACCTTGAGTTCATACACTTAGACCAGCCCTTGGAGGATCCTGTAACCCCCTGTGATGGTTGATCCAGCTGATTTTGAGATGGAGTTTGTTGATCCAGAGCCAGCCGTGGCCCTGAGCCAGGCGTTGCTCTTGACCCCGCATTAGAGCATGACCTTGTTCATGCCAATGCACCTGCTGTCGCTCCTTGGTTGATCATCTGCTTGGACGAGAGAAAATGTGGGGTAACTGTGCAAGATAATTTATTATTACGGGGGCCCACGTAATAACGACTTGTAGTGCACAGAAATCCTGGTGGACTCTGCGGGTCAAACTAATGAAAACCAATGTAGCAGGAAATAACTCGAACACGAATGACCAAGGCGATGAAGCCTCGAGTTCATTCTATTTCAAGCAACAAGCCAAATTGGCAAGCCTATGTGGAGGCTCAGAAAATTTATTTCCCCACCCATACATTGAGTATATTTATGTGTAAAATTGGGTGAGTATATGATGGCTTATGGTGCTATGTATCTCATAGACAATTGGAAATTTGTCTAACCCACTTCATGCCATTTTGGCAGAAGAGAATGCCACACCAGGCGTGACACAAACACCAGTATGTTGCCAAGGATAGAAGCCGAGCTGCAAAAACGCAACTCACAGGCAATTGCACGACATGAAGCTCTCCGCTTTTAGCACAGCAATGGCACTATTGGAAATAACCCCCCCCCCCAGCTGACAGCACCTATAAGCGGTTCTTGAACTGCAAGCCTTTGAACTTCGACGAAACAGGAAGCGCCTTTGCAATTGTTCGTTGGTCCGAAGAGATTGACTCCATTCTAAGAAAGACTAACTGTTCGCCCCAACAGAGTGATACCTTTACCTCGGGGTCATTTCTAGACGGCACACTCTCATGGTGGGACCATCAGGTTCAGGCCCTTGACACAGATGCTGCTTATGCACTGAGCTGGGATGAGCTAAAGGAAATGATGGAGGAGAAATGTGGTTCTAAGACTGGAATTCAGAAGCTTGAGATAGGGTCTTGGAATTTGAAAATGGACGAACCAGAGATTCCTGAACATGTCCAGCGATTGCACGACTTGCCTAGGGTCGTCCCCTAATAAGTCATTAATGTTGTACGATACAGTTGGGTACCTGTAAACCTTACATTCTGGTCTCGATTTATGGCAATGCAATCGCAGTATTCTCATCACTTGTGATGTTTGATCTATGGTTTATGTTCTATGACATGAGATGTTATGTGACTGATTTATTGATAGCATGAGATGTTATGTGCTGATATTGTTGAATACATACGTACATTTTACCTGCTACGACCTAACCTACGTGAAACATCTTTTAGAAGATGCCACCAAGACGCGAAATGCGCATGCCCACCTCAGAGGCGGAACTTCAAGAGATAATTGCTGCAGCTATATCACAGCACGAGGCCCTACGCTCCGAACCTCACAGAGGCACCTCAGAAAATAACGGTTGTCCCTACTGGCACTTCCTCAACTACAAGCCTCCGAAGTTCGACGGCACTGGAGGTGCCATAGCTTTTGTGAAATGGATTGAAAGTATGGATTACATCTTTCGAATGAGTGGTTGTACGCCAGAACAACAAGTCCTATACGTTTCTGAGTTGTTTCAAGATGGAGCTCGACTATGGTGGAACCTTCAGGTTCAAATAAAGGGCGAAACCGCAGCATATGCATTATCATGGGATGAACTGAAGGGAATGATGCATAAGAAGTATTGCTCCCAAGCGGAAACCCAGAAGTTGGAAGGGGAATTCCAGAGCCTGATGATGGAAGGTCCAAAAATGTTGGAATAAATGTTGGAATACATGCAAAAATGTTGGAAGGGGAAGCTTCGACGTGGTAGTAGGAATTGATTGGTTATCGAGTAACAAGGCCGAGATAGTTTGTCATGAGAAGGTCGTTCGTATCCCGACCGAAGATGGTGAGACCATTGTTGTTCACGGAGAGAAGCGTGAGACGCCGTTGAGGATTATTAGCTGCCTGAAGGCAAGAAAGTGTATGCAGAAGGGATGTGCTGCCTTACTGACACACATTGTAGATAAGAAGGCTGCTGAGCCAAAGATCGAAGACATCCCTGTCGTGAGGGAATACCCAGAAGTCTTCCCAGAAGATTTGCCTGGCTTGCCGCCTCAAAGGCAAGTGGAGTTCCGCATTGACCTAGTTCCAGGCGCCGCGCCTGTGGCTAAGGCACCTTACAGACTCGCTCCGTCTGAAATGCAGGAACTGTCGACGCAACTTCAAGAGTTGTTAGACAAGGGATTTATCCAACCGAGCTTCTCGCCTTGGGGAGCTCCAGTTTTGTTTGTCAAGGACGGTAGTTTCTGTATGTGTATTGACTACAGAGAGTTGAACAAGCTGACGGTCAAGAATAGGTATCCTCTGCCAAGGATTGATGATCTGTTCGACCAACTTCAAGGTTCAAGCTTTTATTCAAAGATCGATCTTCGATCTGGATACCATCAGCTACGGATACAGGAGGAGAGTATCCCAAAGACAGCCTTCAGAACTCGATATGGACACTACGAGTTTCTCGTTATGCCGTTTGGTTTGACAAACGCACCTGCAGTGTTCATGGACTTGATGAATCGAGTTTGTAAGCCGTACTTGGATAAGTTCGTTGTTGGACTCTGTATACCCAAGACACATATTAAATTGATGTGGCTAATGCGTTATGATCCAAGTCGAGTCATACCCAATAACAAGCTAGACAAACACTTATATTATTTATTTGTGATATGATCAAACAAATAAATATTAACACATACAATATTTAGAAATTGGTTTTCTAAATAATTACACTTGAGAAACTAATAAATTATATGGATAATTTATTTTGAGAGAATATTTTATTTTGTTATTTAATGGGTTAAATAACATTATAAAAGATTACATAAAGTCTTGCAAACATATGGTGTAATATTTTATAAAAGTTATAAAATAAACAAGACTTAAAATTGTTAAAAGAAAATTTATTTTTTTTAAAAACAACCTCCAAAAATCGGCCATCATATGGTCTTCCCAAGAATTTGTGGTCCAATCACAATTCATGCTTTTGCATGTGTTAGAGAGGATTTCATTGGGTGGTCTTCCCTAAAGATTCTTGGCCAATTATCTTACATACTTTTGCATGTGGAAGAAGCCTCTTGATTGGGCAAAAAGGAGGTGGCTCTTCTCTCATCTTTTATATATTTTTGTATGACAAAAATATGAAGATAGAAGAGATAATCTCAAGAAAAAGGAGCTGAATTTTTCTCCAAAATTTCGGCCATAGAAGGGTTCCAAGGAGCTTTTCGGTTTTGATTCAAGTGTGAGAAATCCTAGCTAAACTCGTGGTGTTTGTTGGAAGCTTGGGGTATACAAGCTTGAGGTCTTCTACTCTTGAGGACAACCATTCTTGAAGCATCATCCATTTCATTCTCATTACTCCAAGAATATAGTTTTGCTAAACAACCTATGGTTATGTTTGATAGTATGCATCTTCATATATGGATCCGGGTTTTGGGATTTTGCATATAAATGGTTTTATGTCTTATAAAAGTAACATGTTTTAAACCTTATTTCCGCTGCGTTTTTATTTCATATGGATGAAATTGCTTTGATAAACATGTTAAAATCCCATCAATGGCATCTAGAGCCGCTTATGTGAGTGCATACTTCAATAGATTAAAAATTTCGGGTTTCGGGTTTGAATAAAACCCTATGGCCGAAAATTTTAACATGGTTAACCCTTTGTTTTTCAAGATTATTTTCTTACATGCATAAGAGAATCTTGAAAAATTTATTTCATATGGGTGATTTGTTTGTTTGGACAAAACTTACCTTTTCGGTTTTTTTTGAACATAGCCAAAAATGTTTATAAAAGGGAACCATTTTTTTTATGCTTCTTGAAATTAATATATATATATTTGGATATATATTTTGGTGCATATGACCTAGCCATGACCTTGTGTTGAATGATTGTGTTGTTATTTTTATTTCAATGGGTTGTAATAATTATTATTTTGTTCTTCCATTAGAAGATATGTAATTTATTTATTTTCATTTGGTATGTAAAGTAAATAGATTAGGTGCATTTTATTTTACTAGAAAAATGTATTAGGATATATTTTGTAAAAGAAGATGCACACAAAAATGAGCGTTTAGTTTGGACCATAATATTCGGTCCAAAGAACTTCATCGTTCTCAACGGGATTTTAACCCGATAACCAAAACTCATTTTTGGGAGTCCAAAGGAGTTTGGAGCTGAACATAAAAGACTTTTGGAAGCCCAAAGAAGGTGGAGAAATCACAACACAAGAAGGAGACTTGAAGCATTTGGATGCGGAATCAAGTGGGAGTTCAACGACACATCGCTTGTGTCATTTTTCACCCCTTAGGAAGGACCTTTTGGCACACTTGTTTCGGCTAACAAGTGTTGTCAAAATAGTTGGCTATGGTTATGCACCTATTATTATGAATGATGTGCTTGTTTGGTTGCTTATTTTGTTGTTTAGATGATATGTCGATATGCATGACTTAACAAACTAATAATCAACAACAAGCGTAAATTGGTTCTTAACAAAATCATTAAAATGGTTAATAAAAGGTCTTATTAAAAATTAATGATTTTTATAATAAAATGGGTTTTAATAAAAAGAACCTTGAAAATTAGTTTTCACTAAAGTACCATTAATTTGAATGCATGCAAATGTATGGTACATAATATTTTCTAACTAGAATTTTGAAATATTGAAAACCCTTTTATAAAACAAGTCAAACACCACCCTTTTATACAACACTCGAAATACTTGGGAACTCTTATTGTGGGATAAAGGTCACCTAACCACATTTGAGGGAACTTGTATGTTCGAGGTGGGTTTACCATGTTTGTGGGATAAAGGTCACCTAACCACTTATGTGTATAAACTCACACGTGTGTGTAAGTTGGACGACTTGATTTGGAAACCATGAACTTAGGGTCACCAAAGCATGGGGTACAAAGGTGTTGATGGGATTAAACATGCCAACTAAACATAAAGATGTTTAACCGATCCCATATGGCTAGAAATTGCAAAGAGTTGCAATTGTCAAACGTTGACTACCTTGTTAATTTAAATAGAGGGATAAAGGTCACCTAACCAATATTTAAATGTAACGTTGGATTCTAGATTTTAATTATTAATTGTCTTTAAGACGCAAAAGGGTATTAATGATTAAAATATAATAATATCGAAAATACTAAAATTGAACTTGTTAAATTTTGTAGATGGCCGCTAACAATGCAAACCCGATTACCCAAACCGTCCGAAACCTATCACTAAGAACCATCCTTGAAAAGGATCGTCTCAACCATAACAACTTCATGGATTGGTTTCGAAACTTGAGAATCGTTCTCAAACAAGAGAAGATATCCTATGTGTTGGACGATCCTATTCCCGATGAACCTAACGTGGAAGATGTGGAAGCCTACAATGATTGGGTTAAGTATACCGAGGACTCCATGCAAGCCTCATGCCTCATGTTGGGAACTATGATTCCCGAAATTCAAAAGGATTTTGAACACCACGGGGCATATGACATGATTACCCAGTTAAAGGAAATGTTCCTACAACAAGCAAGGGTAGAACACTTCGAAACTGTTCGGGCGCTTCATGCATGTCGGATGGAGGAAACCCAATTGGTATCATCTTATGTTCTCAAGATGAAAAGCCACATTGATCGCCTCGAACGGCTAAATTGTCCCGTCTCCAAAGAGTTGGCTACGGATTTGATCCTCAACTCTTTAAAAAAGAAATTTGAGAGCTTTGTTATGAATTACAACATGAATGGATGGGACAAGAGCATTGGTGAGCTTCATGCAATGCTCAAAACGGCCGAAGGAAGTATGGGCAAAAAGGCTTTACCCGTCCTTGCGATCAATGAAGGAGGAAATAAGAAAAGGCCCCACCCCGACTCTAAAGCAACCTATGCTAAAAGAAAGGGACACGTCAAGGGAAAGGGAAAAGGAAAAGCTAAAGCAGAACCCGCCAAACCAAAAGAAAAGAAGCAAAAGGTTGCTACGAATGACCCATGTTTTGAATGTGGTGAGATAGGACATTGGAAGAGAAATTGTCCGACCTATCTCAAAGAGTTGAAAAACAAGAGGGATGCAGGGCAAACCTCAGGTACTATCTTTATGATACATGTTGAGCTTAATGTTATTTCTTCTAACACATGGGTACTAGATACCGGATGTGGAACTCATATTTGCAATTCGTTGCAGGGGTTCAAAAGAAATAAACATTACAAGAAGGGGGACACTAGTCTCTTTATGGGCAACGGAGCAAAAGTTGAAGTCGAGGCTCAAGGAGACTACGTTTTAGAACTTCCAAGTGGTTTGGAAGTTATTTTGAAGAATGTTTTGTATGCTCCTAGTTTGACTAGGAACATAATTTCAGTTTCCCTTTTAAAACAATCTGGTTTCAATTTCGAATTTGTTAACTATGACATTTATGTTTCTAAGAATGATGTGTTTTATTTTAAAGCTATGTCTTTAAATGGTATTTATGAATTAGATCATGATAACGCATCATATGATAGCTCAATGTACCAAGTAACCAACAAGAAACTCAAAATGGATTTGAGTGATTCCTACCTTTGGCATTGTCGCCTTGGACATATAAGCAAGAATCGCATGCATACACTTCAGAAAAATGGTCCTTTGAATACAAATGAAGATAATTCATTTGATGTATGCGAGTCTTGTTTACAAGGCAAAATGACCAAGACGCCCTTTAGTGGAACATTTGAAAGGGCTAAGGACTTATTAGGTATCATACATTCAGATGTATGTGGTCCTTTTAAGCCGATGACTAGGAATGGTGAAAGATACTTCATTACCTTTACCGACGACTACAGTCGTTATGGTTATGTGTATTTACTAAAACACAAGGATGAAGCATTTGAAATGTTCAAAGACTTCAAAAGTGAAGTAGAAAATCAACTCAAGAAAACAATCAAAGTCCTTCGCACCGATAGAGGAGGTGAATACCTTAGTGGTGCTTTTCAAGATCATCTTAGAAGTTGTGGGATTATCTCACAACTTACTCCACCTGGAACACCACAACACAATGGTGTATCTGAAAGGAGAAATCGAACTCTATTAGATATGGTTCGATCTATGATGGCTAGAAGCACATTGCCTCTATCATTTTGGGGTTACGCTTTGCTCTCCGCAGTCCGTATATTAAATATGGCCCCAACCAAGAAAGTGGAAAAGACACCTTTTGAAATATGGCACGGAAACCCTCCATCATTATCATTCTTAAGGGTTTGGGGTTGTGAAGCTTATGTTATGTCACACCCCCAAAATTCCACCTGCGGAGTAGTACCGCTTGGAGGCGTGACTGACCAGGATCCAGCCACCAATCATACTGAACGAGCATATAAACAGTTATAAAAGTTTAACCAATGCGATTGGTGTTTCAGAACAAACAAGTTTAAGTTGCAAGCGGAAGCATAAGTCTCAAAAGTAAAACATAAGTTCAAATGTTTTCAAGTTTAATAAGGTACGCAGCAATCCGTGTCCCACAACGACTCTCCTCCATGCAAGCTCCAGCTGAGTACCTATGGTCCTGCAAAGCATGTAGTAACGAGTCAACAACTAGTTGAGTGAGTTCACGGTTGGGTGTTCGTTTTAGTTGTTTCGAAAACAGTTTCCTTTATCTGGCATCCTGCCGTGGGGGTTACCCCATAGTTTAAAACGTGACTTGTTCATTCCTAGTTACTCCGGCACTCCAGCCGTGGGGGCTACCCCATGTTAGTTATCAGGCATTTCGGCCGTAGGGGGCTACCCCATGCGTACACTAGACTCGTTACCATATCGACTGCTGACTGTAGTCATGTTTATGTGCCCTGAAAACATCAATGTCTATCATCATTGACGTGCCCCAGATCCATTAGTTCACGCCCGTCCTCTGCGGCACGGTGTGAGGTTTGTCAGACCTAAATAGCGCTATCTAACTAATGACCCGCTCGCCATTGGCCCGGCGATTAAGTCGATATAAAAAGGAGGGACTTCGTGATAGAGTTTTAGTCTAGTACGAGTTATCCGTCCACCAGGACGAGGAATCACATTCCTGAATCATAGCCGTCCTACCCAAGGAGGACGAGGAACCCACGTTCCTTAACCCCGTTCCCAACACAGGGAATCCCATGCTTTGTAAAGGGTGTGAACTCACCTTGGTTTGCTCGGTAGTAACACAGAAAGGTCAATCAATTTGCAGGTAATCAATTAGGTCCTATCACAGATATTATTCGTATCAGATTCAAGCCAAGCAGTGCACGTATGTTCAACACGTATTGTACACAGGTAATAATCATGGCAACACGTTTAACATTAACAGTTCGCAGTTAACAGTCAAACACAACCCAAAGTCTAAGTGTGAGGCCCTAACAGTTGGGCTCATGATAACAGGCCCAAACAACACGTCAACAGTAACACAGAAGTCCATAAGTCCGGCCCACTAACTTAGGCCAATAACTAAGCAAGCCCACTAAGGGGTCTCGAGTCGCAACCGGACTCGCAAACGTGGTTTCGAGTTGTGCTGTTATGTTGGTCATGGGTGGTTGCGAGTCGCAACCGTGGTCTCGGCTGATCATGCTAAGGTTTCGAGTCGCAACCTGTGTCGTGACTATGGTCTCGGTTCATCATGCTGTGGTTGCGAGTCGCAACAGGACTCGTAACCTCTGTCGCAACTGGCGGTCTCGACTTGTAATGTTGTGGTTGCGAGTCGCAACCAGGGGTTTCGACTCCCCAACAGTTGCTGATTCTGCACAGTTGTACTATCCAATAACATTCCAATTGCATGCACCCTATTTGTGTACTATCCACTTAAACATGTTTTCTTGTCTAAACATTTGCTAAAATGGATCAAACATGGCAGAATTCAAATATTCAACACACATTCATATGATATTCAACAAGTTCTTCATGTTCTTCAAACATTCAAAGCATAAATAACCTTCATTCAAACTTTATGCATATTCGGTCAAGACTATAGTTTCTAAGCTAACATCAAACCCATTTTCCAAGCAACAATATATGCAACAATTCATAAGACAAGCATGTAATCGATACTTCCATCCTCATTGAACCGAAATATTATTTATGACCACACATAATCATTTAGACCATGGTTTTTCATTTACAAATCAAGTATGGTGACCCTTTATAGCATAAACACTTAACCGAAACATTACCCTTACATCATGGATTAAACAACAACCAAGTAACCTCATACCATCATGCAAACACTAACATTTAAACACAATAAACATCCTAACATTCCTTTTATCATTTAACAACAATAAACATCAATCAAAACACCATAAGTACTAACCGGTTGGTGAGGTGCGTGTGTGGCTTCTAACCGATTGAGTGTGAGCCGATCCAAACGTCCAAAGATTCGAGAATGAGGAGTGGTGTTCGGTTTTGGTGAGAGGGGAAAGAGTGAGAGTATGAGTGTGTGTAGTCCAAGGAAATGGTGAGTGTGGTCATGAGTGTAGTATTTATACTAGTTCTTCATGATCCACCCTAAAGGGCTTACCAAAACCGGTTAGAGGAGGCCACGGCCCAAAGGCCCAAATCGGTCACTATTCACTCGAGACCTCATGGTCTCGAGTCGGGTCCTTGTCGTCTCGAGTTGGGTTCTCGGCTCACATAATATACATACATATATACCATACGTACAAGCAAGCACATAGTCACATAAAATGTTCACTTATGTCCTTACATTAACAAGTTACTAGTCACGAAATGTTTCAAGCAAGTTACATCAAGATACAAGAAAGGTTCTAAATTTCGAGTTGTCACATCATCCCCAAGTTGAAAGAAATTTCGTCCCGAAATTTGATGGCACTCACTGAGGAAGCTAGTCAAGTTGTAAGGTTTTCCCGGTTATCCTGGGGTGTCACATCCACCCCCCGTTGATCTGGAATTTCGTCCCGAAATTCCGTAGCTTCAGCCTCAGTAGCGGTTGTACTGTTCTCAAACAGTTGGGGATACTTTTGTTTCATCCGATCTTTGCGCTCCCAGGTGAACTCTGGGCCGCGACGTGAGTTCCAACGAACTCGAACGAGAGGTATTCTAGTGCTCTTGAGGACCTTAACATCCCGGTCCGTGATTTCGACTGGTTCCTCGACGAAGTTCAACTGTTCGTCGATCGTGAGTTCCTTCAGAGGAACTACGTGGGTCTCATCTGACAGACACTTCTTCAGATTCGACACATGGAAAACGTTGTGAACTGCACCGAGTTCTGCTGGTAAGTTCAGTCTGTAGGCCACCTTACCTATTTTCTCAATGATTTCGAAAGGTCCAACGTATCGTGGGTTGAGTTTGCCTCGTTTACCGAAACGAACCACACCCTTCCAGGGTGAAACTTTGAGTAATACCCGCTCCCCAACCTGGAGCTCAAGTGGTTTCCTGCCCTTATCGGCGTAGGCCTTCTGACGGTCACGAGCGGCCGCCATGCGCTGTCGTATTTGAGCAATCCGCTCAGTAGTGTCTACCACATGTTCTGGACCAGTGATTTGACTATCCCCCACCTCTGCCCAACAAAGAGGTGACCGGCATTTACGTCCGTACAATGCCTCGAACGGAGCAGCTTTAATGCTGGTGTGGTAGCTGTTATTATACGAGAATTCCACGAGTGGCAGATGCCTTTCCCAGCTGTTGCCAAAGTCGATTACACAAGCGCGAAGCATGTCTTCTAAGGTCTGGATAGTGCGCTCGGACTGCCCGTCCGTCTGTGGGTGATATGCTGTGCTCATATCTAATCGTGAGCCAAAAGACTTGTGCATTGCCTGCCACAATTCCGAAGTAAAACGTGCGTCTCGATCAGAGATGATAGAGGTGGGCACCCCGTGCCTCGAAACAACTTCCTTGAGATATATCTCCGCCAGAGTGGAGAATTTATCTGTTTCCTTAATTGCCAAAAAGTGTGCGGATTTCGTGAGTCGATCCACAATCACCCAGATAGTATCGTTTCCGCGCTGTGATCTAGGTAGGCCAGTAACGAAATCCATGGAAATTTGCTCCCATTTCCATTGTGGTATCTCTGGTTGTTGGAGTAGGCCTGAGGGTTTCTGATATTCCGTCTTGACTCGCGCACAAGTCAAACACTTGCTGACGTAAGTTGCTATGTGGGCCTTCATGCTAGGCCACCAATACGTAGTTTTAATATCGTGGTACATCTTGTCCGTACCAGGGTGTACCGAGTAGCGAGATTTGTGTGCTTCATCCATCACAAGTTCTCGTAAGCCGCCATAGAGTGGGACCCAAATGCGTCCTGTTACGTAGTAAGCACCGTCTTCCTTCTGCTCTAAGCGTTGCCTTGACCCGCGTAGGGCTTCAGCTCTAACGTTTTCTGGTTTCAGTGCTTCTATCTGAGCAGCTCGTAGTCGTGAAGGTAGACTAGAATGGATCGTGAGTTGTAGAGCTCTTACGCGCTTAGGCACAGTGTCCTTTCGACTCAGGGCGTCGGCCACAACATTGGCCTTGCCCGGGTGATACCTGATGGAGCACTCGTAGTCATTCAGCAGCTCGACCCATCGTCGTTGCCGCATATTCAGTTCCTTCTGCTTGAATATGTGCTCTAGGCTCCTGTGGTCGGTGTAGATGGCGCACTTGGTTCCGTATAGGTAATACCGCCATAACTTAAGTGCGAAAACAACAGCTCCCAGCTCTAAATCATGCGTAGTGTAGTTCTTCTCGTGAACTTTGAGTTGGCGTGAGGCGTAGGCTATGACTTTATCTCGTTGCATCAATACACAACCAAGACCTTGAATTGATGCATCACAGTAAACCACAAAATCGTCTGTGCCCTCTGGCAGTGAAAGGATAGGTGCACTACAAAGTCTATCCTTTAGATGCTGAAAAGCTAACTCTTGTGCATTTCCCCAATGATAAACAACGCCTTTCTGCGTTAGTAGGGTGAGAGGTTGTGCGATCTTAGAAAAATCCTTGATGAATCTTGTCACACCCCGAAATATCAGAGCTTGGCGTGACTGGACCGGTATCTTCATTGCACAGCGGAAGCAAATAAGCTAAGACTTCTAGAAAAAGAACGCCGCTAAGTACTCGAATTCCCATGGGTTCTCCTATTCCAACCGTTCCATAGTTTTGAAAATGCAACCTGAGAAAGAACATGCGAAAAAGTCAACATAAAGTTGAGCGAGTTCATAGTTTGTTTTGAAAAAGATTTTAAACAAATCTTTTTGTTTACCGGTTTAAAAGCTGTTGAGAAAATATATAAAAAAAAAAACATTTTCTCGGCATGATATATGAAAGTTGTGAGTCTAGCCCACGAGAGTCTTTGTAAGTAGGACTAACACGTCCTCTTATTTGCACATAAGTTGAAAGTGTTGTCAAAGTTTGTAAATACATGTATTATGAGTTTGCGTCAAATGTATATTAAAAACATTTGAAAGTTTTAGTGTTGTAAGTTGGTATGTAAAGCGTCTATGAACATGTTGATCATTAATGTTTCGCGAGGACATTAATATATGCGACGACATAGGAGGTACTCAACCCGCGTAGGCAAATTTTTAGTGTCGAATCACCTCGACTGGGACACAACAGCACTCTAAGTGGTCACCCATGGACCGTGAGTGGGGCTCGCCCGTACCCATTAGATCTAACCTTTGTTCCTTGGTCCTCAAAAGGATTAATGGCACCTCAGTTACAGCCTATGCTCACATGATCTAAGAGTTCATTCCATAACTTAATCATACCTAAGTTTGACATGTATTCCCCCCCGAAAGTTGTAAACCGAAATGTTGAAAGAAAAGGGGACATGATCTCACTGAATTGTCTCGTTTTTCGTACGCAGGCCAACCCAGTCCCGTTGTTGTAACTAGGACATTCTCGTCTCTAGTCATGAAAATCATGCACGTTTGTGAAAAACGCGTTTGTTTTGTAAAACCGGTATGTTTAGTATAAACCTTTCGAGTTCGTTGAAATTCATTTGCAACATGGTTTATAAATATTTGTTTTCGTTCATCGAAATAGTGTTTTCTTTTACAAAAACTTGCATGTCTTTCCACCCCCGAAAACATTAATAAAAATGTAAAACCGTAAAAAGTGGGGGTTATGAACTCACCTTGACATTCCTGTGCAAAGCTAGCTTAGTGTGATTCCGTAGTGTCGTTCCAAGAACGTGCATTTAGCTAGCGTGCAACTATATTGTTCCTAATCAAGGAATAGCTCATCAGTTTCTAGTTTAAACGTAGCTAAACTACGTGTCCGAGCTCTACCGAGTCGAAAATAGAACGACTCTACGAAGGTGTTATCTTGACTTAGAATAACCATTCTATGGTTAATGGATCCTGTTTATAATCGGAATAAAACTAAGTCTCGAAAACAACTTAGATTTCGAATGGTTTAAAATATATATTACTTACATCGCCGTGTTAGTCGTCGCAAATAGAAAGCGTAGGTGAATAGTGGTACGTATCCGAAATGTCGTATGTGGTGCGGTAATATACCGCTGTAGTTTGCGTAAGATGTAAACAAATAAATATATATATGTATTCGAATCGTTGGCGTTCGGAATAAAAATAAAACATTATTTTTACTTTATAAAAGTATTTCCGAATTTTGGGCGTTTGAAATAGATATAAACATTATATTTGTGTGTAAAAACGTTCGGAAATATCGATGTTCGAAACAAATAGAACATTATGTTTACCTTGTAGAAAGTGTTCGGAATATCAATGTTCGAGGTAAACATAACTAATTATGTTTATTTTACATAAGTATCAGAAATATCGATATTTGAAATAACTATAAGCGTTATATTTATTTCAATTAAGTATCGGTTTCGAAATCATATAACGTCGTCAAAATAAGTATGTCTTTATAATTAGTTTATAATAAAACTCGGATCTCGTCAAGTGTCGCTTTTAAATCATAATTACATGCCGTGTTTTGGATTTTTAACGAAAATTGGGCAGAGTTTCCTCTGTTTTTCGAATAACCCGACAATAAAAGTCGTCGTATAATTTCAAAATTCCACGCAAAGTATCACAATATATAGTTTTCGTCAAAGTATCAAAACTAAACTAATATTTAGTCGAATCGGGTCGAGCTCGGTCGCGTAAACTAAAAATCTACGACTCTATATATAAAGTTTAACGCATCGTTAAAACTTTACCGGGTCCCGAGTTGACCGTGTTTGACCCGACAGTTGACTGCCGTTGCCTAAGATTTGTCCGGTTGACGTGTTGACCCGAAAACTCAAACCGAAACCAGTTGACCGATTCGAACAAAATCTGACCGTTGACTCGAACTGAACCTGTGTTGACCCGAGTTGATTCAGGTTTGACTCAGTCAACCCGGTGTTGACTGCGTTTGACCCGTTGACCGAACACCATTTTTGACCCGATTACTCGAACAAATCTGAAGTGAACCAAGACTGACCAAGCCGTGACCCAGGACAAAACCCGAACCAGAACGGTTGTTGCCGTGTCTCACCACCACCACCATGTCAAGCGGCTGACGATAATCTCCACCCGAACGGAACGGAACGTCACCGGAAAAGCTCGTTGGCAAAGTGCCTTACCACCGCCATCATCTTCGTCGGAGATTCATTGTCACTCAGCATCATCATCTTCCTGAAACGTCATCATCATTGCCAACTACCATCCGCAACCCACCTCCTCCGCCGCTGAGACACCGCGTCGCTGCCGCCATGTGCGACGGCTTTCATTTTGCTTCAGATCTACAAGTGTGAGAGGGGGGGGGGGTCGTCTGCTGGAAACAATCCACCACCGGTTGGTTAACCGGCTTCGATCATCGGTTTTGAGCGGCGAGGAGAGAGACCGAGAGGAGGGGGTATGGCTGAGGTCGAAAGTGTTTGAGGCAGATGAATGTTACATCTTGAATGGGTTTTGAAAAGATGAAGTCTTTATGCATTTGTGTGTGTTTCTAAGTTAGCAGACAAGATGAGGGGATAAAATGAAGTAGCGGCTGATCAAATGGAGAAGTAGGGTTCTCACAAGTGTTTTATAACTAGGTTTTTCATTAGTGGGCTTGGGCCCAGGGCCCACAAGCCCACTTCCCGTGTTTTAGTGGCCCGTTACTCCTACGAATTCGTTTTCACACCCGCTCGTCGTAAATTATCGTAAAATAAAGTTTTAGTGTCAAACGCTTAAAATTGTGTCGTATATCGTTGTTGGACGTGTATTTTTGTCGGTTGCGTTAAAATTGCGAAAGATGCTTCAGGTGTCGTTTCTGGTCCGTTTTTCGATCAGTTTTAACTGTGAGCATTAAAATTCAAAACCAAAGCTAAATATATCTAAATATTTCATTTTTTTTTTTGAGTTAATACGCGTGTCTGATGCTTCGTTTCGTTGTCGATGCGTTCCTTTAGTCGCGTTTCGTTCACGTGTTCGCTTTGTGCCGTTCGAAGGCGTGATATTTTCGCGAAACCCCATTCATATGTTTAGATTATACGTATAGACTTCATATTCGTCGCCGTTGTCAGTATTTTGTACGATTTCATTTCGTTGTCGCTTAACGTTTAACAGATTTTTTTGAAAATAATCATACGCGCACTGTAACGTCCGATAAGCGTTCCTAGGCATACCAAGAGCCTAATTAAGTTAATGTGTGCCTTAAACACGACTTATTATCACCTTAAACACTTCTTACTTGCGTAATTAGAGGCCATTAATTACCGGTTGTCACAAATCTTCTGTAGTAGCCTGCCAATCCCAAGAATTGGCGAATTTCCTTTGGTGTGCGAGGCGCAGGCCAGTTCTTAATAGAGTCCACTTTGGATGGATCAACGTGAATCCCATCCTGGTTTACCACATGACCTAGGAAATGGACTTCACGAAGCCAGAAGTCGCATTTCGAAAACTTTGCGTAAAGCTGTTCTGTTCGTAGGAGTTCCAAAATAAGTCGTAGATGCTGTTCGTGCTCCTCCTGACTCTTAGAATAGGTCAGGATGTCGTCGATAAAGACTATAACAAACTTTTCCAGGTAAGGCTTGCACACTCGATTCATCAAATCCATAAAAACTGCGGGTGCGTTCGTCAGCCCAAACGGCATGACCAAAAACTCATAGTGCCCATAACGGGTTCTAAAGGCTGTCTTAGAGACATCCTCTTCCCGAACTCTCAGCTGGTGATATCCCGATCTCAGATCGATCTTTGAATAGTAGCTCGACCCCTGCAACTGGTCGAACAAGTCGTCAATGCGCGGTAGAGGATAACGGTTCTTCACAGTCACCTTGTTGAGTTCACGATAGTCGATACACATTCTGAAGGTACCATCCTTCTTCTTCACAAATAGCACTGGAGCTCCCCAGGGCGATGAGCTAGGACGAATGAAACCCTTATCCAAGAGTTCTTGTAGTTGCGTGGAGAGTTCTTCCAACTCTGATGGAGCCAAACGATAAGGTGCACGGGCTACAGGCGCAGCTCCAGGAGCTAGTTCAATCTGAAACTCGACTTGGCGATGGGGCGGAAGACCAGGTAATTCCTCAGGGAATACCTCAGGATAGTCTCGTACAACTGGAAAATCTTCTAGCTTCTTCTCTTTCTCTGGGGTATCAGTAACTAGAGCCAAAATCGCAGTGTGGCACTTTCGTAAGCATTTCTGGGCCTTAAGGAGAGAGATGATGTTCTCAACAGCACTTCTCTTGTCGCCACGAATCATGAGAGGTTCACTACCTAAACCAGGGATATGAACGATCTTCTCGTCGCAAAGAATCTCTGCTCGGTGTTGGGATAACCAATCCATCCCAATGACAACGTCGAAACTACCCAAGACGATAGGGATAAGGTCAATAGAGAAGGTCTGGTTAGCGAGAATAAGTTGGCAACCTTTGACTACGTGCGAGGCTTCCAAACTCTTACCATTAGCTAGCTCTACGGTGTGCTTGTCACTCAGGGGTGTGGGAATACGCTTAAGCATTTTACTAACTTCTAGTGACACATAGCTAGTATCGGCACCCGAATCAAATAAGACTGTAACATAAAAGTCGTCGAGAAGGAACTTACCCGTCACCACGTTGGGATCATTCCTTGCTTCACCTTGACCAATCACGAACACTCGTCCCCTAGCACCATTGTTGTTGTTGTGGTTCCCATTGTTACCATTCCCCTGATTGTTGTTGTTATTGTTCTGGTTCAGTTGGGGACAATCTTTCTTGAAGTGGCCTTCAGCTCCACACTGAAAGCACCCTTTGTTGTTACCCTGCTGCTGTCGCTGGTTCTGCTGAGGTTGCTGACGATTCTGATTGGCGGGGTATGCGCTCCTGCAATCCTTTGCAACATGACCAGGCTTGTTGCACCAATGACAGTTGCCCCTGGTGCATGGCCCACTGTGGTGTAGGTTGCAACGATTGCATTTGGGGTGATTCCCCTTGTACCCACCATGACTTTGACCACCAGATGATTGCTGACTGGGGCTCTTGTGGTCGTCAGTCTTTCTCTGCTGAGACTGAGATTGCACAGAAGTTGAACCCCTGCTTGAAGTTCCATCCCATTTCCGTTTGTCCCCACTAGAGGTACCAGAAGTAGTTGCAGCACCTATACGCTTTGGTAACTTGTTCTGCTCCACCGCCTGATCAGTGAGACGGTGAGCCAACTGAACAACCTGCTGGATAGTAGTCAAGTTTGCTGAAGTCACATGACTTTGGATCTCTGGCACCAAGCCCTTGTGATAGAGTTCAATTCGCTTATAGGGAGGGTCCACCATAGTAGGACACAACAAGGCAAGCTCATGCGATCTCTTAGTGTACGCCTCAATCTCTGACCCCGTCATCTTGAGATTGTAGAACTCATCTTCCAGCTTATGGATGTCATCGCGACTGCAGTATTCCTCCTTGACCATTTCCTTGAAAGTTTCCCATGGGGTGGCGTTGGCAGCAACCAACCCCAGCATTTGCACTTGAGCATTCCACCACGTGAGGGCCAAACCCTCGAGAGTACCAGTAGCATACTTCACCCTGCGCGCTTCAGGGCATTCACACATTTCGAACACAGATTCTAGTTTCTCGAACCAGTGTAGGAAACCTACTGCTCCTTCAGTTCCGCTAAATGTAGTGGGTCGGCAGTCCATAAAGGTCTTAAAAGTGCACACCGGTGCCTGAGCATATTGACCTAGGGTAGGTGAAAGAAAGACAGAGTTTAACACAAAGGTTGGTTCACGAGAGTAGGATCCAAATGATCCTAGAACAAATTCGGACTGCAGGATATACCTCCTGCGTTTGCAGCTGCAAGCGCTGCGGCAACTCGTTCGTTGATCAAAGCCGTTAACTGGGCTTGTGTCATGTTAACGCGTCCGGACATGATTCTTCATAACAAGAGTAATACGTGTGAGAGAGGTTCGCGAAAGTACGATAGTAGGATAGAGTAAGCACGCACGTGTTCAAGCAACAGTAGTTATACTAATCAAGCATACCATGGGCAATGTACTATGTATCTATCAAGTAGGCAATATACACATATCATATCACCTAGAATGTCGAGCCTTGCATGTGGAGTGGAGCGTCGTTGTGGACCGTTGAGCACTATACCGGTTATAGTCTAGTTTTAACAAAAACGTTTCCCCTTTATTAAAACCTAGTTCACTATAACCAATGGCTCTGATACCAATCTGTCACACCCCCAAAATTCCACCTGCGGAGTACTACCGCTTGGAGGCGTGACTGACCAGGATCCAGCCACCAATCATACTGAACGAGCATATAAACAGTTATAAAAGTTTAACCAATGCGATTGGTGTTTCAGAACAAACAAGTTTAAGTTGCAAGCGGAAGCATAAGTCTGAAAAGTAAAACATAAGTTCAAATGTTTTCAAGTTTAATAAGGTACGCAGCAATCCGTGTCCCACAACGACTCTCCTCCATGCAAGCTCCAGCTGAGTACCTATGGTCCTGCAAAGCATGTAGTAACGAGTCAACAACTAGTTGAGTGAGTTCACGGTTGGGTGTTCGTTTTAGTTGTTTCGAAAACAGTTTCCTTTATCTGGCATCCTGCCGTGGGGGTTACCCCATAGTTTAAAACGTGACTTGTTCATTCCCAGTTACTCCGGCACTCCAGCCGTGGGGGCTACCCCATGTTAGTTATCAGGCATTTCGGCCGTGGGGGGCTACCCCATGCGTACACTAGACTCGTTACCATATCGACTGCTGACTGTAGTCATGTTTATGTGCCCTGAAAACATCAATGTCTATCATCATTGACGTGCCCCAGATCCATTAGTTCACGCCCGTCCTCTGCGGCACGGTGTGAGGTTTATCAGACCTAAATAGCGCTATCTAACTAATGACCCGCTCGCCATTGGCCCGGCGATTAAGTCGATATAAAAAGGAGGGACTTCGTGATAGAGTTTTAGTCTAGTACGAGTTATCCGTCCACCAGGACGAGGAATCACATTCCTGAATCATAGCCGTCCTACCCAAGGAGGACGAGGAACCCACGTTCCTTAACCCCGTTCCCAACCCAGGGAATCCCATGCTTTGTAAAGGGTGTGAACTCACCTTGGTTTGCTCGGTAGTAACACAGAAAGGTCAATCAATTTGCAGGTAATCAATTAGGTCCTATCACAGATATTATTCGTATCAGATTCAAGCCAAGCAGTGCACGTATGTTCAACACGTATTGTACACAGGTAATAATCATGGCAACACGTTTAACATTAACAGTTCGCAGTTAACAGTCAAACACAACCCAAAGTCTAAGTGTGAGGCCCTAATAGTTGGGCTCATGATAACAGGCCCAAACAACACGTCAACAGTAACACAGAAGTCCATAAGTCCGGCCCACTAACTTAGGCCCATAACTAAGCAAGCCCACTAAGGGGTCTCGAGTCGCAACCGGACTCGCAAACGTGGTTTCGAGTTGTGCTGTTATGTTGGTCATGGGTGGTTGCGAGTCGCAACCGTGGTCTCGGCTGATCATGCTAAGGTTTCGAGTCGCAACCTGTGTCGTGACTATGGTCTCGGTTCATCATGCTGTGGTTGCGAGTCGCAACAGGACTCGTAACCTCTGTCGCAACTGGCGGTCTCGACTTGTAATGTTGTGGTTGCGAGTCGCAACCAGGGGTTTCGACTCCCCAACAGTTGCTGATTCTGCACAGTTGTACTATCCAATAACATTCCAATTGCATGCACCCTATTTGTGTACTATCCACTTAAACATGTTTTCTTGTCTAAACATTTGCTAAAATGGATCAAACATGGCAGAATTCAAATATTCAACACACATTCATATGATATTCAACAAGTTCTTCATGTTCTTCAAACATTCAAAGCATAAATAACCTTCATTCAAACTTTATGCATATTCGGTCAAGACTATAGTTTCTAAGCTAACATCAAACCCATTTTCCAAGCAACAATATATGCAACAATTCATAAGACAAGCATGTAATCGATACTTCCATCCTCATTGAACCGAAATATTATTTATGACCACACATAATCATTTAGACCATGGTTTTTCATTTACAAATCAAGTATGGTGACCCTTTATAGCATAAACACTTAACCGAAACATTACCCTTACATCATGGATTAAACAACAACCAAGTAACCTCATACCATCATGCAAACACTAACATTTAAACACAATAAACATCCTAACATTCCTTTTATCATTTAACAACAATAAACATCAATCAAAACACCATAAGTACTAACCGGTTGGTGAGGTGCGTGTGTGGCTTCTAACCGATTGAGTGTGAGCCGATCCAAACGTCCAAAGATTCGAGAATGAGGAGTGGTGTTCGGTTTTGGTGAGAGGGGAAAGAGTGAGAGTATGAGTGTGTGTAGTCCAAGGAAATGGTGAGTGTGGTCATGAGTGTAGTATTTATACTAGTTCTTCATGATCCACCCTAAAGGGCTTACCAAAACCGGTTAGAGGAGGCCACGGCCCAAAGGCCCAAATCGGTCACTATTCACTCGAGACCTCATGGTCTCGAGTCGGGTCCTTGTCGTCTCGAGTTGGGTTCTCGGCTCACATAATATACATACATATATACCATACGTACAAGCAAGCACATAGTCACATAAAATGTTCACTTATGTCATTACATTAACAAGTTACTAGTCACGAAATGTTTCAAGCAAGTTACATCAAGATACAAGAAAGGTTCTAAATTTCGAGTTGTCACATGTTAAGCAATACACTCCAAATAAATTGGAAGTCTGATCTACTAAGTGTATCTTTGTAGGTTATCCTAAAGATGATATAGGATACTATTTCTACGACCCAACTGAGCAAAAGGTATTTGTTGCTCGAAAGGGTAAGTTCTTAGAAGCTAAGTTCCTTATGGAAGGAACCAGTGATAGAACAGTGGAACTTGAGGAGGATCAAGAACCACAAGACGATACACGTTTGGTTGATACTAGCACTCAACAAGAGGTTGTTGAAAACGATCAAGAGGTTGATCGAAATACACAAGATGTTCGCAGATCTGGTAGAATTAGCAATCCACCTGAAAGATATGGATTTTTCATGGATGGATGCTACGTGGTAGATTCAGATGAACCAACCACATACCATGATGCAATGTCAAAATCCGATTGCGACAAATGGCTCGAAGCCATGAACATATAGATGCAATCCATGTATGACAACCAAGTTTGGGAATTGGTTGTGCCACCACTTAACTCTAAAGTAGTTGGAAGTAAGTGGGTTTTCAAGAAGAAAACTGATATGCATGGTAACTTGGATACTTACAAAGCAAGACTTGTAGCAAAAGGTTTCACTCAAACTCAAGGGATTGATTATGATGAGACCTTCTCGCCTGTGGCGATGCTAAAGTCAATCAGGATATTATTTGCCATAGCCGCATATTATGACTATGAGATCTGGCAATTGGATGTCAAAACGGCATTTCTCAATGGATATCTTGATGAAGATGTCTATATGGTTCAGCCTGAAGGTTTTGTCGATCCAAAACATCCTGGCAAAGTATGCAAGTTAAAGAAATCAATCTATGGATTGAAACAAGCATCTAGAAGTTGGAATCACCGTTTTGATGAAGAAATTAAGAATTTTGGATTCATCAAGAACGGCGATGAAGCTTGTGTGTATAAGAAGGCTAGTGGGAGCATCATCACTTTCTTAGTACTGTATGTCGATGACATTCTACTATTTGGGAATGACATTCCAACCATGGAAGGTGTAAAATCTTGGCTTGGAAGTTGTTTTTCCATTAAGGATCTTGGTGAAGTAGCCTACATTCTGGGAATAAAGGTCTATAGGGATAGATCAAGGCGCTTGATAGGTTTAAACCAAAGTGCATACATTGACAAAGTCTTGAATAGGTTCCAAATGGAGAACTCTAAGAGAGGTTTTGTACCTATTCAAAAGGGGACAATTTTGAATACATCTCAATGTCCAAGCTCAAAGGATGAGCAAGAGAAAATGAAAAGAATCCCATATGCGTCAGCTATAGGATCCATCATGTATGCAATGATATGCACCAGACCGGACGTCTCATGCGCCTTGAGCATGACAAGTAGATACCAACAAAATCCAGGTAGCAGTCATTGGATGGCTGTTAAAAGCATATTGAAATATCTTAGGAGGACTAAGGATATGTTCTTAATATATGGATCTGGTGAGGAGGAACTCGTTGTAAAGGGTTACACGGACGCGAGTTTCCAAACCGATCGAAGTGATTCTCGATCGCAATCGGGGTATGTCTTCATTTTAAATGGAGGAGCAGTCTCCTGGAAGAGCTCAAAACAAGACGTGGTAGCATTGTCCACAACAGAATCAGTATACATCGCCGCTTCATTGGCAGCCCAGGAAGCTGCATGGCTGAAGAAATTTATAGCCGACCTAGGGGTGGTCCCTACCATTCAAGATCCCCTAGAGATCTTTTGTGATAACGAGGGTGCGATTGCTCAAATCAAGGAACCTCGTGCGCACCAAAAGACTAGACATATCGAGCGGAGATTCAACTACATAAGGGATGAAGTTGAAAAGGGAAAGATATGTATCCGCCAAGTTCACACCGATCAAAACATTGCGGATCCACTCACGAAGCTCCTTGACAGAGGAAAACATGAGGGTCACACATGTTCCTTAGGACTTCGATATTCTAGTGATTAGATTTGATCAAACTTTGTATTTGGATATTGAAACAATTGTTATTTTAACTCATTTATGGTATTTTGAGTTACGTTTCATATTAGCATGTTTAAATCCGTGAATAACTTAATTATTCTAAATGTCTGTAGTCAATCATAATTGTGGGAACAAATATGAATGTAAGACTATTATGAACTTGGATTGGTGGATATTCATTTAGAATGAATATAGAGCAAAGTGTTGCTGCCAAAGTTCATAGATATTTGTGGGATACAAATATTGGACTGACTCGCTCTCAATTATTACTGCATGGAATCATTTGTGATTGATCATAAGTAAATTTTGAGTTAAGGCGAATATCATAGTATCCTCTGACCTGAGATACATATTGGGTCTTGATATTCACCAAATATTATGCCTTGACTCATTTCTTCGCTGTCAGTAATATGACAGTACATAAGGCTGAGCTCAGGTGTGGTACAAGGTGGTTGTGAGAGACGTATGTAGTCAAGAAGGGATTTGTTCCTCTTATTCGTTGAGAGTAAGATGTCTAAGGCCTGATAAAGTTAAATCAACAGAGAGTGATCACTCTATGTCTCTGGATTTAACATGACATCTGTAACGAAAGGATAAATGATAGATTCACCTAAATCATATTCAAGTAAGGGACTTGAAAGGGATGATGTTATTGAATGGCAAATATAGTCATGCGTATTGGGGGTAGTAAGCCGTAGTTAGGCGTCATTTACTGCTTGCATCAATCTTCTATGTATCTTGTGCAAGTAGGAGATTGTTGGACTCTGTATGCCCAAGACACATATTAAATTGATGTGGCTAATGCGTTATGATCCAAGTCGAGTCATACCCAATAACAAGCTAGACAAACACTTATATTATTTATTTGTGATATGATCAAACAAATAAATATTAACACATACAATATTTAGAAATTGGTTTTCTAAATAATTACACTTGAGAAACTAATAAATTATATGGATAATTTATTTTGAGAGAATATTTTATTTTGTTATTTAATGGGTTAAATAACATTATAAAAGATTACATAAAGTCTTGCAAACATATGGTGTAATATTTTATAAAAGTTATAAAATAAACAAGACTTAAAATTGTTAAAAGAAAATTTATTTTTTTTAAAAACACCCTCCAAAAATCGGCCATCATATGGTCTTCCCAAGAATTTGTGGTCCAATCACAATTCATGATTTTGCATGTGTTAGAGAGGATTTCATTGGGTGGTCTTCCCTAAAGATTCTTGGCCAATTATCTTACATACTTTTGTATGTGGAAGAAGCCTCTTGATTGGGCAAAAAGGAGGTGGCTCTTCTCTCATCTTTTATATATTTTTGTATGACAAAAATATGAAGATAGAAGAGATAATCTCAAGAAAAAGGAGCTGAATTTTTCTCCAAAATTTCGGCCATAGAAGGGTTCCAAGGAGCTTTTCGGTTTTGATTCAAGTGTGAGAAATCCTAGCTAAACTCGTGGTGTTTGTTGGAAGCTTGGGGTATACAAGCTTGAGGTCTTCTACTCTTGAGGACAACCATTCTTGAAGCATCATCCATTTCATTCTCATTACTCCAAGAAGGTAGTTTTGCTAAACACCCTATGGTTATGTTTGATAGTATGCATCTTCATATATGGATCCGGGTTTTGGGATTTTGCATATAAATGGTTTTATGTCTTATAAAAGTAACATGTTTTAAACCTTATTTCCGCTGCGTTTTTATTTCATATGGATGAAATTGCTTTGATAAACATGTTAAAATCCCATCAGTTCGTGATTGTGTTCATCGATGATATTTTGATTTATTCAAAGACTAAGGCTGAGCACGAGCAACATTTAACAGCCATTCTGGAGCTGCTAAAGAAGGAACAGCTATACGCCAAATTCTCTAAGTGCGAGTTTTGGCTAAGAGAAGTGCAATTCCTTGGGCACGTGGTAAACGGAGATGGAATCCACTGTGGATCCAACCAAGATCGAGGCAATCAAGGATTGGGAAACGCCAAAGACGCCAACCGAGATTCGACAATTCTTGGGTTTGGCTGGCTATTACCGAAGATTCATTGAGAATTTTTCAAAGATCGCTCAACCATTGACGCTCCTCACGCAGAAGGATAAGAAGTTTGATTGGGGAATCAAACAGGAGGAAGCATTTCAGATATTGAAAGATAAGCTTTGCAACGCGCCAATCTTAGCCCTACCAGAAGGTACAGATGATTTTGTAGTATACTGCGACGCATCGCGTCAAGGATTGGGTTGTGTGTTGATGCAACGCCAAAAGGTTATTGCATACGCGTCACGCCAACTGAAGGTACATGAAAAGAACTATACCACACACGATTTGGAACTCGGCGCAGTAGTTTTTGCTTTAAAGATCTGGAGACACTACCTTTATGGTACGAAGTGCACAATCTTCACAGATCACAAGAGCCTCCAACATATATTCAACCAGAAGGAGTTGAACATGAGGCAAAGAAGATGGGTAGAACTGTTGAATGACTACGACTGCGAGATTAAATATCATCCAGGGAAGGCGAATGTGGTCGCCGATGCCCTAAGTCGAAAAAAGAGGATCAAGCCCAAAAGGGTTAGGGCTTTGGAGATGATTATTCAGACCGATCTTTCCTTGCGCATTCGTGCCGCGCAGAAAGAAGCTCTCAAGGAAGAAAACCTTGAAGAAGAATATCTTCGTGGGATGGAGAAGCTATTGGTACCAAACAGGGAAGGAACGTTATGTTTTGAGAAAAGGATTTGGGTTCCTTTGTTTGGAGGATTAAGGAAGGTTATTTTCGATGAAGCTCACAAGTCGCGGTACTCTATCCACCCTGGAGCGGATAAGATGTACCAGGATCTTAAGGATTATTATTGATGGCCTAGGATGAAAGGCGATGTGGCTGTTTATGTGAGCAAAGGTTTAACTTGCGCCAAAGTTAAGGCGGAATACCAGAAGCCTTCGGGACTTCTGCAGCAACCAGAGATTCCCAAGTGGAAGTGGGAACAAATATCTATGGATTTTATTACGAAGTTGCCAAGAACGCCAAGAGGCCATGACACTATTTGGGTAATAGTGGACCGCTTAACGAAGTCAGCACACTTCCTACCTATCCGAGAGAAGGATAATACGAGCAAACTGGCCGAAATTTACATGAGAGAGATTGTTATACGCCATGGAGTACCTCTCTCAATCATCTCCGATAGAGACGGAAGGTTCGTATCGAGGATATGGCAATCCTTCCAGGAATCTTTTGGCTCAAAGTTGAATCTGAGCACTGCTTTTCACCCGCAGACCGACGGCCAAAGCGAACGGACGATTCAGACATTGGAGGACATGTTGAGAGCATGTGTTATGGATTTGGGCGGTAGCTGGGATAAACATTTGCCTCTGGTTGAGTTTTCATACAACAACAGCTACCACACCAGTATTGGTGCCGCGCCATTCGAAGCTTTATATGGGCGCAAGTGCAGATCACCGCTTTGTTGGGCTGACGCAGGTGATAGACAGTTGGTTGGTCCTGAAGTAGTCCAGGAAACCACCGACAAGATCGCACAAATCCGAGATCGCATCAGTGCGGCTCGTGACAGGCAGAAAGCCTACGCGGATCGAAGCAGGAAACCTCTAGAGTTTGAGGTTGGTGAGATGGTTTTGTTGAAGGTATCACCCTGGAAGGGTGTGGCACGCTTTGGGAAACGTGGAAAGTTGAACCCGGGGTATATTGGACCGTTCAAGATCTTGGAAAGAATCGGGTTAGTAGCATACAAGTTGGACCTACCTGCCGAACTGAATGGCGTTCACGATACATTTCATGTATCCAATCTGAAGAGAAGTCCAACACAAGATACTGTTGTCATCCCTACCGACGAAATTCACGTTGACGACACGCTCCATTTCGTTGAAGAACCTGTTGAGGTCATGGATTGGAAAGTAAACAAGACCCGCCGGAGCAGTGTCAAGCTCGTCAAAGTTCGTTGGAATGCTAGACATGGTCCTGAATTCACCTGGGAGCGTGAGGACCGAATGAAAGAGAAATGCCCCCACCTATTTCCTAAGAACCCTGCTTCTACAAGCAGAACTTAAAATTTCGGGACGAAATTTCTTTAACGGGGGGAGAATGTGACAACCCTCACTAAACCAGGTATCCATTTAATTAATAATTAATTGCTGCTTAATTACTGTGCTTACTTGAAATTACTGATAAACTGCTACTTGACTGTTGATACTTGTACATATCTGCATCATACTTTGAATTCCGTCACTACATTACCTACATGCTGAACTCTAGTGACAAACATGATGCACAAAAGCACAGTAGCATTTGAACGGATAACCTATTGAACATGTTGATAAAGCCAGCATCAGGCAGACACTGCCTCTAAGGCCTGTATGAGCCAGAAATATTTTACTACACCCATAGTGAGTGTAGGGATACAAGGATTGTAGAACTGCGTCTCTAGGAATAAGATATAATGACTGGATGTGCCTAAAACGTACTCTAAGCACAAAACACAGCACTTTAATTAACATATCAGCTTCTGGCTAACTAATAAAGTGCCAAAACATGAGGAAATATTCCCGACACTTTGTAGAATGAGTTGTGTCACTAAAAGTATTATTAACGACACTTAAAAGCTTTGTTAAGCACATTAACGGATTACTATCCAACCGAACAACCGAACTACACCCGGAACATAAAAATATTGACATTTACATTATTTATCTTTTTCTGAGCCAGTTAGGGTCCCTGAATACCCTAACACCCGCATTATAACACATCACACCACTAACCGAGTTAATCTCTAAACTAACCTAGTTTAACCTAACTAATGCCTAACTAACTAGTTAGAATCGGACCAAGACCCCCCCCCCCATCCTAACCGGCCCCAAACAAGGGGGACACACCTTGTACTAACTTGATTTGTTTAATCCCATATGTTTAGTATCAAGTAGACACAAGATCCTTTGGTTTATAACTTAAACATTGTCTATAAGTATGAAGGATGGCACAAGAGATTAATCACTTCACACTTCACTCAAACTTTCTCTCTTTCCCTCTTGCTCACCCCACGGCCGAACCCCCCTCTCCCCATCCATCCATTTTCGGCTTCCACCTTGCACATTCCAAGCATATACAAGTGATAAGGGTCGCATACAAGGAGTCTTGGAGCAAGCGGAAGGCAAAGGACCTCGTTATCTTGCTTTTATCCACCACTTTTTCGCATAGATTCTTCCCTAGCCTCGAGCTAGAGGTATAACACTTAAAACTCATACTCGAACTAATCTAAGGTGGATAATAAGATTTGTAACGGTTAGAATGCGGAAACTTATCTTTTGAAGCTTTAAAGTCTACTAAAACATGAATCTTGTTGGTTAAAAGCATAACAGTGGTGTAAAAGTTGTAATATTTGATTTGTGTAAAAGTATTTTTACTTGTAAAATAGTGTTTAAAACTAGCGGATCTACGTATCTGCAAGTGGTATTTTCAAAGGACCAAGTATCAAGAAAATCATGTTTTCTAAAAGTCGGATGACACACTAACAAGTATGATTTTTACAAACCACAAGTGTATAAACACTTGTGAAACGAAAGGTTTCGACAAAATAACAATCTTTGTAAAAAGTGACGGAAAGATGTAAAGATGGATTTATTCTAAAAACGAGGTTTTTACGAGATTAAACTATTTTATACAAAGATCCACAAACTATAACGGGATCTACACTATAGTTTTCGGAAAAAACTACAAGTTCATGTGATCATGCGATTTACATACTTGTCGACTAGCTTGATGTGTCAGAAATTGTTTGATTGAAACAAGAAGTTGTAGAAATGATTTTGTATAAGAAAATGATACGCTTGAAAGCGTGGCCACCTCCAGTTACAGAGGAAACTCTGGCGAAATTTTTCCAAAACCTAACACTTAGAATTATTTTCACTATAAGTGTTAGAAATACTTTTCGACACGTTTTCAAAATATATTTCGCCATGACTTTATTTACAAATATTCGGAGGTGGGATTTTCACAAAACTAAACGTGATAAATATATATTTGGTAAATATATTTTTCACAACACTGTTTATGATTATTTTGTGAAAATACACAAATATTATTTTTAGAGTAAAAATAATATTTACAAACGTTGACGAATCCAAAATAATACAAACGCTTTCACGATTGAACATATAAGTTACAACGGTAATTATTATTACCACACGATTACTAAAACGTAACTTACGCATTATACGGAAATGATTATGAACGTATATTTTACCAACGTATTATTTTTGGGGAAAAATTATGTGAAATGGAAATATAATATTTTTGAGAAAAATATTTATATTTGGAATTAGAAATGAAAATATATTAAGTGAGACTTAATATTATAAATTGAACGCACATGTATTAAATCCCCCATCCTTGGGAAGGAGATTAACTACCAAGTACATGCAAAATATAAACACGGAATAGTTGTCTAACTATTTCCCAAAAACCTAAACTATAAAGCTAAGGCACGGCCATCCGTCTAATAGAATTAGTACATGTAGGTCGTCGCACAGCTGACATTCGGAGTACTTGGTAGAGACGCACTGACTGTGAGTTCATGTCCCCCTTTTCTCTTAACTGTTTTCAGTTTTCTAAACTGCGGGGGTGAAATACATGTTACAATGTTTATGATTACTTTATACATGGTATGGTTAGCGTAAGGAGGGTTACTACTTAGATCATGTGAATGGGTAGGCGGAAACTTGAGGTCATTAATCCTCAGGGTAGGACCGAGGGGCAGGAGCGATAGATCTATTTGGGTGTAGCGAGCCCAGTCCCAGGCCCAGCATAACGGACCTCGGGATGACTTTGTACCCGACGCATAAATCTGCTAGGTTTGAGCCTTCCTACTTGCATTTCACACATATCAATGGCCTTGCAAACCATTGGTGATCTCTTTTTCCTTATTTGCTACATACCAGGATTTTGATAACTACAAAGGTTTATTTACTCACTTACACATGAACTCGCTCAACATTATTGTTGATTTTTCAACTTACATGTATTTCAGGGAATTAAAAGATCTGGCACGGTATGGCATGTTTTCCCGTTGCACTAGTTTCCAAGATCATCCGGGGTTTAGGGAATGTGACTCTTTCCTGGACAAGTCACAGTCCTTAAACTGAGTTTATGTTATGTTTAAGTTGTATTGTTTGATGAACAAGGTTATGGTTGTTAGGGCGTGTTTCCCGTTAAAACAATGGTACTGTATTTGGTTTTAAAACTTAATGGATGATTCTTGCATGTTTTTAATTCATATAGCTTTGTTATGATTAAGCTATGGTATTAAGAAGTCACACCAAATTAACCACGCTTCCGCAAAGCCAGGGTGTGACAGTTGCTGCTGCTGGGGCTCTTGTTTCATAACCCTGTTCGGGCACATGTTCGCGAAATGTTTAGGATCACCACACGCGAAGCAGACTCTTGCGTTGATCGTGGGTGCCTAAGCCGCTTGTTGGCCTTGAGGAGCTGGAAATAAAGCTTGATGAGCAGTAGCTTGAGTTGGTGCTTGTCGAGGACCAGTACGGCAATTAGCGGGGAAGTGGCCGTACATATTGCAGTGCATGCAAAATCGGCAGGCGATAACCACCGGATGATGATAAGTACATGTCGTGCAAGCAGGGTGGAGGCCAGTGTATGCACGCTTTGCAGGCGGTGCATAGGTAATTGGTGCCGGAGCTGATCGGTGCTGAGATTGCTGCTAAGCCGGCACGGCTTGAAGCGGGGTAGCAGTGGTAGTGATAACACAGTTCTTGTTGCTGGAGTTGCTGTTGTTGTTCTTCCTCTTGCGACAAGAGGACTTCGACGACTGCGATGCGGTGGCGGCGTCAGCGATTGGTGCGGCGATAGCTTGGTGCAGGTTCTTGGTGGCTTTATCCCAGTAGCCAACTTTGACTCACTTGTCGTTGATTTCAGTAGTAATCAGATAGGTTTCTTCGATTGTTGCTGGCTTTGAGGCATGCACGAAATCTGCAACACAATCCGGCAGAGCGCAGATGTACTTCTTGATTGTCATGTCAGCGGTCTTGACTTGATCAGGACAGATAATACTGAGCTGCTTGAAGCGAGCAGTCAAAGTAGCTTTGTCACCATCCTTCTGCTTCAGAGCCAGAATTCATCCTCCAGCTTTTGGAGCTCATGGGGAGGGCAGAACTCTTCGAGCATGACGTTCTTCAACTCATCCCACGATAGACCATAAGCTGCGTCATTTCCGCGTTTGTTTCTCTCGGCCGTCCACCAGTCTAAAGCGCTGGACTGGAAGACGCCGGTAGCATTCAGAGTGCGGAGATTTTCAGGACATCCACTCTGACGCAGGGTGACCTCGATTGAGTCGAACCATTGAAACAAGGTCGTAGGGCCATCTTCACTAGTGAACTCTTTCGGTCCGCAAGCCTTGAACTGTTTGAAGCTAAAAGCAGCTTTGGGAGTAGCTTTGGGAGCTTCGGTCCTGGATTCTTCAGACGGTTTGCTCACATTCTCGTATTGTTCACTCACGATCTGAGGAACTACCTTTGCCACTTGCTTAGCGACGAGAGCAGCAAGGCGTTTGTCTCTCTGTTCTTGACGAGTAATTCGGGGGTGACAGGGTCCGGATGAGGGTCCAGATGACGACATTGTCTGCAACAGACATCGCCATAGGGCTCAAACACAATATAACCGAATCTCACCTCACACGTCTAGTACTACTAAAGATCAGGAATACGATCACGTAAACACAGAGGCACATAATCACAGATTCACATAAGCACCGAAGCACATAAGCACGTAGGGTACAGAAACACAGATGCACATAAGCATGTAATCACAAGAGGCAGTCAGATTACAGAAACCTATCATTTAAAGTCCGCGAACGTTCGAAAATAGCGATTGCAATTAGCGAATACACAGCGATTATTATAGTATAAGCGGATAACATAACATGGCGTAAAGTCATTCCTCATGTAGTAGCAATTTGTCAGCATTTTGAGGTAGAAGTGCACTGCGAGTCGTGTGTGTCGATCAAAGCGATAGCGAAAAGTGAGTAAATCACCAAAAATCATAACACATAAACAGATAAATCACATAAAACACATAAAATTCACATAAAAACGACAAATATCAGAGTCGGCAGTAGCGAGCTCAGAATCGAAATACATAAAAATCTAGAATAGATTGTCTGCGGCTGATAGACGTCGACTAACGAAAGTGTTTCGACTATTCACAAGGACTTTTTGTACGCACTTTGACCTTCAGAACTGTGCTCTTGCCTCGAATTTGGGCGATCGGCACTCATCCTTCCAGTCACAGCGTGACTTCAAGTCGTTGGAGTCCGTCGAGACTTTGGGGAGAGTTTTGTAATCCAAAATAGAGATTGGAACAAGTCGTCAAGGTTCGAGTTTCACCCCTGACTTAACAACTTCTTTCCTGTTTTTGATAAAATAAGGAGGAATTATGTGTCAAAGTATGGATTTCACTCCTGATTCAACGCAAATTCTCCTGTTTGTAGATAAAATGCGAGTAGAGCAGTGATTTGGTCGAGAGTTTGCGGTTTTCACACCTAATCTCGACCTAAGCGCTCGTTCATTTTCAAAAATTAGAGTGCAGTGATAGTGTAGCGTAGCGTAGGCGAGAATAGCGAGAAATAGCAAGCAAGCTTGTACATTACCCATACCGGGTATGCACAAGTTGGTCTGTTGGTACCTAACTATAGACTAGGTCGTTTCTAAGACATCGACCCGGACTAGGTCGAGTCTTGCCTAATTCCCTATAGTTATGGCTCTGATACCAATCTGTCACACCCCAACCGATGACGGAAACATCGGGGTGTGGCACTGAGCAAAATAGATTGTCCAGAAGTTTCCATAACAACTACATTTATCAGTTATTTAAAGCATCACGTCCCATACCTTGACATAAGAAGTAATATAATTATTACAGACAAAATATAGTCAAATTGTTCTGTTCCGACAACTCAGATTTCAAATACAGACAATTCATTTATTTGCTTCTAGACTTTTCCTAGCCTCGATTTCACAGCAACCCAAGCATATAAACATCCTAAGCACCTGCCACATACGTTTAATAGATATAATAGAGTTCGAAATCGATTATGCATAACCAGCACGTACACAATGTGAAATGAAGCACGTTAGTTATCGACATGAACCTATCGATAACAATGAATGCGGGTTGACTGCCAAGGCAGTTCATAATACACACTCACCACTGTGAGCCATGTAACAAATTGTCCTTAACAACCCCTGAGTGAACAGGTGCTGAGTCCAAACTATAGTACTATCGTTGCTAAGGCAGGTAGACAACATTCCATGTGTAAACATACAAACAAGCATTCATTAAGTCACGTATGTCATGCGGTAACGGTTAGCGTTTAAAGTATTGCGTAGTGTGTTCGTTGTGATTTAGAATCAATAACGTATGTAACACCCAAAAGTGCGTAAAGCAAAAAGGGATCGAGTATACTCACAGCGATTGATGGATTGAAGGGAGCGCTAAAGAGTAAGGTTAGCCTAATCAGAACGATAGCATAAACGATAAGCGGCTCGTAAAACGAAGCAAAGTGTCAGTGGGTCGGACAGCAATCCGATCGGGTAGCAACCGATCGGGTGGCCGGTCAATCAGATGACAATCCGGTCGGGTGGTCGCCCGATCGGGTGGCCACTCGATTGGATTTTCATCTCGTTTGGGATGGATGTGTTTGTGTATGATGGCTTGTCTTTTGAAGTTTTTGTTGTAGCATTTTAAAAAACAGAGAAGTATCTCTACCCTTCAGGTCGGTCGATCGAACGGCCGTTCGACCAGACAACAATCCGATTGGCGAGGCTTCTCAAGTTGAGAACAAGTTCACCGCAGGACGGTCACTCGATCGGATGGCAATCCGATCGGGTGGCAAGCCGTATGCATTGAACATGTTGAAAATTGTTTAAGTGTTGAAGTCAAAACATCACATGACCGAGTGGCAATCCGATCAGGTGGCGATCCGATAGGACGGCAATCCGTTCAATGTTCAAAACCTCAAATGTTGAAATAAAAGTTAAGTGTGGGAACCAAGGTGCAATCCGATCGGGTGGCTGTCCGGTCGGGTGGCAATCCGATCGGATGGCAATCCGTCCCAGATGACCTGGTCGTCTTCTTCCTTGGTTGTTTTGATAGTTTGTAGTTTTCTCGTGACGTTTTGATAACGTGTCAAACAACAGAACCTCGTCAGGACCTAGTGACCCGATCGGACAGGAACCACCCTAGTCCGACCAGTTAACTGTTCGAGACGGTGTTTCACGTTTAACCTGAAATCGGTAATCTCTTGGATAGAATCCAGATCTTGAACCAAGACTCCGACAGCAAAGAGTAGAAGATCAGAACAAGCTCCGATTCTATCGGTCTTGAGTGCATTGAGTGTAAAAGAGTTGAAAGAAAGTTTGAAAACCATCTTTCAATCCTTTTCACCATGAATATGTTCAGATCTATGCAAGATCTTTGTTTATTTATGTGGAAATCGTTCAGATCTAAGTTGTTCTTGCTAGATTGAAGCCAAAACATGAAGTTTATATGAACACCATGATGACATCATCCTAGAACACTCAAATCTTAGTGATTTCACGGTTAAAAGTTAAGATTCAAAAGATAGAAAGGTGTAGGAGTGCGTGTAGATCAAGAAAGTACAAGATTTAGGTGGAAAACTTACAAGAATCGCGAAAAATCTAAAGAAATAGCGGCTGGAACGAGTGAGCAGAGAGAGAGAGAGCTGTCAACATCAAATGATGTTGACATATGGGGTATTTATAGGGTTTCCATAAATGGAAAGGGAAGGTAAGTGGCTGGTTGATCGAGTGGCAGCCCGATCGGGTGGCAACTTGGTCGGCTAGCCACTCGATTCGAGTGCACGGCGGGATGAGTTTTGCGATTTCAATTCACGTGTTGAGCGTTGCGATGCGATAGAGTTTCCTATTCAAATTACTTTTAATCCCAACAACTATATCAACATACAATCATCTTAAATTGATTCGCGTTTAGCGTTTGCGATTCGATTGCGATTGAGTTTCGATTGCGTTTCGATTAATCACCACAACATGAACATAATTAAACATGCACAAGTAACACATAAAAGGCACACACACACAAGTATAATAACTAAAACGCGTAATTCGAGTTGCGAGTGCGATTGCGATAGGCGATAAAGCGATAAAACACGCGATAACATAGATTAAACCTCGATTAGTAATAGATACTCCACATAATATAACTAACGTAAAGCATAAAATAGACTATCTACAAGTCAAAGAAATCAAAACAGGAATTGAGCAAGGAGTGACAGATCGCGATTAGCAATCTTGTCTCCCTTTGACTTCAACCTTGACTTTGACTTCGACTTTCGAAACATGGGGTGTTACAGTAATTTCATGTGATATTGTCCGCTTTGGAAGCTAGCACGCCCTCAGTGCCCGCCCCTCACAGTTTTTAAAATACGTCATGATGGTGAAGGAATCCAGCCCCTTATAAGGAATCCTTTGTTCCCCTGCACAACCGATGTGGGATATCACAATAAAATAAAGTCCCCATGACCTTACTTGAACAAGATATGCTCTATAGGCTCGTACCTTTGTATTCTTGATTCCTAAGAAGATAGAAACCCATGTCTGTTTGATGAACCAGGACCATGTGACCAAAGCGTGATTAACAGAGTTCCTTTGTCTTGACCATGGCTCAGTAGAGGATCGTTTCCAAACTATCTGGTGGGTCTTTGGCATAGTCACATGGTTGTCTGACAGACATTAAAATTTTTGGATTGTAACATCCCACATTGGTTATGAAGGGGAACGAAGGCTTCTTTGTAAGGGGCTTGATACCTTCACCATCATGACACATTTTAAATCTGTGAGGCGGGGGTGGTTCATCCTGGCCAAAGCAGACAATATCATGGTGTGGTTACGCAGGGTTGTTACAGATGGTATTAGAGCCAGGGACCGGAGTGGTGTGCCGGCGAGGACACTGGGCCCCGTAAGGTGGGTGGATTGTAACATCCCACATTGGTTGTGAAGAGGAACGAAAGCCTCTTTATATGGGGTTTAATACCTTCACCATCATGACACGTTTTAAATCCGTGAGGTGATGGTGGTTTGTCCCAGCCAAAGCGGACAATATCATGGTGTGGTTATGCTGGGCTGTTACATGATGTCTTTTGATGATACAAAGAAGTATCATAAATTTGATGGTCTTGCATGTTGTACATGAGGCTTAAAATGTGGCAAAATAGATGAAAATTGTATGAATTATATGGCTTACATAAGATCTATACTAATATGATTATTAGCATCATTTTATTTAGTAAATGACATGTGTTGTGTAAAAATATGAAGTCTTGATGATTTGGGATGGTTATAGTAAAGTTCGGTACAAGACTATGCGTTAAAAACGGTAAAAATCGACTTTTAAAGTGATTTTTGTAAAACTGATTTAGATCAGGTTATAAAAAGATATTTTATAAAAATAAAATATAAGTATTTAAACTTATATTAAGTATCCATGGTGTTTGGCTATTCATATGTGACTTTCGATGCCTAAAAACGGTAAAGAAACGTTAAAAATACGCATATTTTGGTGTACACGAAAATGGATTGTTTAAATGTGATCTTGCATGATAAGATGTGATATGTGCATATTGGTATGTGATGTGTGGAAATGATAAGTGTTAACATGATAGTAGAATGAAGGACTAAGCATGTGTACTTGTATGATTATATGATGATTTCGTTAAAAAGACGCGTTAAAATGTAACTTATTTATCAAGCATGAAAATTATACATAGGTTAACTCATGGAGTTATTGCATGTATAGAACCTTTTAAATGATAAAATATATAATTTAGCAAGTATGTGCAATATTATGTTTGATGATATTTTATGTGCTAAGTGTTTGTGTAAATATGTTACAAAGTGCAAATTGTAAATATATTGTACACAAATGGCAGTGAACACGGATATAGCATAACGAGGGCCACCAATATAATCGTTCAAGTATGCAAAATCTTATATATATAGGGTGGGGTTGTAGAGTGAACACTAATGTATTTGCGAACTGAGTGGACAAATCCTGGCCATTGATCTACACACGTGTATGGCCAAGATCTCATCATCAAATCGTAAAATACACTAGTGTATTTCAACATCAAATTCTGACCATTGATCTACACACGTGTATGGCCAGGATTAGTTCACTCAGTTCGCAAGCTACACTAGTAAGTATTGTGGAATATTTGGTCAATAAATCATTCTTACTTAAATATAGGACATGTCGATTAGTTTGTTGTGGAAATAGTTGCTTTATAATAAACGCACCCAAAGGCGAGTATCACTACCCCATCTTTTTTCTATTTTATATATAACGTTTTGGGCGAAGAACATGCCTTTAAACGAGTTATTAATATATTTTCGAGAAAAATATGGTTTGAAATAAATGTGTTGTGTTTTCGAGGGAAACATGGTTTTAGAATTTGGATGATATAAAATTGTTTTCGAGCAAAATGGGAATGGATTGAATATATATCATTTCAGGGAGAATCAGGGATGGACAAATTATAGTTTCAGGGAGAAACAGGGAGGATTATAGCAATTTGGGTAATAAACGGTTGTATAGGTTTTAAAAGTATTTAAATCGAAGTTGTGATGTTCTTACCTGATCTCAAGAGGTTATGTAACGGAATAGGCTTATGACTTCAATGGGGACTTCGGGAATTCGTACAACACAAAATATTAATTTTTTTTTATTTAGTAGGATATATATATTGTTCATGGTGCAGGCACCATAAGTGACCCAATTTGAGGCACTTTGCGTGATTTAGCCGCTTAATCATTAATACCAGTATGCGTAGAATTGTTGATAGATCTATCGGGTTGACCACCCCGTTGTGACCGGAAGCTCTGTGTTAAGTCAAAACGGCAAATTGATATTCTGTGTTTGTCTAGTGTTGATTATACCCTTATTGTTATTATGTAGCTCATAGGCTTTGCAACCCTATGAATCTAAAATTTTGATGCTAGAAATTTAATATAAAAACCCTTGAGAAGATGATTGAGTTGAAGGTTTTTAGAAAAACGCTTGCGACACGAGAACTGACCCTCGGATTTTCAAAAAGGAAATTTGATTAAATTTACCTAAATATGTTTGATAAAAAAGAAAAGAAACTCTCAAATACTAAGGCTTTCCTAAAAGAAAAGAAATTGGTTACGGGTTATGGTAGTTTGTCACACCCTGGCTTTTGCGTAAGCGTGGATTTATTTGGTGTGACTTCTTGATACCATAGCATAATCATAACAATCCTATATTAAAATAAAACACATGATAGTCATCCATTCATTAAGTTCTAAAAGTTACCACAACATCATTGTTTTAAAATTTGACACATGAAACAAAATACAACCACGACATAATTAAAACATGTTCATACGACCAACAAAAGACTTAAATAAAAACATGGTTTAAGACTTGTAACCCGTCCAGGAAAGGGTCACACCTCCTAAACCTGGATGACCTCACTATTTCCTACGCAGCTTGACACGATTGCATACTTCGCCAGATCCATTAATTTCCTGAAATACATGTAGTTTGAAAAATCAACAAAAGTTGAGCGAGTTCATCTAAAAGTGAGATAATTAATTAAGTTATTAATGCATAATGTGGTAGGCCCCTGTTTTGAAGGCGACGTTACCTTCAGCTAAGTAGTCTGAGTCAGCAGGGATACAGTCCTAAGTAGCTGGGTTAAAGTTTTAATAGTAGTTTAACTTATGAGGGGATCAAAGAGTTTGGACCCCCGCCATCCAATACCTTTGGGTATTGAAGGAGGTCCTACTAAAATTGACCCAGGTCCTTTGCAGGATCTATACACTGAAAAATGGCAAGACTCTTACCAAACCGTTCCCTTAACCCCCGACCAGGTAGCCAGCATACCTCCATATAGACCGTGGAGATATGAATGGTGAAAATCTTTTATTTTATATAGACAGTAAAATAATGCCAAGACACCACGGACAAACGATAAGGAAGAATCACCTTCAACATAAGAAACTAGTAATTAAAGTCATTAATACAAAACCAATTAAAAAGTGCAAAAGATTAAAAATAACAAGTATTACACTAAACACTTGTCTTCACCAAGTGATGTAAGAGACTTAGGCAAACATGGCCTTTGATTGTCAAGAACTCTTACGATCAATCTTGGATCCCAAGACGACTCACACACTCTACGATGGACAATGGATGATGGTGTTATGGTGGTGGTGGGTGGTGGGTGAAGTGTGAGAGAGGTGGTGTGCCAAGGGATGAGTCGCAAGAGCTCCAAACACTCCTATTTATAGGCTGAACGGAAGCTCGGGCACGGCCCCGTGTCCGCTGGGCACGGCCCCGTGGTGGGCAGTAGAAGCTTCTATCGGTTTGTCTTTTCTGCTGCTACTTGGGCACGGCCCCGTGCTCGCTGAGCACGGGGCGTGTTTAGTCTTCTGTCTTCTCAGTTTTTGCTTGGAAAGATGCTGTCGGGGGGTCGGGCATGCCACTTTTGTTCCTTTTCTTGTATTTATGTTAGATTTTGCTGTCTTTTTGCTTCTTTTGTTAATTTGAGCTCATTTAATCCTGAAAATACAAAAGGAAGACAAAAGCACACTTTTCCAACATTAGTACTAAAAAGGGGTTAGTTTTATGCCACAATTGATGTAATTTATATGTTGCATTTTGTGCACATCAAATACCCCCACACTTGAATCTTTGCTTGTCCTCAAAGAAAACTCTTTATAATGTGGCTTTATTCACTCCCAAATGGAATGGGTAGAAGAGAAGGTTTTTGGGCTTGTCATAGAGTGTCGGGATTTCCAAGATTCTTTATTTAGGTTTTATTTTTATTTATTTACAATTCTATTCGTCATGATTTATTAAAAACGTTTCTTAAGATAAATTACTTATTAGGGCATAACATACCTTTTTAAAATTCCATTTATATAAAAGTTCACATACCTCACGGGGAATCACTCAACACACGGCCGAAGGTGTATTTTTAGTGAATCACTCGAGAGCGGCATGGAACTTACTCCTACCATAAGCTTGCCAAGCAATCAATCCTCCTCCTTTTTAACTATATACCTTTGTAAATATCAAGAGGACTTTTTGGGTGAAGGGTTAGGCTTGGGCTAAAGGTGGGTGGTTGGGTTAGTGGTTAGTAAAAGGGCGAAAAGCGTAACAAACGTCGGTTCTTGAAAGACTTTTTATTTTTTTATTTTTTTTATTTTGATGAACCGTTCTTTTCAAACAAAGTTATTTTTTATAAACTTGTTTGTTTGTTTGGTTTCATCAAAATATATATTTTTTTTATTTTTTTCAACAAGTCATAAGAAAACCGAACGTTGTTACTAAAAGAAAAGGGTTAAAAATAAAAAGGGTTAGGTGGGTAAAAAGGGTGATTGTTTTGGGTTAAGAAATGAAAAGTTTAGGCTTAAAAGGGTTAACTAGGGGGATTTTGGGTAGGTGGTAAAAAAAAATGAAAAATAATGTTGTAGAAAGAAAAAATGGTTAGTCCTAATGCCTCCATTATTTACTTACTCGGGTTTAAGTTGATAAGGACCGGGAATGTATTGTTGTGGCAAGTTCTAGAGTCGTACGAACCAAGCAGCTATTCACACAAGAAACGGAAAATGAGCATTTAGTGTAAAGATATATATTTGTATGCTCGTTAAAGGCTCAAAACTCACTTTTGTGGGAAAGGGTTTTTTATGTGATCAACTATATATAATCAAATGTTAACTAAGTTTGTCATGCCTTTTCATAATTTTCTTATGTTGGTTCTTTTTATCACGACGCTATCGGTTGTAAACTTGTAAAAATATAACCTTGTTAGAACTTGAATTCCCAACTTAAACTTAGACAAGTAAAAAAAATGAAAATTTTTGAAAAAAATTGGGGTGATTAGCGGTTCCAATAGAGTTTTGTGTAAGGCTTGTTATTAGTACTTGCAAGATTCAAGGTTTTAGCATCCCCCCCCCCACACACACTTAAATTACACATTGTCCTCAATGTGTCCCAAAAATAAGTTTTTAGGTTGATTGAATGTGTAAAATGGTGTTAAAAGCAAAATTTTATGTTACTGGCATCCTGGACACGGCCCCGTGGTGACCGGGCACGGCCCCGTGTTCAGGTGCCAGCGATAAAAATTAAAGAAAAGAAACAGAAGCCTGGACACGGGGGCGTGTTCAGCGAACACGGCCCGTGTCCAGTTACCTGAACTGGGCGATTTTCTGCAGAGTGTGCAGCACGGGGCCGTGTTAGGCGGACACGGCCCGTGCTGAGCTTACTGTAATGAAGAAATTGTTGTCGGATGGCCCTATTTTCGTGCATGGGGCAATGTTTCTCGTTTCCCTTGTTATCCTTCACCATCCCGAGTGTGTTTTATTTATTGTAACATCATCCAAACCTTAAAACCATCATTTCATTAAAAACCATAGAGGGATACATAGTCCTAGGAAATTAAAAACAAAGAAGAAATAAAAAGTTAAAAGTCCTAAATTAAATAGGTCTAGTGATACATAAAATTATCATACGGAGTCCTATTTTCTCATTAAGAACCAAAATTCCGGGAATAGATTCTCGGTATTGTAGTAGGACTCTTGGCCGAGGGTTATTTTCCTAGATGTTGTTAAAGCCATTCTTCTATCTCTCTTGGGAGGAAGAATGTGGCCTCGTTTTCCTCAACATCTTGCGGAGGAGGGGAAACACCAACCGGGACTCCTTGCAATATGTCTCGAGGAGGCCCCGGGTGCATGGCATACCACTCGGCTGGTATGATGACTTCAGGCACCACGTTCCATGCCCTTTGGGTTATTATAGGCACCAAAAGAGGAGATGCGAGAATGTTCAACCTCTGGTGCAAGAGGTTGACCTCCCGGAGACACCCTTCCAGTCCCACCGTTAGATGGTTGATGCGGTCAACCAATGCTTCTTCCACCCCCGTCATTTCATCAATAGCCTCTCTTAGGGCGTAAACATAGCTTACAAGAGAGTCTTCCGCCGTTGATGACCTCCTCCCTTGTCGGTTGCTCCTTGAGTGCGATGAAGACGTTCCGCTCGTTCTGCTCGCCATTCTGGGAAAACATACCGAAAAGAGCTCAATTTTTGCAAAACAGTCCCTCGGACACGGCCCCGTGTTCAATGAACACGACCCTGTGTCTAGGTGTCTGTAAGTTTTTAAACCAAGGAATCTTGGAGTTTTAAATTATTTTCCTGGTTCATAGGTTAATTTTAAGCACAAATAATTCAAAACAAAGTTTGTATAACTTATTTAAACAAGATTCCTTGAATAAAAACTTTACAAATACCACAATAAAGATTGGAATCATGAAGCTTCCAAACTCTAATGGAGGTGTTGATTGAAAATTGAGGAAGAAGGTAATGGATAAAAGTGGAAAAGACAAGATGGCTCTTGAGAACCTTCTTTTAGAACATACCTTGGATAGTATGAGTGAAGATCTCAGGAATCTCTGTCTTTTGAAGTGGTCCAAATGAGCAGGAATCATGCTGCATTTATAGAAAACGACAGCACGCTGGACACGACCCCGTGTCGGTTGGACACGGCCCCATGTGCAGACAGAATCCTGACACATTTTTGTCCGTATTCTGATAAAATCATAAGAGAATCTTTGGATGGACACGGGGGCGTGTTGACCTGGGCACGGCCCCGTGTCTGGAAGCTGTCTTATGGAGTTTGCTTATTTTCAAGTAACTTATCCGGATCGGGCGGTTCCTTACTGGAGGGAACAACCCCAAAGTGCCTAAGATACCTTAATTGATCTAGATTAAGACGAGAACGCAAGAGGTTGTCGGTGAGGGTAATTCCTATGCTAAATGTAGGTGGACAAGTCCAACCCTTTTCCGGGCTCTTGTTAAAGAAGGTGTATGCGGAATCGCTCAGGTCTATGTTTGCATCGAACGAAGTCGTTGGGGAGTCCTTCACGGCACAATCGGCACAGGGACGACTATCGTCCAAGTCTTCGCTAGAGTTGAAGGTATTATGGGGAGCAACGAGGTTGTTTGAATATGATCCCAACACTTCTTCTTGGTCATTGTCTTGAGATGAATTAAGGAAATCCATCTTAAGTTCTTCTAACCAATTAAGAATCAGATCTTCTAATTGAAATAGTTCATCAAGAAGCACTTCTCCTAAAATATCTGGTTGGGCGCCTTCGAGGGAGAGATAAGGATTATTTTTACTTTCGCCCCTCTTAGGGATACAGGCAAACGATGGGTCTATATAATGGGGCTTATAATTTAGAAAATAACATTCTAATTCTTTATGACCGCCTCCACATAATTGACACCACGTACCATAAGAGTGCCGAATGTAAAAAAGATCATTATCACTCATTTTTGTGTCAGAAATTACCAACCGTTGGGATCTTACGGTTCTGTTTTCAGTAACTGAATCTTGGGCACGGGGGCGTGTTGAGTGGACACGGGCCCGTGTTCAGCTTACTGTCTGACTTAAAACAAGATTGCCAGTTCCAAAGATTGGGCACGGGGCGTGTTCAGCGGGCACGGCCCGTGCTGAGTTCTGCAGAAGCTGAAAATTTAAGAAAATCCTAAAAATTAGAAAAAAAATGATTAGGCCGTTGACTCCTAACTTTCTTAAAATACTTGTTACCCCGGCAACGGCGCCAAAAAACTAGATGTGCGTGAAGTGTGTTATATTTTACGTATGTATTTTAAGCCCTTTTACACTTTTTAGCCAAGTTTTAAATTTATAAAACACGATATTTACTAACACTAAACACACATATGGGCAAGTGCACCCATCATGGACGTAGTATAGTGTTGGTAAGATACTGAGGTCGTCCAAGGACACAAGAGCTTTTAATACCGGTTTATCCTCAACGTCTAATCAAATCAAAATGTTAGAAAAAGGTTTTTAAACTAAGAGAATAAAACTAACTAAAATGCTGAAAAATAAAATAAAAATAAAAACAGATAGACAAGATGAATCACTTGGACCCGACTCGTGTGTAGTGTAACCTTTGATTATTTTCGCACTTTTGCACTTGTTTAAGAGATTATCTTAGTTATTGTAGTAGGCCCCTCTTTTGAAGGTGACGTTACCCTCAACCCAGTAGTTTGAGTCAGCAAGGATACAATCCTAAAGGGTCGGATTATTGAAAGATAATTAATTAAGTTATTAATGCATAATATGGTAGGCCCCGTCTTTTGAAGGTGACGTTACCCTTAGCTAAGTAGTCTGAGTCAGCAGGGATACAGTCCTAAGTAGCTGGGTTATGTCACACCCTGGCTTTGCGGAAGCGTGGTTAATTTGGTGTGACTTCTTAATACCATAGCTTAATCATAACAAAGCTATATGAAATAAAAACCATGCAAGATCATCCATTAAGTTTTAAAAACATAAGTAACATAACATTGTCTGAAGACGTTGACACAAGCAACTGAAACTACAACCTGATAACATATATCATTGTTCAGAAAACATCGACATGAAACAAACACAGTTTAAGGACTGTGACTCGTCCAGGAAAAAGTCACATCCCCTAAACCCGGATGACCTCGTAACTCCTATGCAGCGGGAAAACTTAACATACCGCGCCAGATCTTTAATTTCCTGAAATACATGTAAGTTGGAAAAAAAATCAACAATAATGTTGAGCGAGTTCATGTATAAGTGAGTAATAAAAACCTTTGTATGTATAAAATCCTGGTATGTAACAAATAAGGAAAAAGTGATCACCAATGGTTTGCAAGGCCATTGATATGTGTGAAGTGCAAGTAGGAAGACTCAAACCTAGCGGATTTATGCGTTGGGCACAAAGTCACCCCGAGGTCCGTTATGTTGGGCCTGGGGCTGGGCTCGCTACACCCAGATAGATCTACCGCTCCTGTCCCTCGGTCCTACCCTGAGGATTAATGGCCTCAAGTTTCCGCCTACCCACTCACATGATCTAAGTAGTAAACCTCCTTACGCTAACCATACCATGTATAAAGTACTCATAAATATAGTAACATGTATTTCACCCCCGCAGTTTAGAAAACTGAAAACAGTTAAGAGAAAAGGGGGACATGAACTCACAGTGGTGCGTCTCTACCAAGTTTATCTCCTGACCAAGCAGCTGTGCGACGACCTACACGTACTAACTCTATTAGACGGACGACCGTGCCTTAGCTTTATGGTTTAAGTTTTTGGGAAATAGTTAGACAACTATTTCGTGTTTTCATTTTGTAAATACTTGGTAATTATTTTCCTTCCCAAGGATGGGGGATTTAATACATGTGCGTTCGTATAACTTCGAAATATATTATTAAGTCTCACTTAATATATATTTTATTGAGTAAACTGCCATTTTGGTCCCTGTGGTTTGGCCAGTTTTGCCACTTTAGTCCAAATCTCAAACTTATTACATCTGGGTCCCTGTGGTTTGCATTTTGTTGCCATTTTAGTCCAAATTTCAAAAACCCCATTTTTTTGACTGTTACAACCTCCTATTTTGTCCTGTAGTGCAGGGGCATTTTGGTCCATGTTAATTTATTATAACATTTCAGTAATTAATAACATCTATCTTCAAGAACATCATCAAACTTCATCATCAAAACCCAGAAAATCAAGAACATCGTCAAACTTCATCATCAAAACCCAGAAAATCAAGAACATCATCTTCAAGAAAATCAAGAACCCAAAACAAAACCAGAAACCATCACAAAAACAAAACTGATTTGTAAAAAGAAACGAGGCTCAGATCTGTATCTTCAAGAACATCATCAAACATCATCATCAAAACCCATGAAATCCAGAAAATCAAGAACGTCATCTTCAAGAAAATCAAAAACCGATTTGTAAAAAGAAACGAGGCTCCAACAACAAATCAAAACCGCCATGGCTGCAAACAGAGGTTGCAAGCGCACTTGCCCTCCTCCGATTCTGCCACGCCAAGTTGCGGAAAATCTCAAATGTTGACCCAATTTTGACTCGGATTAGGTGAAATCATCACAGCCTCGCAGTTTACTAAAAAAATCATAACCACCACCAGAATACTCTGATACTCTGATCATCATAGCCTTGAAAAAAACTTAATAAATAATAATGCCACTGCCAGAACAACAACAACAATAAATCATAGCAGATGCAGGGGGTTCAAGTTAATGATTAAAAAGCACAGATTCAAGTAACCACCAGATTCAAGTAACAAAAACCAATCCAACACAGATTCAAGTAACCTTGCATAAATCAACAAACGACACGTCATCACCATCTCACCAAGCACCACCACCTGCCACCACCACCACCCCCCTCTCGCCGCCAAGCACCACCACCCTCTCGGACCCCCTGTAACCACTGCACCTCTCTCTCTCTCTCTCTCTCTCTCTCTCTCTCTCTTACATCACAACACCATCTCCTTCAAACAACATTCCACTAGAAAGAGAGAGAGAGAGAGAGAGAAACAGGAGAGAGAAAGAGAGCCGAACGAGAGAGAAACATGAGAGAGAGAGAGAGAGGAACGCAGAGATGACGATGACGATGGTGGATCTGAGTTTCGGTAGGGACGACGCCGGAGATGACGATGACGATGGTGGATCTGGATCTGATCGATTTAGAGAGCATCGTGGATCTGGATCTGATCGATTTAGAGAGAAAAGAGAGAGAGTCAGTTATTTGGGGATGATGATGATGATTATGATTTATTTATTTATTTGGGGATGATGTTAATAAAGAAAATGTAAAATAAAAAGCAAAATGACCAAAATACCCCTGCACTACAGGACAAAATAGGAGGTTGTAACAGTCAAAAAAATAGGGTTTTTGAAATTTGGACTAAAATGGCAACAAAATGCAAACCACAGGGACCCAGATGTAATAAGTTTGAGATTTGGACTAAAGTGGCAAAACTGGCCAAACCATAGGGACCAAAATGGCAGTTTACTCTATTTTATTTCTAACTCCAAAATATAAATATTCTTCCCAAAAATATTATATTTTAATACATATGATTTTCCCAAAATAATACCTTGACAAAAATACGCGTTCATAAATATTTCTTAAAATGCGTAAGTTACGTTTTAAAGATCGAGTGGTAATAATAATTACAGGTGAAACTTAAATAATTACTGTGAAGGCGTTCGTATTATTTTGGAATCGTTAACATTTGGTAATATTATTTTTACCCTAAAAATAATATTTGTATAGTTCACAAAATAATCATAAACATTTATATAAGTGACGATATGAAAAATATATATATCACATATATATTTACCCCGTTTTATTTTGTGAAAATCCCAACTCCGATATTTTGTAAATAAAGTCGTGGCGAAATTTACACTTTGAAAACAAGTCAAAAATACATTTATAACACTTGTGATGAAAATATTTCTAAGTGTTAGGTTTTTGGAAAAATTTCGCCAGAGTTTCCCCTGTAACTGGAGGTGGTCACGCTTTCAAGCGTATCATTTTCTTTTATAATTCAAATCAACAATTTTCTCATTCACAATAACAATTTCCAAACCATCAAATTAGTCAATATATATAAGTAAATCGCAAAAATTACATGAACTTGTGGTTTGTCCATAATATGTAGTAATTTCCATTACTTTTGGTGGATCTTTGTAATAATCTACCTGGTTTCTTGAAAATCTTGTTTTTAAAGAAAATATACTTTCACATCTTTTTGTGAAATTTGACAAAAATAATTCTTTGTCGAAACTTAGTGTTACACAAGTGTTTACACACTTGTGTGTTTAAAAATCACTCTTGTTCATGAAAGATCCGGTTTTAAAGTATGTTTTCTCTTGACACTTGGTCCTTTGAAAATACCGTTTGTAGATCCGTAGATCTACTAGTTTAGAATACTATTTCGTAAGTAAAATCGATTTTACACAAGTTCATGTTTAGTGTGTGGTAGAGTTTCATCATTTAACCCTTTTCACACTTGAACAAATTCTATGTCATGATCCATGAACATGACCATCCGGGTTAGATGATGATCCGAGCTACCACAACATAGATCGGTACTAAATAATCACCACAAGACAAGTCTTACAAGTTTTACACAACAACATAGCTTTTAACCAACATCTCTAACTTTTTAGTAGACTTTTTACATATCATCTTGTAAGTTCATGAGTTTTAACCGTCATATTTCATTTTAACCACTTTACAATAGATCGAGAGGGCGTTTATAGCAACTTACTACTAGCTCGAGGCTAGGGAAGAAACTAGTCGAAGATTGGGTGGATAAAAGCAATGAGGAGAGGTCCTTCACGTTCCGTGTGACACTCTAGGTTTTTCCGAACGAACATCTTGTATTATCTTTGTGTATATATATGTTATTAAATGGAAACGTGACTTTTTACGTGATATGTGTGATATGTATGTATTATATATATATATATGTATGTGAGTCGAGACCATGACTCGCAACCACTCGGTTGCGAGTGGGCCACTCGGTCTCGAGTGGGCCTCTTGGGCCGTAACCGGTTTGGGCCGAAACCCCTTAGCTTATTTTTGATCCCTTGTATATAAATCCCAATCTTTCCCCATTTCCCTCATTTGTTACACAAACATACCCACACTTCTTCTAGTCTCTCTCACTAGCAAACCCTCAACAACATCCCATTCTCTTCCAACTTTCGGATCAAGCAAGGATCTCGGTCAAGGAATCTCGGACAAGATCATCATCATTCGGACACTTTACTTTCTCGGTTCCTTTCCTTTGTTTCGGCTCCTTCTTCTCAACCGGTTAGTGTTGTTATTATGTGCTTAGGACTTATGTGTGTTGAATGAACTAGAAAATGCTTGGTTAGTAGTGTTATGCATGATTTTTGGGTGATTTGTGAAGTTTGACTATATGTGTAAAACCTTATGTATGAATACTTGCTAACATGCTTAAAGATGGCTAGATAATGGTAGTTTAAGAGTATTCATGGCTAACCATACTATGCTTCATTGTTTCTTGCAAAATGATGTTGTTAAACATAAGATTTCGGCTACAAAATGTATGTTTCTTTGTTCTTGCATGATGATCTTGATGAAATATGTGATTTTCGGTTCAAAAATGTATGATTATGTTAAGATGAAAACCCTAGAAAACTATGAACTTGTGATGAACTTGTTGAATATGGTTTGAAGATTTCAAAAAGGGCAAAGTTTGATCTATTTTTTTTACTTATGGTCAGATTAGGAAAAGTGTTAGTGAAACCTTATTGGCTATTACTTGATTTGGGCCTGATTACATAGTACATTTCGGACTGATGTATCTGAATCTACACGTGAACATGAAAAGGACAGCATTACGACTCGCAACCACACAGTTGCGACTCGCAACCACAGCGTGATAACTCGAAACCACACGGTTGCGACTCGCAACCATAGCATGACAACTCGAAACTGCAACGGTTGCGACTCGAGATCACACGGTTGCGACTCGTAACCACAGCGTGACAACTCGAGACCACGCGGTTGCGACTCGCAACCACAGCATGACAAGCCGAGACCTCCTGGTTGCGACTCGAGACCACCTGGTTGCGACTGGGCTGTCCACTTTGGTTATTGGGCCATAATGTGTGTAACATGGGCTACCTGTTGACTGGACTATGTGTTGCTGTTTGACTGTGTAAATGTTAGGGCCGGCCCAATAACCCACCGTCTAATTGCATGCATGTTACGTGTCAGTTATGTGTATAGATTATACGTGAATGCTTGTACACCAAACCTGACCTATACCGGTAACCATGTTAGGACGTGGTGACCAACGTGTTTGACAAGTGACCTAATCTGCCGAGCAACCCAAGGTGAGTTCACACACTAAAAGCATACGTCCCGCGGAGGGACACGAACAAACTACCAACTTTGGGAAAACACTTTTGACCCATTACTCCGGGGGAAATCAGAATGGGTAAGTACTATCTCCGGGGGAGATACGTTTGGATATTATTTATAAATCACAACTAGCCAGACTAAATGAAACTCTATCACTTTAAGTCCCTGCTTACAGTACCGATTAATCGCCGGGGGCGAACGGGTTATTAGTTGATAGCGCTATTAGGTTTGACAACCTCACACCGTGACCGGGGGGATCGGGCGTGAACTAGTAGACCTTGCAACATGGTCAATGACGATAGACATTGACTCGGGGCACGATAATATTCCGTCAACAGTTTCGGTATCTACAGTTTAGTGAGCTTACAGATGGGGTAGCTCCCCACAACGTGATTATAAATGCTTTATCTAAACAACTTAAGTTTTTGGTAAACTAAAACTGGACAACTAGTGAACTCACTCAGCATTATTGTTGACCCCTTACTGCATGCTTTGCAGGTAACCCGTGATTGAGGAGCTGCTGCTTGGGGATGTGTAGTGTTCGTCAAAACCCGTGTGTTGGGTTTAATTATTTTGAACTAAGAACTATCTTTAAAATTACTTTGGTTTATGCTTCCGCTGTTTTGTTAAACTAATCATCGAACTTAAACTGCAATGTTGCTAACTACCTTGGATAGTAATTATTTCTAATATTAAATCAATGCTCAGTATGATTAGTGGCTGGATCCTGGTCAGTCACGCCTCCAAGCGGTGGTGTTCCGCATGTGGATTTTTGGGGGTGTGACAGATTGGTATCAGAGCCATTGGTTATAGTGAACTTGGTTTTAAAAAGGGGAAAATCTTTTTGGGAAAAACCAGACTATAACCTGTGACTCGCGACGACACTACACTCCAAGTGCAAGGCTCGACACATTTGACCTCATAGCTCGGACCAGTGTCTACTTGTTTGCTTACCTTGTGTTTTCTGTTTTACTATACGTACTAGTGTGCCTAATTAGATAGATACACCTCTCTCTTCTATCTCATTCTCGCTACGTTACAACATCACACTCATACTGCGTTTTCTGATTTTGAAGACAATGAGTGGACGTGGAAGAGGAAACAGCAACATGACTCAGGCTCAATTCACTAACCTGCTTAACACGGTGGCTGCAGCTTTTGCAGCTCACCCTGGAGGTAAACTCGTTACCCTAGGATGTTTAGATCCTACCGCCACATCGCCTTTTATCCCTAAATTTGTACGCTTCGCTTCTCACGAACAGGTCAGCATGCACCTGCGCAACCACCCGTGTGTACTTTCAAAACTTTCATGGATTGCAAGCCTCTCCCTTTCAACGGCACTGAGGGTGCCATAGGTCTTCTACATTGGATTGAGAAAGTTGAAGCTGTCTTTGCTGTCTGTGAGTGTCCCCCTGCAAATTGGGTGAAGTTTGCCACTGCTACGCTTGAAGGAATCGCGCTTTCTTGGTGGAAGGCGTAAATTCAGATGTTTGGGTTGGAAACTGCTAATGCTACCGCGTGGGAGGATTTCAAGGACATGATTAAGGAGGAGTACTGTCACCGGGATGACATCCACAAGCTTGAGAACGAGTACTATGCGCTTAAGATGGTTGGGTCAGAGATTGAAACCTACACCAAGCTGTCCAATGACTATGCTGCTCTATGCCCAAACATGTCTCGACCTATGTATCGAAGAATCGAGTTGTATGTCAAGGGTTTGGCTCCAGAAATTCGAAGCCATGTAACTTCAGCCAACCTCACTACCATTCAGCCGATCGTTCGACTTGCTCACAAACTTACAGATCAGGCCGTAGAAGAGGGCAGGTTGCCCAAAAGGATCAGTGCTACTGTCGGAACTTCTAGTGACAACAAGCGTAAGTGGGAAGGAAATCAAAGCAAGGATGCTAACCCCACTCAGGCCCCAGCACAGCAAAGGAAAACTGAAAACAACAAGGGCACTCAACAACAGGGTGGCTATCGCGGTAACCACCCCAAGTGCAACAAGTGCAATCGACATCACAATGGGCCTTGTGGGAAAAGCCAGTGTCAGCGATGTAACAAAATGGGGCACGAGGCCAAGGACTGTAGGAGCCCACGTCCCATGGGACAGAACCAGCAGCAACAACATCACGGGAATGCCAAGGGTTGTTTCCAGTGTGGAGCTGAGGGGCACTATAAGAAGAATTGCCCTGAACTGAACCAGAACCGCAACAACAATCAGGGAGCTGGAAACAACGATCAGAACAACACTGGGAATGGTGCTAGAGGAAGGGCTTTTGTGATTGGAGCTGGAGAAGCGAGGAATGACCCCAATGTCGTGGCGGGTAAGTTCCTACTCGATGATCGTTATGTTTCTGTATTATTTGATTCTGGAGCCGATGCTAGTTATGTGTCCCTACGTATTAGTAAGAAGCTTAAGCGTCCGCTTTCGTTACTAAGTTCACGTCATATCGTCGAGTTAGCTAATGGTAGAAACATCGAGGCCTCACATGTTATCAAAGGCTGCAAACTAGAGTTGTCTGGTCAGACGTTTAGCATCGATCTTTTCCCTGTTACTCTTGGAAGCTTCGACGTCGTTATCGGTATGGATTGGTTATCCAAGCATCGCGCTGAGATCCTCTGTCAAGAGAAAGCAGTCCGTATTCCCCGCCGTTCTGGCAAACCTCCTATTGTACAAGGTGGCAAAGGCAGAGAAATTTCTGGCGTTATCTCGTTCTTGAAAGCCCAGAAGTGTTTACGAAAAGGGCACACCGCTATCTTAGCACTTGTCACCAACACGCAGGAAAAGGAAAAGAGGATTGAAGATTTTCCGGTAGTGCGTGACTACCCCGAGGTATTTCCTGAAGAACTACCTGGACTCCCTCCCCACCGTCAGGTCGAATTCCAAATCGAGCTAGCTCCCGGAGCAGCGCCAATAGCTCGTGCACCTTATCGACTAGCCCCCGCAGAATTGAAGGAACTCTCTACTCAACTACAGGAACTATTGGATAAAGGGTTTATCCGCCCTAGTTCATCACCCTGGGGAGCACCGGTACTCTTTGTTAAGAAGAAGGATGGCACGTTCCGAATGTGCATCGACTATCGTGAGCTGAACAAGGTTACCATCAAGAATCGTTACCCTCTCCCGCGAATCGACGACCTATTCGATCAACTGCAAGGATCAAGCTACTACTCTAAGATTGACCTGCGATCAGGCTACCATCAGCTAAGGGTCCGTAATGAAGACATCTCCAAAACTGCATTCAGAACTCGTTATGGTCATTATGAATTCCTTGTTATGCCCTTTGGAATGACCAACGCGCCCGCAGTATTCATGGATCTCATGAACCGAGTGTGCAAACCCTATCTCGACAAATTTGTGATCGTGTTTATAGACGACATCCTGATCTACTCGAAAAGTCAAGAAGAGCATGAACAGCACCTACGCCTTATCCTCGAACTCCTTCGCAATGAGCAACTGTATGCCAAGTTCTCGAAATGCGACTTCTGGCTTCGAGAAGTCCATTTCCTTGGGCACGTGGTTAACAAGGATGGAATTCACGTTGACCCTGCAAAGATCGACTCTATAAAGAATTGGCCTACCCCTAAGACTCCGACCGAAGTCCGCCAATTCTTGGGACTAGCGGGATACTATCGAAGATTTATCATGGGATTTTCAAAGATCGCTCAGCCTCTCACGGCTCTTACCCAGAAGGGTATGGTTTATAAATGGGGTGAAGCTCAGGAAACCGCATTTCAGACACTAAAGGATAACCTCTGTAGTGCTCCTATTCTCTCGTTACCTGAAGGAACTGACGACTTTGTGGTTTACTACGATGCATCCATCCATGGGCTCGGTTGTGTGTTAATGCAACGCGACAAAGTTATCGCTTACGCCTCTCGACAACTTAAGACGCACGAAAGGAACTACACTACGCACGACTTGGAACTAGGAGCAGTGATCTTTGCGCTTAAGATATCGAGACATTACCTGTACGGTACCAAGTGCACTATCTACACCGATCACAGGAGTCTCGAGCATATCTTCAAGCAAAAGGAATTAAACATGCGACAACGCCGATGGGTCGAACTTCTGAATGATTATGAATGCGCCATCAAGTACCATCCGGGCAAGGCCAATGTTGTGGCAGACGCCCTCAGCCGAAAAGACACTACGCCCAAGCGCGTGCGAGCATTACAACTTACCATCCAGTCTAATCTCCCTACCCAGATTCGAAATGCTCAGACTGAAGCTCTGAAACCGGAAAACATCAGGGCTGAGTCCCTGCGAGGATCGAGACAACGACTAGAGCAAAAAGAAGACGGCGCCTACTATGTGGCAGGGCGCATTTGGGTCCCACTTTACGGAGATCTACGAGAGCTTGTGATGGACGAAGCCCATAAGTCCCGTTATTCAGTACATCCTGGTTCGGATAAGATGTACCACGACTTAAGAACCACTTATTGGTGGCCTGGCATGAAAGCCCACATAGCAGCTTACGTTAGCAAATGTTTGACCTGCGCAAGAGTCAAGACTGAGTATCAGAAACCAGCAGGCCTACTCCAGCAACCGGAAATCCCGAAGTGGAAATGGGAGCAAATTTCCATGGATTTTGTTACGGGGCTACCTAGATCCCAACGCGGGAATGACACCATTTGGGTGATAGTAGATCGATTGACTAAGTCTGCACACTTTCTGGCCATTAAGGAAACAGACAAGTTTTCTACCTTGGCAGAAATCTATTTAAAGGAAGTAGTCTCGAGACACGGGGTGCCAACTTCCATTATTTCCGACCGAGACGCTCGATTTACTTCCGAGTTGTGGCAAGCTATGCACAAATCCTTTGGCTCACGTTTGGACATGAGCACCGCTTACCACCCACAAACGGATGGGCAGTCTGAACGCACCATCCAAACCCTGGAAGACATGCTTAGAGCATGTGTGATCGATTTTGGCAAGAACTGGGAGAAGCATCTACCGCTGGTGGAATTCTCCTACAATAACAGCTACCACACTAGCATTCAGGCGGCACCTTTTGAGGCATTGTACGGTCGTAAATGCCGATCACCTCTTTGCTGGGCGGAAGTCGGTGACAGTCAACTCACAGGCCCAGAACTGGTGGTAGACACAACGGAAAAGATTGCTCAGATCAGGCAACGCATGGCGGCAGCTCGTGACCGTCAGAAAAGCTACGCTGATAAGCGTAGGAAACCGCTAGAATTCCAGGTCGGGGACCGGGTTCTACTTAAAGTCTCACCCTGGAAGGGTGTGGTTCGTTTCGGTAAACGGGGCAAGCTGAACCCGCGATATGTTGGACCATTCGAAATTACCGAGAAAATCGGTAAGGTTGCTTATAGATTGAACCTGCCTGCAGAGCTGAGTGCAGTGCACAATGTTTTTCACGTGTCTAATCTGAAGAAGTGTCTGTCAGATGAAACACTCATAATTCCTTTCAAGGAACTCACTATTGATGAACAGCTACACTTTACTGAGGAACCAATTGAGATCACGGATCGAGAGATCAAAACCCTCAAACGTAGCCAGATACCTCTCGTGCGAGTTCGTTGGAACTCACGACGTGGCCCAGAGTTTACCTGGGAGCGGGAAGACCAGATGAAGTCCAAGTATCGCCAGTTGTTCCCAAACGAAAACCCCAGCACTGAAGCTACAACCGAATTTCGGGACGAAATTCCAAACTAACGGGGGGATGATGTGACACCCCGCTGAAACACTCTAGCTTGACAGTGGCTGCTTTAACTTTCGGGACGAAAGTTCTTAAAACTTGGGGACAATGTGACACTCTAGGTTTTTCCGAACGAACATCTTGTATTATCTTTGTGTATATATATGTTATTAAATGGAAACGTGACTTTTTACGTGATATGTGTGATATGTATGTATTATATATATATGTATGTGAGTCGAGACCATGACTCGCAACCACTCGGTTGCGAGTGGGCCACTCGGTCTCGAGTGGGCCTCTTGGGCCGTAACCGGTTTGGGCCGAAACCCCTTAGCTTATTTTTGATCCCTTGTATATAAATCCCAATCTTTCCCCATTTCCCTCATTTGTTACACAAACATACCCACACTTCTTCTAGTCTCTCTCACTAGCAAACCCTCAACAACATCCCATTCTCTTCCAACTTTCGGATCAAGCAAGGATCTCGGTCAAGGAATCTCGGACAAGATCATCATCATTCGGACACTTTACTTTCTCGGTTCCTTTCCTTTGTTTCGGCTCCTTCTTCTCAACCGGTTAGTGTTATTATTATGTGCATAGGACTTATGTGTGTTGAATGAACTAGAAAATGCTTGGTTAGTAGTGTTATGCATGATTTTTGGGTGATTTGTGAAGTTTGACTATATGTGTAAAACCTTATGTATGAATACTTGCTAACATTCTTAAAGATGGCTAGATAATGGTAGTTTAAGAGTATTCATGGCTAACCATACTATGCTTCATTGTTTCTTGCAAAATGATGTTGTTAAACATAAGATTTCGGCTACAAAATGTATGTTTCTTTGTTCTTGCATGATGATCTTGATGAAATATGTGATTTTTGGTTCAAAAATGTATGATTATGTTAAGATGAAAACCCTAGAAAACTATGAACTTGTGATGAACTTGTTGAATATGGTTTGAAGATTTCAAAAAGGGCAAAGTTTGATCTATTTTTTTTACTTATGGTCAGATTAGGAAAAGTGTTAGTGAAACCTTATTGGCTATTACTTGATTTGGGCCTGATTACATAGTACATTTCGGACTGATGTATCTGAATCTACACGTGAACATGAAAAGGACAGCATTACGACTCGCAACCACACAGTTGCGACTCGCAACCACAGCGTGATAACTCGAAACCACACGGTTGCGACTCGCAACCATAGCATGACAACTCGAAACTGCAACGGTTGCGACTCGAGATCACACGGTTGCGACTCGTAACCACAGCGTGACAACTCGAGACCACGCGGTTGCGACTCGCAACCACAGCATGACAAGCCGAGACCTCCTGGTTGCGACTCGAGACCACCTGGTTGCGACTGGGCTGTCCACTTTGGTTATTGGGCCATAATGTGTGTAACATGGGCTACCTGTTGACTGGACTATCTGTTGCTGTTTGACTGTGTAAATGTTAGGGCCGGCCCAATAACCCACCGTCTAATTGCATGCATGTTACGTGTCAGTTATGTGTATAGATTATACGTGAATGCTTGTACACCAAACCTGACCTATACCGGTAACCATGTTAGGACGTGGTGACCAACGTGTTTGACAAGTGACCTAATCTGCCGAGCAACCCAAGGTGAGTTCACACACTAAAAGCATGCGTCCCGCGGAGGGACACGAACAAACTACCAACTTTGGGAAAACACTTTTGACCCATTACTCCGGGGGAAATCAGAATGGGTAAGTACTATCTCCGGGGGAGATACGTTTGGATATTATTTATAAATCACAACTAGCCAGACTAAACGAAACTCTATCACTTTAAGTCCCTGCTTACAGTACCGATTAATCTCCGGGGGCGAACGGGTTATTAGTTGATAGCGCTATTAGGTTTAACAACCTTACACCGTGACCGGGGGGATTGGGCGTGAACTAGTAGACCTTGCAACATGGTCAATGACGATAGACATTGACTCGGGGCACGATAATATTCCGTCAACAGTTTCGGTATCTACAGTTTAGTGAGCTTACAGATGGGGTAGCTCCCCACAACGTGATTATAAATGCTTTATCTAAACAACTTAAGTTTTTGGTAAACTAAAACTGGACAACTAGTGAACTCACTCAGCATTATTGTTGACCCCTTACTGCATGCTTTGCAGGTAACCCGTGACTGAGGAGCTGCTGCTTGGGGATGTGTAGTGTTCGTCAAAACCCGTGTGTTGGGTTTAATTATTTTGAACTAAGAACTATCTTTAAAATTACTTTGGTTTATGCTTCCGCTGTTTTGTTAAACTAATCATCGAACTTAAACTGCAATGTTGCTAACTACCTTGGATAGTAATTATTTCTAATATTAAATCAATGCTCAGTATGATTAGTGGCTGGATCCTGGTCAGTCACGCCTCCAAGCGGTGGTGTTCCGCATGTGGATTTTTGGGGGTGTGACATTCCGAATGCACCAAGCTTCCTCGTATGTGATCCTTGACACTTGAATGCACTTGAAATGAGAAGATGGAAATCGAAAGATGGATGGATGGTGGAGGGGGTGTTCGGCCGAGAGCTTAGGGAGAGGGAGAGAGAGTTGTGAGGTTGAGTTTTGTGATGGAAAGTTATGTTGTGTTTAGTGTGGATCTTATAGGCAAATCATATGATCATTATCCAACGGTTTCTATGTCTTCTAGATATTAGGCATAGATGATTATTTTAATCAACAAGTACAAATGGGGAGGGTCACAATGTGACCGAATTCGGTTGGGGGGGGGGTAATCCGGTTAGTTTCCAACCATTAGTTAAGTTATAGTTAAGTTAATTTAGAGGTTAACTCGGTTACTAGCGTGTTATGCATTATAGCGGGTGTCAGCGGCGGACCCAGGATTTTTTTCCAATTGGGTCCATTTTTTCGGTGTTTAAAATTTTCATAACAAAACGTTAAAGTTTTCGGGTCGGTCCTTGTTCGTGTCGGGTCAGAGCAAGGTTTGAACTAGATTTTAAAAAAAACATAAAAAAGATGCTATAAAAGAATTGAACCCATGACCTCTTGTTGTTAAAGAGGGAGGTTTGCCACTACACCAGCTTTTCTTTTCTTTCTATGGTGTCCACCTAATTGTATTTATGGGGTCCTTATAAAATTTAATATACCGGATCTACTATTTTTTTTAAAAACATTGGGGTCCGGGGACCCCGTTCCTTTCATTGTGGGTCCGCCCCTGGCGGGTGTTAGGGTATTCAGGGACCCTAACTGGTTCAGAAAAATAAAAACAATGTGAATGGCAATATTTTTATGTTCCGAGTAAAGTCCGGTTGTTCGGTTGGATAGTGATCCGTTAAAGTGCTTAACAAAGCTTTAAAGTGCCGTTAATACTATTTTTAGTGACACAACTTATTCCCGACACTTTGGAAAGTGTCTAGTAATATCTTTCTCATGTTCTGGCATTTTATTAGTTAGCCAAATGCTGAATTTTTAATTAAAGTGCTGAATTTTGTACTTAGAGTACGTTTTAGGCACATCCGGTCACTGTAACTTATACCTAGTGACGCAGTTCTACAACCCTCGTATCCCTACACTCACTACTAGTGTAGTAACTATCTCTGGCTCATACAGGCCTTAGAGGCGGTGTCTGCCTGATGCTGGCTATATCAGCATGTTTAATAGGTTATCCGTTCATAGTGCTACTGTGCTTTCGTGCATCAAGGTTGTCACTAGAGTTCAGTATGTAGATAATGGAGTGACAGCAAATAAGGTATGATGCAAGTAAGTGTACGTGTCAGAATTCAAGTAGCAGTTTATCCACAATTTCAAGTAAGCACAGTAATTAAGCAGTAATTAATTATTAATTAAGTCGTACGGATACCTGATTTAGTGAGGATTGTCAGATTTACAAAATATCGGAGCGTGGCCACCTCCAGTTACAGGGGAAACTCTGGCGAAATTTTTCCAAAAACCTAACACTTAGAAATATTTTCATCACAAGTGTTATAAATGTATTTTTGACTTGTTTTCAAAGTGTAAATTTCGCCACGACTTTATTTACAAAATATCGGAGGTGGGATTTTCACAAAATAAAATGGGGTAAATATATATGTGATATATATATTTTTCATAGCGTCACTTGTATAAATGTTTATGATTATTTTGTGAACTATACACAAGTTTATCATTTACATTTTTCGTCATTCAATCCGTGTAATACACGAGGTTGTAAGCTAGTTACTAATTAAGATAACAAATACTAAAGGCTTATGTGAAATATTATCCACTCAATAAAAATTTACATGTCCAGACCTGTGATCACAATTTTTACTAGCATAGCTTATACCGTATCATAACTCACTACACTGTGAAATTCATGCTTATTTCCAACATTTTTTTACCCGAACTATGTACTGGGCCTAGCCTGTTAGGATGGAAAAGGTTTTGGTTTCCCATTTAGATAATTTTTGTAACATACTTCAAGGGCAAAAAGACTACCGCTTTCTCTTTTTGTTTTCAGTTTTCTTGTTTTCACATGGTAAGCGGGGAAAGGATCCGGGTGCTAAGGTAATGTAATGGACGAGGTGATAGAATGGATCATTACTATTCCCTATTTTGTTTGGTTACCATATTGGAATAGAATGAATTATTATAGTGTATTGTTTGGTAGGGAAGAAAAGATGAAGAAATAAACTCGGCGGTGACTGGTGGTGGTTGGTGGCGGCGGGTGGTAGCAGCGGCAGCAAGTGGCGGTGGTGGCGACGGTGGCAGTGATGGTTGGTGGCAGCGAAGGCGGCGACGGGTGGGTGGTGGATGGTGGCGACGGTGGATGGCGGTGGTGGCGAGTAGCGTCGGTGGGTATCGGTGGTGGTTGGCGTCGGCAAAGGCGGCGGTGGATGGCAACGGTGGGCGTTGGTGGTGGTTGGTGGCGGCGAAGGCGGTGGTGGGTCGAAACGGTGGTAGGCGGTGGCGGCGGCGGTGGCCATCGGGGTGGCGGCAAGGCGGTGGCGGGTGGCGGCAATTGGTGGGTGGTGGCGGTGATGGTGGATGGTGGGTGGTGACGACAGTGGTGACTTGTGGTGTTGTTAATGAAGGGTGCAAGAGGGGATGGAATGAAAAAAAAAACATAGGGGAGGATAGAATGATTTTGAGGGAATGGAATTCCTTATGTAATCGGTGATTCCATTCCATTTACCAAACAAACACCGTTTTTTTCAATCGCTCGTAATGCTCCATTACATTATGTCTGTTATTCCTGTATAACAAACATTACACAGGACTTAAAAGTGGGATAGAAATAATGGATCATTATATACACACCGTATATATTATTATAACTAAAGCAAAGGTTCATTTTTTTTTAAACGGAAGCTTCTAAATAATATCATATAAGCACTAAAATCAATCAAACACTAGGAACAAGCTCAATACGATTACAAACTAATGGCAGGTAGGCGAGCAACAAGCTTCGCCGCTACCCCCTTCTGAATAGCAAACCCTACTCTGCTAAACACAAAATTCTGCCCCTTAATCAAATTTGTTTTGTCGTTTGTAAGACTTGAACCCAAGGCCGCCTTTATCAAATTTGTTTCAAGTATGATTAGTATTCAAGTATGCTAATATAGATAGTATCATGGTTTCTGAATTATTTGTAATTGAAACGATGTACATTCAAAATCTTTAAATCACACAACAATAGTAACACCTGGTTATAACATTAAAAGAACATTTAGATGGACCGCGGTTTAGCAACGATGGTAGAGTGCTTTAAGATATGTAAACTGAACTGCCCGCCCTTCTCGCTTGTATCAATCTGAGACTGTCCCGGTGGTGGCAACAGCTCAAAGTTCTGCACTAAACGACCGATTGTAATACCAAGGATTGGCAATGCCAGAATAATCCCAGGGCAACTTCTCCTCCCGACTCCAAACGGTAAGTACCTAAAGTCATTCCCATTCGCTTCAACATGCGCTTCCTCTTCCAAAAACCGCTCGGGCCTAAACTCCTCCGGTTTCTTCCACTGGTCAGGGTTGTTGGCCAGCCACCAGGCGTTGACCAAGATCTTGCTTTCAGCCGGGATGTCAAACCCACCGAGCTTAGCATCATGGAGGTTCATGTGAGGGACTAGAAGGGGGATCGCCATGCGTAGACGAAGGGTTTCTTTGATCACGGCTTGGAGGTAGGGGAGGTTCTGAACATCAGGCTCAGTGATTTGGACACCAGGTCCGAGCTTAGTGTCAAGCTCATGCCTGAGCTTGGCTTGGATCTCGGGGTGGTTCACGAGCTCTGCGATTCCCCATTCAATTGACCATAGAGTTGTCTCGATTGCTAAAATACAAACAAACAAGATAGTGAAGTAAATATAATAGTCAGTTTGACTTTTTAATATAAGTTGATCAAACAAAATCATAGATAAATATCATAGACTGAATCCCAGATATATATATTATCGGGGTAGGTGTAGAACATGAACCTCATTTCCAAATGTGTTAGGTAGACAAGTTGTAGTAAACAAACAAATACATGGTTGTAACTCACTTTTAGAGTTGACATTTAATAATGAATGAATGAATGAATGTTACATCTAAAAGATTTTATATATATATATATATATATATATAGGGTCAGGATCATTTCAGAACCATAAATATTTACAGAACTCGCAGAACTCCTAATAAACAATCTTTTTATTTATAAATTTTTATGTTTAGGATAATTTTATCATTTATTTTGTGTATTTTTACGATTACATACATGTTAAGAGTAATTTTATCATTTTTTATATGTTATTTTATAATTACACATATGTAAACTAGTTTTTTTACATATATGTAATTAGTTATGACACATATATATAATTTTGGCAATTAAACATATGTAAACTACTTTTAACATGTATGTAATCAAAGAAATACATATAATAGATGATAAAAAGATCCTAAATGCAAAAACTTATATATAAAATGATTGTTTATTAGGAGTTCTGAAAGTTCTGTAGTTATTTAGAGTTCTGAAATGAACTCAACCCTATATATATATATATATATATATATATATATATATATATATATTAAAAATATTTGATTCATCATTAATTTCCTGTATTTACGTGCATCACCAAAATTATTATATATTATATAATAATGTAGTTGTATGATAACTACTACTACTATATTTTATATTATACGGCAAAGAGAACAAAGATGACACATAAAAAGTAAGAAAGCCGCCCATTAGAAAGCTCCTTTTATACCCCCCCGTTCAAAAGAGAAGTTATTTGAAACTTTATTAATCATGACATTTGCAAATTTATTACAAAAACAATTAGTTATCTTTGTGTAAACCGCCTAAAAGTAATCATTGATTTAAGGCTGGAATAAATTTTTTTGGATATGTGATGGAATGAATATTCTTGGATTGAAAAAATTCAAAATCTGGATGACGAGTCTGTGTTTAATCATTGACTATAAAACGAGGGACTTTTGTTAATCAAGTAGGGAAATGCAATTAAATAATAATAATAATAATAATAATAATAATAATAATAATAAATGGGGGGGGGGGGGGGGGGGATTGATGATATGATACCAGCAACGTTGATGTTTTCAACAATGTAAAGAACATTGTCTTCAGTGATCTCTCCCTTCTCCTTAGCTTCAAGAATGTGATCAATGGCGCATTTTTGCTGGTTCTTCGTGGTGCTTGCAAGCTTCCTGTTTCCACCAAAAAACACTAATAAATAAATAAATAAATAAATTACAACAGCAAGTTCAATTGAAAGATGCAGGCAGGCACGTACTTCCTTTCATCAACAAAGTAGTCCTTGAACAGCTGAATCCTCTTCTCCTTAACCTCCTTACACAATTTCAAATAATTCCTCAAAAAGGGCCTCAAAATGGGGATGAAATCGCCATAGTTGTACTCGAAGCTCTGCGCCAATCGACTCCTCTCACCGTTCAACGCCTTCAATTTCAAAAACAAGGGATCATCTTCACTCTCAAATCGCCTATCGAACATGATTCTGAACATATTGTTGTACATCATCAGCTGTAGCCGTCTCCGGATCACCACGCCTTCACTGGCTGCCGCCGGATTCTTCTTCACGTCCTCCACAACCGCCGCTGCCTCATCCTCCCACCCATACCTGAATCAATCAATCAATTAACCAACAACTTTTTATTTATTTACTCAAATTCTAATACATACATACATACATGGTACTAGAAAATAATAGTAATAATAATTAAGAGAGAGACGAGACGAGACCTGTACTGCTGCACAACTTTGTTGGTGAAGAAGGGGACGGTCATGATCCGTCGCATTTTGCGCCAGTGCTCACCATAGACGGTAAACACCATGTCCTGCCCTTTTCCGGTGAAGATATCGAAGACCACGTTACGTGTTCGAGATCCAAATTCAACTCCCTGGGTGTGGAGCACCTCTTTCGCCAGTTCAGGGGATGACACCACAACCAGGTTGCGCTGCCCCATGCGGAGGAGGAACATCTCCCCGAACTTTTTCGCCAGATCGGTCAAGTTGCGGTGGTTCAGATCATCGCCCACTTGGAGCCAGTTGCCGAAGATAGGAACCGGAATGGGCCCCGGAGGGAGCTTCAGTTTCTTACCACGGAGTTTAGATATAACAATTGCGCCCATTATGGCCGCAAATAAGGCAATCAGGGTTTTCTCTACAAGGAGAAGATCCATTGCTGCTGGTTTTGATTTTCAACTTCCGGGGAAACTACTGCTCTTTTATAGATAACTCAAGGGGGATTAGGTGGAGGTGGTAGAGTTGGTCAGACTAACGCCCTCAGTCACACTTCATGGTAATCATACAAAACCCTTCTAAGGCCATGTGTAGTCATAAAGCCCCCAAAGGGGCGTTATGCGCCATGTGGCATGCCACGTCACCCCGGGACTTTATGGGGCTTGAGGCCGTAGTCATAAAGCCCTACCTCATCATAACCAAAGTGTAAAATGCAGGGACCAAAGTGTAAAATGCAGGGACCAAAGTGTATTAATGCAGGGACCAAATTGTAAAATGCAGGGACCAAAGTGGAAAATGCCCACCTTCTCGCGCCGCAAATTTTTTCACGCCGGTTTTTTTTTTTTTTGATCATCGCGCTGGGGGGGGGGGGGGGGCGGTGTGGGGGGCTCCATACCGGCGCTATGGCCTTCACCGCGCCCCATTACATACGACCTAAGCTCATCTGTAGTCATGTGGCATGTGTTATGTGGCATGTGGCACGTCATTTCATTACGGAGCTTTATAAGGCATTATGCAACTTGAGACCGTAGTCATAAAACCCCTTTGTCATCATTACTCAATTATTTAATTTTCATTTTTTTAATGAATTTCTTGGTTTTTTAAAATTAAAAATCATTTCATTAAATAAAAAAAGATTACAATAAAATAAAAAAAAAAGTAAAATAAAAAAGATTAAACTAGAATAAAATAAAAAAAACATTACACAATCAAAGATTATATTTTTTTTATTCGCTCCTTTTGTGCCAACGCCATCTTCAACGCTTTTCCCATTAAGTGGTCGTGTGGTTTCGAGTAGAGCTCAAAGTCGTGAGCCCATTGTCTATCCCGCATAATCTTGGTCACTTCGCGGTTCTCCTCCATACGTTTAGTACCGAGTTCGTGTATGTCTTGAAGTCGTTTGTTTATCTCTGAAAATGCGTTACGCATTTCGGTTCCCATCGACATCGACGACGACTCGGGCCTTTTCGCCCGGCTTCTTCTTCCGGCCAGTCTTGGTAGCTCTTCCACCGGCTCTTCATCCAGAATATCCTCGTTCAACTCGGTGTTTCGAGCGTCGGAGGTTGGCGTTTCTGGTTCACCTAACTCGTTTGTTTTGGACCTCTTTGACGGCCTTTTATTTTCCGACCGACCGCTAGGAGTATAGATGTTGGCCCATTTGGGGCTATGGGGAAGGATTTGCCAACACCTTAGGTACGGGAAATGGCCATTAGCATTTGTATACTCGACCAACGCCGCTTGCGTAATGTCCTCGTCCTTGCTTCCACTTTTCCGTCCGGCAAAATTGTGTTGGTACGCGGTTTGAAAGTTCGTGCATTTTTTGAGCCGACCCGAACGCTTAAGACAACCCCATTTCGTCGGTGTTTTGATTCGGGTTCCACCCGTAGAGATTCGGGTCCCATGAGAGCGGTTGGTTCAAAAGATTCATGAACCCGGGATTTTGTTGATTGTAATCGACAAAACCGGAGCCGAAAGGGGTGGGTCGAGTGGGAACCGGCAACACGGGGCGGGTAGGATTACCACTTTGGTTTAGGTCCGCACTTGATCGGGGAGGAATGAAACCACGGATGAATGGATGCATTGTATAAAATTTGTGGATTTTTAAAAAAAGGGTAGAGAGAAATAGTGTTTGAGAGTGTGTGGATTTATAAAAATATAAGAGAAGGGGTAATTATTTAAAGGAAATATTGAAAGTTAATTGATTTTTTTTTTACATTCGACCGTTACCAACGGTCAGAATTTGAAAATCACCACCACATGGTGTCGCGATGCATATAGCGCTGGTTAAATTTTTGGGCCGATAGCCCCCTTCGTCATAGTGTTTTCCGACGCTATATGGCGCTATGAAGCCACATACCGCCTCACTACAGCAGACCTAAGGGTGAAAGGGGTGTGCCGCTCATGAGAGGTTGTGGGAAATTTTTTTTAAGCTAATCATATATTGTCATGTTGTTTTCCCTCTTTAACTTCTCTCTTACCCAAAAACATAAGGTGTACACCCCTTATGAAGGGTGAGGAGAAACTATTTTTTTTTCTTTTTTTTGTAAAGTATTAATCTTCTATACTATATAATAAAAGAAACTAATGATGACACATGCTATTTATTGGAGTCATCTATTTTTTTAATTAAAAGATAATTATACAATGGAATCTATACTATATAATAAAAGAAACCTGTTTTGGAACACTTGTCATTCTTTCATTTAATTGATTAAAATTATTGATAATACTAATAAATAATAATATTTAATCTAATCTAATACAAATAATAATAATAATATTTAATCTAATCTAATACAAATTCTTATTATTAATTCAATAACCTATTGTTAAACTAAAACTTCAATAGAATCTTAAATCCTAGCTAAACAAGTTTCGAAATTCATAATAATATTAATATGTTAGACTAAATATATCAATAGAATCTTAAATCCTAGCTAAACAAGTTTCGAAATTCATAATAATATTAATATGTTAGACTAAATATATCAATAGAATCTTAAATCCTAGCTAAACAAGTTTCGAAATTCATAATAATATTAATATGTTAGACTAAATATATTATTGATATATATATAAAATATATTATTGATGTAGGACCGGTTTTGACGCCGTTCGATTGCGTAACGAACGTTTCACGTGCGGAATCCGTGAACGTGCGTGACCGAACACACAATAACGTACTAGTAACGAGAATCTATTGAAAGATATGACAAATCCAGCACAAGATTCACGTTTACAACACTTTCTCTCTCTAGACTTTCTCTCTCTAAACTTGAATCTCCAAAAGTACAAATGTGGAGGAAAGTCATTCAAGTCTTCACTTCACTAACTTCTAAACTTATGTCATCAACATCATAGTTATAGGCCTTGGAATTAATGAGGATTCTCATTAATTACCAAAATGCCACCTTGCTATTTCTAACAAATTGTGACATTATGCGCTTGATTTCTTCCGGCTTTTCACTACGACTCGAATTGACGAAGGCGATAGACAATAAATGCATCACAAACTCCAACTTGGATATTGTCGTAGTCAATCCGTGGTGAAACTCGTAGCGACTTGACTTTCTCTCTCTCTAAAACTCGAACGAAGATGTAGTCGACAGACAACTGCACTAACAAACTCCCCCTTGGATGTTGACGGAATCTTTAGTGAGAGTCTTCAAATACTCTTGCTTTCTTCCTCTTCTTTCTCAGTTTGTCTTTTTGCCCTTGAGAAAGCTTCACTTTCTTTTCTTGAACTTTAGGTTCTTGAACTTTAGGTTCTTGGACCTTCTGTTCTTTGACATTCTGTTCTGAAACTTTCAGTTCATTGGGCTTGACAGTGACTGGTTTCTTTGCCAATTTCTGAGAATTAACCCTCAATCTTTCATTTGATCTCCTTGGGCAATCTCTTGCAATGTGACCTTTGATTTGACAATTATAGCATCTTCTCGTCTCAAATCTCTGTCTCTGGCAGTTAACAGCAATGTGTCCTTGAAAACCACATTTGTAGCACACTCTGTTATCATACCAATCACCATTGTCATACCAAACGCTCAGATCAAAGCACTGTTTGGCTTGGTCATACTCCTTCCTCCTCTTGATTGTTGGATTTGACTTTTGAGCACTGTGGTCAAACCTGCACCACTTATTACCAACAATTTTTGAGTTTTCGTTTTTCAATTTTTGTGCCTTTTGAATGCGATTGGATGATTGATCTGATGAGCTTTTATTTTTGTTTTGAACATTTTTCGACTTTTTAACAATTTGTTTTTGTTCAACAATCTTCTTAACAGGTTTTTGCTTTGAGCATTCACCTATTTCAGTAGATTGCAAAACAGTATTTTTGAATTTTTCTTTTAATTCTAAAAACAATTTTTGTTTTTCAATTTTTTCATTTTTATCATTAGATTTCTCATCACAATCTTCAACTTTGACATTGTCAAAGTTTGTGACATCGTCACTTATTGAAACTGCATTGATCGGTTTTGGACATGAAATATTCACATACGCTGAAGAAATCACAAAACCTTTCAATTTATTTTCTAAATCAACAATTTTATGCCGGTCACTTTCAGCTTCTTTTTCAAGCTGAATGATTTTAGCAAGATGAGAATTTATTGCAATCTGTTTTTCAAGATTATTTTTACCAAAGATATCTTTCTCATCTTCTAAAATCTTTATTTGACTTTGAAAATCTTTTTCAATTTTTACTTTTTCATTTTCTAGATTTTGTTTTTGATTTTTCAAAACATTTTCTGATTTTTTAAGATTTTCATTTTCTAATGACAAACTCTCTAAATCCCTCAAGAGTTTGGCATTTTCAGATTTCAGATTTTCACAGTTTGAGCATTTCTCGATCGTTTTAACAGCTTCAGCTTTCATTTCCACCTTGATAGCTCAAATTTCTTTAACCTGCTCTTCTTTCTCTCGAACGATTTCCTCAGATTTTAATTTTTCTTCGTCAGCTGCTTCTGCATTACTAATCTTTTGTAGTTCAAGTTCTCGCTCTTTAATCTTCTCGATGAACAAGCTCAAATTCAAGTTTAAGTATATCTTCTTCAAATCTGACAAATACGTTCTCCACCCATCACCCGGTAAAACATTTGCCAACTTGTCAATCCATTCCTCATTAGTCTTGATTTTCTTCAATCTCACCATCTCCCAATACAACTCGATATACCTATTAATCAATTCTTCAATTGATTCTCCATCTATACCTGAAAAATTATTGAACTTGTTCAGTGCAATATAAATTTCAGAATCCATGTCTTGGTAATGAGAAATACAAAGCAACAAATTTTCAATCAATTCAAAAAATTTCACACAAACAAAAAATCTGATGAATATCCGATTGATGAAAATCCGGTGACAACAAATCACTTCGAATTACCTGCAAACACACAAATAAACGATCAGTAAAAATATCAATCAACTGAATCGGACGGAAGGTTGATCGAACGGATAGTATGTTTTGACGTCGTTCGATTGCGTAACGTACGTTTCAACATCATGTTTAGCCTTTGAGATTTTGAATGTCAGCTTTTCAACATCAGTTGTCGAAAATCTTTTTGGATTTTTGAAAATAAGAAACATGAAAGCAAAGACAGAAATTAACTGCAGAAATGAAATATGTACAAACATATTTTTGTGAGTTTGTGTAAGAGGATCATATCAGTTTTTGAGACATATCACCAACACCGTTAAGCTTCTAATCGTTTTAAGTTCTAAACGATTCACGTTGATTGACGATATTGTTGTCCACTTAAGTTTTCATACAATTTTCAATCTATTCATGATACTATTTAAGTGTTTTATGAACTTAGTTCGATTCATGTGTCCCACCTCTTGAATATACTCCCGTATCCAGAATCCCAATATTCAGTCTTACAGGCAAGAATACTACAATGATATCTGTACATAAATTAGGGGTTAAATGCGAGAACTGAGGGATCTCAGGTCAGAACTTCCGTTCAGCAGAGAGATATCAGCTTCGACTTAGCAGTGTGTCCCCTTTAGAGGATCTTTTCAGCTACAACAGATGATTATCAATTTTATTGTCTAGTCAGCTGAGGGCTTTATGCTATGTTTCAAGCATTTTGCGGAAAGTATTAGCCAAGGACTAGGTCAGAACTACCGTTCAGCAGAAGTCCCGGAATAATACCCCAGACATCATAGAGTATAAACACCTAGTATATCAGAATACGAGACCTTTCAAACGAGATTTCAGGGGTTACCTATATATCCAAGTAGTGTTCCCCACGAATTTCACAAGTTTGAAATTTTAGGTTTATATCCCGAATAAATCTACTAAATGTACAAAAACCTATCGTCACATCATCAGTGAGACCGTTTATTACATTTGACATTACATTTCTTTAGCGTGCTGTGATAGTCCACTGATTTACAATCATTTCCTCTTTTTTCACAACAAAACTCATTTTTTTAAATTTTTCAATGTTTTTGACATTTTCAAATTTTCAAATTTTTTAAAATTTTCTCCCCCTAAAATCAAAATATGTTTCAATTTTGATTTTCTGGAAAATTTGAAACAAACTGTACAAACTTGACAACTTTATGAGAATCACTTCAATTCTCCATCCACTTTGGCGTAAACAATCAGAACTCCCCCTCACAACAAACTATTTTCCCAATATGATTTCAAAACATTTAAGTTTGTTTTAATCAAAATGGTTTTTCCGGAAAATTAGTTTTGTGTGTCATTTCATAAATTCGGGGTTTCATCACTTTGTTTTTCAAATTACCACTTATAGGAAAGATGAATCAAGTACAATTTAATGTCCCTGATTTATCTTTTGAAAGACGAAAAAGCACCAGAGTGAAATTTCTCAAGAAATGTGCCGATTCATGTTCCACGCTTACCAACCTGGGAACTCCGGCAAGTCAGGTTTTTCATTTGAATAGTTTCACCCAAGCCTGACTGTCCTTGGGTGATTTTGAATTCTTGTTTAGCAATGGTGGAAAGTTTGTATCATCCATTGTTAAACCTGAATTCTCAGATTTTACCTCAATAACTGGCTCTTTTGGTTTTACCGAACCAGAATCATTGCCTGAATGTGGCTTGTCTGACATTAATAAGCCAGATTCATCGCCGACATGTGGCTCCTTTGTTTCTGAAGAAACAGATTCATTGCCACCAAATGTTACCTTCTTCTTTATCTCCTCTTTTGTCCTCAGATTTGCATCTGATGAATTCATCTTGCTTGGCTTTGCAGACGAGGGAGTTGATTCATCAGCACTCTTATTCGATCTGTCGGGTGAACCTGAGGACAAAATCTTCTCCAGATATTCTCTCGCCTTCTTCCTCTTTTTTCGCAGTTTGTCTTTTTGCCCTTGAGAAAGCTTCACTTTCTTTTCTTGAACTTTAGGTTCTTGGACCTTCTGTTCTTTGACTTTCTGTTCTGAAACTCTCAATTCCTTGGGCTTGACATTGACTGGTTTCTTTGCCAATTTCTGAGAATTAACCCTCAATCTTTCACTTGATTTCCTTGGGCAATCCCTGGCAATGTGTCCTTTGATTTGACAATTATAGCATCTTCTCGTCTCAAATCTCTGTCTCTGGCAGTTAACAGCAATGTCTCCTTGAAAACCACATTTGTAGCACACTCTGTTATCATACCAATCACCATTGTCATACCAAACGCTCAGATCAAAGCACTGTTTGGCTTGGTGATACTCTTTCCTCTTCTTGATTGTTAGATTTGGCATTTGAGCACTGTGGTCAAACCTGCACCACTTATTACCAACAATTTTTGAGTTTTGATTTTTCAATTTTTGTGATTTTTGATTGTGATTGGATGATTGATCTGATGAGCTTTTATTTTTGATTTGAACATTTTTTGACTTTTTAACAATTTGTTTTTGTTCAACAATCTTCTTAACAGGTTTCTGCTTTGAACATTCACCTATTTCAGTAGATTGCAAAACAGTATTTTTGAATTTTTCTTTTAATTCTAAAAACAATTTTTGTTTTTCAATTTTTTCATTTACATCATCAGATTTCTCATCACAATCTTCAACTTTGACATTGTCAAAGTTTGTGACATCGTCACTTATTGAAATAGAATTGATCGGTTTTGGACATGGAATATTCACATACGTTGAAGAAATCACAAAACCTTTCAATTTATTTTCAAGCTCGTTGATTTTCTTTCGAGCTTGCTCACTTTCCTTTTCAAGTTGAATAATCTTTTGAAGATGAGAATTTATCATTTTTTGCTTTTCGATGTTATTTTTACTAAATACATCTCTCTCATCTTCAAGAATTTTTATTTGATTTTGAAAATCTTTTTCCATTTTTACTTTTTCAATTTCTGAATTTTTTATTTGATTTTTCAAAACATTTTCTGAATTTTTAAGATTTTCGTTTTCTAATGTCAAACTCTCTAAATCCCTCAAGAGTTTGGCATTTTCAAATTTCAAATTTTCACAGTTTGAACACTTCTCGATTGTTTTTACAGATTCAGCTTTCTTCTCCACCTTGATAGCTGAAATTTCTTTAACCTGCTCCTCTTCCTCTCGAACATTTTCCTCAGATTTGAATTCTACTTTATCAATTTCTACATTACTATTCTTTTGAAGTTCAAGTTCTCGCTCTTTAATCTTCTCGATAAACAAGCTCAAATTCACGTCTAAGTATATCTTCTTCAAATCTGACAAATACGTTCTCCACTCATCACCCGGTAAAACATTTCCCAACTTGTCAACCCATTCCTCATTGGTCTTGGTTATCTTCAATCTCACCATCTCCCAATACAACTCGATATACCTTTTGATCAATTCTTCAATTGATTCTCCATCGATACCTGAAAGATTATTGAACTTGTTCAGTGCAATATAAATTTCAGAATCCATCTCCGGTATATAAAAAAAATTCACAATGACGAATTCTCAATCAAAGATTAGGCGACAGTGGATCGAGTGAGAATTCGCTCAGGCAAATGTCCGATGTTTCACTAATCACCTCGAATCACTTGCAAACAAACAATCAAACACGCTATCAATTTTAAACAAACTGAATGCGTAAAAGTGAATGTGTGAAATCAATCTAAGACTCGTTGTCGAAGATTCATTGATTCTTTTCAATGTTGATGACGTGAGATCGCTGAATGAATGGGTCCAAAAAAAAAATTCACGAGATATGAGCTTAGGATGAACTGGTCCTTTGATCAATGACTATCACAGATAGACTATACACTCCACTTAGCCAACAAGATCACTATGATGAAACTTGGGCTTGGGCTCAATAGCACACAAAATGATATCACCAACTTGGGCTTGTGCTTGGGCTTGACAATTAACAGACAACTATGGGGTGATTAAACAATAATTGGGTCAAAAAAAATTTTTAGTGGGGCTGTGTAATAAGGTCAAATACTAACAATCGACAACAAACTGTCACAACTAAGCACTGATTAAGCCACTTTTATATAATGGGTCGGTGCTACCAATCAACAACAACAACAAGTTAAATTGTCGGTGCTTTTGGGCTTCTAAAACTATGTCAAGTTGTTGATTGTGATTGGCCCAAGTTCAATGGGCGGTGTATATAGAATTGAAACACGGTAATTGGGCCGCAAAATGTAATGGGGCGGTGCAGAGGGCCGGCAATCAACCTGCCAACCAACAATTTATTTACTTGTGATTGGGCCTCTAATCACAATTTCACAACAACAACGTATGGGTCGGTGAATATGGATCAGACAATCAATCAACCTTATGACATCATGTTAATGGGCGGTGAACAAGAAAGTGTTGATTAGGCCATAAATCTCAACAAATCATGGGCTGCCATTTAACATCTTATCAATTAACCGACAACATTATATTATCAGCTGTTACTTTCATGTGAAAAACCTTTGGATCGAATGATTTGACCACCCACCTTCACAGCTGATTGGGCCTTTCACATTAGTGGAGCTAAACAACACTGCTGATAGGGCCCCTAAATTGTAATAGCAAACAGCAAACAACTTCTAATTATTTCAACCTAACTGGTCGATATTTCCACTAAGATCGACAAAGATTGGGCCTTCGTTATTTTTTTAACACATTTGATTGAACGTCTTCAATTTATCATTTAACCGAGAATTTCAGTCACCATCTCATGTATAGAATTAAAATGGCCGACAATCAAACATGAGCAGACTTTATGAAGAAGATGACTGAAAAGCGAACCATGCTGACCAATAAGCGGTTGGAGCGGATCTGTTTATGTCATATAAGCGGATCAATTAAGCACTAAGAGCGAACCTGAAATTCCTTTTCTTATGAGCGAACCTAATCAATTCCACACGAGCGAACCTGAAGTTTTACCGTATAAGCGAACCACAGTAGTACCAAATAAGCGAACCTATCTGATCTTATGACGCGAATTCGGACCGAAAAACCGCGATTACTCCTAAACGACTTGGAGTTTCGAGCTGAAACTTGGTAGGGTTGTAATTCAATGTTGTTCGCACAATATATCAAGAATTCAGACGAATCGGACCGTGAAATCACGTTCAATTTGACGAACTTCTGTAAAAACCGTGAGAAATGAGTAGAAGATGAAGAAATCGATGAAATCGAATCTGAATCGGCTCTGAAATCGCTGAAATCTGGTACGAAAACGATGTGTTTGATCGTGCAATCGAGCTCCTAGCTCTGATACCAATTGTAGGACCGGTTTTGACGCCGTTCGATTGCGTAACGTACGTTTCCCGTGCGGAATCCGTGAATGTACGTGACCGAACACACAATAACGTACTACTAATCGTGATTTATTGAAATATATGACAAATCCGGTACAAGATTCACGATTACAACTACTTTCTCTCTCCAGACTTTCTCTCTCTAGACTTGAATCACCAAGATCTCTAAAATGGAGAAAAGTCTTCCTCTCCTAACTCTCCTAAAAATCTATCTAACTAATGACATAATCTCCTATTTATAGGTCAAGGCATTTTAATGAAAGTTCTCATTAATTACAAGTTTGCCACCTTGCCTTTTAACTAGATATGACATTTACAAAGTCTTGGTTTCTTCGATTTCTTGCTACTGCTTAGATTGACGAAGGGGATAGACATTCGTGTACTAACAATTGATATATATAACTAAAATTATTATCGATAATATTAATAATAGGTTTAGAATCAAATACAAAGATTCAAAAAATAAGAAGTCGTACAAAGGGTATCAAATAGACTCTGATTGATCTCATTCAACCGGCATTAGAGCCGTCTTATCGAACTCTACGATATTAATTAATATGTACGAGTTGATGGGTTACATTTATATTAACTCATTTATGTCAATATGGTATGTAAATGTCTCTGTCTTTGTTTTGCACTTATAGGAAATATCTATACTATATAGTTTAAATTGTTCAACCCGTGTAACACACGGGGAACTAACCTAGTTTAATATAAATTTAAACAATTCGTAAAAAATATCATATAGTATTTTGAAATCATCATCAGATTTCAAATAATTTATCCAAATATATGAATTTAATATATAATCATATTCATATAACGAAAACTTTTCCATTATCAAAAGAATTTTTTGACATTATATATTATTATGTGTTTTAATTCTTTTAAAGCTGTGATCAACCATTTTTATTAATAATATAAATTAAATAAATTTCAGACAAATTAAGTTAAAATGAAGTAAAAATGTCCTGAAATTAATAAAAGACGTACGTGTGACATATATATTAATATAAGAAATCAATCAATCATATATATAGATTAATATAATGTCAAAATAATTTATTTTATTAAAGTAGTTACGGGTAGAACCTATTTCAAAATTGTTTCTAAGGGATAAACAAAAATATTTATAAATGTTTATTGGTTTTTGTACTTTTATTTTCGTGTTCAGCTTTCAACTAGAATATGGTATTCAATGTGCGTTTACATGACATTTAGATGTAAACTTCATAAAAAAACAAATAACATTAAGAATACACGGGGTTATTAAACATATTTCTTTTTATTATTTGGTATACAAAATTTGATTAATTCAACCCGTACAATACATGAGATTTTTAAAGACGTAACCTTTTTATTTATTAGTATACAAAATTATATTTATTCACCTCGTGTAATACACAGGGTTTTTAAAGATATGACCTTTTTTTTATTATTTAGTATATAAAATTACATTTATCAACACGTACAAAACACGGAGTTCATAAAGATATAACTTTTTATTATTTAATATATAAAATTACATTTATTAAACTCGTGTAATAAACGAGGTTTTTAAAGATATATGATTTTATTATTTAGAGTATATAATTACACTTATTAAACACGTGTAATACATGGGGTTCTAACCTAGTTAATTAATAAATGAAACATAATTTTAACAAAATAAAGAGTAAATTGTCATTTTAGTCCATAAGGTTTGACTAAAATTGCCACTTTAGTTCAAATAGTTTTTTTTTCTTGCCATTTTAGTCTAAATAGTTTTGTTTTATGTCATGTTAGTCCCCGACTTTTGTTATTTTTTGGCATTTTGATCCAACCCACTAACTCCATTCAAAAAATTTAGTTAACTAAGGTGAATTTTGGTCAAACCACATTTTTCTTTCTTTTTTTGCAGGTGCGATGGTATGGGGATGGTGTTGTGCCGGTTTTACAGTGAAGATGATGGCGATGGTTGTTGATCTTACAATGATGGCGGTGGTTGAAGGGGTATGGTCCCAGATCTCGCGTCAGCACGACCGCGAGTGACCATTACCCTTATCAAAAACCCCCACCAGCAAGAACTTATCTGCGTCCGCGTGGGCATGCGTGAACACAGATGTCGAATCCAATCTGTCAAGCGATGAGAAAGTAAGGATAGGCATGAGCGATGCGGCCTGGCACAGCATCCTATGAATATCTCCTTACCTGGTGTATGAAAATGGGTGTATACCTAGCGATGCAGACACGCACCGCATCCTACGAACGTTTTCATCAATACAAGGGATCTGGACAACAACAACAGTCACCACAAGTGGCGATGCGGCCTGGCACCGCATCCCACAAATCTTAGCCAGAGTGAGAACGCGAAGACAACAGTAGTTACCGCAGGCAGCGACGCGGCGCGGCACCGCATCCTTCCCACGAGGCAAGTGGGACTGACACCACAGAGCAAGTGGCATCAATGACAGTCGCCTGTCAGGCCATACGTAAGCGACAGACTGACACTACAGTAGGACGTGGCTTCACCTCCACAACTGACTCTACCACAAACATAAGTTTTATGATTTTAGGTTTTGACAATCACAGACACCACTTGTAGATCTCTTTCTGATGAACCATTTATAGGAAAGAATTTAAACATTTAAAAAACTTTTAAACACAAACTCCTCCTTACGAAATGTCATCATGTTTAGCACTTTGAATTTTGAAAATCAATTCTTCAACACCAGTTATCAAAAATCTTTTTGAATTTTTCAAAATTTTATACAAAAACACACTCAAAATCTTTTTGGGATTTTTGATAAAGAAATGCAGTAAAGAAATATTTACAGACAATTTTTTTGTGAGTTTATGTAAGAGGATCATATCAGTTTATGAGACAAATCACAAACACCATTTAAGCTTTTTACATTTTAAGTTCTAAACAATTCACTTAGATTGTCAGTATACTGGTCCATTTAAATTTTCACACAAAGTTCAACTGTTTCGAGATACGAAATTAATGTTTTAAGAACTTAAACTTATTCGCGTGTCCCAGCACTTGAATATACTCCTGTATCCAGATCCCAATATTCAGTCTTACAGGTGAATATACCTAGATGATATCTGTAAGGGGTTAGATGCGAAACCGTGAGAGCTCAGGTCAGAACTTCCGTTCAGCAAAGAGATGACGGCTCGACTTTTGGTGTGTCCCCTTTAAAGGATCTTTTCTTCAACAGCACATGATTAGCATTTTTCAAAGTTTTATCATTTTTATGCTGAGGGTGAGCTTATATTTCAAGCATATGCAAAGTATTATACGGGGACTAGGCCATTGCTTCCGCAAAATCAGAAGTCCCGGGATAATACCCCAGATATCACTAAGTATAAAGACCTAGTATCTCAGAAAGAGGGACCTTTCAAACAAGATTTGGGGGGTTACCCATATATTCAAGAAATGTTCCCCACGATATAAGCAAGTTTGAATCTTTAGGTTTATATCTCGTCACAGTCTGCTAAATGTGTAAAAATCTACTGACATATCCTCAGAGAAATTGTTTATCACATTTTGACTTTCCATCTCTTTAGCGTGTTGTGATAGTCCATTGATGTACTATCATTTCCTCTTTATCACAACAAAACTCATTTATGAATTCTATCATGTTTTTGGCTTTTTTAAATTTTTAATGTTTTTGAATTTTCTAAAATTTTTACTCCCCCTAAAATGCAAACACATTTAAAGAAATTTGAAAACAAACTGTACAAACAAAATGAGAACTGTTGTGAATTGCTTCATTTCACCATCCACTTGGCATAAACAATCAGAACTCCCCCTTTCAACAAACTATTTTTCCATTTAGATTTCAAAACACTTAAGTTTGTTTTAATCAAAATGGTTTTTCCGGAAAATAAGTTTTGTTGATTTTACCACTTGTAGGTTCGGGGCTCATCATTATGTTCTTTCAGAAATATCACATGTATGAAGATTACATCAAGTTCAACTTAATGACTTTGACGAATCATTAATAAGAGCAAACCTCTGTACCAGTTGTAGGAATAAAACATCTACACAAATTCATTTTACCAATAAAGATGCCGATTCCTGCTTCACACTTACCAACCTGGAAGCTCCGGCAAGTCACAACCTGTAAAATTCAACAATTTTTAAGATTCGTTCACAAAATCAATTTTTATCAAGAATGATGCCGATTCATGCTCCACGATTACAAACTTGGGAGCTCCGGCAAGTCAGGATTTTCAAGCAAAGAAAATGTCCACCCAAGCCTGACCAGCCTTGAGTGATCTTAACTCTGATTCAGTCGGGTTATAAGTTGCCTTCTTTGTAGCATAAAAATCTTTAACCCCTTGAACTTTACCCTCAATTATTTTTCCAAAAATCTTTTTCACGTTTCCATTGAACGCTTTCTCAACATCAAATTCTTTCTTCTCAAAATAGAATTGATTTGAGATCTCAACCTTACCAATCTTTGATTAAAATTTTCAGCCTTCAATGGTGGAAAATTCGCATCATCCACTGGAGGTACTGAGTTTTCCTCTTTTACCTTAACTTGTGGCTCATTTGACTTTATGGAATCAGATTCATCACCGAACTTCTCAGAAAACTTCTTAACAACCCACATTTGGTTGTCTTTGGCTCTCTTTTTATAAAAATTTCTTTTTGAACACTCACCAACTTCATAGGTTGAGTTTTCAAAAATTTTGAACTTTTCAGTTGGTGTTTCAACATTGACAACTTTTTCTTTGAGTTTTTCAGAGACTCCCTGTTTTGTTTTTGTTTCTTGAGAACAGTTCCATGCAATGTGACCAACTTCATTGCATTTGTAGCAGGTTCTTGTCTCCTTTCTTTGAAAAACTCCAGTCCCTTTCCTCTCAGCGAAAAACTCCTGGTTTGATTGTCTACAGAAAGGTTTCTTCTGTTCTTCCTCAGCACTTCCTCCTGAAACAAGTTTTGTTTTCATTTTAGAAATTTTCATATTTTTATCACTTTCTGATGGAATAAAACCTAAACCTTTCTTTTTGAAATTACCATTATGGTTTGGTTTCTTTTGAAAACCAGAACCAGAATTGTAACCTTTTTTCTTGTTTAACCGTTGTTGAACTCTTGAAGTGTATTTTTTAGGTTTTTCAATAAGATTTAAATCTTTTATTTCAGAAATATTAATTTCTGTCATTTTGAAAACCTTTTTGATCATTTAAAATTTAACACTACTTATTGGAAATTCTTTGTCAGAATCATTCAAAGTATATGCAACTTCAAATGTTTCATCATCCAAATTCGATTTTGATAACAAAAACTCTTTACTGTAAGCCCGTTTAACCGACGTCTTTGGACTGTTGACCGATGAACTCGAATTTCCAGGCTCAGACTCCTCATCTTTATCCAACACCTGATCGACCACCTTTTTTATTAACTCGGACTCATGATCAGTGTCAGACGATGTAAAAGTGATGTCAATGTTTTCTGGTAACTCATCGGTTATATCAGACTTCAGTCTTATATTGACTGCCTTTTGGACTTGCTCCTCATTTGGTTTTCTGGGAGAATAACCTTCCCAGATCGGAGGCGGACACTTGTTGTAACTTACACTCCGTTTCTTACCAGTATCCTTCTTCTTTGGCTTCTCATCTTCAAATGCTTCCTGACCTGCAACAGTTGGATAAATTTGGTCAATAAGATAATCAGAACTAGAATAACTCTGTAATAATCGTCTGATTCTCTCATTTTCTATTTTTTCAGTTTACAACTCTTGTTTCCACTTTGTACTTTCTTCAATGTAGAAATTTATAGCTTTCTGCTTCGACATCATCACAGCATTTAGCATTGTCAGTGCATCTTCTCTTTCAGAATTAGTCTTTTGCAAACCAGTTACTGTTTTGTTCAACACATCATAAGATTCTTTCACATAGTTGAGATTAAACAATAACTTTTCTATCATCTTGTCTTTCTCACTCAGTTTCTCATCTTTTTCTGCACACTGCTTGCAAGATTCCAAGTATTTTTTACACGGCTTGATAACCTCAACAATCTGTTCGACTATTTTTTCTACTTCAACAACTTTCTCAACCTCAATCACCTTCTCAACTTCACCATTCTTCACAACAATTTTAACTTCATTCTTTTGAACAGTCTCTTCCTTTTGAGCAATACTCTCACATTTCATCTTCTTTCGTTCTTTTGCTGCTCGTCTTTCCTTCAACTTCTCCACACGATCTGCAAAATAAAATTGAAATCTTTCACGAGATAAATGAGTTTTTGCAACATCAATATGCATTTCTTCCTCATAATCACTGAAATCATCAGTTTCTATTGGTGATTGATCAAACTCTATTGTCTTTTCTATACTATCATATGAAGAACCAGAATCAGATGGTGTTTGATCAAAAACTGTTGTTCTTTCTGAACTTTCATCTGATGAAACAGACTCTCCTTCTTGACTTTTATCATCACTAGCAAACACTTTCATCCATTCTGTAAATAAATCAGGTTCTTGAATGACTTTTGCAAAGAGAGCAACCACTTTTGAATCAGGTGGAATATATTTGTCCCAGCTGAAACCTTCTGCCATTTTTTCATCATCTTGATCAATGATACCATAATAAGCTTTCTTATTTGCATCTTCGATCATTCTAGCATGTGCAGTTTGTGGCTCTTTTTGTTGTTGTTGATGAGCAACTTGTTGATATATGGCTTTCCGATAGTAATCATCTTTACCAAACGGATTCTTTGCTCCACTAGCTTCTTGATTTTTGCATTCTCTCTTGAAATGACCTTTCTCCCTGCACCGAAAACAAGTAACTTTAGATTTATCAAAGCCCAAAGTAGAAACATGAGCATCTAAGAAATTATTTCTTCCTGTAATCATTTTAAATTTTTCTGCTCTCCTCAAGACACTAGCCAAGCACCATTTGATATCCATTAGTTCCATTTCTTCTGCATCTATCTGATCGTAATCCTCTTTTGTCAGCATAGGATTTCTGATCCTTCCAGCGACCAATCCCTCATAGGTCTCCAAAACTGTAGCAAGTAATGTCATGTGATCTTTTGCAACTTCTTCAGAAATACTCTGACCATTAGGAAGACTCAATGCAATGTTGCACTGTATCACACAACTATTTCCAGTTTTTGAACTTTGATGCTGAAAGCTTGTAGTTGAACTTTTTGGATTCACACTTGGATATAGAGAAATTCCATTGCTACTGTTTGAACTTTGATCAACATTTCCAGATGAGTTCCCAGCACTAAAAGCAGTTTGAATTTTCGGACTCATTTCAACATCTTGAACACTTCCTTTGTAATACATTTTAATATCTTGTTAACCACTCGGATTATTCATCCTCGCAATCTTTTGCTGTTCAAGATCTTGACTTTCAATATTTCAATGAACTGTGAAATAGTCAATCCATCATATTCACCAATGTTCTTTAGAATCATAAAAAATGTACCCCACTCTTTTTGAGGTAAAGCGTCAGCTAATTTGTCGACCCACTCATCTTGGCTTTTCTCTATTCCCAACAAAGACATAAATCGAACTAAGTGGCAATATCTCTCAATCAGCTTCTTTGATGTTTCTCCCGCCAAACTTGAAAACAAATCGAATTCTTTCTTTAGTAGTGCTTTCTTGCTCTTAATCATTTTCTCACTACCCTCAAATTTAACCTTCAAAGCATCCCAGATTGAACGCGCAGTGTTATCATGTTGAAGCAAGATGAAAATGTCTTCCTTTACAGCCTGCTGTAAAAGACGGATCATCATCTTTTCTGCTTTATACATGTCTCTTTCTTTGTCATTCAGTTTAGAAATTGCTTTTGTAACACCCAAATCTGTACGCGGTCTAACATACTTCTTCTCAATGCATTCCCAAGATCTCAAATGATTAGCTTGCACCCAATTTTCAAATCGATCTTTCCATCCATAATACTCCTCGATTCCCATAAGTTTCGGAGGCTTTTGCAAAGTTCCTATTTCGTTTTCCATGTTCATGCTTTGAGCAATGGCAGCTAGAGTAGTCGGGGATGAAGCAAACGCGTTGTAAAACTCTTCTTCCATGATACGATAAAAAGTTCCACAAGCAGACCCTTTCAAACGAAATTACCTGCAACAAACAACTTTCAAACGAAATTAAAAGTTTAAACGAAATTACAAACTTCAAACTTCAAACGAAATAACCTAATTTCGTTTGAATTTCCAAACGAAATTAAATTCCGTGTGGAATTAATCACCAGTTCAAACGAAAATAAGTTCTTTGAAACGAAATTACTAATTACGTGCGGAATTAGTTTGTTTTTAAATGAAATTATCTAAATGTGTTAATTCCGTGCGAAATTAAAGACCACTTTCAAGCGAAATTAGATGATGTCATCATTTTCGTACAGATTTTCATGCGAAATTACAGATTTTGTAAATTTTAGATTAAATTATGGTCCAATTTTTTCAAGGCTTTGTCAAAACACAGTTTCGTATATGATATGTGAAATTCAGATCATTTTGACCGTTAAAACTTGTTCTATTGATAAAAGAAGGCGTAGAAGTAAGAAAATGAGAAGAAATCAGGCTGAAAACTGCAGAACTCCTCCTCCTGAGCTCTGATACTAGTTGTAAGATCGTTGTCGGACCCGAGATGAGTCGATCAGAGGCGTTCTACTCAAAATGAAAGGCGGGAACAGACATGATGAGTTGAATTCAGCTAGATTTACACTAATAATTGTCTTTATGTTGATTCTGGAACGATTACAGATCTGAAGACACTTCGACAGAGCTTCGCCGTCGGAAAACACCAAAGTAATTTCGTGTGAAATGACCCGAAATCACCAGTATTTATAGACTGTCTAATTCCGCACGAAACACACTTCACACGGAATCAGTTACATACGAAATTACATGATCACACGGAATTAAGTAATTCCGTGCGGAATTACATTGACACACTTCAAGCGGAAATAGCCACTTCATGCGGAATTAGGCTTTTGACTTGAAATCTTGAACTCCGTGCCCTGAGCAATGCAAGACTCGAACGAAGATGAAGTCGACAGACAACTGCACCAACAATCCCTTACGTTTGGACACGATCTTTCACAGTACGCATCTGTGATACCTCCAGACATGAACCCTAATCCCTGGTACGACCAGCAACAAACCTTGCTGGCCGCAGCATACAACAGAGCCTGCGCAGAAGCGCATGTACCTGTCAGGCCTACCCCGGCACCACATACACCTGCGGGTCGTATTTTACAATACGACGGTAGGACACCCACGCACCCAGCCTCCGGAAGCAGGCGTGAAGACCGCGGCTCCTCTTACTGTCAGGTCCGCATAATTGATGAGGATAATTCCTCGTACGGGTCTCGCAACAGGGGCCCAGTACCTAGCCGCCTGGGCCCTCCGGGCGAAAACAGGCGACAATCAACAGCCCACCGCGGCTCCGGCATTCAAAGCCGGCTGGGACCACAGTCCCACCATGAAGGATATGGCAGTACCGACCCGGACGACCATACATATGGCGGGGAGTCCCACGCTACTTGCAGCAGACCGGGAGAACGCAATTATGTTCCTCCCACTCAACCCCGCACCACATACCTACGTGCTGCAAAGCGCCACCAGAGCCAACCCTACAGTGATGGGATTTTTCACATGTTTATCAAAGTAATTTCATCCATATGAAATAAAAACGCAGCGGAAATAATGTTTAAAACATGTTACTTTTATGATGTAAACTTCATTTATAAGTAAAATCCCAAAACCCGGATCCATATATGAAGATGCATACTATCATACACAACCATAGGGTGTTTAGAAAACTACCTTCTTGGAGTACAAGGATGATGAAACGGATGATGCTTCTTGAAATGGTTGTCCTCAAGAGTAGAAGACCTCAAGCTTGTATACCCCAAGCTTCCAACAAACACCTTGAGATTAGCTAGGATTTTAACACCAAAGATCAAAACCGAACACTTGAAAAACACCCTCTTATGACCGATTTTTAGAGAGCAAGAACACAAGTCTTACAAGTTCATTCATCTAAATTTGGTCATCCAATTCCTTTTATTACCATGAGAGATGTGCACCTCTTTTTGGGCCAATCACCAAGCTTCTTCCACATGCAAGTGCATGAGAGTTCATTGGACCAAAATGGTCTTGGAAAGACCATCCAATCAAATCCTCTCTAACACATGCAAAAGCATGAATTGTGATTGGACCAAAGTTGTCTTGGTTAGGCCACCCAATTAAATCTTCTCTAGCTTATGACAATTGCATGTCATCCCATTGGACAAACCATTTTGTGAGTTCCCATGGGGAAGGTGGCGGCCTAGCTTTTATTTTATAAAAAAAATCAAATTCTTTTATAAAATATAAGTCTTGGTACATATATATTTATAACTTTTATAAATACAACACTACATAAATGCAAGACTTTATACAACCTTTTAAAATGCTATTTAACCCCTTAAATAACAAAACAAAATATTCTCTCAAAATAAATTATCCATATAATTTATTAGTTTCTCAAGTGTTGGTGCACTACATCTGCTGATTACGTCTTGTATCGAGTCATTATATTAGAACGTTAGATCTAGGCACGTAATTCGAGAAATTATGAGATTGTATAGGGTTAAGATAGTTGGGCCGCTCTTTAGTCGTTTAGATATTTGGACCGCTCGAATGGTCATGTTCTGGACCGCTTTTATGACAAGTTGGTTGGACCGCTCGAGTGACTGTCTGGGCCGCTTATTGGGCCTGTCCAATAAGCGGTTCCAAAGTTCTATAAATACCTTAGGAGCGATCTCATTTGTAACGGTACCTGATTTTCGTACCGAAGTGCTGCCGGATCGAAAACAGGTTGTACTCATCGTCAAATCAATAGAAAAAGAGTTTAAAGTGATATACAAGCTATTCCTACGTCATTTACTTGTTATTCCGCACCTGTACTTGACGAAAACACCTCTGAATGACTCGTTCGGGTCATCAATCGATCCTACAAGTGGTATCAGAGCTTCAGGAGGAGGAGTTCTACAGGAAATAGCTGGAAATTGCCGAAAATTCTGTCTTCTACTCATTCTTTTTCAGTTTCAGATATTTTTCACGGTCAAAACTTGCTCAAAATCCCTGAGATTGTGCGCGATGGTATAAAGACAAACCCTTGAAAGTTTGGGATTGAAATTCAAAGAAATAGTGGGTCAAATCGTTGTCCGAAGTTGGATCGCTTTTCTGGAACATTCATGGATCGCTTATTGGACCTAGTGTGAACCGCTTATCCGTACGTGTTTAGAACCGCTTATTCGGTCGAGTAACTTGGACCGCCCCAAAAACAATTGTGAATCGCTTATTCGTACATTTCCTGAACCGCTCATACGTCAAATTCTGGATCGCTCGAACAGCACACTTGTGAACCGCTCGAATTGATAAGTGTTGAACCGCTCATCCGAACATCATTCTTGAATCGCTCGAACGACATTTCTTGGATCGCTCCAAGGATTATTTTCTGAATCGCTTTTGTGACTGTTGTTGAACCGCTTTTCTGTCAGTTGTCTTGAAAAACGTGTTAAGTCATCATGAGTTCTGAATTTTACAACGCATTTGCTACACCGAGTACTCCAGCCGCGATTGCTCAAGCCATGAATCTTGAAAATGAGACGGGAACCACCCAGAAACCCCTGAAACTGATGAGTATTGAAGAATACGACGGGTGGCAGGATAGATTTGAAAACTGGGTTCAAGCAAATCATCTTAGATCATGGGAATGTATCTTGAAGAAGTATGTGTTAGCGAGAACAGAGGTGAATGTTATCAAACAGATATCTGAATTCACAGATCAAGAACGTGCAATGTACAGAGCAGAGAAAATGATGATTAGTTTATTGCAACAAGCGATTAAAGAAGATATATTCATTCTGTTGGAACACGACAAAACTGCTAAGTCAATATGGGAAGCTCTTAAAATCAAATTTGAGGGAAGTACGAGTATGGTTAAAAACAAAAAGGCATTGCTTAATAAAGAGTTTGATCTTTTTAGCAGTCTACCAGGAGAGGATACTAAGACGCTGATTGAAAGATATTGTCACTTAGTGAGATCATTAACAATGATTGGTGTTGATAAAAAGCGTGAAGAGTATGTGGATAAATTGGCTGACGCGTTACCTCAGAAAGAGTGGGGAACGTATTTGATGATATTGAAAAACACGGGTGTTTATGACGGACTGACAATTGGGCAATTTATTGAAAAATTAGAGGCTCAGAATCTTGAACAGCAAAAGATCGCTAGAATGAACAGTCCTAGTGGTCAACAGGATGTTAAAATGTACTATAAAGGTAGTGTTCCAGTTTCTGAAGCTGAAAGAAGTCCAAAGATTCAAACCGCCTTCAGTGCTGGAGATTCATCAGAAAAAGCTGATCAGAGTTCAAACAAGATTAGCAGCGGGTTTTCATCATTTCCAAGTGTGAATTCAAAAGAGACTAACACAAGCTTTCAGTCTCAGAGTACGAAAACCGGAAATGGATACATAATTCAGTGCAACATAGCTCTCAACCTTCCAGAAGGTCAAAGCTTCTCTGAAGACACTGCTAAAGACCATATGGCACTTCTGGGTTCAGTTCTGTTATCTTATGAAGGTCTAGTTGCTGGTCGGATCGGAAATCCTATGCTCACCAAAGAGGATTACGACCAGATAGACGCCGAGGAAATGGAACTTATGGATATCAAATGGTGTCTTGCAAGTGTTCTTCGTCGGGCTGAGAAATTCAAAACCATTACCGGGAGAAATGACTTTCTAGATGCTCATGTTTCTACTTTAGGTTTTGATAAATCTAAAGTTACTTGTTTTCGATGCAGGGAGAAGGGCCATTTCAAACGGGAGTGCAAAGGAAGAGAAGCTAGCGGAGCACAGAATCCATTCGGGAAAGATGACTACTACCGCAAAGCTATCTATCAGCAAGTTGGTCAATCCCAGGAACCTCAGACAGCTCACGGAAGAAAAATTGAAGATTCCAAAAGAGCATGTGTTGTAGATTTTAGCTGGAGTGATTACATATCATCTGAAGCCACTGCAGAACGTGTTATCAATCAAGATGATGAGAAACTACCAGATGGTTTCAGTTGGGATATGTTTGTGGATGAGAAGGGAGAATACAAAGCTTTCATTGCCAAGATTGTCCGAGAGCCAGATTTGTTTGCTACTTGGATGAAATCGATTGGTGTGAATGTACCAAGTGAGGATGGAAAATCTGTGTCATCTGATGAAAATTCAGAAAGTACCGATGAACTGTCAGAAAGATCTGGAGAAATTTCAGACGGTTCAGATGAGAGTTTGTCGAGTTCTGATGAGAGTGTACAGAATGAAATTGTTTCAGAAAAACCAGTTGTATTTGATAAAACATCGTCTGGTTCTGGTGTTTCTGATGGTGATTCTGAAAAATCTGTTCAGTTTGATCAGTCACTTGATCACAGCAGCAGTGATGATGAGAAAAAACATATAAATGTTGATAAGTCTCATCTTTCTCCTGATAGTTTTCATTTATATTTTGCAGAACGGATGGAGAAACTGAAGGAAAAACGAGCTGCTCAAGAACAACAAACTGAATCTGAAGATGATATTCAAGTTGTTGAAAATGTTGCTGAGAAGATTACTGAGGTTGTAAAAGAAGAAGAGAAGGTGATTGAAGTAGAAAAGGTGATTGAAGTAGAAAAGGTGATTGAAGTAGAAAAGGTGGTTGAAGTTATTAAAACAATCGAAGTTGAGAAGATTGTTGAAGTTGTCAAGCCGTGCGAGAAGTGCTTGAAAGCCTGCAAAGAGTGTGAAGTCAAAAACGACATCATAGCTGAGTACGAGAAGAAAAAGGAGCAGTTATTGTTCAACCTTAATTATGTGAAAGAATCGTACGATATATTGAACAAAACAGTAACTGGTCTCCAAACAACAAATTCAGAAAGAGAACAGGCACTGACAATGATGAATGCAACTTTAATGTCGAAACAAAAAGCGATCAATTTCTACATCGAAGAGAGTGCAAAATGGAAGCAAGAGTTGGAGACTGAAAAGATCGAAAATGAGAGAATTAGACGGTTATTGTTAAGCTATACTACTTCTGATTATCTCATTGATCGTGTTTACCCAACTGTTGCAGGGTTGGAAGCTTTTCAAGACGAGAAGCCAAATAAGAAGAAAGACTGTGGTAAGAAACCGACTGTTAGCTATAACAAGTGTCCACCTCCAATTTGGGATGGGTATTCTCCTAGGAAACCAAATGAGGAGCAACTTGAGAAAGCAGTCAATATAAAGTTAAAAACCGACACAACTGACGTTTTACCAGACAACATCGATGTCACGTTTACCTCGTCCGATACTGATCATGAGTCTGAATTAATCAAAAAGGTGGTCGATCAAGTGTTGGATACTGATGAGGAGTCCGAGTCGAAATCTAAGTCTGGAGGGTCAAAGTTGTCAGTTAACAGTCAAAATTCATCGGTCAAACGGTGTTACAGTAAAGAATTTTTGTTATCGAAAGCAAACTTGGATGATGAAACATTCGAAGTTGTTTATACTTTGAATGGTTCTGACAAATTATATTACAACAAAGAGTTTCCGATAATGAACATTAAAACGGAAGTAATCAACAAAATTTTTAAACTAGTAGAGGTTAATATTCATGAATTAAAAGTTTTGAACAATTTTGAAACACCTAAAAAATATACTTCTAGAGTTCAACAACGTCTAAACAAGAAAAAAGGTTACAATTCTGGTTTTGATTTTCAAAAGAAACCTAACCAAAAACGTAGCTACAAAAAGAAAGGTTTAGGTTTTATTCCACCAGAAAATGATAAAAATATGAAAAATTCTAAAACGAAATCTGAATTTGTGTCAGGTGGAAGCTCAGACGAGGAACAGCAGAAACCGTTCTGGAGACAGTCTAACAAAGAGTTTCTTGCTGAGAAAAAGAAAAATGGCGATGAGATTTGTTATCAAAGAGAGACTCGTACCTGTTACAGATGCAATGAAGTCGGTCACATTGCATGGAACTGTACACGGAATACCAAAGCAAAACAGGGAGTTTCTCAGAAGTTGAAAGAAAAATTGTTGATGTTGAACCACCGACTGAAAAACTTAGAATGTTTGAGAATTCAAAATTCGAGGTTGGTGAATGTTCACAAAAGAACGAGTATGAGAAGAAAAGAAAAGACAACCAGGTGTGGGTTGCGAAGAAAGATGAAGTGAATGTTGGCGATGAATCTGGTTCCACAAAGCCAGAAGAGCCGCAGGTTGAGAAAAAAAATCTCAGTGAATAATGAGGAGTTTCCATCATTGAAGTTTGACAAAGTAAAGAAGAAAGTGGGAAAAACTGAGATCTCAAATCAGTTCTACAAAGAAAAGAATGATTTTGATGTCGAGAAAACATTCAACGGGAATGTTAAGAAGATATTTGAGAAAATGTTGAGTGGGAGAGCAAAGGGGGTCAAAGATTTTTACGCCACAAAAAAGGCTACATACAACCCAACTGCTCAGGAGTTGAAATCCATCAAGTCTGAGAAGACTTGGATGGATGTTTGTTTTCCATGATAGTCTTAGGACTACGCCGGAGATCCCAAGTTTATATCGTGGATCATGAATCGGCATCTTTCCAGTATTTGAGAAGTTTGAATGTTTGTGTTTAATGCGTGAATGTTTTTTTGTTTACAGGTTGAAGGACTACGCCGGAGCTTCCAGGTGGTTAATTGCGAAGCAGGAATCGGCATTCTGGTTGAAAAATGGTGATGTAGACGTAATATTCCTACACTTGGTGGTTGTTGGGTATCTACAAGTGGTAATCTTGATTCCACAAGTGGTATTTGTGGTTAAATTTTGAGATGTTTGTATTCTTTGAAGAGGTTACATTTACAAGTGGTACAGAAGGTTCTTAGATGAAAATGGTAAATCAGGGACATTAAATTGTACTTGATTTACTATTCATGACAAAATATAGACAAGATGATGAACCACATCCCCGTTTTTAAAATTGATAAACCTACAAGTGGTTGTTATCAACACAAATTCATTTTCCGGAAAAATCATTTTGATTAAAACAAACTTAAGTGTTTTGAAATCTAAATGAGAAAATGGTTTGTGATAGGGGGAGTTCAGATTGTTTATGCCGAGTGAATGGCGATTTGATGTGATTCATTGTCAGTTGTCAAGTTTCTGTACAGTTTGTTGTTTCTTTTTATATTTCTAGTAGGTCAAAAGTTTAGAAGTTTTCAAATTTTCTTTAAAATATGTTTGCATTTTAGGGGGAGTAGGGAAATTTCAGAAAATCCAAAAACATTTGAAAATTTGAAAAAGCCAAAAACATGATAAAATTCAAAAATGAGTTTTGTTGCGAAAAAGAGGAAATGATAGTACATCAGTGGACTATCACGGCACGCTAAAGATATGTAAAGTTAAAAAGAGTTAAACAATCTTACTGTGGATGTGTCAGTAGATTTTCGCACGTTTAGTAAATTGAAACGAGATATAAACCTAAATCAAACTTGCTTGATTCGTGGGTAACTATTCTTGGATATATGGGTAACCCCCGAAATCTTGTTTGAAAGGTCCCGTATTCTGAGATACTAGGTCTTTATACTCAGTGATATCTGGGGTATTATCCCGGGACTTCTGCTGTATGGAAGTACTGACCTAGTCCCCGGATAATACTTTCTGCAAATGCTTGAAAAAGCACCGCCCTCAGCATGCTGATGAAACAATAAAATTGATAGTCGCTGCTGTTGAAATGCAAAAAGATCCTCTAAAGGGGACCCACCAAAAGTCGAGCCGTCATCTCTCTGCTGAACGGAAGTTCTGACCTGAGCTCTCACGGTTACGCACCTAACCCCTTTACAGATATCAGCTGTGGTATACTCACCTGTAAGACTGAATATTTGGGATCTGGATACGGGAGTATATTCAAGTGGAGTGATACACAATTAAGTTTAAGTCTCTAAAACATTAATATTGTATCTCGAATCAATTGAAATTTGTGTTGAAAATTTAAGAGGACAAACATACTGACAATCTAGGTAAATTGTTTAAAGCTTAAGATGAAATCGAGCTTAATGGTGTTGGTGATATGTCTCAAAACTGATATGATCCTCTTGCACGAACTCACAAAAAATATTGATTGTAAATAGTTTATTTCTGCATTTTATTTTCTCACATTGAAAAATACAAAAAGATTTTGTGTGTGTTTTAGCATAAATTTTGAAAAATTCAAAAAGATTTTCGACAACTGATGTTGGAAAACTGATTTTCAAAATTCCGAGTGCTAAACATGATGAACAGTATTTGAGGGGGAGTGTTTGTGTAAATTTAACTGTTTTCATTAAATCTAGCCTTCTTCAAGTGGTTCATCATAGATTGTTGAGAGAGTCATGTGTTGGAGCACAAGTTTTTGATATGAAATGAATCTAGAAAATTTATTTCTGGGTTAAGATTGTGCAGGAATCAAGAGATCTGATCAAGAGAATTAAAGTATTTTTAGAGCCAGATTATTTGATTCTGAAGGCCTGTGTAGATCAGACAATGATCCTGAAGATGTTACTGAAGATGTGAATACCAGTAAATCGAGAGGGGGAGTCTGTAAATGGAGAAAGAAAAGCTCGAAGACTGATCAAGACTGAAGATGTGAAAATACAGCATGGTGTGACTCGATAGTCGACTCCATCAACATCTGAGGGGGAGTCTGTTGGTGCACTACATCTGCTGATTACGTCTTGTATCGAGTCATTATATTAGAACGTTAGATCTAGGCACGTAATTCGAGAAATTATGAGATTGTATAGGGTTAAGATAGTTGGGCCGCTCTTTAGTCGTTTAGATATTTGGACCGCTCGAATGGTCATGTTCTGGACCGCTTTTATGACAAGTTGGTTGGACCGCTCGAGTGACTGTCTGGGCCGCTTATTGGGCCTGTCCAATAAGCGGTTCCAAAGTTCTATAAATACCTTAGGAGCGATCTCATTTGTAACGGTTCCTGATTTTCATACCGAAGTGCTGCCGGATCGAAAACAGGTTGTACTCATCGTCAAATCAATAGAAAAAGAGTTTAAAGTGATATACAAGCTATTCCTACGTCATTTACTTGTTATTCCGCACATGTACTTGACGAAAACACCTCTGAACGACTCGTTCGGGTCATCAATCGATCCTACATCAAGTGTAATTATTTAGAAAACCAATTTCTAATATTGTAAGTGTTAATATTTATTTGTTTGATCATATCACAAATAAATAATATAAGTGTTTGTCTAGCTTGTTATTGGGTATGACTCGACTTGGATCATAACGTACTAGCCACATCAATTTAATATGTGTCTTGGGCATACAGAGTCCAACAATCTCCCACTTGCACAAGATACATAGAAGATTGATGCAAGCAGTAAATGACGCCTAACTACGGTTTACTACCCCCAATACGTATGACTATATTTGCCATTCAATAACATCATCCCTTTCAAGTCCCTTACTTGAACATGATTTAGGCGAATCTATCATTTATCCTTTCGTTACAGATGTCATGTCAAATCCAGAGACATAGATTGATCACTCTCTGTTGATTTAACTTCAGCACGCCTTAGACATCTTACTCTCAATGAATAAAAGGAACAAATCCCTTCTTGACTACATACGTCTCTCACAATCACCTTGTATCACACCTGAACTTAGGCTTATGTACTGTCATATTACTGACAGCGAAGAAATAAGTCAAGACATAATATTTGGTGAATATCAAGACCCAATATGTATCTCAGGTCAGAGGATACTATGATATTCGCCTTTACTCAAAATTTACTTATGATCAATCACAAATGATTCCATGCAGTAATATTTGAGAGCGAGCCAGTCCAATATTTGTATCCCACAAATATCTATGAACTTTGGCAGCAACACTTTGCTCTATATTCATTCTAAATGAATATCCACCAATCCAAGTTCATAATAGTCTTGCATTCATGTTTGTTCCCACAATTATGATCGACTACGGACATTTAGAATAACTAACTTATTCACGTATTTAAACATGCTAATATGAAACATAACTCAAAATATCATAAATGAGTTAAAATAACAATTGTTTCAATATCCAAATACAAAATTAGATCAAATCCAATCACTAGAATATCGAAGTCCTAAGGAACATGTGTGACCCTCATGTTTTCCTCTGTCAAGGAGCTTCGTGAGTGGACCCGCAATGTTTTGATCGGTATGAACTTGGCGGATACATATCTTTCCTTTTTCAACTTCATCTCTTATGTAGTTGAATCTCCGCTCGATATGTCTAGTCTTTTGGTGCGCATGAGGTTCCTTGATTTGAGCAATCGCACCCTCGTTGTCACAAAAGATCTCTAGGGGATCTTGAATGGTAGGGACCACCCCTAGGTCGGCTATAAATTTCTTTAGCCATGCAGCTTCCTGGGCTGCCAATGAAGCGGTGATGTATTCTGATTTTGTAGTGGACAATGCTACCACGTCTTGTTTTGAGCTCTTCCAGGAGAGTGCTCCTCCATTTAAAATGAAGACATACCCCGATTGCGATCGAGAATCACTTCGATCGGTTTGGAAACTCGCGTCCGTGTAACCCTTTACAACGAGTTCCTCCTCACCAGATCCATATATTAAGAACATATCCTTAGTCCTCCTAAGATATTTCAATATGCTTTTAACAGCCATCCAATGACTGTTACCTGGGATTTGTTGGTATCTACTCGTCATGCTCAAGGCGCATGAGACGTCCGGCCTAGTGCATATCATTGCATACATGATGGATCCTATAGCTGACGCATATGGGATTCTTTTCATTTTCTCTTGCTAATCCTTTGAGCTTGGACATTGAGATGTATTCAAAATTGTCCCCTTTTGAATAGGTACAAAACCACTCTTAGAGTTCTCCATTTGGAACCTATTCAAGACTTTGTCAATGTATGCACTTTGGTTTAAACCTATCAAGCGCTTTGATCTATCCCTATAGAACTTTATTCCCAGAATGTAGGCTACTTCACCAAGATCCTTAATGGAAAAACAACTTCCAAGCCAAGCTTTTACACCTTCCATGGTTGGAATGTCATTCCCAAATAGTAGAATGTCATCGACATACAGTACTAAGAAGGTGATGATGCTCCCACTAGCTTTCTTGTACACACAAGCTTCATCGCCGTTTTTGATGAATCCAAAATTCTTAATTTCTTCATCAAAACGGTGATTCCAACTTCTAGATGCTTGTTTCAATCCATAGATTGATTTCTTTAACTTGCATACTTTGTCAGGATGTTTTGGATCGACAAAACCTTCAGGCTGAACCATATAGACATCTTCATCAAGAAATCCATTGAGAAATGCCGTTTTGACATCCAATTGCCATATCTCATAGTCATAATATGCAGCTATGGCAAATAATATCCTGATTGACTTTAGCATCGCCACAGGCGAGAAGGTCTCATCATAATCAATTCCTTGAGTTTGAGTGAAACCTTTTGCTACAAGTCTTGCTTTATAATTATCCAAGTTACCATGCATATCTGTTTTCTTCTTGAAAACCCACTTACTTCCAACTACTTTAGAGTTAAGTGGTGGCACAACCAACTCCCAAACTTGGTTATCATACATGGATTACATCTCTATGTTCATGGCTTCAAGCCATTTGTCAGAATCGGATTTTGACATTGCATTATGGTATGTGGTTGGTTCATCTGAATCTACCACGTAGCATCCATCCATGAAAAATCCATATCTTTCAGGTGGATTACTAATTCTACCGGATCTGCAAACATTTTGTGTGTTCTGATCAACCTCTTGATCATTTTCAACAACCTCTTGTTGAGTGCTAGTATCAACCAAACGTGTATCGTCTTGTGGTTCTTGATCCTCCTCAAGTTCCACTGTTCTATCACTGGTTCCTTCCATAAGGAACTTAGCTTCTAAGAACTTACCCTTTCGAGCAACAAATACCTTTTGCTCGGTTGGGTCGTAGAAATAATATCCTATATCATCTTTAGGATATCCTACAAAGATACACTTAGTAGATCGGACTTCCAATTTATTTGGAGTGTATTGCTTAACATAAGCTTCACAACCCCAAACCCTTAAGAATGATAATGATGGAGGGTTTCCATGCCATATTTCAAAAGGTGTCTTTTCCACTTTCTTGGTTGGCGCCATATTTAATATACGGACTGCGGAGAGCAAAGCGTAACCCCAAAATGATAGAGGCAATGTGCTTCTAGCCATCATAGATCGAACCATATCTAATAGAGTTCGATTTCTCCTTTCGGACACACCATTGTGTTGTGGTGTTCCAGGTGGAGTAAGTTGTGAGATAATCTCACAACTCCTAAGATGATCTTGAAAAGCACCACTAAGGTATTCACCTCCTCTATCGGTGCGAAGGACTTTGATTGTTTTCTTGAGTTGATTTTCTACTTCACTTTTGAAGTCTTTGAACATTTCAAATGCTTCATCCTTGTGTTTTAAGAAATACACATAACCATAACGACTATAGTTGTCGGTAAAGGTAATGAAGTATCTTTCACCATTCCTAGTCATCGGCTTAAAAGGACCACATACATCTGAATGTATGATACCTAATAAGTCCTTAGCCCTTTCAAATGTTCCACTAAAGGGCGTCTTGGTGATTTTGCCTTGTAAACAAGACTCGCATACATCAAATGAATTATCTTCATTTGTATTCAAAAGACCATTTTTCTGAAGTGTATGCATGCGATTCTTGCTTATATGTCCAAGGCGACAATGCCAAAGGTAGGAATCACTCGAATCCATTTTGAGTTTCTTGTTGGTTACTTGGTACATTGAGCTATCATATGATGCGTTATCATGATCTAATTCATAAATACCATTTAAAGACATAGCTTTAAAATAAAACACATCATTCTTAGAAACATAAATGTCATAGTTAAGAAATTCGAAATTGAAACCAGATTGTTTTAAAAGCGAAACTGAAATTATGTTCCTAGTCAAACTAGGAGCATACAAAACATTCTTCAAAATAACTTCCAAACCACTTGGAAGCTTTAAAACGTAGTCTCCTTGAGCTTCGACTTCAACTTTTGCTCCGTTGCCCATAAAGAGACTATCGTCTCCCTTCTTATAATGTTTATTTCTTTTGAACCCCTGCAACGAATTGCAAATATGAGTTCCACATCCGGTATCTAGTACCCATGTGTTAGAAGAAATAACATTAAGCTCAACATGTATCATAAAGATAGTACCTGAGGTTTGCCCTACATCCCTCTTGTTTTTCAACTCCTTGAGATAGGTCGGACAATTTCTCTTCCAATGTCCTATTTCACCACATTCATAACATAGGTCATTCGTAGCAACCTTTTGCTTCTTTTCTTTTGGTTTGGCGGGTTCTGCTTTAGCTTTTCCTTTTCCCTTTCCCTTGACGTGTCCCTTTCTTTTAGCATAGGTTGCTTTAGAGTCGGGGTTGGGCCTCTTCTTGTTTCCTCCTTCATTGATCGCAAGGACGGGTAAAGCCTTTTTGCCCATACTTGCTTCGGCCGTTTTGAGCATTGCATGAAGCTCACCAATGCTCTTGTCCCATCCATTCATGTTGTAATTCATAACAAAGCTCTCAAATTTCTTTGTTAAAGAGTTGAGGATCAAATCCGTAGCCAATTCTTTGGAGACGGGACAATTTAGCCGTTCTAGGCGATCAATGTGGCTTTTCATCTTAAGAACATAAGATGATACTGATTGGGTTTCCTCCATTCGACATGCATGAAGTGCCCGAACAGTTTCGAAGCGTTCTACCCTTGCTTGTTGTAGGAACATTTCCTTTAACTGGGTAATCATGTCGTATGCCCCGTGGTGTTCAAAATCCTTTTGAATTTCGGGAATCATAGTTCCCAACATGAGGCATGAGGCTTGCATGGAGTCCTCGGTATACTTAACCCAATCGTTGTAGGCTTCCACATCTTCCACGTTAGGTTCATCGGGAATAGGATCGTCCAACACATATGATATCTTCTCTTTCTTGAGAACGATTCTCAAGTTTCGAAACCAATCCATGAAGTTGTTATGGTTGAGACGATCCTTTTCAAGGATGGTTCTTAGTTATAGGTTTCGGACGGTTTGGGTAATCGGGTTTGCATTGTTAGCGGCTATCTACAAAATTTAACAAGTTCAATTTTAGTATTTTCGATATTATATTTTAATCATTAATACCCTTTTGTGTCTTAAAGACAATTAATAATTAAAATCTAGAATCGAACGTTACATTTAAATATTGGTTAGGTGACCTTTATCCCCCTATTTAAATTAACAAGGTAGTCAACGTTTGACAATTGCAACTCTTTGCAATTTCTAGCTATATGGGATCGGTTAAACATATTTATGTTTAGTTGACATGTTTAATCCCATCAACACCTTTGTTCCCCATGCTTTGGTGACCCTAAGTTCATGGTTTCCAAATCAAGTCGTCCAACTTACACACACGTGTGAGTTTATACACATAAGTGGTTAGGTGACCTTTATCCCACAAACATGGTAAACCCACCTCGAACATACAAGTTCCCTCAAATGTGGTTAGGTGACCTTTATCCCACAATAAGAGTTCCCAAGTGTTTCGAGTGTTGTATAAAAGGATGGTGTTTGACTTGTTTTATAAAAGGGTTTTTTAATATTTCAAAATTCTAGTTTAGAAAATATTATGTACCATACATTTGCATGCATTCAAATCAATGGTACTTTAGTGAAAACTTATTTTCAAGGTTCTTTTTAATAAAACCCATTTTATTATAAAATCATTAATTTTTAATAAAACCTTTTATTAACCATTTTAATGATTTTGTTAAGAACCAATTTTACGCTTGTTGTTGATTATTAGTTTGATAAGTCATGCATATCGACATATCATCTAAACAACAAAATAAGCAACCAAACAAGCACATCATTAATAATAATAGGTGCATAACCATAGCTAACTATTTTGACAACACTTGTTAGCCGAAACAAGTGTGCCAAAAGGTCCTTCCTAAAGGGTGAAAAATGACACAAGAAATGTGTCGTTGAACTCCCACTTGATCCCGCATCCAAATGCTTCAAGTCTCCTTCTTGTGTTGTGATTTCTCCACCTTCTTTGAGCTTCCAAAAGTCTTTTATTTTCAGCTCCAAACTCCTTTGGACTTGAAAAATGTGTTTTGGTTATCGGGTTAAAATCTCGTTAAGAACGATGAAGTTCTTTGGACCGAATTTTATGGTCCAAACCAAAACCGCATTTTTTTGTGTGTGCATCTTCTTTTACAAAATATATCCTAATACATTTTTTTTAGTAAAATAAAATGCACCTAATCTATTTATTTTACATACCAAATGAAAATAAATAAATTACATATCTTCTAATGGAAGAACAAAATAATAATTATTACAACCCTTGAATAAATAAATAACAACACAATCATTCAACACAAGGTCATGGCTAGGTCATATGCACCAAAAATATATCCAAATATATATTTATTAATTTCAAGAAGCATAAAAAAAATGGTTCCCTTTTAATAACCATTTTCGGCTATGTCCAAAAAACCGAAAAGGTAAGTTTTGTCCAAACAAACAAATCATTCACATGAAATAATTTTTCAAGATTCTCTTATGCATGTAAGAAAATAATCTTGAAAAACCAAGGGATAACCATATTAAAATTTTCGGCCATAGGGTTTTATTCAAACCCGAAATACCGAAATTTTTAATCTATTGAAGCATGCACTCATATAAGCGGCTCTGATACCATTGATGGGATTTTTCACATGTTTATCAAAGTAATTTCATCCATATGAAATAAAAACGCAGCGGAAATAATGTTTAAAACATGTTACTTTTATGATGTAAACTTCATTTATAAGTAAAATCCCAAAACCCGGATCCATATATGAAGATGCATACTATCATACACAACCATAGGGTGTTTAGAAAACTACCTTCTTGGAGTACAAGGATGATGAAACGGATGATGCTTCTTGAAATGGTTGTCCTCAAGAGTAGAAGACCTCAAGCTTGTATACCCCAAGCTTCCAACAAACACCTTGAGATTAGCTAGGATTTTAACACCAAAGATCAAAACCGAACACTTGAAAAACACCCTCTTATGACCGATTTGTAGAGAGCAAGAACACAAGTCTTACAAGTTCATTCATCTAAATTTGGTCATCCAATTCCTTTATAACCATGAGAGATGTGCACCTCTTTTTGAGCAAATCACCAAGCTTCTTCCACATGCAAGTGCATGAGAGTTCATTGGACCAAAATGGTCTTGGAAAGACCATCTAATCAAATCCTCTCTGAGACATGCAAAAGCATGAATTGTGATTGGACCAAAGTTGTCTTGGTTAGGCCACCCAATTAAATCTTCTCTAGCTTATGACAATTGCATGTCATCCCATTGGACAAACCATTTTGTGAGTTCCCATGGGGAAGGTGGCGGCCTAGCTTTTATTTTATAAAAAAAAATTCAAATTCTTTTATAAAATATAAGTCTTGGTACATATATATTTATAACTTTTATAAATACAACACTACATAAATGCAAGACTTTATACAACCTTTTAAAATGCTATTTAACCCCTTAAATAACAAAACAAAATATTCTCTCAAAATAAATTATCCATATAATTTATTAGTTTCTCAAGTGTAATTATTTAGAAAACCAATTTCTAAATATTGTAACTGTTAATATTTATTTGTTTGATCATATCACAAATAAATAATATAAGTGTTTGTCTAGCTTGTTATTGGGTATGACTCGACTTGGATCATAACGTACTAGCCACATCAATTTAATATGTGTCTTGGGCATACAGAGTCCAACATACAAGCCAAAATATGAGTCCGAAAATTCCAAGTTCGCCCCAGCGATTGCCCACGCCGATGTCACCACCACTAAATTCCCATTAAACATTGGGAAATACAATGGTTCGTCCGATGTGAACGATCACATTAACATCTTCACCGGCGCAGGGTGCAACGGCAGGTGGGACGAGCCCACCTAGTGTCATTTTTTCCCCGAGACCCTCACGGGTCTGGCGAGGGCTTGGTTCGATTCTTTGCCAGTAGGATCACTGGCCTCATTCAAGGACTTGCAAGCAAAGTTCCTCGCACATTTTAGCCAACAGCGACGTCACGAACGTGATTCGATGGACGTCATGAACATATGGCGCAGAGACAACGAATCTCTTGAATCGTTTGTCGTCCGTTACAACAAAGAGTGCCTTGAGATAGGCGGCGTTGCAGACCGGATGGCACGCAATCATTTCATTCGTGCTGTCAACGACGAAGAAATGTTTATGACCATCTCCGGCAAGGAAGGCTTGCCAAAGAAATGGGAAGACGTCATGATCGCGGTCAAGACATATGCCCAGATGCAGCGGTCCCTCAAGCCGCACGTCGCAACGGCACAGCCCCAAGCGGAAGGCTAGTCCTCCCGCCAAGAGCCCAAGCGCAACAACAAGCGCAACCCGGACACATGGAATCGCGGCAGCGATTCCAAACCATATGTTCCGCGTAATAACCAGCCCGACGCAAGGGCAACAATCAACACCCAACGTGCAAACCGGACATCAAAGAAGGAATCTCGGGACCGTAACTGGACTGAGATCAACCAATCGCTAAGTGACGTCCTCCTTACGGACGCGCAATTCCTGCGACCGGCCCAACCGATGAAGTCCAAAAAGAACCAGGATCTTACACTCTACTGTGAGTACCACAAGGACTCGGGCCACACAACAAATAACTGCATCAGTCTCCGAATGGAGATTGAGCGAGCCCTAAAAGAGGGGAAGCTACAACATCTGTTGCCAGCTGCGCAAAAGCAAACCAAGCGCATCACCCCCCACAACGAGGGCACCTCCACGGGTAAGAGGACCATGTACGTGGCCTCAACCCACATGATCAATGGGGGAAAACGAAGACCGCGCAAGGCGGCAAGAAGGCCGGACAATGACTGGAAAGACGAACAAGTTGTCTTTCCAAAAGTCCAAGGCGGACCGCGCGACAACGCGCCGTCGTTATCACAGGCTACCTGGCTCACTACTGCACCGAGCGATTATTCATCGACCCGGGCAGTACTTCCGATATCATATACAAGCAGTGCTTCAACCAATTCGATCAAGAAGACAAGGATCGGTTGCAAGCGGTAGACTACCCTTTGGCCGGGTTCGCAGGGAAACCGTTTTCCCCCTGGGCCAAATCACTTTTCCTGTGCGCCTCACCAACGGAAGGCACACACGAACGGAGGAGGTGAACTTCATGGTTCTGCCTCACACCTCCAAATATCACGTGCTTCTCGGGAGGGAGTCCCAGGGCGACTTCAACATGATTACGTCCGTACCCCATTCTGCTGTCGATTTCCCAACCGAAACGGGGGTCGCAATCATCTACGCACGCAGAGAAGTCATGTCATCGGACGAGCTGCGTCCGACCAAGATAGCAAGGCCCACACCCAACACCCAACCAGAAAAATGGGTTCTTAACGCAAGACACCTGGAGCAAACAATCACGTTGGGCCACGCCTTGTCCCACAACATCAGAGCACGCCTGAAGCAGCTCCTCTTCAAGAACCAAGATATTTTCGCGTGGACATCAGCAGATATGACAGGGGTGCCACGCAAAATTGCGCAACATTTCTTGAATAGCTTTCCAGGTATTAAACCGGTGATCCAAGGCCAATGCCACCTTGGATCCGCAAAAAACGAGGCGATGCATGAGCAGGTCAAAGAACTGCTCTCCGCAGGCATCCTGTGGGAAGTCAAGTACCAGACTTGGTTATCCAACCCAGTCATGGTAGAAAAACCAAACGGGGGCTGGCGCATGTGCGTCGATTACAAAGATCTCAACAAAGCCTGCCCCAAAGACTGTTACGCGCTTCCCGAAATTGACGAAAAGGTCGATAACCTCGCCCCATTTCGATGGAAGTGTTTTCTCGATTGCTACAAAGGCTATCACCAAGTACAAATGGCAATCGAGGACGAAGATAAAACGGCATTCCGCACACCTACAGGGAACTACTGCTATACGAAAATGCCGTTTGGGTTGCGCAACGCGGGTGCAACCTATCAAAAGCTGATGAACGACACTTTTGGTGACCAAATCAGCAAAAGTGTCGAAATCTATATGGACGACCTGGTCGTCATGAGCATGGAAGAAGATATCATGCTCACCGATATTGAGAGAACATTCCAAACTCTGCGTAGCGTTAACATGAAGCTCAACCCAGGGAAATGCTCGTTTGGAATGGAGGAAGGCAAATTCCTTGGATTCATTGTAACTAAAGATGGATTCAAGGTGAACCCGGAAAAAGTTCAGGCAATCGAGCGTATGCCATCACCTTCTACGATGAAAGAAATGCAACGGTTAGCTAGCAGGCTAGCCGCACTAAACAGATTCTTAGCCAATCACGCAGCTAAATCTTATCCTTTTATCAAAACTCTGCGGAACTGCTTAAAAAAGGAACAGTTCCAATGGACCCCAGAGGCTGAAGACGCTTTCCGGCAAATGAAAGAATGTCTGATCTAACTCCCAACTTTAACCGCGCCATGCAAGAAGGAACCACTCATCTTGTACCTATCTGCCGTAGACAACGCGGTAGGTGCAGTACTCATCGTGGAATGGGAGGGAGTTCAGACACCCATCTACTACATCAGCAAAATGCTCAACGACCCGGAGACAAGGTACTCTATCATGGAGAAGTTGGTACTAGCACTAGTGCACGCATTGAGACGGTTACGACGTTACTTTGCAAACCATGACATCACTGTGCTAACCAACTACAGGATCGGACCGATCCTCTCCAAACCCGACATCTCCGGGAGACTAGCAAAATGGGCCATTGAACTAGGCGCGCACACCTTGACCTACAAACCGCGTCCCGCGATCAAAGGCCAAGTCTTTGCTGATTTTGTTGCCGAAGTACCGGCAAATCGCATTCAAGAATGCGAAGAAGAACAAAACCCCACACTACCACCATCCACAACAGAAACCTGGGCACTATTTACCGATGGCGTGTCCAACGAGGATGGTGCAGGTGCGGGTCTGCGACTTGTCAGCCCTGACGGCTAAGAGCTCACCTATGCGATCTGCCTCGACTTCAAAAGTACAAATAACGAGGCAGAATATGAGGCTCTACTGGCAGGGTTACGTCTAGCAGTCAAACTCGGCGTCCAACATTTGGAAGCACACGTCGACTCACTACTCGTTGCAGGGCAAGTACGTGGCGACTATGCAGCAAGAGGGGATATCATGATCCTCTATCTCGAACAAGCCCTGCAACTGATAGCAAAATTCACTTCCTTCAATATCCGCCACATCAACAGGAGTGAAAACAAACTTGCGGATACACTTTCAAAACTCGCATCCACCAGCTTCCAACACTTGGCAAAGGAGATTCGCATTGAGATTCTACAGAACCCCTCGGTCCCCTGCGCCAAGTCAATGTCATCCAATACGGCACAACATCCTGGATGACACCAATCATTACATACTTACAATCAGGTGTTACTCCTGAAAGCAAGTCAGAGGCACGTAAGTTGCAATACAAAGCGTGTCATTATTAAATGGGAGACGGTATTTTGTACCGTAAATCATACCTGGGGCCACTTCTACGGTGCGTCGATCCCCAAGATGCCACATATCTAATCAAAGAGGTACATGACAAAATATGCGGCATACACGCAGGCCCACGCATGGTAGTGGCCAAAATCATGAACGCCGGATACTACTGGCCCGGCATGCACCTGGATGCGGTCAAGGTCTTACGCAAGTGTTTTAACTGTCAGCGCCATGCTCCCAAAACCTTGCGCCCCAAGAACAACCTGATCCCCGTCACTACTGCATGGCCATTTCAAAAATGGGCAATCGACGTGGTGGGACCATTTCAAGACGCACCAGGTGCGGTGAAATTTATCATAGTGGCTGTTGATTACTTTACAAAATGGGTAGAGGCAAAACCGCTTGCCTCAACCACCGCTATGATAACAAGAAAATTCGTTTGGGAACATATCATCTGCCGTTTCGGTTTACCGATGTGCATCGTTACCGACAACGGCACCAACTTTGCTGCCGAAGACTTTCAAAATTGGCTAAAGGAACTAAACATTGAGCACATATTCTCCTCAGTAGCACACCCGCAAGGGAATGGCCAAGTAGAAAGTATTAATAAAAGTTTAGTCGAAGGCATCAAGGCACGGTTGGGAACAGCCAGACGCGGCTGGGTCGATGAACTCCCTAGCATCTTGTGGGCTCACAGGACCAGCCCAAAGACAAGTAACGGTGAGACACCCTTCAGCCTGGTCTATGGCTCGGAGGCAGTGATCCCCGCTGAAGTAGGTCTCCCTTCACCACGAATGTTGGCTATAAACAAAATAGACAACGAGGTTGCACGCAGGGTTGACTTGGACCTTCTAGAGGAAAGGCATGAAAACGCAGCAATCAACGAAGCCAAGTACAAAACCAAACTTGAAAAGTATTACAATGCACGTGTTCGCATTGTACCTTCAACCCAGGAGACTACGTCCTTCGCGATAATGAAGCATCTCACGCAGAACGCCCAGGGAAACTTGCCCCCAAGTGGGAAGGACCCTACCTCATTCAAGAGGTCCTGGGCAAAGGCGCATACAAACTACAAACGTTAGAAGGCGAACCTATCGAACGTACATGGAATGCACAACAGCTTCGACGCTGTTACATGTAAGCCATGTTGTTACATTTTCCATGTAACCTATCGGGCCGCAGGCCATTTGCAAATAAATAAATGAACGATTCAATGCAATATTGTTTATTTTCTTTCTTTTACAAATGCGTGTTTGTTGGTGCACGAAGTGTCTGCTGACTACGTCTTATCAAGTCTTGTGTCTAGATAGGTTAAACAAGTGTTCAAACATGATTAAAATAGGGTTTGTATAGGTTTTAGGATGTCTGGCCGTTTGAACATGCCATGGCCGTTTGAAGTTCACCTGGCCGTTTGATGCATGTCTGGTCGTTTGAACCCTGACCATTTGAACAAGTCTGATCGTTTGAACACCTTTCAAACGGAAGGGTGGTTGTCTATAAATAGTCGTTCAGTTCAAACGGTCAGCAGTAACGAATGTGTTTGTTTGTGAGTCAAGGTGCTGTCGGATTTGTATCAGAATCATTGTAAAGACTCGCAATCAGTAATATAAAGAGAAATTGGAAGGAACAAGTTGTTTTGACTCGGTTTACTCTGTTTCCGCCTTTGTAAACTGAGATGAACTACTTCTACTGACGTTTAAGGTCATCGGAACGATCCTACAAGTGGTATCAGAGCTCAGGACGAGGAGTTCATACCAAATACAGCTTGAAATCGCCGGATTATCTCACTTCTACCTTTCTTTTCTGATTTTGAATAGTTGTCACGGTTAAAATGGCTTGAAACGTTCACATATCAAACGAAATTCACTTTTAACTAATCCTTGACAATTTGGAACCAAAATTCGACCTAAAACTGATCAAAATCGTCGTGTCCGTTTGAAATTGTTCGAGAAAAATGACGTCATACCGTTTGAAAATGACATAGTCCGCTTGAAAGTGATCCTATCGTTTGAACGAACCGTTTGAAAACACACAGGTCGTTTGAAAACATGTCCTATCGTTTGAAAACATACTGATCGTTTGAACTGATCGTTTGAAAATGAAGACCGTTTGAAATTGTCGTTTGAATTAGAATCATATCGTTTGAAGCGTGACCGTTTGAGTCCATTCCGTTTGAATATCTGTCATTTGAAACTATTGTTATTTCAAACGTACAAGTCCATTCCGTTTGAAAATAACCTGCTCGTTTGAATCACTGTTTGAACCATTCCGTTTGAACAGGTTCCGTTTGAATCTGATATTTTTCAAAACCAAAATTTTTCTAAGTGTTGTCTAATTTTTCAGGTACAATCAAAATGGATGATATTTTCATGAATCCCTTCAGCGACATGTATGCTTTCACAGGGAGTTCTGGAAACAATGACACCTCTTCAAGCAATGCAAACAAGAGTCCACCGAAAGAAAGAAAGAAGGAAGCTTGGGAGTCCGAAAGCGCATTTGGAACATTTAACAAACCTCCTAAGCTGATGGCTATAGAAGATTACAGCAGGTGGGCAACAAAGTTCGAAGACTGGTTGATGGCATTCGCTTTTCCCAACTGGAAGAGTATGAAGAATGGTTATGCCGAGGGAAAGAAGAATGGTGAAGCATTGAGATCGGCTGAAGAGATTGAGAGTTTTGTGGCTGAGCAAAAGTGTGTGGCATTATTGTTTCAGTCGGTGCGGGAAGACATCATTTCGCTGATAGATTACTCCAATGCTAAAGATTTGTGGGATAAACTCGGAAAGAAGTGTCTTGGAAGCAAAGAGATTGTAAAGAACAAATGAAAGCTTCTTAGAAAAGAATTTGATCTTTTTGGTTGTCTAAAGAATGATTCGGTGTGTAAAATGATAGAGAGGTTCGGTCATCTGAAACTAGAATTAGCAAGACATGAAATCAAGTTTTCTGATGAAGAACTAGTTGACAAATTGTTCGATTCATTACCAGATGAGGTTGATTGGAGATATTATGCGCTTATGTTGAAGAACACTATTGCTCCTAAAGATTTGACTCCTGATTTGGTGATTGAGAGACTTGAAAGTCACGAGCTGGAACTGAAGAAAACTTACAAAGTCAATCACTCTTCTTCTCAGCAGAATTTGGATCTCTATTATCCAAAAAGCATGATGCCAAAAGCAACTTCTCCAAAGACTGCATTTTCAGCTGAGAATGTATCTTCAGCAAGCAAAGAAAGTCAAAGCAGTCCAAGCAGCGGAAGTCACAGTGGTTTTCACAGTGGATCTACGTCTTCTGCAAATCGTTCTGATGCGAAGTTTTCTTGCAATATCACGATAGATTTGAAGAACGCACGGAATTTTGATGAGGAGTCGGCTAAGCAACAAATGGTCTTTTTGGCGTCGGTGTTGGAATCCTACGAAGGGTTGGTGGCTGGTAAGATTGGGAACACAAATCTGACGAAAGAAGATTACGATCAGATAGACCCCGAAGAAATGGAGCTTATCGACATTCGTTGGGCAATGGCAAGTGCTGTTCGACGTGCTCAGCGTTTCATGGAAATTACTGGGAGAAAGACGATCGGTGGTCCGTCTACAAAGTTGGGATTCCACAAATCCAAGGTGACGTGCTTTAAGTGTAAGCAGAAGGGTCACTTCAAGCGGGAATGCAGAAACGCATACGCTGATGAGTCAGAGAATCCGTTTAGAGACGATTATTACAAAAAGGCAATCTACCATCAGAATAAATCCGAGCCGCCTAGATTGAAGCAGTCTGAAGATAACAGAGACAAATCAAGGGCTTTGGCTGTGATTTACGATGATGAGGGGTACGATTGGAGTAAGGAAGTTCTACCGGAAGAAGATGCGGTGGGTTACGCATTCATGGCAAGTAACGATGAACCGATTCCATGGAAAGATGATCGTACTGAAGAGCAGAAGTATAAATATCGGAAGATGATTGCTGAAAACAAGATTATCAGACTTTCTGGTATCTTTCTGGAAGCTAGAAGAGCAAATAGATGGGATCCAGACAGAGAATGCTACCTTGATAGGTATGGCAACATCGCGATTGATGATAAAACGCTAGATATCGAAGCCATCATCAAGGAGTACAAAGAAGAAGACGAATACTGGCAGCACAAGTGGTGGGGAACGCCAACTGAGAAGATGATTGAAGAAGAAAAGGAGAAAGAGAGAAAGGAGAAAGAAGAGAAAGTGAAGAAAGAAAAAGAAGAAATTGAGAAAATAAAGCAGGTTGATACAGGCTTGATTGATACTACGCAGGAGTTGACGGTAGAGAATCTGGGAAAGATGGCTGACAAGGTGCTGGCTGCGAAAACACTTGAGGTAGACCCTAATTCTGTTACTGAGTCAAAGGGGCTGGTCAGTCAAAGTGTGTCAACAAATGCGTCAGGTAACAAGATTGATGGAAATACTGAATGCAAAAATTGCACCAAACAATGCAATTTTTGTAGCACTGTCACGTATCTTAACAATGAGAAAATCAAGAATCTGACAACGAAAGTTAAAAGTGTTGAGGAGCAGATTCTCGGTCGTGACAAAACTGTAAAAGCTTCAACCGAACGGATCAAAGAATTAACGGCTCAAATTGAACATGATAAAACTGAACGTGAGAAAATAAAATGTGAAAATGAAAAGTTAATTCTTGAACACCGTCAGATTTCAGAAAAGTTTGAAAAACTTAAGACTATTGTGAAAGATAGTGATGATCGTAACGGCAAAACGTTTAAAGAAAATGAACATCTAAGAGCTGTGGTGAGAATAAAAGAAGAATCAATTAACAACCAACTAGATGAAATTGCTAAATTGAAACTTAAAGTTCAAGAAGCTGAAATTGAAAATGAAAGAATTCAGTTGAAGTTAAACAGCTATAGCTCAGCAAGCTTTGTTTTGCAGCATATTGTTCCTAAACCTATAGGGAAAAACAAAGCTGGCGAGGATGTGTTTTCTGATGGAACGGGTGTAGGGTTTCACAAAGTTCCACCGCCAATTTTAGACAACTACACGAAAAAGCAGTCTAGTTTGGTGGAAATTGAGGAAGAAAGTGATGTTAAACTTCCTGAGAACATTGATGTCACGTTCACGTCTTCCAATGACGAGGGTGTCCAAAATGATGTGGTGAAAAGTGTGGTAGACAAAGTGCTTAAACCGGATTGTGACACTTCTGAGGAGGATGGGTGTTTCTTGGATAAATACATTCCGAAACAAAAGTCCAAGAACAACTTAGATGAAGAATCAAACCTTGTCATGTACAAGATGATGGGTTCGGATAAGTTGTTTTCGGATTCAGAGTTTTCGATAGAGAATGTAAACTTGAACAAATTGACAAATGTTTTCAAACTGGTTGAAGTCGAGTTGTCAGCAGTGAATAATTTGAGTCGAAAGAAAGATAGGGTTTATAACAAGAAATCTGTTACTCCACCGCGTTTTTACAATAACAACAGAAACAACTGGTCGGGTGGTTATCAGGGGGGTAAACCGTATCAGAAAAAGAATGTTCCAAACAAGAGGTTTGTCGAAAAGAAAAAGTTTGTGAACAGTTCAAGTTCACTAGCTGATGAAGAGAAACAAATTTTTTCGAAATCTAATAAAGAATTTTTTGAGAAGAGAGCTTCACAGGCTCAGTCTGAAGGCACGAGTCGAGTAGCTGATACTCGTACTTGTTTTAGATGTGATAAGGTTGGTCACATTGTACGAAAGTGTACTTATGTGAAGCCTAAGACTGAAGCTGTGAAAGTTCAACAGAAAAAGGATGATGTGAAGGGTAAAACACCGATGTTTGTTGAGAAAAAGGTTCTTGAAAAGAAGATTGTTAAAATTGACAACTTAAAAGTGAAAAATGAACCCGTAAAGAAGTTGGTAACTAAAAATGACACAGTTTACAAACGGGTTGCATTAACTCAACAGGTGTGGAAACCTAAAATTGAATCAAAAGTTGAGAAGAAAGTTTCAACTTCTGAGGTGAAAAAAGCTGAAAAGTCAATTACAGTTGATTATGATGCAAATTTTCCACCTCTCAAGGCTGAAAATTTCAAAATTCAAATTGCGAGAGTCAAGGTTACACCAAAGGCTGATGAAGCCTGGGTGGACACCATGTTTGATTAAACAGTTTGAATTGCCGGAGCTTCCTGGATTGCGAAGCATGAATCGGCATCTTTCTTGAAGTTGTTTAAATGATGATTTGTTATGTGCAGGATCTTCCACAACTTATATCCAGTTGGATCATGGATAGTGGAGCATCGAGACATATGACAGGGAAGACCGCGTTGCTGTATGATGTGAATAACATTAACGGTGGTTATGTGGGTTTTGCGGGTAATCAAGGAGGAAGGATCATAGGTGAAGGAACGTTGTCGAATGGCATCATAACGTTTGAGAGGGTTAACTACATCGCTGAGTTGGAGAACAACCTGCTAAGTATCTCCCAGATCTGTGACAGGATGTATACTACTCATTTCACCGACAAAGAATGTTTGATCTTGAAACCGGGATTTGTGATACCTGAAGAGTGGATCATCATGAGGGCACAAAGAGTCAATGATCTGTACGTGTTGGACATGAGCGTCGCTACTACAACCACGGGTCAGGCTCATTGTTTTGTGTCCAGAGCAACGGAGAAAGAATCAAGGTTATGGCACCGAAAGATGGGGCATATTCACTTAAGGAAAATGAATCACTTGGTGCATAACGATTTGGTCACAGGAGTGCATGTCAAAGGTTTTCATCTGGAAGGGGAGTGCATAAGTTGTGTCAAAGGCAAACAGAAGAAAAAGTCACACCCTACAAAGCAAGTCAATTCAGTTTCAAGACCTTTGGAAAGACTTCACATGGATTTGTTCGGTCCAGTGAATGTCAAGAGTATAACAGGAGATTCCTACTGTTTAGTCGTGACTGATGATTATTCCAGATTTTCTTGGGTTATGTTTTTGAAATCCAAAGACGAAACGTTTGACAGCCTGATGGCATTGTTTAAAAGAATTGAGAATCTATACCAGAGGCCAATCTGTAGAATTCGCAGTGATAATGGTACTGAGTTCAAAAACAGTAAGATGGAAGAATTTTGTGACGAACGAGGTATACTGCATGAGCTTAGTGCTCCGTACACTCCGCAGCAAAATGGAGTTGCAGAACGCAAAAACCGGACGCTAATCGAGACAGCCAGAACAATGCTTGCAGACTCTAAGTTACCAATTAATTTCTGGGCTGAAGCTGTTTCTGCTGCATGCTATACTCTCAACAGAGTTCTTACTGTGAAGAAGTTCAACAAGACGTGTTTTGAGCTACTCAATAAACGCAAGCCGAATTTGAAGTATCTAGAACCGTTTAGGTCACCCTGTACGGTGATAGAGCCTAATGGCAAGTTTGGTTCAAAGAGCATTGAGGGAATCTTTGTTGGATATTCAAGTCCTACACGGCGTGTCTTTGTTCCAAGCGAGAAGCGGATTATTGATGCAGCGAATGTTGAATGTCAAGGTTACACTATGCTGCCACAGAATCCTGGTGATTCATGGCGATATCATTATGATAAACTTTGGGATTCGTTTAACATGAGGGAAGAATCTGAGGAAGAAGAAGATTTCTTTGATGAGCTGGATATTTTGCGAGAGTATGAGTCGCAGCTCAGGTTCCCAGCGGAGTATTCTAGAAGACCTCGGGAAACTTCAAATGACGATGAAGCAGGTCCTAGTAATGCTGGTGAACATGATGATGAAGTTGCTCCTGGTAATCAGTCGGAAGTGAATGATGATCAAGAAGCTGATAACATGCCAGTATTTGACCATGGTGATTCAGATCTTGAGGGGGAGCAGATCCAGTTATCAAGTCAAACAAACCAAGTTGGTGAACAAGATGCAGAGCAGAATGTTACTAATCTGGAGGGAAATGTAGATGTTCCAAGCGAAGTGATGCCGCGAACTCTTTCTTATCATCCAGAAGAGTTGATCATAGGAGAATTGCAATCAGGCGTTCGCATGAGACGTCAAATTGACCAGGGCTTAACATGTTTTTATTCTACAGTAGCACCTTTACAAACTGAATTTTCATTAAGTTGTTTTATCTCGCAGGTCGAACCGAGAACTTACAAAGAGGCGCTTACTGAAGACTCTTGGGTCATAGCGATGCAAGAAGAATTAAGTCAGTTTGAAAAGTTGGGGGTGTGGAAGTTAGTTGATTTGCCGGATGGTCAAAGAAAAATCAATACAAAATGGGTTTTCAAGTGTAAGAGGGACGACAGAGGAGTGGTTGTAAGGAACAAAGCTCGACTCGTTGTTCAGGGCTTTAGTCAACAGGAGGGGATTGATTTTACCGAAGTCTATGCTCCTGTAGCTCGACTAGAGGCTATCAGAATTTTCCTAGCATTTGCGTCTTGGAAGAATTTCAAAGTATATCAGTTGGATGTAAAGTCAGCGTTTCTTTATGGGAAGGTCAAAGAGGAGGTTTATGTTGGTCAGCCGCCGGGCTTTACTGACCCAATCCACAAGAACAAAGTTTATCTGCTGGACAAAGCGTTGTATGGTCTACATCAGGCGCCGAGAGCCTGGTACGAGACTTTGTCTCAACACCTACTCGCTAACCAGTTTATACGTGGAAAAGTGAATGCCACTCTCTTCACTAAAGTCGTTGATGGTCATCTTCTGATAGTACAAATTTATGTGGACGATATAATTTTTGGGTCAACAAATGAGAAATTGTGTAAAGATTTCGAACATGTGATGAAGCAGAAATTCGAAATGTCATCAATGGGGGAGATGAAATTCTTTCTGGGTCTACAAGTTGAACAACTTCCTGAGGGAATTTTCATTCATCAAACGAAGTACGTGCATGATATTCTAGAGAAATTTGGAATGTCAAGTTCTACTCCAGCTGCTACCCCACTTGCAACTAATCATGGGATTCACCCAGATCTCACCGGAGACAGGGCTGATGAAACATTTTACCGTTCCATGATAGGTTCTTTGATGTATCTGACTGCTTCACGTCCTGATATCATGTACCCAACGTGCCTCGCAGCAAGATTTCAGTCTAACCCGAGAGCATCGCACATGATTATTGTCAAGAGGATATTACGTTACCTGAAAGGTACTCCGTCATTGGGGTTATGGTATCCTAGGAAAGGCGATTTTAAACTCGAAGGGTATTCCGATTCGGATTTCGGATGCTGCAAAGTCAACGCGAAATCAACAACTGCAGGATGCCAGTTCTTTGGTCCTAGATTGGTTACCTGGCAGTGTAAGAAACAAACATCTGTGGCGCTATCTACATGTGAAGCGGAGTATGTTTCTGCTAGCAGTTGCTGCTCTCAGATCCTGTGGATACAGCAACAGATGCGCGACTACGGTTTGCAGTTTCTTAACACACCTCTGTTTGTTGATAATGAGGCCGCAATTAACATTACTAAAAATCCAGTACATCACGCTAAAACTAAACATATAGAAATTCGTCATCACTTTATTCGCGATTTCTTTGAGAAAAAGTTGATACAAATTGAGAAAATCCACACTGACGAACAAAAAGCTGATTTGCATACCAAAGCTTTTGATAAAAATCGGTTTCAATATTTGTTAAAACTTAATGGTATTAAATTGCTTTCGGTGTCAGATGGGGTTGTGAGCGTTGATGAGAGTACTGTTGCGGATGAAGACGAGAAACAATCTGCAATGGTTTGTCGCTTTTTTATGTGTTTTGGTATTTAGGGGGAGATAGATAGTTGTACATAGTTTATTTTCAGAAAAATACAAAAACAGTAAAAAATGCATAAATACAAAAACATGATAAAATCTGAAAAAGAGCTTGTGTATATAGGGAAAATGATAGTACATCAGCTAGACAATTACAGTATACTAAAGATTTGGAAAGTCAAAATGAGTTAAACAGTCTCACTAACGATGTGTCGATAGGTTTTCGTACATTTAGTAAATTTATTCGGGATATAAACTTAAAATTTCAAACTTGTGAAATTCGTGGGGAACACTACTTGGATATATAAGTAACCCCTGAAATCTCGTTTGAAAGGTCCCATATTCTGAGATACTAGGTCTTTATACTCAGTGATATCTGGGGTATTATTCCGGGACTTCTGCTGTATGGAAGTACTGACCTAGTCCCCGAATAATACTTTCTGCAAAATGCTTGAAACATAGCATCGCCCTCAGCAAGCTGATGAAACAATAAAATTGATAGTCGCTGCTGTTGTAATGCTAAAAGATCCTCTAAAGGGGACACACCAAAAGTCGAGCCGTCATCTCTCTGCTGAACGGAAGTTCTGACCTGAGCTCTCACGGTTTCGCACCTAACCCCTTACAGATATCATCTGTGGTATACTCACCTGTAAGACTGAATATCTGGGATTCTGGATACGGGAGTATATTCAAGAGGTGGGACACATGAATTGATCTAAGTTCTAAGACACTTAAACGGTATCCTGAATAGATTGAAGTTTGTGTGAGAATTTAAGATGGATCAGTATATCGACAATCGAGGTGAATTGTTTAAGTCTGAGTATGTAATGTAGCTTAACGGTACTAGTAATTTGTCTGAAAAGCTGATATGATTCCCTGACACGCTCGCCAAAAATAAATTTGTAAATAGTTTACTTTCTGCAATTTAAGTGTTTCTGTTATTTCATTTCTTAGTTTGGATCACATTAAAATCCAAAAAGATTTTGTTTCTGCTTTATTTTAGACAAACCAGAGTGGAAAGTTGATTGTCGGATTCTAGAAAGATGAAGCAGATGCAGGAGATTCTGAGCTGAAGAATGAGGAGAGCTTACATTGTTGGAAGTTGAATTGTTTCAAAGACAAAAACAGGTTCATTAAATTGATACTTGTTATTTTTAGAAAAAGTTGAAAATGATTTTACTAAATCAGTTTGATTCGTCAAAAGATCAACCAGGGTCATTAAATTGAACTTGGTAGATAAATCAAGTAATCAGGGTCATTAACTTGAACTTGAATACTTGAGTGGATTTCTAGAGCTGATTGAATTTGTGTTTATTATTTGAAAAGATAAAGTCTAATGTTATTGGTTGAGTAAGAGGTTTGGAGACTTCATTATACCCATGGAAGCTAAGTGTCAAAGCTTGAACCAGAAACCTCAGATCCTAGCATACTGAGAGGGGGAGTCCGTGAAAGGGGGAGTCTGGATCAACAGCAAAAGGGGAGTCTGAAGATGGAGTCAGATTGTGATTTAAAACCTGTGAAGATTGAGGTGTTACAATGAAGTGACAAAGTTGGAGAAAAGACCAAGACTAAAGACTCAGGAGCTAAAGACTATGTCAACATCCAAGGGGGAGTCTGTTGGTGCACGAAGTGTCTGCTGACTACGTCTTATCAAGTCTTGTGTCTAGATAGGTTAAACAAGTGTTCAAACATGATTAAAATAGGGTTTGTATAGGTTTTAGGATGTCTGGCCGTTTGAACATGCCATGGCCGTTTGAAGTTCACCTGGTCGTTTGATGCATGTCCGGTCGTTTGAACCCTGACCGTTTGAACAAGTCTGATCGTTTGAACACCTTTCAAACGGAAGGGTGGTTGTCTATAAATAGTCGTTCAGTTCAAACGGTCAGCAGTAACGAATGTGTTTGTTTGTGAGTCAAGGTGCTGTCGGATTTGTATCAGAATCATTGTAAAGACTCGCAATCAGTAATATAAAGAGAAATTGGAAGGAACAAGCTGTTTTGACTCGGTTTACTCTGTTTCCGCCTTTGTAAACTGAGATGAACTACTTCTACTGACGTTTAAGGTCATCGGAACGATCCTACAAGTAGGACCGGTTTTGACACCGTTCGATTGCGTAACGAACGTTCGACCTGCGGAATCCGTGAACGTACTTGATCGAACACACAATAACGTACAAGAAAACGTGATTCTATTAATGTGACGTCGTGTACAATGCCGAGAATCACATAGAGAGACTTTCTCTCTCTAGACTTTCTCTCTCTAAGCTCTAAGCTTCTAAATCTCCAAATGAGCTCCAAGTCTTCCAAAAGTCTTAACCTTTACAACTAAATGAGCTATTTATAGGCACAATGGATATAATGAGAAATCTCATTATTTACAAAATCGCCACCTTGCCTTTCTAACTAGTTGTAACCTAAAAGCTTAAAATTCTTCGGTTTCTTTGATTTCTGCTACGGAATAGATTGACGGAGGCGATAGACAGATATTGCACTAACAATGTTCCACTTTGCGATATCTACAAAAACAGATTGGCAAAATCTTCATTCGCGATACCCACACAAAGTGGTGACCACACACAAATATTGTAATAGGCCAACAAAGGCAACACATTAACCGTCTATCCGGCCGGATACACACATACGGTTTTTACAAAACCTACACAATTCCTAAATCCTAACAGGACGAAAATAGGAATTGACTAATACTCATACAATAAAAGTGTAGAGTATACTCAAATGAGCTTCACAAGCCAATAGAGTCATCCATATACGCGCTCACACCAAAAAAAAGTTTTTTTTACATACTTTGAGCCGCACATACTTGCATATCACCTAGATATGCAAAAGGCAAATTCAGACTTAGTGCTATTCACAATAACATTAACTCATCCAAGTTCAAACATGCAAGTAGTAAAACACTTGTACAACTTGAGCAAAACAGTTAAAACTTTATATTCAAAAAATTTCTACACCTACGTGGTGCACAAGAGATTTACATAAATTTCTAACATTTACATTGAAGAAACAAAAAAGGGCACGCAAGCCAACCTAGTCCTTCTTTGTACCACTGGTACCCGGCCACCCTTGCCATCACCAGCGGTCTCTTCCTCTTCTTCCTCTTCAGCATTAGCATACAACAACCGTAAGTGGTCTACATAGTCTTCCGCATCTAAGCATTTATCAAGTTCCTCAAGGGCGGAAATGGATATGTCATTGTATGCTGCAAGAGCGGCAACAAGACGCGCTTCAGTATCCACGCAGGATGGAACCCGGACCTTTCATCGGTGTATTTGCCTTGGGATAAAACATTGATATGACTAATACATCGGTTGTAGCCAGCTTCAAAGCCAGCCTCCCACGCACGCAGCCTAATCAGATCTACACCAGTTGCGTTCTCAGGTGCGTCGAGGATAGCCTTAACAATCTGCAAAGCACAAGCAATAAGGTTATCACAGGCAAACATAAACATAAGCAAAGACACAGGATACTTACATGCCCAATACCGTGATCACGCATCCACTCGTGATCGTCCTTGAGCTGATTGAATGAAGAAACAAAGCTATCCCTAGCCTCAGCAGCCTCCCTTGCCCGCGCTTCAGCTTCATTTGCGCGTGCAGTGACCTCCGCAAGCATGGTCACCTGGCTCTGCACTTCAGCCTTCCAACAACACAAGTATTCAAAGATAAACAAACATACCTATGAAAGACAAATACAAGTTTAAGAGCGCAAATAACTCATACCTGGAGGCCCTCAACAGTCTTCTTTAGGTTGGTGCGGTCAGCATTTGCCTCTTCAAGAGCCTTGGCAGCGCGAACCTCCGCCTCCTTGGCCTCTTTGGCAACCCCCTCAGCTGCAGTCTTCTTCTCTTCAGTTGCCGCCTTCTCCTTCATCAAAGCAGCGTTCGCTGCTTTGAGATTGGTGACTTCCTTGCGAACACGAAACAACTTTTAATTCTGTTTTGCCCAAGATTCTTTCCAGCTCTTGCGCTCATCAGAAAGTGTTTCTTTCCAACTCTTGCGCTCATCAGAAAGCAACTTGGCAAGAGTACGAACCTGTTTAAGGCCAGCAGTTGTAGCCCACTCCTCAGTTTACTTATACTGCTCGAAAGCAGCCTTCTCCCTTTCAAGCTGCTCCGCACCCTCCCGAGCAGCTTTAACCAACGCTTCGGCCTCAGCCCGGAAGCGAGCATTTTCTTCTTCCTTGCGCCCCAACACCTTGTAGTCTTCCATAATGGCATTCGCCATTATGGAACTGCCAACAAGCATAGAAGAAAGTTGGTTGATCCGGAGCTCGCGGGGCAAAGCGCGAGCTTGATTTACTTCAAAAGGGGTGCCCAAACTACCCAAAATTTCCCTGCAAGCAGAGAGATCGGTTGACACATCATCCCCTTTCATGATATTCCAAGGGGGCGATGGTAATTCACAGCCCGGTCTTCCTTATAAGTATGGTAGTAGAACCCCAATTCAGACTCATCAGGCTGAATGGGGGGCCCTTCAAAACCCGTACCCCCAGAAGCGGAACCGGAAGCCTTCTCGGCAGCAGGAGTCTTGTGCTTTTCCGCATCAGATTTTTGCTTTTCAGCATCAGAAAACTTTAAATTCAGATCATCGGTATCTTGCGAAGAGATCAGATTATCAGAGGAATCAACCGTGTCAAAGATCTGAGCCGCGGTTTTCTTCCCAGTATCTTCTGCCTGCACAGAGGGCTCAACCACCACCTTGATAAAAGGACTTGTAAATTCTTTATTAGCCCCCGCGTCTGCAGCCACATCATGCGTGGGGGAATGAGGAGCATCAAATAAGGAGGAGAAGTCTCCATCTTGTGGTTCTGCAAACAAAGCAACAATAACCATCAAATACAAGTTACAATGGCAAAAACTTAAAAGGTTATAAGACAATTACCAGCCGCAACCGCAGGCTTCGCCTGAGAAACAGCAGTTGTCCGTTTGATCTGTATCCTCGGATGCTTCTTCTCACCAGTACCATCAGCCTTATCATCTACCTTCCTTTCCTTCTTCTTCTCATCAGCTGGATTGGAACCCGCAAAGGATCCACCTGCAGCCGAACCACCACATGGAACACCCAAATCCTCAAGGGTGTCAGACACTACCACGTAATCGGTGTATCTGCGGAAACAAGAACGAGAGATACCTGCCGCCTGCGGCACCAAAGGAGGAACAACAGAAGCCTCAGGGTTTCTCTTGCCGCGACCCCGCACAGCTTTCTCCACATGCTTTTTCTCCGCATGCTTCTTGGGAGCGGCCTTCGCCTCAAACTCTCCCAAGGTCCCAAGATTACCTGCGTTTGAATCATCAAACAAGCAAATAAGAAAGGAGAACTTCTTTACAAGACAAGTAAGAAGATTATGGGTTATACCTTTGCCTTGCGGCAGGGGTGCATTCAGCGCCTCGCGTTTAGGAACGCGAAAGTTGTTGACAATGGTCAAGTTAAAACCTTCACCTTCCGCACACGGAAGTAACTCAGCCTTGCCCAGGAAAGTCGGATCAAATATCCTCCAAAGGGCAGCGTCCTTTGATAGTACACTTACAAAATCAGTAACAAACAAGGAAGTAAGGAAACCGCACAAGAATTTAAAGGCTTACCCCCACTCTTCTCCCGTACAACGGGCCTTGACTTCCTATCAGGCTTGGTCAACATCATCCGCAGCACCCACAACTGCGAGTTGTCCAGCTTCTTGAACTCAATGTTTTTCAGCCTGGGGAACCACTCCACCGTCTTCGCGCTAGGAAGAGCGATATCCTCCGCAGTGATGGTCTCATTCACATTCCGCAAGGTCATGCTAGCAACCACCGCGGCAGCCTTAATATAGAAGAACTTGGTCTTCCACTTCGTAATACCCTTCGGAGGGGTCATCAGCTTGGGGCTCCCATACCATTGGCTAAAAGAAAAGAACCTGGTGTTCACCGTCAACTGGTAAAACCGCCGGAAGTTTTCAACAGTAACATCCAGACCAAGAGAACGAAAAGTGTACTCAAAATGCCTGATTCGAATCATCCCGAACGGGCTCAGTTGGGAGATATGAATCTTGTAATACTCCAACACTTCGGCAACAAACACCGTCAATGGCAGTCGGAGGTTGCCATCGAAAAAGAAGTCAGCCCACAGGGTGAGGCATCCCGCCGGAGCATCGACACCGGTGTCACCTTTCGGTGGAAGTACATACCCAAACTCTTTGGGCATTTGAATGCTGGTCATCAAGATATGAAACTGACTCTTCGACCACTTCAAAACCGGTAAACCCCCGCCGGGGGCACTACCGCCTTCTTCATCTTCTTCCGCCGCCGCCGGCGACGACTGCTCAGGGTTTTCACCCTCAGCACGGTGTTGATTGGATGGTTCAGCCATCAGGAAATGTAAGAAAGCAGACAACAGAATGAGTTCACAAGAAACTCAGAACCCTCACCGGGATTTCTGACAAGTTTATCGGAGAAGACGAAGAGAGCACTCTTTCTCTAGCTGGAAATTTTTGAAATTTTGAATAAGTGAGGGGAAACCACAAACGGTTTCCCCTTATATACCCATCGCAATTAATGCGATATAGTAACCGAAGCATCACGTTCAAAAAGGGCAAATTATGCAACGCCACGTGTTCAACGACGGTTCCCCTGATGCGCGCGTGGCCGCCCACGCGCCTGACAAAGGAAACATTTACACTCCTGCTACAGTGCATTTATGACCTTAGGCAGTGCAAACGTCCTTTCGTTTCAGCACATGCAGAAAATCCTACCAACTTTCACCAACTCACACGTGCGTTTCGCCACGTATGCAACAAAAAAGCGACAACATTATCCAAAAATAAGCGGCATGCGGTTTCCTTGGTATACCACACCATAACCCATACCGCATGTTGTTTTTTACATACCCCTCAAAATAGAACAAAAATATATTTACACTATGTAAAGGGGATAAATCAATATCCACATGAACCTACGAGCACACGTGGAATATGCGGAGATGACATACACGAGCCCGCACAGGTGTGTCAGATACTTAGAACCAGCGTTGTTCTTTGGACTGCGAAAACCGCTTCTCAGGAACAACAAAACCGCATCACCTTGAAGTTCTTCAAGCTTCAAATCCCTTGTGTCCGGTTCACAACCACAGAGGGTGTGCAAACAGCTTCTCGTTAGGGAAAAGGATAAGTATGATGCGCGACCACACATCAGCAACCCTGACTCCTGATCCCTCAAGACCCGCATTCCAAGTAAAACACTCTTTTGAAGCGAGTCTTTTGGTAACAAGCCGCAGACACTCATGAGTCACTACGGTTGCACCTACAGCTCCGAGATCGGTAGCTACGGAAGAGCCACGAATAAGTCATCACACAGATGAACGAAACTACTTCAAGGAAAATTGATTCCCATTGAAGCGTGAAGGAAAGTGGCTACAGAACAAATGCGGACGAGACTCCAAATCATCTAAGGAGATCTCGTTGAGCAACAAGCAAACGAACAATGGTAACAAGTCTGCTTATGACTTCGTTTACCCCCTTATGAGCTGGATAGAATAAACAATGGTGGGCATAGCCATGCCGATGACCATGTTTATTTGACCATTATCCAGATTCACATTGTTCGACCAAACATGGCCAACAATGACGCAAGTACCCAACTTTGCAACAACGCAAACCAACGAGGTAACCGCAAAGGACGTGCGGTTACTTGAGAGCTAATTGGAAGAACACGAAAACCCCACAAAGAAGGGATCATCATTACATGTCCAATTGCTGAACATAGAGCTTGAGCAAAGCCACCCACAGCATTGCATCAACTACCGCGGAGGTTATAACTAAATTTGCAGGTGCGGACCTCTTCCGTCACCGTCACAAAGGTTGGTTCGAAGCCTACCGACGTCTTGAGCCACGATCTCAAAGGTTGGTTCGAAGCCCTCTCTTCTTCATTCACCATGTCAGAGGTTGGTTCGACACACCAACAGGTGGCACCCAACCCTGATAACATCAAGAAATGGTAGACCATACTACCAGATCAAAACCCTAGGCTGAGAATTTCGCATCAGACGAAACTTGCTCACCGGTATGGAAGAGATGTCACATGACTCTACCGGACCCCCGGTTTGATTTACTAGAAGCAGGAGCCATCTACATGGCCTAGAATCTTCCCCATACTAGGAGCTACCTTCTGGACACCATAGTCCAGTACTCCTCCCACATGCAACTTGCATAAGGGAGAAGCACTAGACTGGGGGACTTGAAGGGGTATGGTCCCAGATCTCGCGTCAGCACGACCGCGAGTGACCATTACCCTTATCAAAAACCCCCACCAACAAGAACTTATCTGCGTCCGCGTGGGCATGTGCGAACACAGATGTCGAATCCAATCTGTCAAGCAATGAGAAAGTAAAGATAGGCATGAGCGATGCGGCTTGGCACCGCATCCTATGAATATCTCCTTACCTAGTGTATGAAAATGGGTGTACACCTAGCGATGCGGCCACGCACCGCATCCTACGAACATTTTCATCAATACAAGGGATCTGGACAACAGCAACAGTCACCACAAGTGGCGATGTAGCCTAGCACTGCATCCCACAAATCTTAGCCAGAGTGAGAACGCGGAGACAACAGTAGTTACCGCAGGCAGCAATGCGGCGCGGCACCGCATCCTGCCCACGAGGCAAGTGGGACTGACACCACAGAGCAAGTGGCATCAATGACAGTCGCCTGTCAGGCCATACGTAAGCGACAGACTGAAACTGCAAAAGGATGTGGCTTCACCTCCACAACCGACAAGCTTGACACACCTGCATAAGGGCAGCACGTCGTCAGTCCGTCCAATCAACTCCTCCTTCACTCCTCGGCTATATATACCGATCCCAAACCAGGTTTGAGGTATATCTTCACAACTCTCTCACTACTACTACTATCACACTTTGCTTCTCAAGCAAACTACTGATTCTCACGCCGAAGAGTGGTAACAAGGAGCACCCCCCAGCCCTTTGTCCTTGTTACGAGTCACGGTGTGTTTTCCTTGTGCAGAAGACAGCCCAGCTGACAGTCAAGCCACCAATCCTCGAAAAAAGGGATTAACCCTACTTGATGAGACCAGTGAATTAACCTCTCTTGGTTAACCACTGTTTCATCAGTGGTGTTGGTTGATGATGTGGGTGGTGGAAAAGTGGCCGGTGGTTGTGGAAATGGTGGGTGGTGATGGTGGTGGGGTAGGTGGGTGGGTGGTGTCGGTGCAGGCAAGTGGTGACGATGATAGAAGGTTGTGATAGCGTGGTTGGTGGGAGATGGTGGTAGTGGTGGTCGATGAAAATGGCAAAAAATGACAAAAGTCAGGGACTAAAATGGTAGAAAACAAAACAATTTGGACCAAAATGGTAAGAAAAAACTAGTAGGATTAAAGTGACAATTTTGGTCAAATCTCAGAGACTAAAATAAAAGTACAATAAACTAAAATACTTAAAATAAACTAGATTAAACTAACTAAAATTACTACTCTTCGTTGGAGTCCACCAATAGGTGGGGTAAATCCATTCTTCCGAGATGCTCAACGAGATCATGTTTTAGTCTCCAATGCGTGTCTTCATCCATAAGCTCGTCTAACACACTGTCATCGAGGGCTGGCTCGACTGGAGGATCTCGAATATGTACCAGTGCTATCGCGTTTCCGTCGTCTTTTAAAATCATGTTTTGTAAAATAATACACGTATACACCACGTACCTAATTTTTTTCATTGGCCGATTCATTATACCCCATTTTGACTTCAAAACACCAAAAGTTCGTTCTACGTCTTTTCTTGCCGTCTCATGTTGCTTCTTGAATTTATTTTCTTCTAGTAGGTGAGGATAGGAAATGATTTGATAAACACAGATCATGTAGGGTAGATTCCATCCACGAGATAGTAACCACGTTTGTATAAGTGTTGTTAACGTAAAATAGACATTTTGGGGTCATTCCATTTCGCTCATTATCAAATAATGGAGATTGCTGAAGCACATTGATGTCGTTTTGTGCACCTGGTAGACCGCAAAAAGCATGCTATAACAACCCTAAAAAATATCCCAAATAAACCCGTAACTAAAACCCCAAGTGCGCGCGCCGAAGCTTGTTATACTCAATCAGAAAACTTAGTGGTTAAGAAAACTTGTCGACTGATGAACCAACCAGCACAAAAAATACCCTTGTTAAACTCAAAATTGAAAACCGAACCATTTGGGATCAAGACCCGAGCATACGCGATAAGAACCGACACGAAAATCGAGAAAAAATGCGATTGGGCGAAAAGGATGGCTGAGGACACGTGTCACGTAGAGGCGCCACGTGTCAGACCTATGCTGACACGTGGCAAACCTATGCTAGGCCGATCGCCCAAGAGCGTCTCGCCAGAAACCCTAGTTTCTCCCGCGACGCACGAGAGAATCCATCATGGGCTATATAAGGCCAGGCCCGGGACAGTTTTAGTGCACCAGTTTCGAACTTTTGATCAGAAAGCGATACTTCTTTCTCTCTCGTTCTGTCACTCTAATGCCAGAACCCCTAAACCTAGAAACTCTGCTTTGTATAAAGTGTACTAAATCCTAATCACTGAAACGATACCGTGTTCGATCGATCTGAAACCAAATCAACGGATGTTTATGTGCTGCCTGAGTAAGGCTATACTTTGTCATCTACGTTAGAGTTTTGATCTCGTGATTATCGTTAATGTTTGAATTTGGTTAATACACCAGTACGGATTACATTATGTGAAATAAGGGGTTAGAATCAGAAGGATTAAAACTATAAATTCACTGATAAAGTAGATGCTTAATTATCAGAAGGCTCGGAACTATAAACCTACTGTTAAACAAGAAGCTTAGTATCATAAGACTTAAAATCAGGAGGCCTGTTAAATCAAGAAATATAGACCTACAAGGTAAGTCATTCTCTTTTTCTCACAACATTGTTGGTCATTCTCTGTCACACCCCTTTCTAAGGCGGAAGCACGAGGTGTGATCCTGAAAGGTTCTCATTGCATATGAATGGTAAACATTCTGCATGATTAAAAATAACTCCACTTGCTATTCATAGTTTAAGCATCCCAAAATAAAAGTTAAGTTTAAAGTTTACATCACACATAAGATAATTGTTTGAAAAGTCTACAACTTCATTTCAAAAACAAATATCAAGGTTTTGTTCATTATATCTCCATAATGAGGCGAGATATAACGAACAAATCCTACAAAAGAGGCAATGGAGCATCCACTTAGTTCTTGGGCAAGAGACCGGGCACACATCCACTTAGTTCCCTGAAATACATGTAAGGTTTAAAAATCGTCAACAAAAGTTGGTGTGAATTCATGAAGTTTTCGTATAGAACGTTTGTATACTTGTATGAAAACATGCTATGTAATTTGTAAAATGTATCTATAAACTGAGTTCTGTAAATGTAGGGAATAGGAGATCGCTAATGTTTCGCGAGGACATTAACATATGTCACGAAATAGGAAGCATCCAAACGATCAGCATTTTTCTGTCGATTTACGACTCGAGACACAAAAGCACTCTAGGTAGAACGTGGCCCGGAGTGTGGCTGCCTAAAACCCATTAGATCTAACCTTTTGTTGTAATAACCCGACTTTTCGGACCGTTACCTGTTTGCTTTCGCTTCGACTTGTAATCGTCTTGTACTCTGAGATTTGATATAAATAAAGGGTTATGTTATACTAAATACTTTTTCATCACACCGCATCGTTGTATGTTTAAACGCTTTACATTCGCAACGCTAACGCAGCACAAATTACAGAGAATTATGCTATTTAAATTACCTAGTGTGTTTGTTTGGTTACCATACGCCTCCGCATACGCTTACCACGACTAACACGCTAAATTGCAAACGCTGTAATTAGTCGTAGTAATGTAATAACATGTGTTCTTATGTGTCTTACTTGTGTGTGCTTAGCATGTGTTTGTTTACTCGCAAACGCTACCACAACGCAACTCAACGCTACTCGCATAACTCGATTTATCACTCTAAAAACACAACGCGACCCGAAACCCAGTTCTACACTAAATTACTTAAAGTACCAATACTATATGACGCAACAAAATGCATTAAATGAGCATCCTATACGCGAAAACGAGATTTTCCCACACAAAACAGACCCTTCGAATGAAGCCAGGCTGGCCTCGTACGAAGGCATTGCCTTCGTACGAAAGCAGCTGGTTCGAACCAAGGTCCCTGTGTGAACCCACCATCTCTATAAATAGCCAAGCCCCTCCTCATTCATTCTCACTTGCTGATTTTGAGCCGAAACTCTGCGTAATTGTTGTACGACCATTTTCAAGTAAGATTTAACAGTTTTATTCAATTACACAACGTTTTCCACTTCGATTTCCACAAGACTCACTTCATTTTCATCTAAGCTCTTATGTTTTCACTTAAAAACATTCATCTTTTCACTTGACTTCTTCTTTTCTTCATAAATTTCTGTTTTACACAAAACTCTTCATCTTTTTCATCAAAACTTCTTCGTTCATCACTGATTTACACTTAACCGAGTGCATTGGGACTAACTTCGGTTTCACAAGTTAGAAATTTGTTGATTTCACACTCACAAAGTGTTAAGTCTAAGGGAAAATCCTTTCAAACCTTCTTAAACGTGATTTTTACACCAAACCGGACCAAAAACGGCATGTATTTCATTCACTGAATAGTGGAACGAGATAATGTCGAAACCAGCTTGAATAGGACTCGGAAGCACATCCGATTCAGGCGAAAACACATCAACGGATGCCAAAAACAGCCACGTTTGTGAACTGGGCTGTTCTGTGTGAAGCCAGCTTCGTACGAAGGCACTGCCTTCGTACGAAGGCACATGGCCTCGTACGAAGGCGCTGCCTTCGTACGAAGGCATTGGTTTCACATCTAACAGCCCGATTTCCATTCGTGACGTAATCAAAGACCTCTTCGACTTTAAGTTTAATCAGTAGCTTAAGGTTAGAGGGATGAAAACTCGATTTTCCGAAGACAGACGCGAAGACACTCGATTTTGGACAACGAAAGCCCCACGTGTGCGAAGATCCACCTTCATACGAAGGCACCAGCTTTGTACGAAGCTTCTGTTTCCCACCGACACTCCGATTTTCGACCGTTTCAGCACTTTGGAGGACTTATGCTTCTGTTCTTGTACGCAGGCTGACCCGGCGCTCCCTTCAATCCATTGAGGATCGTGTTTCTTTATTAGTACACGCTCTGTGAGTATACTCAAACCCATATTCGTTCAATGCACTTTTGGGTGTTACATACGTTCTCTATCTAAACACAACACACAACGTCAACACTTTATAAACACTAACTGCTCCCGCATGCTATACGTGATTTGTTGAATGTTGGTTACTATGCTTACACAGTGTTACACTAGACCGCCTTTAGCAACGATAGTACTATAGTTTGGACTCAGCACCTATTGTGACAGGGGTTGCTAAGGATCACATTACTTTACTTCACGTGTTTACTTCGGTGAACATGTGTCGCGCATACTCTACATCGCAGTAATGTGGTTAGGTTGTATAATTGTTGGTAGTTACATGCTTCGCCCGTTAGTGTTACATGTTGGTTATGCGTAAATGCTTTTCTTACTATATCTATGCAAACTTGTGTACTCACCTTTACTTTATGTATTGACTTTTATTTTAACGTATGTGGCAAGTTGATGGATTGTTATGCTGAAATCAAGATAGGAAGTCTAGAAACTCAACTAATAAAAATTTAAGTTTTTGGACTTGTTTTTGTTTAGGAGATATGAACTCCATTATGACTATTTGTTGAGATATTTGTTTATTGGTATGGGACAATGAACCTTTTTAAAATATTGTCATTAAATAGTTGTTATAGATTCTCTTGAGCAATCTGGTTCGCCTAGTGCCGCGCCCCGATGTTTCCGCCATCGGTTGGGGTGTGACATTTGTTCCGCGGTCTAGGTATATAGTTGATTAATGGTGCTTATGTCGCCCTATTCGTCACATGATCTATGTGTCATTCCTTAGTTTTGTGTTCTACATACCATAGTACATGTATTTTCCCCAAGTTTAGAAAACAAGTAAAAGTTTAAAAGTGGGGACATGAACTCACTGTTTTGCGTATCTTGCATCGTAAACTTCACCGGCTTTGTCGTGTAGGCGTCGCAACCTATAAGTATTCTATGTGTGTTAAACACTAGACTTGTAACATTCCATGTACAAGTCACCATCTCAAGTTAATGTATTGGTTTTATGTATGTTCATCATTCATGAGGGTCTCGCCCGCTTGTCTTGTCTTCATAATTTGTATTTGATATCGTTCATTTATGAATATATACTTTACTTCCAAAAATATATATTTGCTCATGTAGTATTTGACACGATAGGTGTTAAAAATAATTATATTTTAACTTGTCCAAATATGTTACTAATATTATTTTTCAAAGAGTAAATATAAGTATTTTGTTAAATAATATTTTCAATATTATTTTTGTGCAAGTATAGTTAGGAAAGTATACTTGTATTCTAATGTAAATACTTGTCTAATTTACATTATTTGCCAAACATCAATACTTTGATTTTTCATACTTTCCGGAATTCTATTTCTTAAAAATAGAATACATATATATATATATACATATATATATATATATAGGGGGCCGCTAGAATGAGAACCACCTCGAGTTGTAAGAACCGCGAGAACTACTTGATCCGGGGCGAGGTGGACCAACTTTTTTTTTTTCAAAAACGTAGATGCATGTATTATAAACATATTCGTAAAAAAAATTTAAAAAAAAATGTCGTGCGTGTAGTTTTTTACACCACAAGTTTGTGGTTTACGAGTTCCGTAAATTTACGGAACTCGTAACGACAAACTTGTGGTGTAAAAGACTACACACACGACATTTTTTTAATTTTTTTTAACGAATGTGTTTATAATGCATGCATCTACGTTTTTGAAAAAAAAAATTGGTCCACCTCGCCCCGTACGGTGTGATTCTCACGGTTCTTACAACTCGAGGTGGTTCTCATTCTAGCGGTCCCCTATATATATATATATATATCTTATTTTCCGATTTTTGTATAATTCTCATTACTTAGTAATGGTTATAGATATTTGTCCAAATATATATTTAAGTCCATAATTGTCCATAAATTGTCCAAATCCAAAATGTGTTAAGAAATATATTTATACAAACTAGTCTATAGACCCGCGTATTACACAGGCTTTTTGTATATATGTATGTATATATTATAAAACTCTAAATACATTATAGAACTGAAATTACATTTTATATATGATAGTGGAAACGGTCAATTAGAGTCTACGAAAAGATTCAACTGAGTAACATGTTTCATTTTAAAAAAACAAAAAACTGAAATGACCAAATGTGTCAAAAGTATTTGAATGCTATCGTTTTATTAAAAAGAAATCTTATGTCATACTTTTGATAATATGTTTTCGTTAGTCATTAACAATATATCAAACATTACAAAATGTCTATATATAAAAAAAATAGAATGCACAAAAGTTGTTGAAACGTTGGCCTAACATGACTCATATCCTTTTGTTCCGTAAAAAATCACTCATTTTGACATAACCCGTTACAACCTGAAAAGAATGATAAATAAGATTCAGACCCTTTCCATTAAAAGCGAAACAAAAATCCTATTAAAAAAATGTGATTGAACTGAGTAGTTCATAGTATTCAGTATTCACCTGAAGCATAAATTGTTGTAAAATACAAAAATAAATCTAAAATCACAACTAATATGTGGAATATGAAAATTATAGATCATATGAAAAAGCTTAAGCATAATTATTCATTTTAAAAAGTATTAAAATCATAGGTTTTAAAATTATAGATAACCTCCGTTAAAAGAAAAGTTAAAGTATTCTTTTAATAAAAACTTTAAGTATTTTTTTTAATTATCAATCTTGAATTTTAATTAATATAAATATCAATAGCATAATATTATTAATAACAATAATAATTATTAATTAGAATTAGATATTTATTAAATAATATTATTAATGATTTATATAAGAAAATGCCATGTGGCATTAGTCAAAATTTTGAATAAGAAAATGCCATGTGGCATTACTTGGAGTTTTTTGTTAGATTTAGATATATTTTCTTGTATTTGTCCATATGCCCTTTCATGAGTTATCTGTATGAGTATTCTTGGGTGTTTGTTATGTATTTTTATGTGTATTTTGTTGGTGATACTCCTTAGGAGTATTTAGTGTATTTTCATGATCCTAATACACTACTACATATAATACACATAAATACACTTAGCACAAAATTTGATGATCACTAATTATATATATAATTTCCTAAAAATATACATACTTAATATTGATTTTAACTTGAAGAAATCCTTATTTCTTAGCTTGTAATTTTGTAGAAAAATTAGGAAACCTTGATAAATATTTTTAGATGAATTTTTGGGGAATAAGTTTCATTAAAAATTATATTTTTCTAAGTGTCAAAATTTTGTAAAAAAAATTGACATAGTTTCCCCTAAAATGGAGGTTTCCCATGTTTTCAAAACATGTGTTTATTTTCTTTTCATCACCAAAAACAATTTCCAACAATTTTCACAAGTATCATACACTAATTACATCATGTAAAACCTTATGATGAACTTGATTTTTGTTAAAAATGTGTAGTCTTTTAGATCTACACTTTACATACAAGAATCCTTCAAAATCAAGTGTTCTTGTTAACTTTAAACAAACTTTTTATGAAACTTTAACTTACTAACTAAACCATCCATGAGTTTTAGAGTTTCAAGGTCTTGAAAAACATGTTCTAAAACCATTCTTATGCTCATTTAAAAGATCTTTATGTTTAAAATCAAGTTTCATCATGGATCTTTCAAGATCAATGTTTAACATGCTTGAATCTGTCATAAATAAGCCTCTTGATGAACCTTTTACAAACTTTTCATGGAGTTTAGTTTCAAAAGTTAACTTTACATAAACTTAGTTACTTCAAGAACACAAGATCATGCTTTAAAAATCATTTTTCAAGTTCACATAAAGGTCTTCCAAGTTCATCTTCAAGTTTAACCATGGATCTTTCAAGATCCATGCTTAAACTTGTTAGATCTACGCTTCTAAAAAGCTTTAACATGATAGATCTAAACATAAACCTAAGATTCAACAACTTCATCACAAACATCAAACATCACTAAAATCACTTGTTTTTCTTTAGATTATGTTAGATCTTCATATCTTCATCTTTTAAAGTTTAGTTTCTTAGATAGTGCAACTTGTACAAGACACTAACATGAAGTAAAATAGAGTTTAACATGCTTACTACTAGCTCTATTGGCTAGGGAAGTGGCTCAACAAAGATGAAGATGAAGATAGAAGAAGATAGGTGGTTAAAAGCTCCTCTAAGTAATCCTTGAGCTTCCTTTGCTTCACACCTTCTTAGATCATCTTCTTACACCATAATATCACCTTGGATTACTTGGTTGAAGGTTGAAAATGGTGGATGTGTGGTGATGGTGGTTGGTCGTTGTAACAACCCTTGCCAAATTTGTTATTTCTTATTTTAATAATGCACATTAGGAAACCCTAATTGAGACCCCCAAGTGGTATGACGCGACCTGTAAATTTTAAAACAGGCAAAACTAGGATCAGGGCCCCCTAAAACTCAAGGGGGGTATCCCCTAATTGATGATTATCCACATAAAACAAAAAAACGAGTTTTCGAGTTTTAACAACTCAGCAAGGCTAAGAAGGACACCAGGCACCCCTAGCCTAGGTGGGTCGCTGTCGCGACACGCGCCAGGGTCTGGGGGACCTGGCGCGACACACGGGGGAGGTCCAAACTCAGTATATAATGCAGGAGTTTGGCACTTGCATGTCTGGCCTGTTTCGACGTAAAAATTCACAACATACGTTGCGTTATACACTGTTCGTTCACAAATAGTTATAATCCCGAACCTCTGTTGCGACAATAGGGTAATAACTCAAGCACTGCTACGATACAATGTCCGATCGATTAAAACCGATCTGATGGATGTTTAAGTGCTGCCTGAATACGGGCTATACTTTGTCATTCGTCGTGAGGGTTTCGATCTCGTGAAATTATCGTAAATGTTGAATTAAGTTACTAACCTAGTTTTGTTTTCATTGTTATTTTAACTAGGTTACTAGGCATAATCAGTAGGCAGACTCTGTCCAGTTAAACTTGCGATCTGAGTCCTTCTGTTTTTATCAAAGTTGCTTTGTAAAACCCTAAATGTTTTCCAGTTATAAATACAGGGATTAAGTCTTTGCAAATCTTTAATTACTAGTAGTATGTGGGGGTATTGTGCACCTTACTACTGTTTTATCACTCTTAGGTGGGCGAGCCTAATTAGTGATATGGCCACAATCATAAATCCGATCGAGTGACAACTGGACCAGATAATTATAAGATAGGGGCAAATGTAAAAACTCTTAATATTGTAATCTATAACAAGGTGTCGTTTTGTACAAATTGAATGACTCGCAAGTATTTCCCCGCTAATAAAATCTTTCTAAACATGTTTCAGGTGATTTACTGTGAACAAGGAAAAGTGCCGCATAGCACTCCAGCTTGAATGAAGTGGCTCAGTAAAATAAATAAACATGTTTTTGTAATCAGGGAATTTCCCAGTGAAATTCCTTTATTATAAATTACGTGGTTTGTCCCAAAATTTGAAATAAAATAAATGGGTGTTGTCAGTTTAAACGATCCTGTTAAAATTTCTGCTGCTAAATTACACACCAATACCACGGGTTTTTCTGTCCCGCGGCTTCCGGACTGGGCAACTAGGTCGGGGGCCGTGACAGAAAAAGGTGGTATTAGAGCCACTGAGTTAAGCCACTTAAGTATTTGAAAAATACTTATGTTTTCAATTTGCCATTTTGTGATTCTGTGAAAATTACTTATAATAAATAAAATTTTAATTTGGATTTTGTGTTTTCTTATGTGTGACTAACAACATGAATGAACTGTCGGAAGCACTCTGAAACTTTACAATCCATACGACTAATATGGATACAACAGGAACCCAGTCTGGTTATCAGGCGGATACCGAGGAGTCACTAGTGTTTCAGGCCCAGTCCTAGGAGAAACCCAAACCTAAAAGAGTAGATGACTTCTGGACTGGAAACGAGGATGAAAGAAGAAACCCGCTGCCCAAAGGGTGAAAAAGACGGAGGATCCAAAAGGAAAAGGAAAAGAAATAGGGGAAAGCTCTGGTCAAGCCCAGGAATTGCCACCTTGGAAAGAACTTGATAGAAAACTGGCAAACTGTGACCTCATCGGACCTGCTAATGAAACCCTTTTCAATTTCCCCGCCCAATCAGAACTTCCTATCAATTTGGAACCCGCTATTCCGGACCCAATTATCAACCCTAACCTCTTACAGGGCAGTTGGAAGAATGGTGGACGAGCGACTGGCATTTCAGAATTTTATGAATAACCCAGATGTGTACTTTCCCCATTTTGATCCTGAACCTGCACCTTTTCCACCCATGAACACGGAGAACCTTGCCGAATTACGCCGCTATGGCGAGGAACTGGTGGATGCGGGAAATCGGATTCGAGAAGTGGGGAAAACATCACGTGGAAGTACGACGAGAGTGAGCGTCGTTTTTGAAAAGCCAGTTAATCGTAAATAAATGTTTTGTATAATAATAATATGTGAGGAAAAAAACTATAAAATAATATATAATATTGTATAGTAATAAAATAAAATATCTGTATATACCTGGCTTGTATGGATGTATAATATATATAAAAATATAAATGTCGCAAAGTCGACGATTTTGGCTATATGTGTTGACTTAATTATGTTCGTGATTGCCCTATTGTGTTTAGTTGCTATCCATTTTGTGACAATAATTTATATATATTGTTAATGATTTAGATGGAAAACGAAGTAAACCAACCGGCAAACGAAGTTAACCAATCTGAACCCAATAATGAGGACCGTTTTCTTAATAGACAAAATATTGAAAATATCGTTGCTCAGGGAATAGCCAATGCTATCCCAGCAATCGTCGCTGCCGTTAAGAATCCTATTGAACATTCCCAAGCCAACCATAGCAAACGCACCCGCGATGATAATTTCAGCAACAGTGTGAATGGGGGCGTGATAATAATAATGTCGTTCAAGCCCCATTACTTAAGAAAATGAAAGTGGCAACGACTGGTTGCACTTACAAAGAATTTCTTGCCTGTAAGCTAGTCGAATTTGCAGGAAATGAAGGGGCAACTGCCGCAATACGTTGGTTAGAAAAGACCGAAGCTGTAATTAAAATAAGTAAGTGCGCAGAAGAAGACCGGGTGATGTATGCATCCCACCTTTTCAAGGAAGAGGCGTTAGAATGGTGGAACATGGTGCTGCAAGCTAAAGGAAGTGACGTGGCTTATGCCATGAGTTGGAAGGAATTTAAGGAATTGGTGGAAAGAAAGTTTTGTCCCTCCTACGAAAAGGAACAGATGACAAATAAGTTGCTGAACCACCGGATGATGGACGTTGACAGTCGAGGGTATACTTCGAAATTTTTCGAGTATGCCAGAATAGTACCAACTCTGGCCTCGCCAGAACCGGTGCTTATTTCTCGCTATATTTGGGGATTAATTAGCGAGATTCGTGACATAGTCAAGGCTGCGAGACCCCGAACGATTGACGATGCGGTCAAATTGGCCAACACCCTGACAGACGGACTGGTACGCACAAGAAAAGAAAACAGGAAAAAGGAATTGGCCCAAAAGATTACCCAAGGGTTCCGTGGGGGTAATAATAGTAGTAACTTCAAGAGAAAGGAACCAGGCAATCCTCCACCGCTCCGTTTTGTAGTAACTGTAGAAAGAAGCATCTTGGGAAGTGCAAGGAATATTGCAATTTCTGCAATAGATTGGGACACCGAGAGGAGGAGTGCAGGAAAAAGTTAAAGGTCTGCTACAATTGCGGAGAAGTTGGGCATTTTAAACCAGAATGACCTAAATTGGTCAAACCAGCTGACAACAAGGCAAAAGCGACTGATGGAGCTACTAAAAAGAATGCAAGAGCCTTTCAGCTGACAACGCAAGAAGCATATCTAATTCCTAATGTGATAGCTGGTATGTTTCTTGTACATGACGTTTACGCAAAAGTATTATTTGACTCTGGTGCAAACCAAAGTTTCGTAAATACTTCATTCTGCCAAGCTCTTAACCTACCTTTAACCAAACTTAGGCAAGTTTTTACCGTAGAAACGACAGAAGGAAACTCAGTTAATATAAATACGGTTCTCCAAGGAGGAAAAATAGAACTCTCAGGAGAAAAAAATTCTACAAACCATCTACCTATGAATTTAGCAGGATTCAATGCCGTATTAGGAATGGATTGGTTAGTAGCCAACCATGCTCGAATCCTCTGTGATCAAAATTCCATAGAAATTCGTACACCAGCAGGAGAAGTAATTTTGGTTACAGGAGATAAGCCACGTAAACCAATGAAGTTCATTTCAGTAATGAAAGTTGTTAGTTATGAACGCAAACAAGGAATAGTGTATTTGATTTCGGTAATCATTAACACTAAAAACAAAGAACTCAAGGAAATTCCAGTAGTATCAGAATACCCTAATGTATTCCCAGAAGAGCTACCTGGATTACCACTAGATAGGGAAGTAGAGTTTAGAATTCATCTAATTCCTAGAACTGTACCAATAGCTAAGGCACCTTATCGGTTAGCATCCACAGAAATGTTAGAACTGAAAAAGCAGTTAGATGAATTGTTAAGCAAAGGATTCATACAACCTAGTTCATCCCCTTGGGGAGCACCTATGTTGTTTGTGAAAAAGAAAGATGGTTCGATGCGGATATGTATCGATTATAGGGAATTGAATAAGGTTACAATTAAGAATCGATACCCATTACCTAGGATTGATGATCTTTTTTATCAACTTCAAGGAGCTAGGTATTTCTCTAAGATAGATTTGCGCTCCGGATATCATCAGCTGAAGGTACAGGAAGAAGACATACCTAAAACTGCTTTCAGGACTAGATATGGTCACTACGAGTTTATAGTCACGCCCTTTAGATTAACGAATGCTCCTGCAGCATTCATGGACATGATGAATAGGATCTGTAAGCCGTATCTGGATAAATTTGTAATTGTCTTCATCGACGATATACTTATTTATTCCAAAAGCCAGAACGAACATTGTGAACACCTGCATGCTCTCTTAACCCTGTTAAGAAAGGAGAAACTGTATGCCAAATTTTAAAAATGTGAATTTTGGCTACAAGAGGTACAATTTTTGGGACACTTGGTGAATCACGAAGGCATTCACGTGGATCCCTCCAAGATAGAAGCGATCACAAATTGGAAGATCCCGCAATCAGCAACCGAAGTTAGAAGATTTCTAGGATTAGCTGGCTACTATAGGCGCTTCATCCAAGACTTTTCTAAGATAGTCGTTCCATTAACTAAGCTAACCTGTAAAACAGTTAAGTTTGAATGGGGACCCAAGCAAGAGAAAGCATTTAGAATTTTAAAGCAAAGGTTAACAAATGCCCCAATTCTTTCCTTACCAAAAGGGACAGGAGATTTTGAAGTCTACTGTGATGCTTCTAAACTAGGATTAGGTTGTGTGCTAGTGCAACGCAAAAAGGTAATTGCGTATGCATCAAGTCAATTGAAAAAGCACGAGGAAAATTATACGACTCGTGACTTAGAATTAGGAGCAATAATTTTTTCCCTTAAGATTTAGAGACATTATCCGTACGGAAGTAAGTTTACTGTCTATACAGATCATAAAAGTTTAAGATATATATTTGGGCAAAAAGAATTGAACATGAGGCAAAGAAGATGGATGGAAATTCTAAGTGATTACGACTGTGATATTTTATATCACGAAGGAAAGGCAAATGTTGTAGCAGATGCCCTAAGTCGTAAGTACCATGAGAAGGAAAGGCGAGTTCGTGCTCTTAGATTAAATCTACACCTGGACTTAATGGAACAACTAAAAAGCATATAGGAAACAACAATCAAGGATGATGCTGAAGGAAAGAAAGGAAGAATAAAGGAATTAAAGCAGGGAACTGATGGAATTTGGAGATTCCATAAGAAAGGGATTTGGGTACCTAAACAAGGAAACTTATGAGATAAGATATTAGAGGAAGCCCATAAATCTAGGTATACGATGCATCCTGGTAATAACAAGATGCATCAAGATTTAAGGAATAACTTCTGGTGGATAGGAATGAAAAAGGACATAGCTAGATACGTTTCTAAGTGTCTAACTTGTGCGCAAGTTAAGGTAGAACACCAGAAACCTTCATGTTTACTTCAATAGTTAGAAATGCCGGTGTGGAAATGGGAACTAATAACAATGGACTTTGTTACTAAGTTGCCCAAGACCAGGAAAGGTAACGATGCAATCTGGGTTATTATAGATCGATTAACCAAATCAGCTCATTTCTTACCAATGAAAGAAACCTTTAGCATGGAAAGGTTGGCTAAATTAAATGTAGATGAGGTAGTATCACTACATGGGTTCCACTCTCCATTGTGTCAGATAGGGATAGTCATTTCACTTCGCATTTCTGGACTAGTTTCCAAGAAGCAATGGGGACACGACTGAATTTAAGTACTGTATACCATCCCCAAACAGATGGACAAAGTGAAAGGACGATCCAAACCTTTGAAGACATGCTCAGAACATGTGTAATCGATTCCACTAATAGAATTCTCCTATAAAAATAGTTATCATACAAGTATCAATGTTTCCCCGTTCGAAGCACTATATGGACGACAGTGTCGAACTCCAGTATGCTAGGCAGAAATAGGAGAAAGTCAATTATCAGGTCAAGAGATTGTGCAAGAAACCACCGACAAGATAACTCAAATCAAGGAAAGACTGAAAACGGCTCGAGACTGCCAGAAGAGTTATGCAGACAATCGACGTAAACCGTTAGAATTCCAAGTTGGGGACAAGGTACTATTAAAAGTTTCTCCTTGGAAAGGGGTAGTTCGATTCGGCAAAAAAGGAAAGCTGAGTCCAAGGTACATAGGATCATTTACCGTTACCCAACGAATAGGACTAGTTGCCTATCAACTACAACTACCAGAAGAGCTAGCCGGTATACATGATGTGTTTCATGTATCTAATCTCAAGAAGTGTTTATCTGATGAATCACTGGTAGTACCTCTTCAAGATATAGAGGTAAATGAAAAGTTGAAATTTGTTGAGAAACCTCTCCAAATAGAAGACAGAAAGGTCAAACACCTCAAACACAAGAGATTGGTGCTGGTTAAAGTAAAATGGGATTCAAAAAGAGGACCAGAGTATACATGGGATCTGGAATCATAAATGAAGCAAAAGTACCCTTACTTGTTCCAGTAAATCTCGAGGACGAGATTTTAGACAAGGTGGGGAGGGTGTAACAACCCTTACCAAAATTGTCATTTCTTATTTTAATAATGCACATTAGGAAACCCTAATTGAGACCCCCAAGTGGTATGACGTGACACGTAAATTTTAAAAAAGGCAAAACTAGGAGCAGGGCCCCCTAAAACTCAAGGGGGGTATCCCCTAATTGATGATTATCCACATAAAACGAAAAATAAAACGAATTTTCGAGTTTTAACAACTCAGCAAGGCTAAGAAGGACACCAGGAACCCCTAGCCTAGGTGGGTCGCTGTCGCGACACGCGCCAGGGGCTAGGGGACCTGGCGCGACACGCGGGGGAGGTCCAAACTCAGTATATAATGTAGGGGTTTGGCCCTTGCATGTCTGGCCTATTTCGATGTAAAAATTCACAACATACGTTGCGTTATACAATGTTCTTTCACAAATAGTTATAATCCCGAACCTCTGCTACGACAACAGGGTAATAACTCGATCACTGCTACGATACAATGTCCAATCGATTAAAACCGATCTGATGGATGTTTAAGTGCTACCTGAATACGGGCTATACTTTGTCATTCGTCGTGAGGGTTTCAATCTCGTGAAATTATCGTAAATGTTGAATTAAGTTACCAACCTAGTTTCGTTTGCATTGTTATTTTAACTAGGTTACCAGGCTTAATCAGTAGGCAGACTCTGTCCATTTAAACTTGCAATGTGTGTCCTTCTGTTTTTATTAAAGTTGCTTTGTAAAACCCTAAATGTTTTCCAGTTATAAATACAGGGATTAAGTCTTTGCAAATCTTTAATTGCTGGCAGTAAGTGGGGGTATTGTGCACATTACTAGTGTTTTATCACTCTTAGGTGGGCAAGCCTAATTAGTGATATGGCCACAGTCATAAATCCGGTCGAGTGACAACTGGACCAGATAATTATAAGATAGGGGCAAATGTAAAAACTCTTAATACTGTAATCTATAACAAGGTGTTGTTTTGTACAAATTGAATGACTCGCTAGTATTTCCCCGCTAATAAAATCTTTCTAAACATGTTTCAGGTGATTTACTGTGAACAAGGAAAAGTGCCGCATAGCACTCCAACTTGAATGAAGTGGCTCAATAAAATAAATAAACATGTTTTTGTAATCAGGGAACTTACCAGTGAAATTCCTTTATTGTAAATTACGGGGTTTGTCCCGAAATTTGAAATAAAATAAATGGTTGTTGTCAGTTTAAACGATCCTGTTAAAAATTTCCGCTACTAAATTACACACCAATACCACGGGTTTTTCTGTCCCTCGGCTTCCGGACCGGGCAACTGGGTCGGGGGCCGTGACAGTCGTAGGTATGAAGAAGAGAAGGAGAAGAAGATGTTGAATGTTGGTGATTTTTGATGAAGTGAATGGTCCTTTAGTGTTTTATAATCAAACTTTTCCAACAAATGTTTAACCAATAGTTAACATGTTCCATATCTAGATTACAATGGTAATATTATAATCAAAAAGGTAGGTGGGGTCCACTTAGGCCAGTTACACATGAGGGGGGGGGGGGTGGGTAAAATGTAAAAAGTTGGAAGTTGTAGGTGGAAAGTGTAAACTAGAAGGTTTAAGTAATATTAAGTGTGTTTATGTGTTTTTATGATTTTTAAGGTGTTTTATCACCAACACTAGCTTTATATCATAAAAACAATGTTCCTAGTCTAGTTTTGATGTTTTGGGTAGTGTCCGGTTATTCGTCCGGTTAACGGTTCGTTAAAGTGCTAAATTACGCAGTTTAACTAGGTATGAAGCACCTTTTGTGACAGTTTTAATTCCTGACACTTTACAAGTTATTCTGGACACTAAAACATCAATTCTGCATGGTATTTTTGTGACAACTCGAGTTTCTGAGATTCCACTTTCGCATTTATTGCACGTTCACTGCTTGTTTAGTGTTTACTTGCACAATTGGTTTGCTTTGTAACTGTATACGTCTTGTGCATGTAATATGTAATAGATAATACTTAAGGGTGTTTAGTGCTAATAGTGAAACTTTAACAACTCTTAACCCTAATCTCCTTCACTAATCACCACATAATCATCAGACGTACCTAAGATTTCCTCTACAATTCTCTCTACAATCATTTGCTTCATCATTGGCACAAGCTCTCTATCATCACTCTTGATCCCTCTCTTTATCTAGAATCAATCCAAGGTAATTGTTTAATGATTGTTTGTTGTTATCAATTCTTGATTATGTGATTCATGGAAACCCTAGTTCTACATGAAATGGTTCTGTGTTTGATTGATTCTGATTGTTGTGAAATAGTTTATAATCAGTTGTGTAATCACTTGTTGAATGTTAAGATGCCTGTTATGATAGAATGTTTGATTGATGATGAGGTTACTGCAATACAGAAGTATGAAATTAGGGTTTTTGATCGTAGTACGTAACTGTTTCAGTGAAATGATGTTTGGAATTCACGCATGTTGAAAAGTCTGAGTTTTGATTAACATGTTATGTCCAAATTTTACAAGACTTGTATTATGGTCCGAATATTATACATGCTTATTGTCCGAGTCTTATTGTTGAAACAAGGAGTCCGAACCTTATTGATGAAACAAGGAGTTCGAACTTTGTAAGAGTTAAAGGGTCCGAACTTTGTAAGTGATCAAGGGGTCCAAATTTATGATATCAACATAAGGTCCGAACTTCATAAGGTGAGGGGTTCGAGTTTCATGTTGAATGGTTTTGGTCCGAGTTTGTAAGGGGGGGGGGGGGGACATAGTCCGACTTTGTTAAGTGGTCTTGTCCGAGTTTTGGCTTGTTATATGAGCCGAGTTCTTATATGCTTATAACTAGTCCGACTTTATTCTAGATAACATTGTCCGACCTTTATGATGATACCATGTCCGAATTTTAAATGATGTGTGCCCAAGTCCGAATTTTATTATCATGCCTAGTCCGACTTTTAATGGAGATGTACATAGTCCGACTTTTTAAAGTTGGTACTCATAGTCTGACCTTTTGATTTTGTTATACATGGTCCGAGTTTCACTAGGGGTTGTTTGTCTGAGTTTTAAGCTTGATGCCTTGTCCGAATTTCATATGACATAAATATATGTTCCGAGTTTGTATGTGATATAGGCATCTGAGTCTACGTATAATGCCAAGTTCAAAATTGAGGAACAACATGCTATTGTATGCTACTGTATATGACTTGTATATGACTGTATGATACCGTAAGTTACTGGATGATGCTGTATGTATGAACAATCTATGTCATATCATTCTGTACACAACTATCACACGAATCAAAGCTGTTAGACATCAAGCACTTGTAAACCCTAATTGAACGTAAAACACTTACATCGAGTTTATGTGCAATGTACCTTAGGTCGTGTGTAACGGACCTAATCATTAATTAACACTAGAAGCAATAACATACCGAGCAAACCAAGGTGAGTTCACACTCTTACCAAGGCATGGGATTCCCGGGGTTTGGGAATGGGATTGAAGGAATGAGATTGAATGGATTTGTACTTACACTGTTACTAGACTATCTACCATCGTCCTCGGTTGTGCAGGACACATACGTAAAACCTACGTATACTTGCATTTCTCATTGTCCTCAGGTTGCGAAGGACACTCACGTAAAACCTACGTGAACTTATACTCACTACTGCCTCGGTTGTGTCAGGCACTTACGTAAAACCTACGTAAACCCCCGCGTACCCCTATCCTCGGTTGTGAAGGACACTTACGTAAAACCTACGTAAACCTTGTACGTACTACTGTTCTTAGGTTAAGAAGAACACTTATGGTTACAAATAGTCTAGTGTATATGCAATTATGGGAAACCCCCACCAGTAGAACATACTATCGGCCCAGTAGAGCCACCTGTTACGAAAGGAACTTACTGTTACAAACTTACTTACTGTGAAGTCGCTCAACTAGTTGTTGACTCTCTGTTACAAGCCTTGCAGGTCGTTAGGTATACATGGAGCTTGCACTGGGAGGCGCGGTCGTTGTGGACAAGGATCGTGATTGCTTTGATTAAACATTATGACATTACATACTTTATTTATGTTGGGCTGTTACTCATACGCTTCTGCTAAACTTTGGTATTACACTTATGTTTTGGAACACCTTTCATATGGATTGGTTTGGTTAAATGATAATTACTTTTACTATGTACATTGTTCTATATGATTGGTGGCTTGATCCTGGTCAGTCACGCTCCCAAGCGGAGATACTCCGCAGGTGGATTTTGGGGGTGTGACAGATTGGTATCAGAGCCATTGGTTATAGAGAACTTGGTTTTAATATGGGGAAAATGTTTTTATTAAAACCAGACTATAACCAGTACAGTGCTCAACGATCCGCAACGACGCCTCGCTCCACGTGCAAGACTCGACATCCTAGGTAATAAGGTTTATGTTTATTGCCTACATGCTAGAATTACATAGAACTTTGCTTGTGGTATGCTTAAATTACATTGCTCACTATTTGTTATTGCTTGAGAACACTTGCGTGCTTTACACTCTTCTGTCATCGCACTATTCGCGAACCTTTCTCACTTATGTTGCCTTTGATGTGAAGATCAATGGCCGGACGTATTAACTTGACTCAAGCCCAGTTGACGGCTCTTATCAACGAACAAGTTGTTGCGGCACTTGCAGCTGCAAACGCAGGAGGTATACCCTGCAATCGTAACTCATACTAGGATCTTTAGATCCTACATCCCTAAACCAACTCTTGTGTTTAACCTTGTCCTATTCTTACACATTAGGTCAACCAGCTCAGCAACCTGTTTGCACTTTCAAGAATTTCATGGACTGTCGTCCAAGCACGTTCAGTGGCACGGAGGGAGCAGTGGGACTCCTCCATTGGTTCGAAAAGCTCGAGTTGGTGTTTTGGATGTGTGAATTCCCTGAGGCTCGCAGGGTGAAATACGCCACTGGTACTTTAGAAGGGATTGCGCTAACTTGGTGGAATGCGCAAGTTCAACTTTTGGGATTGGCAGCTGCTAACGCCACTCCCTGGAATGATTTGAAGGAGCTGATTAAACGGGAATACTGCACACGCGACGACATCCACAAGTTAGAAGTGGGGTTCTTTCATTTGAAGATGGCTGGGTCAGAAATCGAAGCTTATACTAAAAGGTCAAATGAGCTGGCAGTTCTGTGTCCAACTATGGTGGACCCTCCTATTAGACGTATTGAGTTGTATCTCAAAGGGTTGGCACCAGAAATTCAGAGCCATGTGACATCGGCTAATCTTGACAATATCCAGGCTATTCAACGCCTTGCTCATCGCCTCACGGATCAGGCAGTGGAACAAGACAGGCTGCCTAAGCGCGTCAGCGCTACTGCTACCGTTACCGTTTCTGCTACTCCTGCTACCCCCAGTGACAACAAGAGAAAATGGGAGGGGGATTCCAGCAAAGGTTCAGCTTCAGTTCAGTCCCAAGTTCAGCAGCGAAAGACTGACAACTATCAGAGCCCTAGTCAGCAGTCTTCGGGCAATCACAGGCAGGGTGGATATCGAGGGAACCTCCCAAGGTGTAACAACTGTAACAGGAATCACAGTGGCCAGTGCAACAAGGGTCGCTGTCGAAGGTGCCTCAAATGGGTCATGAGGCCAAGGATTGTAGGAGCCCGCGGCCTGCGAATCAGAATCAGCAGCAACAGCAAGCATAGCAGAATCAACAACAGGGCAACAAGGGATGTTTTAATTGTGGCGTTGAAGGTCACTTCAAAAGACACTGCCCTCAGTTAAACCGAAACCAGAACAACAACAACAACCACCAGGGCAATGGGAACAACAATAATGGGGGAAACAACAATGATGGGAACAACGGCGCTAGGGGTCGTGCGTTTGTGCCGGGGCAGGGTGATGCCAGGAATGATCCCAACGTAGTCATGGGTAAGTTTCTTCCTGACGACTTTTATGTTTCTGTATTGTTTGATTCGGGTGCGGATGCAAGTTATGTGTCTTTGAAAGTTAGCCAAATGTTAAAACGTGCACCAACTCCCTTAAACACCAAACATGTCGCAGAGTTAGCTAACGGTAAAAGTCTAGAGGCCACACACATAGTTCAGGGTTGTAATCTTATCCTCGCTGGTCAAGCTTTCTCTATCGACCTCATTCCTATAGTTCTGGGTAGTTTCGACATCGTCATTGGTATGGATTGGTTATCCAAGCAGCAAGCAGAGATCCTATGTAAGGAGAAGATCATCCGTATTCCTCGTTCTGGAAAAGAACCTCTCGAAGTTCAAGGCGACAAGAGTGGTGTTGTGGTTGGCATCATCTCTTTCCTGAAGGCTCAGAAATGTTTGCGAAAGGGGCATACTGCCATTTTGGCACTAGTTACTCATGCATCAACGAAAGAGAAAAGAATAGAGGATATCCCAGTTGTACGCGAATTTCCTCAAGTGTTTCCTGAAGATTTACCTAGGCTACCGCCTCATCGCCAGGTCGAGTTTCAAGTCGAGCTAGCTCTAGGAGCAGCACCTATAGCCCGTGCACCGTATCGTTTAGCTCCAACTGAACTGGAACAACTGTCTAAGCAACAACAAGAGCTCTTGGATAAGGGCTTTATTCGTCCTAGCTCTTCGCCTTGGGGAGCTCCAGTATTATTTGTGAAAAAGAAGGATGGCACTTTCAGGATGTGCATTGATTACCGCGAACTGAACAAGGTCACAGTGAAGAACCGCTATCCTCTTCCTCGTATTGACGACTTATTCGACCAGTTGCAAGGGTCGAGCTACTACTCCAAGATTGATCTGAGGTCAGGTTATCATCAGCTGAGAGTCCGCGATGAGGACGTCTCTAAGACAGCATTCAGAACTCGCTACGGCCATTACGAGTTTCTAGTTATGCCATTCGGGCTAACGAACGCACCGGCAGTCTTCATGGATCTTATGAACAGAGTGTGCAAGCCTTACCTAGACAAGTTTGTGATTGTTTTCATCGACGACATTCTGATTTACTCCAAGAGTTAGGAGGAACACGAGCAGCACTTACGTCTTATCTTGGAACTTCTTCGAAAGGAACAACTGTACGCTAAGTTTTCAAAATGTGATTTCTGGCTTCGCGAAGTTCACTTTTTGGGCCATGTGGTAAACAAGGATGGGATTCATGTTGATCCATTCAAGGTAGATTCGATCAGGAACTGGCCTGCACCACGTACACCAACGGAAATACGCCAATTCTTGGGTTTGGTGGGTTACTACAGACGATTCATCAAAGACTTCTCCAAGATCGCACAGCCACTTACTTTGCAGACACAGAAAGGTGTTACCTATCGTTGGGGTCACACACAAGAAACGGCCTTTCAGTACCTAAAGGATAGGCTCTGCAACGCACCTATTCTCTCATTGCCAGCGGGCACAGATGATTTTGTGGTCTATTGCGACGCGTCGATTCAGGGTCTTGGTTGTGTATTGATGCAAAGGGATAAAGTCATTGCCTAAGCTTCGCGACAGCTTAAAGTACATGAACGGAACTACACGACGCACGATTTAGAGCTGGGAGCTGTTGTTTTCGCGCTCAAGATATGGCGACACTACCTGTACGGTACCAAGTGCACTATTTACACCGATCATAGGAGTCTCGAGCATATCTTCAAGCAGAAGGAGTTGAACATACGTCAACGACGATGGGTCGAGCTGCTGAATGATTACGAATGTGCCATCAAGTACCATCCAGGCAAAGCCAATGTTGTGGCTGACGCTCACAGTCGAAAGGATATTGTACCTAGGCGTGTACGAGCCTTGCAGCTTACTATTCAGTCTAGTCTTCCTGCTCAGATACGAGATGCTCAGGTAGAAGCATTGAAACCAGAAAATGTCAGGGCTGAAGCCTTGCGTGGCTCAAGACAATGATTAGAACAGAAGGAAGACGGCGCCTACTATGTAACAGGACGTATTTGGGTCCCACTATATGGCGATTTATGGGAACTTGTGATGGATGAAGCTCACAAGTCTCGCTACTCGGTACATCCAGGTTCGGATAAAATGTACCACGATCTCAAAACTACATATTGGTGGCCTAGCATGAAGGCCCACATAGCAACTTACGTCGGCAAGTGTTTGACCTGTGCGAGGGTCAAGAAGGAGTACCAGAAACCCTCAGGCCTACTTCAGCAACCCAGGATACCACAGTGGAAATGGGAAGAAATTTCCATGGATTTTGTTACTGGCCTGCCTAGATCCCAGCGTGGGAATGATACTATTTGGGTGATCGTTGATCGACTCACAAAGTCTGCTCATTTCTTGGCTATCAAAGAAACGGATAAGTTCTCTACATTAGCAGACATCTACTTGAAAAAAGTTGTTTCGAGGCACGGAGTGCCAACCTCTATTATTTCAAATCGGGATGCACGATTCACTTCAGAACTGTGGCAAGCGATACACAAATCTTTTGGCTCTCGGTTAGATATGAGCACAGCTTATCACCCTCAGACGGATGGGCATTCTGAGCGCACTATTCAAACCCTAGAAGACATGCTTCGGGCATGTGTTATCGATTGCGGCAACAGTTGGGAAAAACATCTTCCGTTAGTAGAGTTTTCGTACAATAACAGTTACCACACCAGCATACAAGCCGCTCCATTCGAGGCATTGTACGGACGTAAATGCCGGTCACCTCTCTGTTGGGCAGAGGTGGGGGATAGTCAGATCACAGGTCCAGAAATAGTAGTTGATGCTACTGAACGAATTGCACAGATACGACAACGTATGGCGGCAGCTCGTGATCGCCAGAAAAGCTACGCTGATAAACGCAGAAAACCGCTCGAGTTCCAAGTTGGGGATCGAGTGCTACTCAAAGTCTCACCCTGGAAGGGTGTGGTTCGTTTTGGTAAATGAGGCAAGCTCAATCCGCGGTATGTTGGACCATTTGAAATCACTGAAAGAATAGGCAAAGTGGCCTACAGACTAAATTTACCAGCTGAACTCGGTGCAGTTCACAATGTTTTCCATGTGTCGAATCTGAAGAAGTGCCTGTCAGATGAGACCCTCATAGTTCCTTTTAAGGAACTCACTATCGACGAGCGGTTGCAGTTCGTCGAGGAACCGGTTGAAATCACGGACCGGGATGTCAAGGGTCTCAAGAACATTAGAATACCTCTTGTACGAGTTCGTTGGAACTCCCGTCGTGGCCCAGAGTTCACTTGGGAACGAGAAGATCAAATGGAACTCAAGTATCCCCAGTTATTCGAAAACCGTGCAACCACTACTGGGGCTGAAGCTACTACTGCAGAATTTCGGGACGAAATTCCAAATCAACGGGGGGATGATGTGACACCCCAGGAAAACCAGTAAACGATACAACTTACCTAGCTTCCTCAGTAACCGCATGCTAAATTTCGGGACGAAATTTCTTTTAAGTTGGGGATAATGTGACAACTCGAGTTTCCGAGATTCCACTTTCGCATTTATTGCACGTTCACTGCTTGTTTAGTGTTTACTTGCACAATTGGTTTGCTTTGTAACTGTATACGTTTTGGATTTGATAAAGTTTACGAATGATTTGGAAAATACTTGAATGTGGTGATGAAACTGTAAAATTGTATATCTTGTGCATGTAATATGTAATAGATAATACTTAAGGGTGTTTAGTGCTAATAGTGAAACTTTAACAACTCTTAACCCTAATCTCCTTCACTAATCACCACATAATCATCAAACGTACCTAAGATTTCCTCTACAATCATTTGCTTCATCATTGGCACAAGCTCTCTATCATCACTCTTGATCCCTCTCTTTATCTAGAATCAATCCAAGGTAATTGTTTAATGATTGTTTGTTGTTATCAATTCTTGATTATGTGATTCATGGAAACCCTAGTTCTACATGAAATGGTTCTGTGTTTGATTGATTCTGATTGTTGTGAAATAGTTTATAATCAGTTGTGTAATCACTTGTTGAATGTTAAGATGCCTGTTATGATAGAATGTTTGATTGATGATGAGGTTACTGCAATACAGAAGTATGAAATTAGGGTTTTTGATCGTAGTACGTAACTGTTTCATTGATTCTGTGAAATGATGTTTGGAATCACGCATGTTGAAAAGTCTGAGTTTTGATTAACATGTTATGTCCGAATTTTACAAGACTTGTATTATGGTCCGAATATTATACATGCTTATTGTCCGAGTTTTATTGTTGAAACAAGGAGTCCGAACCTTATTGATGAAACAAGGAGTCCGAACTTTGTAAGAGTTAAAGGGTCCAAACCTTGTAAGTGATCAAGGGGTCCGAATTTATGATATCAACATAAGGTCCAAACTTCATAAGGTGAGGGGTCCGAGTTTCATGTTGAATGGTTTTGGTCCGAGTTTGTAGGGGGGGGGGGGACATAGTCCGACTTTGTTAAGTGGTCTTGTCCGAGTTTTGGCTTGTTATATGAGCCGAGTCCTTATATGCTTATAACTAGTCCGACTTTATGCTAGATAACATTGTCCGACCTTTATGATGATACCATGTCCGAATTTTAAATGATGTGTGCCCAAGTCCGAATTTTATTATCATGCCTAGTCCGACTTTTAATGGAGATGTACATAGTCCGACTTTTTAAAGTTGGTACTCATAGTCTGACCTTTTGATTTTGTTATACATGGTCCGAGTTTCACTAGGGGTTGTTTGTCTGAGTTTTAAGCTTGATGCCTTGTCCGAATTTCATATGACATATATATGTTCCGAGTTTGTATGCGATATAGGGATCTGAGTCTACGTATAATGCCGAGTTCAAAATTGAGGAACAACACGCTATTGTATGCTACTGTATATGACTTGTATATCACTTGTATATGACTGTATGATACTGTAAGTTACTGGATGATGCTGTATGTATGAACAATCTATGTCGTATCATTCTGTACACAACTATCACACGAATCACAGCTGTTAGACATCAAGCACTTGTAAACCCTAATTGAACGTAAAACACTTACATCGAGTTTATGTGCAATGTACCTTAGGTCGTGTGTAACGGACCTAATCATTAATTAACACTAGAAGCAATAACATACCGAGCAAACCAAGGTGAGTTCACACTCTTACCAAGGCATGGGATTCCCGGGGTTTGGGAATGGGATTGAAGGAATGAGATTGAATGGATTTGTATTTACACTGTTACTAGACTATCTACCATCGTCCTCGGTTGTGCAGGACACATACGTAAAACCTACGTATACTTGTATTTCTCACTGTCCTCAGGTTGCGAAGGACACTCACGTAAAACCTACGTGAAATTATACTCACTACTGCCTCGGTTGTGTCAGGCACTTACGTAAAACCTACGTAAACCCCCGCGTACCCCTGTCCTCGGTTGTGAAGGACACTTACGTAAAACCTATGTAAACCTTGTACGTACTACTGTTCTCAGGTTATGAAGAACACTTATGGTTACAAATAGTCTAGTGTATATGCAATTATGGGAAACCCCCACCAGTAGAACATACTATCGGCCCAGTAGAGCCACATGTTACGAAAGGAACTTACTGTTACAAACTTACTTACTGTGAACTCGCTCAACTAGTTGTTGACTCTCTGTTACATGCCTTGCAGGTCGTTAGGTATACATGGAGCTTGCACTAGGAGGCGCGGTCGTTGTGGACAAGGATCGTGATTGCTTTGATTAAACATTATGACATTACATACTTTATTTATGTTGGGCTATTACTCATACGCTTCCGCTAAACTTTGGTATTACACTTATGTTTTGGAACACCTTTCATATGGATTGGTTTGGTTAAATGATAATTACTTTTACTATGTAGATTGTTCTATATGATTGGTGGCTTGATCCTGTTCAGTCACGCTCCCAAGCGGAGATACTCCACAGGTGGATTTTGGGGGTGTGACAATTTTGGTGTTTAAATGCTAAATTGTTGCTGATTTATGCTAAATTCTGCAGAATTCAGCATTTAAAGTGAGTTTCGGGTGTCTTTTAGTGCTTGTTTTGCCTCCAAAAAGTGTATATGTTAACCCTTGTATCATACTTGGGTTTTAATGTATTGTTGATCTTGGACCTACTTCTAGGCCCTAAATCTATTGTCTGATTGTGTTCTGCAGAAATGCTGACACAGCTTGTTTTACCGGTGAGTTTACTATCTTTCTGACGCAACGCTTAATGTAATGCACTATGCAATATTTGAAGTATAAAACATGCATGAATTCATATGTAAAGCAAGTAATCACATAATGTTGACGTTTAAGCACATAATTGCAATTAATAAATAATATTTAAAATTGTACGGAAATTACCGGTTTTGTGCCAGTTGTCACATTCTCTTTTATCAAATGCTTTCAAAACCCTAAATGTTTTCCAAGTTGTATTTACAGCGATTAAGTTTTCGTATTCTTAAATTATTGCAAGTATGTGGGGTTTTGTATACACTACTAGTCCAGCGTTGCTATTGGACAAAGAGTTGGCAAATAGTAATATGACCACTACCACCTACTTGGATAGGTGACAAATACTGATTGAGGAATTGAAAGATATAAACAAATGTAAAAACCCTTAATGTTGTAATTATAACAATATGTTTTAGTACAAAATTGAATGAACTCACCAGTATTTCCTATATGATAAAATGTTTTTAAACATGTTTCAGGTGATTACCGTAGATCTGAATAAGAGATATGATACAACACCAAAAGTGTTGGATCGTCGTGTGACCATAACGAGTCAATCTGAAGAGTTCAACATCAAAATCAAGGGCGGAATCAATGAAATTGACGTAACACAGCTTGACACTTTCTAGTTATCTTCTTTTACTGATTTTCTGAGCTTTTACAATTCAAGTAACAATCCGACAGCACCTCGGCTCTAAATACACCAATCTAATTCCGTTCCAAATGACACAAACAAGTTTAGTATTTATAGGGAACTAATTTCGCTTGAAACAATTATAAACGGAATTATCGGTTCATGCGGAATTACCTAATTTCGTGCGGAATTAGTAATTTCACTTGAACTCACTAATTTCGTTTGAAATGATATAATGTCCATTTCAAGCGAAATTACCCTAAAATACTGTTTTCTCGATTTCCATGCCCTGATTTATCTAATACAATACAAGACTCAATAAGGACGAAGTTAACAGACATCAGTGCACCAACAGACTCCCCCTTGGATGTTGACGAAGTCTTTAGCATCCAGTCTTCAGTCTTCAGTCTTTAGTCTTGATCTATCGTTCTCTGCCCTATATTGTCTTGACATTGAAAAGCATCCTTCAATCTTCTATCTTCAAACTCTAACCTTCAATCTCCCCTTTAAATGTTGATCCAGAATTCTGACTCCCCCTTTCTAAGACTCCCTCTCACGATAACCTGGGACTTAAATTCTGGTTCAAACTTTAACATTTTCTTTGCCATGGGGATCTTTCAAACCTAATTCCTGTTTCTCAAACATATAACATTATAATCTATTCAATCTTAAAATTCTATTAATTGTTCATCAGTTTAGAACTCCACTTAAGTATTCAGGTCCAAGTTAATGACCCTGATTACTCAATTTATCTACCAAGTCCAACTTAATGACCTTGGTTGATCTGAGACAAAAACAAACTGATTTTTGTTCAACATTTTCAAATTTTTTTTATTTATTTTTTTCAAAAAAATTACAAGTTTCAAGTTAATGAACTTGTTTTGACTTTCTATTTTCTCAATTAACATGTGAAGCTCCCAACTCATCATCCAGCTTAGAATCTTTCTGCATCTGCTCCAACCTTCTGAATCTGAAGATCAACTCTCCACTTTGGTTTGTCGGAAAATAAAGCAGAAATGAAAAATCTTTTTGGATTTTTAAAAAAAACTTCTAAACTAGAAAATGAATTGTAGAAATGAAATGCAATGAAAGTAAACTATTTACAAACACATTTTTGGTGAGCGTGTTAGGGAATCATATCAGCTGACGACAAGTTACTAGCACCGTTAAGCTTGATAACATACTAAGTCTTAAACAATTCACTTAGATTGTCGATATGCTGATCCTCTTAAATTTTCATACAAACTTCAATCTGTTCAGGATACGATTTAGGTGAATTAAATACTTAAACTTATATGTGTGTCCCACCTCTTGAATATACTCTCGTATCCAGATCCCAATATTCAGTCTTACAGGTGAGTATACCTAGATGATATCTGTAAGGGTTAAATGCGAAACCGTGAGAGCTCAGGTCAGAACTTCCGTTCAGCAGAGAGATGACGGTTCGACTTTAGGTGTGTTCCCTTTAGAGAATCTTCTCTTCAACAGCACATGATTAGCATTTTGCAATGTTTCATCATTTTTTATGCTGAGGGTGAGCTTTATTTCAAGCAAACGCAAAGTATTATACGAGGACTAGGCCATTGCTTCCGCAAAATCAGAAGTCCCGGGATAATACCCCAGATATCACTGAGTATAAAGACCTACTATCTCAGAAAGAGGGACCTTTCAAACAAGATTTCAGGGGTTACATATATATCCAAGATTTGTTCCCCCCAAAATAAGCAAGTTTGAATTTTAGGTTTATATCCCAAACAAGATTTACTAAATGTATAAAAACCTATCGACATATCATCAGCGAGACTGTTTAAAAACTTTAAAACTTTACAAATCTTTAGCGCACCGTCATTGTCAAGCCGACGTACTATCATTATCCCTTTTTACACAAGCTCTTTTTCAGTTTTCTATTGTTTTTGGATTTTGAAATTTTCTCATATTTTTGGATTTTTGAAAATTTTTTTACTGTTTTTGTATTTTCTAAAAATATAATACTCCCCCTAAATACCAAAACAAGTAAAAAATCGACAAACCATTGCAGATTGTTTCTCAACATCATCATCTACAATGTTATCCTCATCAACACCAATAATCTCATCCGACACCGATAAAAGTTTCATACCATTTAGTTTTAAAAGATATTTAAAACGAGTTTTGTCAAATGCTTTGGTATGTAAATCAGCTTTCTGTTCGTCAGTGTGGATTTTCTCTATTCATATCAACTTCTTCTCGAAGCAATCTCGGATGAAGTGATGACGAATTTCGATACATTTCGTTTTAGCGTGATGAACAGGATTTTTTGTAATGTTTATTGCAGCCTCATTATCAACAAAGACAGGGGTGTTAAGAAATTGCAAACTGTAGTCGCGCATCTGTTGCTGGATCCACAAGATCTGAGAGCAGCAACTGCTAGCAGATACATACTTAGCTTCACATGTGGATAGAGCCACAGAGGTCTGCTTCTTTCATTGCCAGGTGACCAATCGTGGTCCAAAGAACTGACAACCCGCAGTTGTTGATTTTGCGTTAACTTTGCAGCTTCCGTAATCGGAGTCAGAATACCCTTCGAGCGTGAAATCGCCTGTTTTTGGATACCACAACCCCAATGATGGAGTTCCTTTCAGGTAGCGTAATATCCGTTTCACAATCACCATGTGCGAAGCTCTGGGACTTGAATGAAACCGTGCTGCGAGGCAAGTAGGATACATGATATCGGGTCTTGAAGCAGTTAAGTACATCAGCGATCCGATCATGGAACGATACATCATTTCATCTACCCTGTCTCCAGTGAGATCTGGGTTTATCCCATGATTCATTGCTAAAGGGGTTGAAGCTGGAGTAGATCCTGACATCCCAAATTTCTCTAAGATATCATGAACATACTTCGTCTGATGTATGAAAATTCCCTCAGTTAGTTGATCAACTTGAAGTCCCAAGAAGAATTTCATCTCCCCCATCGATGACATTTCAAACTTTTGCTTCATAACTTTTTCAAAGTCTTTGCACAAATTTTCATTCGTTGACCCAAATATGATGTCGTCCACGTATATTTGAACTATCAGAAGATGTTCGTCGACCTCTTTGGTAAAGAGAGTGGCATCCACTTTTCCACGGATGAAGCTGTTGGCTAGCAGGTGTTGAGACAAAGTCTCGTACCAAGCTCTCGAGGCCTGGTGTAAACCATACAGCGCCTTATCCAGTAAGTAAACCTTGTCTTTGTGGATTGGATCGGTGAAACCCGGTGGCTGTCCGACATATACCTCCTCTTTAACCTTCCCGTAGAGAAACGCCAATTTCACATCTAACTGAAACACTTTAAATCCCTTCCACGATGCAAATGCCAGAAAGATTCTAATCGCTTCTAGTCGAGCCACGGGAGCATATACTTCGGTGAAATCTATACCCTCCTGCTGACTAAATCCCTAGACTACGAGTCGAGCTTTGTTTCGAATAATAACCCCTCGATCGTCCCTCTTACACTTAAACACCCATTTTGTGTTAATCTTCCTGTGACCATCAAGCAAATCTACTAACTTCCACACCTAACTTTTCAAACTGACTCAACTCTTCTTGCATAGCATTGACCCAAGAATCTTCAGTTAGCGCCTCTTTGTAAGTTCGCGGTTCGATCTGCGAAATAAAACAACTTAGTGAAAACTCAGTTTGTAAAGGTGCTACTGTAGAATAAAAACAAGTAAGGCCTTGGTCAATTTGTCGTCTAGTGCGAACGTCTGATTGTAATTCTCCAATAATCAGCTCCTCTGGATGGTATGAAAGAGTTCTTGGCATTGCCTCGCCAGGAACATCTACCTCGCCTTCCAAATTAGTGATATTCTGGTTTACATCTTGTTCACCAACTGGATTTGTTTGACTTGAAATCTGGATCTGCTCCCCCTCAGAATCTGAATCACCACGATCAAATACTGGCATGTTCTCAGATTCTTGATTATCATTCTCTTCCGTTTGATTATCATGAGCAACTTCATTTTGTTGAATATCATCATGTTCTCCAGCATTGCTTGGACCGGCTTCATCATCATTTGAAGTTTGCCGTCAACTTCTAGAATACTCAGATGGAAACCTATCCTGCGATGACTCATACTCTCTTAGAATATCCAACTCATCAAAGAAATCTTCTTCTTCTTCCTCTTCTTTTTCCATGTTAAACGAATTCCACAAAGTGTCATAATGAAAACGCCATGAATCGCCTGGATTCTGTGGTGGCATTGTGTAACCTTGACACTCAACATTCGATGCTTCAATGATCCGCTTTAAGCTTGGAACAAAGACTCATCTTAGTAGACTTGAGTAACCCACAAATATCCCTTCGATGCTCTTTGGACCAAATTTGCCAAAAGGCTCTGGAACAGTGCAGGGAGACGCAAACGGTTCTAAATACTTCAGGTTTGGCTTGCGGTTGTTGATCAGCTCGAAACACATTTTGTTGAATTTCTTTACAGTAAGAACCCGGTTGAGCGTATAGCATGCGGCTGATACTGCTTCTGCCCAAAAGTTAACAGGTAGCTTGGAATCAGCAAGCATCATCCTGGCCATTTCAATTAGTGTCCTGTTCTTTCTTTCAGCTACTCCATTCTGTTGTGGAGTGTAAGGAGCACTAAATTCATGCAATATACCTCTTTCATCGCAATATTCTTCCATCTTGATATTCTTGAACTCAGTACCATTGTCACTATGTAATCTTCTAATGCGTGTTTGGTACAAGTTTTCCATCTTCTTGAAAAGCGTCATCAAACGATCAAACGTCTCATCTTTTGACTTCAGAAATAATACCCAAGAAAATCTTGAATAATTGTCTGTGGCTACAAGACAATAGAGATCCCCAGTAATGATTTGACGTTCACTGGACCAAACAAATCCATATGGAGTCTCTCTAAAGATCTCGAGATTGAGTTTTCTTTCTTCCCAGGGTGAGATTTCTTCTTCTGCTTTCCTTTGATACAGCTAATGCACTCCCCCTCAAGATGAAAACCTTTCATATGAACACCAGTAACCAAATCATTGTGCACCAGGTGATTCATTTTTCGCAAATGTATATGACCCATCTTTCGGTGCCACAGTTGTGATTCTTTCTCTGTTGCTCTAGACATGAAACAATGAGCCTGACCCGTGGTTGTAGTTGCTACGCTCATGTCCAACACGTACAGATCATTGACGCTTGGTGCTCTCATGATAATCCCTTCTTCGGGAACAACAAATCCTGGTTTCAAGATCAAACATTCTTTGTCTGTGAAGTGCGTTGTATACATCCTATCACAGATCTGGGAAATACTCAGAAGATTATTCTCAAGCTCAGCAATGTAGTTAGCTCTTTCAAACGTGACAATGCCATTGGATAACGTTCCTTCACCAACTATTTGACCTCCTTGATTTCCAGCAAAACCTACATAACCTCCATTAAAACCACGAACATCGTACAGCAGAGTCTTCTTCCCCGTCATGTGCTGAGAAGCTCCACTATCCATAATCCATCGCGAAACGGATCTTGGAAGCTCCTACACAATTCACAAACGCTTAGTTAGTTTTGGATGCCACCCAAGCCTCTTTTGACTCAGGTAGCTGGAAATTAAGAACAGTTCTTTTGGTGAACAATGGTGGAAAATTCTTGTCATTCATTTTTAAGCTCTCTTCAGATCCAACCTCAACCTCTTTGTATAAGAAAAACTCATCTTTAGGAGGTTGACCAAATGGTTGGTCTTTCTTTTGAACATTTTTCTTTTCAGAAATGAGCATTTGTTCTTCAAGTTTCTCATAATAATCCAAAGGAACATTCATCTTTACCGGTGTAGTAGAAGATGATTGTTTTTCTGACTCTGAAACCTTTGGATTTGGAGAACATGTTTTCTTTTTAACAACTTTTGGCTTCCATGTTTGTTGAGATGACGCAACCCGTTTGTAAAACTTGTCATTTTTAGTTACCACATTTTTAAAAGGTTCAGTTTTGACTTTGATGTTTTCATTTTTCAAAACCTTTTGCTCAACAACCATTGGAGCTTTTCCTTTCACATCAACATTCCTTTTCTGAATCTCAACAACTTCAGTCTTAGGCTTCAATGTGACAACCCGAACTCTCAAGGATTGTTCCTTTCCGGTTTGTGATCCTGATTTCCTCTTTATTCCTTTTTGTCATGTTAGTCATTAAACTGTTGTGCTAGAAACTTGTTAAAATTTCAAACGTGAACAAGGAGGACTAGTTGCGTGTTTGGGCTATTTGGGCCGCACACACACGGGGTGTATCTGGGCCGTGACATGTGATTGACTAGCTACCCACCTCCTCTTGTTTCTAAACCCGTTGGCCCACATAGGTGATACTAGGCCGATCATGCAAGTCCAAAGCCCAAAACTTTGTTGTGGATTACATAGTTGGTTTTTTATTACAATTAATTGATTGGGCTTGAAGCCCACTTCGGCCTAATGAGTTAACCGACCCCAAGACTATTATTGTTAATATTATGTGACGTAACATGATTTATGATTAAACTAAAACTACAACAACAAACCCTACCCTCTTGGAAGTGCGACGGCAGGAGAACCCCCCCCCCCCCTTCCTCATTCGAGTATCATTCTGCTTGATCAAATCGTGGTTAGTGAATCCTTATTTGTGTTGTATATTACTCGTGGGATCTTGTTCATGTATGAGTTTTATATGTGTACCATGTTTATGTTATGTGATTATTATGAATACATATGAAGTAAGATCCGGCAGAAGGGTGTGGGTAATTGATAAGACTATGATTATTAGCTTTGTTATTGTGCATAACTAGGGTGCGTGATAGTATGATTTATGACTCGCTGGTGTGTGTAAACGAGCCATACGTGTTCTGGTGATATATATACTGTTTATGTTAACTGTTTATTGATGAGATAATGATTTCGGGTGCATGATCAAAAGATGGCGTGACTTACTGAAAGACTATTTATGTTAACAATTATAAGAGTAGGCCCATTCAATTAATTAATGTTAATGATGTCATGAAGTGTTATGAAGTCAGTGAATGATTGGTAATGATTAGGTTGTGTAGGATATACATTTGTTAGTGATCTGAATTAAATGTTCAAGTGCTTTGAATTGAGTATTGCATGTGATTTGATCAAGTTGTCAGCCCACTATTTTGTGAGGTCCAATAGAAAGGAGAGTGTGCATGTGAAATATTATCAATACTCATGTGATTGTAATTGATAGTCACTTTTAGTAAATGTTTTGGGATCATTAACTGTTATATGAAATCTACAATATGATTGTGTGAAGTTTAAGGTTTCTCTACTTACTCATATGCATGATAGTGCAAGGGTGTTTAATGTGTATTAAATTATAAGATCGATGAATTTTGTGTAGGATCTTATTATTATTTCATGTGAAACTTAGGGATAATAAGGTGGGGCATTCATCAATCTGATTCAAATTATTAATAGTGATGTTAATGGTTAAAATATAGAGTGTTGATGATGAAGGATGTTTGTGCGATGATCTGTTAGTTTAGTATAGGAATCACCTTAAAAAGTAGTGCAAATAAATAAATGGTTTGTTGGTAAATGGGTTGGGGTAAAGCTAATAATTCGAGAGGCATGGGCAACGGACATTGTTTGGGTAAGGTTGAGGTCCAATAAAAATCAGCCCACTCCATTTGTTAATCTGATTATTGATGGGCCGCAGATTAAAATGAAACGTACTAGGCCTGGCCGCACCATCATCACTGGGCCGAGGATTAGTGGCCCACATAAACAAATTGGTTAATGAATAATTATTGGGCTGCGCTGTGTAGGGCCGCGCATACATACCTCTCGGACAGTATGTTAAACTGGGTTGCATAGTGCCATGTAAATCGTTGGTTTTGGGTCACACAACATTTGTAATGGACCTGTTAAATCATTGGGTCGCACCCTCGGGTATAAGTGAACGGATCACATAGTTGACACAGTCGCACAATTGGGTTTTGAAGGGTATGCGAGCCAATATAAGTATGTGTGTATGTGGTATGATTGGGCCATTACATGATAAGTTACTATTCGATAACACTAGGTGAATGGATTAACCGTCATGATTTGAATTGCATGTGTGTTACATGTACATGAAACTGCGTGGTATGTGGTTAGGAAGTATGTGAATTAAATATATCAAGCATAAGTGCATTCGAAACTGATTGTTACCTGTACTCATGTTAGGACGTATTTGAGCAACTATTAAACAAGTAATTAATCTTACCGAGCAAACCAAAGGTGAGTTCATCTCTCTTGAGCATGCGTCCCGGTGGTTGGGACAGTCAGTGGGTATCCTGGGGAAGGATAAGTCTTTTGGGTAAAAACGGGAATGTTGGATAATATACTCATCCTATCACCTTTAAAGTCCCTCCGTGTTGTTTGGTTACCGGGGAAGTAACATGGTATCAGTTAGTAGCGCTACTTAGGTTTGGCAACCTCACCCCGTACCTGGGAGGACGGGTGTTGAACTAATGACCTAGTCATGACCAATGCTTTGATAGGAGCATTGGAGGAAGGGCAAAATAATCAGAAGCCGTCTTGTATTCGGGGTATTATCAACATTACTTTCGGAATTAAATTCAATGGATTAACTAAACACTTGGTAACCAACGTTTTTGTAAAACTATAAACTCACCAGCGTTGTCTGACACACTTGTTACATGCTCGCAGGTCGTTAGATTATATGGATTTGGAACTTGTTGTCTGAAGTAGCTGGAGTGGTCATGGGTCGTGCTGATTGGATAGGAATGATGGGTTTATTGATTACATACACTTAATTTGAAACAGTTAACTATGTTTTCTTTTATTTGCTTCCGCTGGACATGTTGGTTTTCATTTAAACTTATTGACGGTATTTTTCAATAATAATTGATGATTTTATTTAACAACTTGGGATTGGTTCAATATGATTAGTGGCTCGTTATTGGTTTGTCACACGCCTAGTAGGGTTTCCCATGGGTGTTATTTTGGGGGTGTGACAGTTTGGTATCAGAGCCACTGGTTATAGTGAACTTGGTTTTAAAAACGTTTTCATAAAACCAGACTATAACCGTACAGTTCCAAAATCGACCAAGACACTCAGCTCCAGACTGCAAGGTTTGTTTCTCATTTACTATTGCATAGTATATCTAGTGTACACTTATGTATAACACTACACGTGAATGCACACTTGGCACAGCAGTATGAGCCCTTATGTTACCAACCCCTGTTATGTGATCTGTTAGTGTGACACTACCCTTCGACTAATGTGATTCATCATCCTGTAAAACCTTTCGTTTGCTATTTGAATGTGGGGAACCTTTTAGCGCAAGTTAAGAGGCACTGAGATAAGCATGCCAATCGCCTTATTATTATGGGTGCACACATAATAATAACGTGAGGTGCATGTGAGTCCCAGTGAGGCTTAACGAGTGTGAAAAGGGTTCCGCTCGGCTAATTGGCGTATGTTAGAACTCAGTAGTCTATAGAGGTCATAGTAATACTTGACTCCTACTCGAACTTGCATTTTAAATCCTTCCTCTTCTTGTATAGAAACATGAGCAGACGAGGCCATGGACGTGGCCACATTGCTATGACGCAGGCCAAATTAACCAACTTGATGAACACTCGTGTAGCTGAAGCCCTAGCGGCTTACCAGGCTGGTCAACCTGCGAATCAAAGCAATCTACCTGCTCCACCTGCAAGTACGTACAAGATGTTTATGGATTGTAAGCCACAGACCTTCAGTGGGACTGAAGGGGCTGTAGGACTCCTGCGATGGTTTGAGAAGGCGGAATCGGTATTTACAATGTGTAACTGTCCTGCTAGGGACAGAGTGAAGTATGCTACGGGCACACTCGAGGATGGTGCCCTGACAGGGTGGAATGCCCAGGTTCAGATGTTGGGTATTGAGATGGCGAATGCCACTACTTGGGATGATTTCAAGTAGTTGATGCGAGAGGAGTATTGTCCTCGTGATGAGGTTCAGAAACTGGAGAACAAGTACTACAATCTAAAAATGGAGGGATCTGAGATTGAAGCATTCACTAGGAGGTCTAATGATTTAGCAACTTTGTGCCCTAACATGTCTCGACCCCCACATCAGCGAATTGAGTTGTATCTCAAGGGCTTAGCACCAGCTGTTAAGGGGTACGTTACTGCTGCAAACCTAGACAAGTTGCCTCGTATCGTCCATTTGGCACATAAGATTACTGACCAAGAGGTCGAACGTGGCAACTTGCCGCCCCGTGTTTCTGCTACTAGCTCGACTGCTACAGCTACCACACCTGCCAGTGATAACAAGCGCAAATGGAACGATACTGACAAAGCGACCAGTGTTAGCCAATCTCAGAAAAGGGCAGACAACAGCATCCACCGTAGTTTCAGCCAGCCACCTTCTGTGAACCAGAATCAGAGCAACAATTCAAATCAGGGTTCTTACGTGGGAAAGTCACCAAAGTGTGATAAGTGTATGTTTCACCATCGTGGGCCATGCACTACCTAGACCGATCACAAGGGCCTCCTGTATACCCTTGTCTCGAATGAGCTAAACATGAAACGACATCGCTGGATGGAGCTATTGGATGAATACGACCATGAAACCTGAGCCTACTATCGACTCTAACAAACCTGATCAGACCCACCTTGCCCAAACTGAAGAAGTGAAGGAAGAGAGTTCTCAAGATTAACCCATGCGGGGCATGGGGAAGTAACGTTTGGCAGGTCAGACGATGTCTGCTACTTCATGGTACGAATATGGACCTTACTATACAGCAACCTTAGGGAACTGGTGCAGGCAAAGCACACGAGCCTCGATATCCTATTCATCGGAGTTCTGGTAGGATGTATTAAAACCTAAAGACCATGTGCGGGTGACCAGGCATGAAGGCCCACATAGGCACACATGGGAACGATGTTTGACATGTGGGAAAGTCAAGGTGGGATATTAGCAGCCAGAAACGCATATATGGAAATGGGAACAGACTGCCATGGATTTTATCACTGATCTACTTACAACTCGAAATGGAAACATTAGCACCGAGATGATCGTTGATGGACACACGTTACCAGCACACTTTCTTGCAATTAAGAGAACGGGCGAGTCTTCATAGCTATGAATACTCCTCGGAGAGGGACGGCTTTTAGGTATGAGGTGCCAACTCCTGTTACCTCTGAATTTGATTGATGCATGAATTATGTCAGGCAATACACAACACCCTTGGCTCACCCTGGGAGGGAGTGGAATGCTTGGGAAGCATGGCGAGCTTAACTGACGTCACGATGGACCATTTAACAGTCGGGGAAGAATCGGTAGCGTAACCTACAAACTCGAGTTACCTAACGAATTAGATAAAGAAGCGTCTGTTCGACGCAACACTTGTGATACCCTTGTTGAGAAACCCACTGTTAACACGGTCGAATTTCAATCGTGAGAGTTCTTTGGAACTCAAGTCGTGGACCGGAGTTCACGCGGGAGCGTGAGGATCAGATGAAGCTCAAGTATCCTCAACTTTTTCCTGTCGATTAATCTAAATCTGATGCAACCGATGAATTTCGGGGCGAAATTCCTTTCAAGTTAGGGATGATGTGGTACCTAGGGGAAAATCCGCAGCAATCTTGATTTCTCACTTCACTCCTTTGTGCTTACTTGTCAAATTTCGGGACGAAATTTCTTTCAAGTTGGGGACGATGTGACAACCCAAACTCTCAAGGATTGTTCCTTTCTGGTTTATGATCCTGATTTCCTCTTTATTCCTTTTTGTCACGTTAGTCGTTAAATAGTTGTGCTAGAAACTTGTTAAAATTTCAAACGTGAACAAGGAGGACTAGTTGCGTGTTTGGGCCACATGTATTTGGGCCGCACACACACGGGGTGTATCTGGGCAGTGACATGTGATTGACTAGCTACCCACCTCCTCTTGTTTCTAAACCCGTTGGCCCACATAGGTGATACTAGGCCGATCATGCAAGTCCAAAGCCCAAAACTTTGTTGTGGATTACATAGTTGGTTTTTTATTACAATTAATTGATTGGGCTTAAAACCCACTTCGGCCTAATGAGTTAACCGACCCCAAGACTATTATTGTTAATATTATGTGATGCGTGCTAGTGTGTATATGTTTTAGGTATATATTTTAAGCCCTTTTTACACTTTTTAGCCAAGTTTTAAATTTATAAAACACGATATTTACTAACACTACACACATATATGGGAAAGTGCACCCATCGTGGATGTAGTATAGTGTTGGTAAGATACCGAGGTCGTCCAAGGACACAAGAGCTTTTAGTACCGGTTTATCCTCAACGTCTAATCAAATCAAAATGTTAGAAAAGATTTTTTTAAACTAAGAAAATAAAACTAACTAAATGCTGAAAAATAAAAATAAAAATAAAGACAGATAGACAAGATGAATCACTTGGATCCAACGCGTGTATAGTGTAACCTTTGATTATTTTCGCACTTTTGCACTTGTTTAAGAGATTATCTTAGTTATTGTAGTAGGCCCCTCTTTTGAAGGTGACGTTACCCTCAACCCAGTAGTTTGAGTCAGCAAGGATACAATCCTAAAGGGTCGGATTATTGAAAGATAATTAATTAAGTTATTAATGCAAATTATGGTAGCCCCCTCTTTTGAAGGTGACGTTACCCTCGACTAAGTCGTCTGAGTCAGCAGGGATACAGTCCTAAATAGCTGGGTTATAGTATTAATAGTAGTTTAACTTATGAGGGGGTCAAAGAGTTTGGATCCCCGCCATCCAATACCTTTGGGTATTGAAGGAGATCCTACTAAATTTGACCCAGGTCCCTTGCAGGACCTCTAAACGCTGAACAAGGGCAAGACTCTTACCAAACCGTTCCCTTAACCCCCGACCAGGTAGCCAACATACCTCCATATAGACCGTAGAGATATGAATGGTGAAAATCTTTTATTTTATATAGACAGTAAAATAATGTCAAGACACCATGGACAAACGATAAGGAAGAATCACCTTCAACATAAGAAACTAGTTATTAAAATCATTAATACAAAACCAAATAAAAAGTGCAAAAGATTAAAAATAAAAAGTATTACACTAGACACTTGTTTTCACCAAGTGATGTAAGAGACTTAGGTAAACATGGCCTTTGATTGTCAAGAACTCTTACGATCAATCTTGGATCCCGAGACGACTCACACACTCTATGATGGACAATGGATGATGGTGGTGGATGATGGTGTTATGGTGGTGGTGGGTGGTGGGTGAAGTGTGAGAGAGGTGGTGTGCCAAGGGATCAGTTGAAATGGCTCCAAGCACTCCTATTTATAGGCTGAACAGAGGCCTGGGCACGGCCCCGTGTCCGTCTGACACTCTCTCTCTTCATTAATTGTAATTCGCAATTACAATAAATGCGCCTGCAGTACTCTGACCACGCCCCCGTGTCCGCTGGGCACGGCCCCGTGGTGGGCAATAGAAGCTTCTATTAATTTGTCTTTTCTGCTGCTTCTTGGGCAAGGCCCCGTGCTCGCTGAGCACGGGGCGTGTTCAGTCTTCTACTTTCTCTGTTTTGCTTTGGAGGATGCTGTCGAGGGGTCGGGCAATCCACTTTTGTCCCTTTTCTTCTATTTATGTTAGATTTTGCTGTCTTTTTGCTTCTTTTGTTAATTTGAGCTCATTTAATCCTGAAAATACAAAAGGAAGACAAAAACACACTTTTTCCAACATTAGTACTAAAAAAGGGTTAGTTTTATGCCACAATTGATATAATTTATATGTTGCATTTTGCGCGTATCAGATACCCCCACACTTGAATCTTTGCTTGTCCTCAAGCAAAACTCTTTATAATGTGGCTTTATTCACTCCCAAATGGAATGAGTAGAAGAGAAGGTTTTTGGGCTTGTCATAGAGTGTCGGGAATTCCAAGATTATTTAGGTTTTATTTTTATTTATTTACAATCCTATTAGTCATGATTTATTAAAAACATTTCATAAGATAAATTATTTATTAAGGCATAACATACCTTTTTTAAAATTCCATTTATATACAAGTTCACATACCTCACGGGGGAATCACTCAACACTAGGCTGAAGGTGTATTTTTAGCGAATCACTCGAAAGCGGCATGGAACTTACTCCTACCATAAGCTTGCAAAGCAATCAATCCTCCTCCTTTTTAACTATATACCTTTGTAAATATCAAGAGGACTTTTCGGGTGAAGGGTTGGGCTTGGGCTAAAGGTGGGTGGTTGGGTTAGTGGTTAGTAAAAGGGCGAAAGGCGTAACAAACGTAGGTTTTTGAAAGACTTTTTTTATTTTTCACATTTTTATTTTATTTTGATGAACCACTTGTTTCAAACAAGTTTATTTTTTATGAACTTGTTTGTTTATTTGGTTTCATCAAAATATACAACTGTTTTTTTTTTAGGAAGAGTCGTTAGAAAACCGACCATTGTTACTAAAATAAAGGGTTAAAAATAAAAAGGTTTAGGTGGGTAAAAAGGGTGATTGTTTTTGGGTTAAGAAATGAAAAGGTTTAGGCTCAAAGGGGTTAACTAGGGGGATTTTGGGTAGGTGGTTAAAAAAAATGAAAAATAATGGTGTAGAAAGAAAAAGGGTTAGTCCTAATGCCTCCATCATTTACTTACTTGGGTTTAAGTTGGTAAGGACCGGGAATGTATTGTTGTGGCAAGTTCTAGAGTCGTACGAACCAAGCGGCTATTCACACAAGAAAAGAAAAATGGGCATTTAGTGTAAATATATATATATATATATATATATATATATATATATATATATATATATATATATATATATATATATATATATATATATATATATATATATATATGCTCGTTAAAGGCTCAAAACTCACTTTTGTGGGAAAGGGTTTTTATGTGATCAAGTATATATAGTCAAATTTTAACTAAGTTTGTCATGCCGTTTCATAATTTTCTTATGTTGGTTCTTTTTATCACGACGCTATCGGTTGTAAATTTGTAAAAATATAACCTTGTTAGAGTTAGAATTCCCAACTTAAACTTAGACAACTAAAAAAAATGCAAATTTTTGAAAAAATTTGGGGTGATTAGCGATTCCAAATAGAGTTTTGTGTAAGGCTTGTTATTAGGACTTGCGAAATTCAAGGTTTTAGCATCCCCCCCACAGTTAAATTGCACATTGTCCTCAATGTGTCCCAAAAATAAGTTTTTAGGTTGATTGAATGTGTAAAATGGTGTTAAAAGCATAATTTTATGTTACTGGCAGTCTGGACACGGCCCCGTGGGGACCGGGCACGGCCCCGTGTTCAGGTGCCAGTGACAAAAATTAAAGAAAAGAAACAGAAGCCTGGACACGGGGGCGTGTTCAATGAACACGACCCGTGTCCAGTTACCTAAACTGGGCAATTTTCTGCAGGATGTTCGGCACGGGGCCGTGTTGGCTGGACACGGCCCGTGCTGAGCTTACTGTAATGAAGAAATTGTTGTCAGATGGCCCTGTTTTCGTGCATGGGCCATGTTTCTCGTTTCCCGTGTTATCCTTCACCATCCAGAGTGTGTTTTATTTCTTATAACACCATTCAAACCTTAAAACCATCCATTCATTCATAGATAGAATTACATAATCCTAAATATTACTAAGTTAGATAAGAAAACACAAGAAGCATAAACCATGGAGTTCTAGCCTACAAGTTATTTTAATTAGCAAAATTTCCAAGAAGCAAATAGTCTTGGTTAGTTGTGGCTTTATAGAACTCCTTCTTCCGGGCATGGCCTCCTCATATGTCGGCGAGCCACTCCTCTATCTCCCTTGGGAGGAGAAAAGAGGGCTCGTTAGCGTTAGTTTGAGGAGTTGCGACTTCCACCAGGATTTCTTGTAGATGCTCAAGGGGAGGTTCCACCGGAATGTCGTCCCACCCGGTAGGGTTGTTAACTTCAAGCGTTAGGTTCCAATCCTCTTGAGGGAGGACGGGTTCCATCGGAGGTGTTACAAGAATATTTAACCTCTGGTGCAAGAGGTTAATTTCTTGAAAGCTATTCTCCAGCCCTACCGTAAGATAGTTGATACGGTCAATTAGGACCTCCTCTACTGAAGTCATTTCATCAAGAGCCTCCCTTAATGCTATGACATAGTGCACAAGTGTAGCCTCAATGGAAGGCCTTCTCCCTCTTCGACTGTTTGATGAATGCACGAAAGATGTCTCGCTGTTTTCACTCGACATTCAACGAAAACAAACTAAAAATAGCTTATTTTGTTGAAACAGTGGTCTCGACACAGCCCCGTGCTCAATGAGCACGGCCCCGTATTCATCTTTCTGCAGAGTTTTGAAACAAGGAATCTTGAATTTCTAAGTTATTTTCTGAGCTTGTGAAGTCTTTCTGAACATTAGTAACTAAAAAACAATGTTATACAACTTATTTTTAACAAGATTCTTTGAACAAAACTCAATAATCCTTTCCTTAAAGCTTGAATTTTCAAACTTTAATGGAGGTTTTTAGAGAAAGATGAAGAAGAAAGGAATGGATAAAAGAGGAAAGGACAAGATGGTTTGTTGGAACCTTCTTTTAGAACATACCTAGGATAGCTGAGAGAAGATTCCTTCAAATCTCTGTCCTTAGATGGTCCAAATGCGCAGAATTCTTGGCTGCATTTATAGAAAACGACAGCGTGCTGGACACGGCCCCGTGTCGGCTGGACACGGCCCCGTGTGCAGGTAGGATCCTGACACAGTTTGTCCGTATTCTGACATTAAAGTCAGAAGAGAATCTTTTGGTGGACACGGGGCGTGTTGGCTGGGCACGGCCCCGTGTCGAAGGGCTGTTTATGAAGTTTGTCTATTTCTAAGGAACTTATCTGGATCGGGTGGTTCCTTACTGGATGGAACAACCCCAAAGTGCCTAAGATACCTTAATTGCTCTAGACTAAGACGAGAACGCAAGAGGTTGTCGGTGAGGGTAATTCCTATGTTTATTTTAGGTGGACTTGTCCAACCCTTTTCCGGGCTCTCGTTAAAGAAGGTATATGCCGAATCGCTCAGGTCTATGTATGCACCGAACGAAGTCGATGGAGAGTCCTTCACGGCACAATCGACACAGGGATGACTATCGTCCACGTCTTTACTAGAGTTGAAGGTATTATCGGGAACAACGAGGTTGTTTGAATGCGATCCCAACGCTTCTTCTTGGTTATTGTCTTGAGATGAATTTAGAAAATCCATCCTAAGTTCTTTTAACCAATTAAGAATCAGATCTTCTAGTTGAAATAGTTCATCAAGAAGCATTTCTCCTAAAATATCTGGTTGGACGCTTTCGAGGGAGAGATAAGGATTATTTTTACTTTCGCCTCTCTTTAGGATACAGCGAAACGATGGGTCTATATAGTGGGGTTTATAGTTTAGAAAATAACATTCTAACTCTTTAGTCCGCCTCCACATAATTGACACCATGTACCATAAGAGTACCGAAAGTAAAAAAAATCGTCATCACTCATGTTTGTGTCAGAATTTACCAACTGTCGGGATCTTACGGTTCTGTTTTCAGCAACTGAATCTTGGGCACGGGGGTGTGTTGAATGGACATGGCCCCGTGTTCAGCTTACTGTCTGACTTAAAACAGGATTGCCAGTTCCAAAGATTGGGCACGGGGCGTGTTCAGCGGGCACGGCCCGTGCTGAGCTCTGCAGAAGCTGAAAAATTAAGAAAATCCCAAAAGAATAAAAAAAATGATTAGGCCGTTGATTCCTAGCCTTCTTAAAATCCTTATGTCCCCGGCAGTGGCGCTAAAAACTTGATGCGTGCTAGTGTGTATATGTTTTAGGTATATATTTTAAGCCTTTTTTACACTTTTTAGCCAAGTTTTAAATTTATAAAACACGATATTTACTAACATTACACACACATATGGGCAAGTGCACCCATCGTGGACGTAGTATAGTGTCGGTAAGATACCGAGGTCGTCCAAGGACACAAGAGCTTTTAGTACCGGTTTATCCTCAATGTCTAATCAAATCAAAATGTTAGAAAAGATTTTTTTAAACTAAGAAAATAAAACTAACTAAATGCTGAAAAATAAAAATAAAAACAGATAGACAAGATGAATCACTTGGATCCGACTCGTGTATAGTGTAACCTTTGATTATTTTCGCACTTTTGCACTTGTTTAAGAGATTATCTTAGTTATTGTAGTAGGCCACTCTTTTGAAGGTGACGTTACCCTCAACCCAGAAGTTTGAGTCAGCAAGGATACAATCCTAAAGGGTCGGATTATTGAAAGATAATTAATTAAGTTATTAATGCAAATTATGGTAGGCCCCTCTTTTGAAGGTGACGTTACCCTCGACTAAGTAGTCTGAGTCAGCAGGTATACAGTCCTAAATACTCGGGTTATAGTATTAATAGTAGTTTAACTTATGAGGGGGTCAAAGAGTTTGGATCCCCGCCATCCAATACCTTTGGGTATTGAAGGAGATCCTACTAAATTTGACCCAGGTCCCTTGCAGGACCTCTAAATGCTGAACAAGGGCAAGACTCTTACCAAACCGTTCCCTTAACCCCCGACCAGGTAGCCAACATACCTCCATATAGACCGTGGAGATATGAATGGTGAAAATCTTTTATTTTATATAGACAGTAAAATAATGTCAAGACACCATGGACAAACGATAAGGAAGAATCACCGTCAACATAAGAAACTAGTTATTAAAGTCATTAATACAAAACCAAATAAAAAGTGCAAAAGATTAAAAATAAAAAGTATTACACTAGACACTTGTCTTCACCAAGTGATGTAAGAGACTTAGGCAAACATGGCCTTTGATTGTCAAGAACTCTTTCGATCAATCTTGGATCCCGGGACAACTCACACACTCTATGATGGACAATGGATGATGGTGGTGGATGATGGTGTTATGGTGGTGGTGGGTGGTGGGTGAAGTGTGAGAGAGGTGGTGTGCCAAGGGATCAGTTGAAATGGCTCCAAGCACTCCTATTTATAGGCTGAACAGAGGCCTGGGCACGGCCCCGTGTCCGTCTGACACTCTCTCTCTTCATTAATTGTAATTCGCAATTACAATAAATGCGCCTGCAGTACTCTGACCACGCCCCCGTGTCCGCTAGGCACGGCCCCGTGGTGGGCAATAGAAGCTTCTATTAGTTTGTCTTTTCTGCTGCTTCTTGGGCACGGCCCCGTGCTCGCTGAGCACGGGGCGTGTTCAGTCTTCTGCTTTCTCTGTTTTGCTTTGGATGATGCTGTCGAGGGGTCGGGCAATCCACTTTTGTCCCTTTTCTTGTGTTTATGTTAGATTTTGCTGTCTTTTTGCTTCTTTTGTTAATTTGAGCTCATTTAATCCTGAAAATACAAAAGGAAGACAAAAACACACTTTTTCCAACATTAGTACTAAAAAAGGGTTAGTTTTATGCCACAATTGATATAATTTATATGTTGCATTTTGCGCGTATCAAATACCCCCACACTTGAATCTTTGCTTGTCCTCAAGCAAAACTCTTTATAATGTGGCTTTATTCACTCCCAAATGGAATGGGTAGAAGAGAAGGTTTTTGGGCTTATCATAGAGTGTCGGGAATTCCAAGATTATTTAGGTTTTATTTTTATTTATTTACAATCCTATTAGTCATGATTTATTAAAAACATTTCATAAGATAAATTATTTATTAGGGCATAACCTACCTTTTTTAAAATTCCATTTATATACAAGTTCACATACCTCACGGGGGAATCACTCAACACTAGGCCGAAGGTGTGTTTTTAGCGAATCACTCGAGAGCGGCATGGAACTTACTCCTACCATAAGCTTGCCAAGCAATCAATCCTCCTCCTTTTTAACTATATACCTTTGTAAATATCAAGAGGACTTTTCGGATGAAGGGTTAGGCTTGGGCTAAAGGTGGGTGGTTGGGTTAGTGGTTAGTAAAAGGGCGAAAGGCGTAACAAATGTCGGTTGTTGAAAGACTTTTTTATTTTTCACATTTTTATTTTATTTTGATGAACCACTTGTTTCAAACAAGATTATTTTTTATGAACTTGTTTGTTTATTTGGTTTCATCAAAATATACAACTGTTTTTTTTTAGGAAGAGTCGTTAGAAAACCGACCATTGTTACTAAAATAAAGGGTTAAAAATAAAAAGGTTTAGGTGGGTAAAAAGGGTGATGGTTTTTGGGTTAAGAAATGAAAAGGTTTAGGCTCAAAGGGGTTAACTAGGGGGATTTTGGGTAGGTGGTTAAAAAAAATGAAAAATAATGGTGTAGAAAGAAAAAGGGTTAGTCCTAATGCCTCCATCATTTACTTACTTGGGTTTAAGTTTGTAAGGACCGGGAATGTATTGTTGTGGCAAGTTCTAGAGTCGTACGAACCAAGCGGCTATTCACACAAGAAAAGAAAAATGGGCATTTAGTGTAAATATATATATATATGTATGCTCGTTAAAGGCTCAAAACTCACTTTTGTGGGAAAGGGTTTTTATGTGATCAAGTATATATATAGTCAAATTTTAACTAAGTTTGTCATGCCGTTTCATAATTTTCTTATGTTGGTTCTTTTTATCACGACGCTATCGGTTGTAAATTTGTAAAAATATAACCTTGTTAGAGTTAGAATTCCCAACTTAAACTTAGACAACTAAAAAAAATGCAAATTTTTGAAAAAATTTGGGGTGATTAGCAATTCCAAATAGCGTTTTGTGTAAGGCTTGTTATTAGGACTTGCGAAATTCAAGGTTTTAGCATCCCCCCCCCCACACTTAAATTACACATTGTCCTCAGTGTGTCCCAAAAATAAGTTTTTAGGTTGATTGAATGTGTAAAATGGGGTTAAAAGCATAATTTTATGTTACTGGCAGTCTGGACACGGCCCCGTGGGGACCGGGCACGGCCCCGTGTTCAGGGGCCAGTGACAAAAATTAATGAAAAGAAACAGAAGCCTGGACACGGGGGCGTGTTCAATGAACACGGCCCGTGTCCAGTTACCTGAACTGGGCAATTTTCTGCAGGATGTTCAGCACGGGGCCGTGTTGGCTGGACACGGCCCGTGCTAAGCTTACTGTAATGAAGAAATTGTTGTCAGATGGCCCTGTTTTCGTGCATGGGCCATGTTTCTCGTTTCCCTTGTTATCCTTCACCATCCAGAGTGTGTTTTATTTCTTATAACACCATTCAAACCTTAAAACCATCCATTCGTTCATAGAGAGAATTACATAATCCTAAATATTACTAAGTTAGATAAGAAAACACAAAAAGCATAAACCATGGAGTTCTAGCCTACAAGTCATTTTAATTAGCAAAATTTCCAAGAAGCAAATAGTCTTGGTTAGTTGTGGCTTTATAGAACTCCTTCTTCCGGGCATGGCCTCCTCATATGTCGGCGAGCCACTCCTCTATCTCCCTTGGGAGGAGAAAAGAGGTCTCGTTAGCGTTAGTTTGAGGAGTTGCGACTTCCACCGGGATTTCTTTTAGATGCTCAAGGGGAGGTTCCGCCGGAATGTCGTCCCACCCGGTAGGGTTGTTAACTTCAAGCGCTAGGTTCCAATCCTCTTGAGGGAGGACGGGTTCCATCGGAGGTGTTACAAGAATATTTAACCTCTGGTGCAAGAGGTTAATTTCTTGAAAGATATTCTCCAGCCCTACCGTAAGATAGTTGTTTAGGACCGCCTCTACTGAAGTCATTTCATCGAGAGCCTCCCTTAATGCTATGACATAGTGCACAAGTGTAGCCTCAATGGAAGGCCTTCTCCCTCTTCGACTGTTTGATGAATGCACGGAAGATGTCTCGCTGTTTTCACTCGACACTCTACGAAAACAAACTGAAAATAGTTTATTTTGTTGAAACAGTAGTCTGGACACAGCCCTGTGCTCAATGAGCACGGCCCCGTGTTCATCTTTCTGCAGAGTTTTGAAACAAGGAATCTTGAAGTTCTAAGTTATTTTTTTAAGCTTGTGAAGTCTTTTTGAACATTAGTAACTTAAAACAATGTTATACAACTTATTTTTAACAAGATTCTTTGACCAAAACTCAATAATCCCTTCCTTAAAGCTTGAAATTTCAAACTTTAATGGAGGTTTTTAGAGAAAGATGAAGAAGAAGGGAATGGATAAAAGAGGAAAGGACAAGATGGTTCGTTGGAACCTTCTTTTAGAACATACCTAGGATAGCTGAGAGAAGATTCCTTCAAAACTCTGTCCTTAGATGGTCCAAATGTGCAGAATTCTTGGCTGCATTTATAGAAAACGACAGCTTGCTGGACACGGCCCCATGTGCAGGTAGCATCCTGACACAGTTTGTCCGTATTCTGACATAAAAGTCAGAAGGGAATATTTTGGTGGACACAGGGCGTGTTGACTGGGCACGTCCCCGTGTCGAAGGGCTGATTATGAAGTATGTCTCTTTCTAAGGAACTTATCTGGATCGGGTGGTTCCTTACTGGATGGAACAACCCTAAAGTGCCTAAGATACCTTAATTGCTCTAGACTAAGACGAGAACGCAAGAGGTTGTCGGTGAGGGTAATTCCTATGTTTATTTTAGGTGGACAAGCTCAACCCTTTTCCGGGCTCTCGTTAAAGAAGGTATATGCCGAATCGCTCAGGTCTATGTATGCACCGAACGAAGTCGATGGAGAGTCCTTCACGGCACAATCAACACAGAGACGACTACCGTCCACGTCTTTACTAGAGTTGAAGGTATTATCGGGAACAACGAGGTTGTTTGAATGCAATCCCAACACTTCTTCTTGGTCATTGTCTAGAGTTGAAGGTATTATCGGGAACAACGAGGTTGTTTGAAATGGCTCCAAGCACTCCTATTTATAGGCTGAACAGAGGCCTGGGCACGGCCCCGTGCCTGCTGGGCACGGACCCGTGTCCGTCTGACACTCTCTCTCTCTCTTCATTAATTGTAATTCGCAATTACAATAAATGTGCCTGCAGTACTCTGACCACGCCCCCGTGTCCACTGGGCACGGCTCTTTGGTGGGCAATAGAAGCTTCTATTAGTTTGTCTTTTCTGCTGCTTCTTGGGCAGGCCCCGTGCTCGCTGTGCACGGGGCGTGTTCAGTCTTCTGCTTTCTCTGTTTTGCTTTGGAGGATGCTGTCGAGGGGTCGGGCAATCCACTTTTGTCCCTTTTCTTGTATTTATGTTAGATTTTGCTGTCTTTTTGCTTCTTTGGTTAATTTGAGCTCATTTAATCCTGAAAATACAAAAGGAAGACAAAAACACACTTTTTCCAACATTAGTACTAAAAAGGGTTAGTTTTATGCCACAATTGATATAATTTATATGTTGTATTTTGCGCGTATCATTATGTTACGTAACATGATCTATGATTAAACTAAAACTACAACAACAAACCCTACCCTCTTGGAAGTGCGACGGCAGGAGAACCCCCCCCCCTCCTCATTCGAGTATCATTCTGCTTGATCAAATCGTGGTTAGTGAATCCTTATTTGTGTTGTATATTACTCATGGGATCTTGTTCATGTATGAGTTTTATATGTGTACCATGTTTATGTTATGTGATTATTATGAATACATATGAAGTAAGATCCGGCAGAAGGGTGTGGGTAATTGATAAGACTATGATTATTAGCTTTGTTATTGTGCATAACTAGGGTGCGTGATAGTATGATTTATGACTCGCTGGTGTGTGTAAACGAGCCATACGTGTTCTGGTGATATATAGACTGTTTATGTTAACTGTTTGTTGATGAGATAATGATTTCGGGTGCATGATCAAAAGATGGCGTGACTTACTAAAAGACTATTTATGTTAACAATTGTTAGAGTAGGCCCATTCAATTAATTAATGTTAATGATGTCATGAAGTGTTATGAAGTCAGTGAATGATTGGTAATGATTAGGTTATGTAGGATATACATGTGTTAGTGATCTGAATTAGATGTTTCAGTGCTTTGAATTGAGTATTGCATGTGATTTGATCAAGTTGTCAGCCCACTATTTTGTGAGGTCCAATAGAAAGGAGAGTGTGCATGTGAAATATTATCAATACTCATGTGATTGTAATTAATAGTCAAATGTTTTAGGATCATTAACTGTTATATGAAATCTACAATGTGACTGTGTGAAGTTTAAGGTTTCTCTACTTACTCATATGCATGATAGTGCAAGGGTGTTTAATGTGTATTAAATTATGAGATCGATGAATTTTGTGTAGGATCTTATTATTATTTCATGCGAAACCTAGGGATAATAAGGTGGGGCATTCATAAATCTGATTCAAATTATTAATAGTGATGTTAATGGTTAAAATATAGAGTGTTGATGATGAAGGATGTTTGTGCGATGATCTGTTAGTTTAGTATAAGAATCACCTTAAAAAGTAGTGCAAATAAATAAATTGTTTGTTGGTAAATGGGTTGGGGTAAAGCTAATAATTCGAGGGGCATGGGCAACGGACATTGTTTGGGTAAGGTTGAGGTCCAATAAAAATCGGCCCACTCCATTTGTTAATCTGATTATTGATGGGCCGCAGATTAAAATGAAACGTACTAGGCCTGGCCGCACCATCATCGCTGGGCCGAGGATTAGTGGCCCACGTAAACAAATTGGTTAATGAATAATTGTTAGGCTGGGCTGTGTAGGGCCGAGCATACATACCTCTCGGACAGTATGTTAAACTGGGTTGCATAGTGCCATGTAAATCGTTGGTTTTGGGTCGCACAACATTTGTAATGGACCTGTTAAATCATTGGGTCGCACCCTCGGGTATAAGTGAACGGATCACATAGTTGACACAGTCGCACAATTGGGTTTTGAAGGGTATGCGAGCCAATTTATGTATGTGTGTATGTGGTATGATTGGGCCATTACATGATAAGTGACTATTCGATGACACTAGGTGAATGGATTAACCGTCATGATTTGAATTGCATGTGTGTGTTACATGTACATGAAACTGCGTGGTATGTGGTTAGGAAGTATGTGAATTAAATATATCAAGCATAAGTGCATTCGCAACTGATTGTTACCGGTACTCATGTTAGGACGTATTTGAGCAACTATTAAACAAGTAATTAATCTTACCGAGCAAACCAAAGGTGAGTTCATCTCTCTTGAGCATGCGTCCTGGTGGTTGGGACAGTCAGTGGGTATCCCGGGGAGGGATAAGTCTTTTGGGTAAAAACGGGAATGTTGGATGATATACTCATCCTATCACCTTTAAAGTCCCTCCGTGTTGTTTGGTTACCGGGGAGGTAACATGGTATTAGTTAGTAGCGCTACTTAGGTTTGGCAACCTCACCCCGTACCTGGGAGGACGGGTGTTGAACTAATGACCTAGTCATGACCAATGCTTTGATAGGAGCATTGGAGAAAGGGCAAAATAATCAGAAGTCGTCTTGTATTCGGGGTATTATCAACATTACTTTCGGAATTAAATTCAATAGATTAACTAAACACTTGGTAACCAACGTTTTTGTAAAACTATAAACTCACCAGCGTTGTCTGACACACTTGTTACATGCTCGCAGGTCGTTGGATTATATGGATTTGGAACTTGTTGTCTGAAGTAGCTGGAGTGGTCATGGGTCGTGCTGATTGGATACGAATGATGGGTTTATTGATTACATACATTTAGTTTCAAACAGTTAACTATGTTTTCTTTTATTTGCTTCCGCTGGACATGTTGGTTTTCATTTAAACTTATTGACAGTACTTTTCAATAATAATTGATGATTTTATTTAACAACTTGGGATTGGTTCAATATGATTAGTGGCTCATTATTGATTTATCACACGCCTAGTAGGGTTTCCCATGGGTGTTATTTTGGGGGTGTGACATTCAAGTTGGTACACTTTCGTGCAATATGTCCAACTTGATTGCATTTGAAGCAGGTTCGAGTGTCAACTACCCGACTTGTGCCTTCAGACTGAGGTTGTGAAGCCTTCTTCTCAAATAACTCTTTGTTTTATTTTGAAAAAAAAATAGATTCTTCATCAAAAAGTGAACTCGAACTTGAACTTTTCACAAACACCTTTTTCTCAGCAAACCTTCTGTTTTGAACATTCTTTTTCTGATAATTCTTACCACCCTGATATCCACCCGACCATTTGTTTTGATTTTTGCTATAAAAACGCGGTGGAACAACAGGTTTCTTGTAGTAAGCTTTATCTTTTTCAAAATTCATTTGCCTCTTTGTTTGATTTAAACTTTCTACTTCAGACAAATCAATTTCAACCAATTTGAACACATTTTTCAATTTAGCAACATTAACATTCTCCAGTGGAAACTCAGAATCCGAATACAACTTATCCGAACTCGACATCTTGTACATGACAAGAGTAGGTTCTTCATTTAAGTTGTTTTTGGATTTTGGTTTCGGAATGTATTTGTCCAAGAAACATTCATCTTCCTCAGTAGTGTCACTTTCAGACTTTAAAACTTTTTCAACCACACTTTTCACAACTTCAGATTGGACACTATCTTCATCGGAAGATGAAGTGAATGTGACATCAATTGTGTCCGGAAGTTTCACTTCATGAACATCTTCATCATTAACTAGCCCTGATTGTTTCTTTGAATAATTGTTTAAGACTGGTGGTGGAACTTGATGATACCCCACCCCTGTTCCATCCGAAAAAACATCTTCGCCTGCTTTGTTTTTCCCGATGGGTTTGGGAACAATGTGTTGTAAAACAAAGCTTGCGGAGTTGTAACTGGTTAATTTCAGATTGATGCGCTCATTTTCAATTTTAGCTTTTTGAAACTGAAGCTTCAACTTATCAATTTCATCCAGTTGCTGGTTGATTAACTCCTCTTTCACTCTAAGAACTCTGGTCAACTGAAGATTTTCTTTGTCTGTTTTACCATTTCTTTCATCAGAATCTTTTACCGTTCGTTTTAGTTTCTCAAAATTTTCTGAAATTTGACGATTTTCAAGAATTAATTTTTCATTTTCTTTCCTAATTCTTTCTACGTCATTTTTATCGTTTTCGATTTTCTCAGTTAATTCTTTTAATTTGTCGTTCGAAGCTTTTAACAATTTATCACGGTTTAAGATCTGATCTTCAACACTTCTGACTCTACCAGTCAGTTCTTCAACCTTCTTACTACTGAGGTAAGCAATTGTACTACAAACTTTGCACTCTTTCATGCAATTTTTGCAGTCGTTCTTAGATTTAGCTTTCTTACCTGACTCATGTGTATCATTTGAACTAACCTTGTTTTTGGACTCAGTTCCAGAACCAGAAACTACCTCTAGTTCTTTTGTAGCTAGAACTTTGTCAGCCATCTTCTTCAAGTTTTCAGCAGTGAATTCTTGTGACGTATCAATAATTCCGTCATTAATCTTCTTTGGCTGAGGCTCTTTTTCTATCTCTTTCTCTTTCTCATCAGCTTCTCCTCCTCCCCACCACATTCTTTGCCTGGCTTCTTCTTCTTCAGCAATTTGTTTGGTGAGAACTTCAACATCAACAGTATCTGGATCAACAGCTATGTTTCCATTAGGATCGAGATAACATTCTCTATCAGGATCCCATCGTCTTGCTTTCTTTGCTTCCATCCATGTACGATAGATTTTGCCTTTCATGAATTGAGCTGTTGACTTCCTGTTTACATACTTCACTTCTTCAGATCTGGTATCTTTAAAAGGAACTATCTTTGCTGCTGTAAAGGCGTATCCAACCGCATCTTCCTCAGGCAAAACATCACTCCAATCATAACCTTCATCATCATGAAAAACAGCAAGTGCCCTGGATTTTTCTTTGGGTACCTCCTCTATCTGCTTCATCCTGGGAGGTTCTGCTTTATTTTGATGATAAATTGCTCTTTTGTAATAATCCTCTCGAAAAGGATTTGCAGTATCATCAGTGTAAGCATTTCTGCACTCACGCTTAAAATGACCTTTTTGTTTACATTTAAAGCATGTGACTTTTGACTTGTCAAAGCATAACTTGGTAGAAGGTCCACCGATAGATTGTCTTCCAGTAATCTCCATGAATCGCTGTGCTCTTCTCACTGCACTAGCCATACACCACCTTATATCGATCAACTACATCTCCTCAGTGTCGATCTGATCGTAGTCTCCCTTTGTTAGGTTGGTGTTACCTATCTTTCCTGCAACGATACTTTCGTATGATTCTAACACAAACGCTAAAAACACCATCTGTTGTTTGGCAGATTCTTCACTGAAATTCTGACCATTCTTCAGATCCACGGCAATGTTGCATTGAAACAGATTCTTTGGTGTAGATTGATTAGAAGTATTTGATGATGAACCACCATGATAACCACTGCTAGGAGTTTCATGATTCACTGTGTTTGAATTCTCTGCAGAAAATGCTGTTTTTGGAGACACAGTCTTCGGGATCATACTACCTCTTAATACAGCTCCACATTCTCTTGATAAGATGAGTTGTTGACTTTGCTGGATTTCTTGATCTCTAATTCATGGCTTTCCAGTCTTTCGATGAGCAGATCCACTTTCAAATCAGTCGGCTTCATCGTATTCTTCAGCATCAATGCAAAATACTACCAGTCTTGCTCATTCGGTAGTGAGTCAAACAGTTTGTCAACCAGCTCTTCTTGAGTGTAAGTGATGTCATGTCTTGCAAGCTCCATCTTCAAATGCCTGAATCTTTCAATCATCTTGGAAACAGAATCGTTCTTTAAACAACCAAACAAATCAAACTCTTTTCTTAACAATTTCTTTTTGTGTTTAACTATCTCAGCACTACCAATACATTTTACCCTCCACAGATCTTTTGAATTTACATATTCGATCAAAGATATTATGTCATCTCTCACAGACTGGTGAAGCAGAGCAATGCACTTTTGTTCAGCAACATATCTTTCTCTTTGATTTTCTTCTAAATTTTCATAATCTGTTCTGCCCAAATCAAAACCATTTTTTAAACTTTTCCAACTGGGATATGCAAATGCTTGAAGCCATTCTTCAAATCTTGTAGCCCACCTGTTGTAATCTTCAATTGCCATCAACTTAGGCGGCTTATTGTATGTTCCATATGCACTGTCTACACTCATAACATCAGAAAGAATTTTCTTTGCACTCGGTGTTGGTGTAGTTTCATTCGTGTTATTTGATGTGCCATCTCCCGAACCACTGGTAAAAGCAAACACGTCACTAAATGGATTCATGAAATCATCCATCTTTCAAGTACCTGAAACAATCAATAAACACTTAGAAAAATTTTTGAAATTTAAGAAAACAATTTCAAGCGAAATTAGTTCAGGCGGAATTATGAACTCAAATGAAAATATCTTTTCACGCGAAATTAAGCCTTCACACAAAGTTACTTGTTCACACGATGTCACACCCCCAAAATCCACCCGCGGAGTATCACCGCTTGGAGGCGTGACTGACAAGGATCAAGCCACCAATCATATTGAACATAGCATATAATCAAAAGTAGTTTATGAAATCCATCACAATACAATTGGTGTTCAAAACAAAACATAGTTTAAGTAGCGGAAGCGTAATATGAAAACCCAACATAAGTATTAAGTACGAAAATGTTATAATGTTTTAACATGGCATCCACTGTCCATGTCCCACAACGACTTCGCCTCCCAGTGCAAGCTCCATGAGTACCTATCGACCTGCAAGGCATGTAACAGAGTGTCAACAACAAAGTTGAGCGAGTTCACAATTGGTTGTTCAGTTAATGAGTTCGTTTAAGCAATCGTAAGTTCATTTCATAATCATGCGTTACCCAGTACCCTTGTTTCCCAAACCTTTACAATAGTAAGTGGGGGCTTCCCATGTTGTATGTACTAGACTAGTTGTATCTATAAGTGCCCTTCCCAATCCGAGGACAGTAGTAAATATGCGTTTACGTAGGTTTTATGTAAGTGCCCTTCCCTAACCGAGGACAGTAGTACGTATCAAGTACGTAGGTTTAGCACTGGTGCATTTCCCAAACCGAGGACAATAGTACGTAGGTTTTACGTAGGTACTAACACTGGTGTCCTTCCCAAACCGAGGACAATAGTACGTAGGTTTTAGCACTGGCGTCCTTCCCAAACCGAGGACCGTGGTAAGTAGGTAGTCTAGTAGTGACGAATGTTCGGGTAGTCATACAATCCCATTCCCAACCCACCAGGAATCCCATGCCTTGGAAGGGTGTAAACTCACCTTGGTTTGCTCGGTATGCTAAGGTATGTGCTCACAAATAATCAGTCAAAGCCTATGGTATGCATGTGTACATAATCAGTTTGTATTCACGAAGTTCACGTATAAGCACAATCACAGTGGGCATTGAATCAGTGATCACTAAATAGCACAAAGCACGTATTCAAACTCATACAAATCATGCTTATCATTTAACAACAGTTAGCTAACCCAGTTAACCCTTAACAGAGGTAAACTTAGTTACTGTGCCGTTTACCCACTTCGACGAAACACCCCTGTTTCGTCGTGACTTCCCTCGACGAAACACCCTTCTTTCGTCATGTACCCTCGGCGAAACACACTGCTTCGTCATGCCTGTTTCGTCGTGACTGGTCTCGGCGAAACACCCTCTTGTTTCGTCGTGCCAGTCGTTTCGTCATACCACCAGTGTTACGTCATGTATCAGTTACGTACAGGAACCCTAATCGCCGATCAACAGTTTACAGCCATCATTCAATCATCATTCAACATAATGAGCCTTATGCTACTACTCATTAATCTATATGCATCACAACAGAATCATCAATGAAACAGGGATCATATCATCATTCGATTCAACCATAAAAACCCTAACAGTTCACCGATTTGCATATGCCAATCAATTATACGTTCAGACACGACAGTTCACAAACATCATACCATCTAGATCACCATTCAATACAATAACCTAACACATAAACGTTACTAGAACTCTATTCGCTAGCCTGATCAGATTTATAAGGACAGTATCATCAAACATATGTATACAAGAACAGTCAAGGGACTAATTTTTACTAACCGAGATATCAGTGATGATGGTTTGATTGCTAGAGAGGGCTTGGGAGAACACAGAGCTGCCGTCGCACTAAGGAAGGGTTCCGTGTAATTTATACGCACACAAGTGTACTGGGCCTTAATGGGCTTCGGCGAAACTCTGGGCCCGTGAAACACCCTGTTTCGTCGGAGGTGTGTGTGATGAAACAACTCTGTTTCGTCGAACCTTGTTTTGTCAATGAGAGTTACGGCGAAACACTTTGTTTCGTCGGGTCTAATCTCAACAGTTATGCAAGTATACAAATTCATGTTCATGGAATCAGACACTTTAAATCACATTACACAGATAACATATCAAACAATCATCTCAACTCATAATCCAGTGTACAGTTACAACTCAAACAATCAAACAACTAAATAGTTAACGCGCAATTAATGCGAAGATGGAATCTTGGAAACTCGAGTTGTCACACACGAAATACCTACTCAAACGGAAATAGGTGTTTCAAATGAGATTACCAAACAGAATTTAATTCCGTGTGGAATTAAGTCAATTTCAAACGGAATTAAGTCTCTTGGAGCGAAATTAGTAATTTCGTTTGAACTCTTCAAATGAAATTTGATTTCGTGTGAAATCAACAGCACTTTTCAAGTGAAATTAAGTACAAATTTTAATTCCGAGCGGAATTACAATGACAGATTCAAACGGAATTATGATGATGTCACTTTGTCCGAACAGTTTTTCAAGCGGAACTAACAATTTTATCAGATTTAAGTGGAATTAAGGTCCAATTCTTTCAAGGATTAGTTAATACTATGTTTCGCTTATTATATGTGAAAATCAAGCCATTTTGACCGTTAAATTTTGTTCAAATTAGAAAAGAAAGAGTAGAAGTGAGAGAATCCGATGAAATCAAGCTGAAATGGTATGAACTCCTCGTCCTGAGCTCTGATACCACTTGTTGGATCGTCGTGTGACCCTAACAAGTCAATTTGAAGAGTTCAACATCAAAATCAAGGGCGGAATCAATGAAATTGACGTAACATAGCTTGACACTTTCTAATTATCTTCTTTTACTGATTTTCTGAGCTTTACAATTCAAATAACAATCCGGCAGCACCTCGGCTCTGAATACACCAATCTAATTCCGTTCCAAATGACACAAACAAGTTCAGTATTTATAGGGAAGTAATTTCGCTTGAAATAGTTACAAACGGAATTACCGGTTCATGCGGAATTACCTAATTCCATGCGGAATTGGTAATTTCGCTTGAACTCACTAATTTCGTTTGAAATGAAATAATGTCCATTTCAAGCGAAATTACCCTAAAATACTGTTTTCTCGATTTCTGTGCCCTGATTTATCTAATACAATACAAGACTCAATAAAGACGAAGTTAACAGACATCAGTGCACCAACAAAAAGGCTTAAAGAAATGGCTCATATTATCAATTAAAGTAATAAAACGTTGTTTTATGTAATCGGGTTTATTCCCAATTAAAGCTACCTTTGTAAAACATGGGTTTCATCCCCATCTGTTTAATAAAAAAAATTTTGGTGTTTCTAAATTCTGATATTTTTCTTACTCACGGTCCTAATGAAATTTTCCGCTGCAATATTTTCAAAATACCCACCGGTACCACTTGACTGTTCATGACTCCCGTCCAAGGTGTGGTCGGGGGTTGTGACACGTGCCAAACCCACAAATCTTGAGAGGCCACCGCTTTGAGCATAACTGTAGGGTAACGGTGATCTCCTCTCATATATTGGCCCCGAAACTCTGTAGGACACATCCTCCATATGAAATGGGTGCAATCAAGGTTACCCACCATACTAGGAAGGTGATGTTTATCCTCGTAAGCTTGGTACAAAAGCGCCATGTTGTGGCTTGTTGGCCTACGTAAGAACTCGGGAGCGTATATTGTACATACTGTTTGGCAGAAATATTCTAGACACTCGCGTGAAGTCCTTTCGGCCGTATGTAAATACTCATCGTTCTCGCCTGGATTGTTACCGGTTGCAAGTTGTTTAATAGCCGATGTAACTTTTTGCAAGGGTGTAAACTCTTCTTCATTCTCCCATCTACGCCCTCTTTAAACCACGGGTTATTAGCTTCCACGTCGCTCACAATTTTTAGAAACAATCGTTTTGACATACGGAACTTATGACGAAAAATATCTTCGTTGTATTTCGGATTCTCGACAAAATAACCCGCCATAAGGGTTTTGTGGCCACTCTCACGATCACGACGAACAAAACATTTCTTACTAGATGTGCCCGTGTCTTGTAGTTCTGCTTCATCGATAAGATTTTGGAAAAAAGCTATCGGGTGGGAAAAAGAATGGTATTTCTTCTACCATTTTTAAAATAGGGGTAGGGATTTTTAGTTTTTAAGAGAAATGAAGTAATGGGTTAGTGTGAATTTGTTTAAAAAGGGGTTGGAAATATAGTTTTAAAATATAAAAAAAAAAATTTTATTAAATAACGGCTATATATCTGTTGAACTTTCAAAGGTACACTCCAACGACATCTTTCAATCGGTGGACATCCACCGAATTCAAGGCACCCCGCGGGGTAAAATTTGTTGGCGGCGGTGTGCTCCCTGCGGCAAACAAACACCCCGCACCACTCCCCGCAAACATCCCGGACACCCTAACTTCAATTTCCTTTCTATTTTAGATAAAACAAAATCCCTTGAAAACTCTTGTTGTTTGTATTTTTAGAGGTAAAATTGTAGTATGTGGATCGCATCTGCAGACATCTGTAAAATAGGCGGATCAAACCTATGCAGACTGTAAAAGAAAGAGTGTTTGTTTAACGTATGTAGACTTCTAAAATAAACTAGTGGTGGTGTACGGATGGTGGTGGTTTTAGTGGTGGACGCGGACGATGAGTGGTGGTGGTGGTGGACGGTGGTGGTGGTGGTGATAGACCGTGGTAGGTGGTAGTGGTGGTGATGGACGGTACTGGGTGGTGGGCGGTGGTGGTGTTTAACTCTCTACCTTAGAAAATCTTAGAAGTGGTTGGGCCAAGTCTGCACCAAGAAGAGCCCGCGCAGACGTTTTTTAATAAAACATTTTCGAAAAAACAAACAATCTGCAAATGATAACGTCTGCGTATAGTCAGCGCGGCGTAAATAAAAGAGCCTGCACAAATCCTTTTTAGGAAAATAAATACTATCAACACGTATCTTGTAATCTTTTGTATTGAAGTGTATTTCATATGTGATATGTTTAGGCTTGTAAATGAACCGAACGAACACGAACGACGCATGTTTGTGTTCGTTCGTTAAAGTTTAACCAAACAAACGATCGAACATGAACATTTTAATGAACAGATTTTCTTGTTCGTGTTCGTTCGTTTAGAAAATGAAAATGTTCGTTTTCGTTTATTAATAGTGTAAACAAACAGTTCACGAACATAAACGAGCATACAAACATAAACGAACGCAGTTTCACATAAGCGAATCTAAACGAACACAAATGAGCAAACATAAACGAAAATAACTAAACATAAATTAACGAACACATATGATGAAACACCAATTAAAAGTAAACGTGAATATCCAAACATAACCATCATCAAAAAAATACTTCAAATTTAAATAAATTCATTAAAATCATAGTCTAATAGACACTTCAAAGCACCATCTTGAAATCACCATTATGATCAACAATTCACCAACTTCGTTCTTTTTTTTGAAAGACAAATTTGGATCATCGTGCCACTAGCGAAACCACCCGATCATATCCATCTCCACCGGGATTGTTTTGAAATCGGAAACTCAAAACATGTAATGGGATGGTAAAGAAAATCTTGTAAATTTTAAATTTAGTATTAGTTTTAAACTTAATATTAGTAATACATAAAGTTAAACATCTAAATAAACGAACAGGTATAAACGACCATAAACGATCGAATTCAAACGAACATAAACGATCGTTCATGAACATAAATAAATGAACGAGAAATTGTGCGTGTTCGTTCATTTAGTTAAATGAACGGAAAAAAATTGTTCATGTTCGTTCGTTTACTAAATAAACGAACATAAACGAGTTTCCTGCCGAACGATACATGAACGGTTCACTGAACGTTTGATTCGTTTACAAGCCTAGATATGTTTTTTTTTTAACGTTACTCCTTTCCACTAATATAATCCTATACTTTTCTTTTTTACTTAGGTTTTAATCTAGAAGTATTTCTGAAAGACATACATCTCTGTTAAATGGCTAGCTTCATATTAGCTTTATGTTATATATCATATCATAATTTTTATTAGTTATAATATGTAATCTTATACGATAAACAGAGCCGTCCCCGAGAACTCTCAAAAAAGTTTAGGTCTCGGGCGACAAAAAAAATAGACCCAAAATTGTGGTTAGGGAAATGAATTAAAAAAAAAACAAACAAACCCTTGGTGGTGGAGTTTGAACTCGAGACATTTACATTATTATCTTGAGATGATTTTTCCACTCCACAACCAACACTTTTTTTGCATAATGAGTAGATGCATATATTAAATATATAATTAAGTATATAATTATATATATAAAAGCTCAAAGAAACCTTTCGGGACCTTTAAAAAATTGGGCCTCGAGTGACGGCACGGGTTGGCCGGCCTAAGAACCGGCCCTAACGATTAAAAATAACATTTCAAACTGTGTAGCAAATCAGTTATATTTTTTCCCGGAAGTGTATATATTAAAGTTATAAGTTACGTTTGTATACAAAAATTGAGATACAAACCCTTTTATTACAAAAGACGAAGCTATTTTTTGTTAATTTAAATTTGGATTGTGAAATGTAATAAATTATTTATTTATTATACTACAAAAGACGAAGCTTTTTATTAATTTTAATTTAAATTATTTATACTGAGTGCGTCATTAAATCCATACTCAACTTTACTTAAATAATTATGAGAATCATTCATATAAAAGCTTATAAATATTACATTGACTTTAATATAAAAGATCATTGTAAAACTATCTTTATTCCTCTGACTACCTCTAATATATCATGCAATACACATAAGTAACCCATAAGATTCTTTTAAATTGGTTCTATATTAGTCACAGCTTATATGCTTACAGGTTATTTATTAGTAAGTTTTATTCATATTGAACTCATACAATCTAGACAATAAAAAAATCATAAAATTTGATAGTATTTTATGAAGAGTTGGATCAGGGTAGGTGGGACGGCGCCCATTGAATTGCTTTTGGGTGTGAATTACACACGACACCCCAATTATTTTATTTCTCAAAATTCAATCACTCTTTTCAAAACATTTAATATTCAGCCTCAAATTTATTGTCTTCAGTGTCATTAACTATATAACATTAATTATTAATTAACTCTATAACAATTAGCAAAACGCATGAAATATTGTTTATTTTTTTTCCTGTTTTTTTGAATTTTTTGTCTTTTTGGGCCAAACCAATTTACGATTTTATCCCGCTTTAAAATTATGATTTTGCCATCAGTTTAAAATTACGTTTTTATCTCCTCTTCAAAATAAAATTATGCTTTTGGCCCGGTGAAAATTTACAATTTTGCCCTCGGTTAAAAATTACGAATTTACCCCATTTAAATTTACAGTTTCGCCATTAGTTTTGTTTTCTTCCTCTCAGGTAAATTACGATTTTACGCTTACTTTAAATTTACATTTTTGTCATCGTTTTTGTTTGTTTTCCCAGACAAATTATGCTTTTGCCCCCAGTGTATAACTACAGACACAAGATGGAGGAGTAGTGTCAGGCAACTGCCTGGAACTCCCCCCCATTGGCTCAACCAATTTACAATTTTATCACCGCTTTAAATTACGATTTTGCCATCAGTTTAAAATTACGTTTTTACCCCGAGTTCAAAACAAAATTATGCTTTTGCCAACAAAAAAAAATTATAATTTTGACCTCGGTTAAAAATTACGCTTTATACCCATTTAAATTTACGTTTTTTGTCATTTTCCGCCTTACGTATATATTATAGTTATTATTGCGCAAAACTATTAAGAAAAACTTTCAAAATTCAGTTGATTGTATGAACATTCAAATATAGTGAGTGTCTCGGGTTCGAAGCCCTTCATGGGAAAGAAAATTTTTTATTACCTGCTGCCAAATCTTTTAAATGAAAAACCTTTTTAACATACTTTCTTCTTCCTAGAGTGTAGCGCAGATTAGGGATGAATATTTGGTACCGGGTACCGAACCCGTACCAAATCGTACCGGATATATTCAGTACCAGTACCGGTTCCCGTTCTCCCCGGTATTTATAGGTAAAACACCGGTAAGTACCTATACCGTATTAGTACCGGTACCGAACCGGTGTATTCGGTACCGGTACCACTTTTCCCCCTTTTTCGGTACTGGTGCTTTCGGTACCGAACATGTATCGTGCTCATCTCGTTACATAACAAAACGAATCAATATCGTTCGAATTCCCCGCCGCGTAGCACGGGGAATTAATTTTTATAGCCAACCGGTACGGTACCGGTATTTACGAGTAAAACACCGGTAAGTACCGATACCGAACCGGTGTATTCGCTACCGGTACCACTTTTCCCCGTTTTCCGGTACCGGTACTTTCGATACCGGTTCGGTACCGAACGGTACCGTGCTCATCCCGTTATAAAACGAAACGAATCGATAACGTTCGAAATCCCGCCGCGTAGCGCGGGAAATTTCACTAGTTAGGCAACATTTCGTATTTTTCTGGTACAGTAAATATAAACCTCAACTTCCTAATCTATTTAGATAACAAACAAACTCATACTTCACGTGAATATCTGAAACCCGAAATATTCATGTGATTTTTTTTTAATGGCAACATGAACCTCTATTGGAGTTAAAAAATAACAAGGATATGGACGGATAATGTTATAGCATTGGGGAGTTCAAAATGAAGGATAAAGACGGGTAACGTATTAGGTGATACACACCGATTACCGAACTTCTTTACTCGTAGGTTAAGGCATTATATCATCTTAGGGGAGGGTTATTTGGGAAACTGGAAAACCATGTATTTAACATATTAAATATATAACTTAACATGTTAAAAATCAACTTTTTTATAAAAAAAAAAAAAAAAATCGGAGCTTTTTCATATAAATACATCTAGAAGCCTTTTTAATAAAAAAATTCAATGTCTAAAAATTAAAAAACAAATCTTAAAAAACAGCAAAAAGGTTAAAATTTTACAAAAATGATTTTTTTATTGGAATGGCTTCTACACATCTTTATATACAAAAGCTTTGAAAAAATTTGAAATTTTTTTTTATCATTTTAAATTGAATATTTAACATATATTTAATGTATTAAATACATTGTTCCTCAATTTCCCCTCCTTTTAGTGTTCCCCGTTGAACCTCATGCTATCATCTTAAATCTTGATCTTAAATGTATAATAAGTGTCAGGATTTAGAGAAAACGGTGGAAAGTGTGAGAACGGTGAGAACGCTTATAGATCGTCTGATCAAAACAATCTATGGACTAGATTGGCGCGGTGGTGTTTTCGTAAATAACATCAATTTTATTACGTGGACGCGCTTCATTAAGGGTAAAAGCGTCTTTTGACTACTCCAAACAAAACGCCATCTCATGAAATAAAACGCCAAAACAAAAATCACACGCCATTCTAACTAAAAACACCATTAGATATAAAACGCCAAACTTAATTAGAGTAAAATCCCGCCTAAAAAAACCGCCAAAAATCCTATATATACAACAACTCAGAACTTCAATTAAAAACACACACAAAAACCCCGAACGCCATATTTAATATATACCATTCGTGTTATAAACGCCAGAAAACCCAAACATCAAATATATTGTTGTCAATAAACTGTAGTTGTATGGGGTGGACAACATTGTCAGTTATCTTTCTTAACTGAGGATTAACAATGTTATCCATCACCATACAGCAACACTTTATTGATTTTAGCACGATCAAATTTACAGTTTTAAGATGGTTTATTTTGTGGCGTTCTTTTTCTCGGTAAAACGCCAAAAAAGATAACATTTTGGCTGAAAGGGTGTAAACTCAATAACATTTTGCTGCATGAGATGGACAAAAATAATAGAAAAAGAGGCTGATTTCAGACTTTGTGTTTCCAAACGGCGACAAAAACTACTTCAAAAAACAAAAATCAAAAAAATTCATACGAAAGTCGAAACAGCCAGTGAAGATGCTTCTAAAGAAGAAAGAGACTAGTGACAGTGAAGATTTGGAAGATCAATATTTATTTTGTTTAATTTTCTTTTTCAGTTGATTGTTATATAATAACAACGTCATATCTAATAAAAACGCCAAAAAACCAAATGTCTTACACCTTTGGCGTTTATCAAACCATCACAAAATTACTTTGGACAAGTATTATAAAAAAAATAAATAAAAAAAATAATAAAATAAATAAAAAACAAACTTGAAAATGTAACTAGAAACAGTAACTACAAATCAGCAATACTGAAGATATGGAAAATTTATTATATTAGAATCTAAAACGCCAAACTTAAAAGATGGGACGTGTTACAAACTTCAGATATAAAGCTTGTCAAAAACAATAATTACAAACAGTAACTGAAAAGACTAATACTTTATTATAATAACGCACCGTCTAACTTAGGCGCCAAAAAGAGATCCTATAAAATGATACGTCTCAGCAACTTCCATTTGATCAAACCAAAAAAACAAACACCAATACTACTAAATACCACTCACTGTAAAACGCCAAAAAAAAAATCAAAGATGGCTAATATGCTTTCTTGGATATTCAGTATTGTTATTCGCGAAGTTTCACTAAATGAATTGTTAGCGGAGGCGAGTAACTCAGTAAGATTTTGCTGCATGAGATGGACAAAAATTCAAGAAGAAGATACTGATGCCAGTCATATGGCATTTTGTATTTTTTGTTCTTGAAGAAGGCTTGGATGAGGAGAAGAGATCCATGACACTGAAGAGTGGGATGATTATAAAGATGAAGATCAACATGAAGAAAAAGCGAAAAACCCACCCGCACGTCATAGATCTATGTCCCCAAACATCCACAAAAAAACCACTTCAACAGACGAGCAGGCAAAATAATCAAACCGATGGGTTTGTTAAGTTTTACATAAAACGTCATATTTTTTGTGACAGTTCTTGTACTATTAAAAACAGAGAGACTGATAACAGTGAAGATTGTGAAGAGAGATCCGATTAGGATTTTTAATTTAATTTCTTCGCTTGTATTTTTTTTACTGTGGCTGAAATATAATCTAACAATTGTAAAACGCCAAGATACCACAAACGCCAAAATGTTTATAAAAATAATAGAACAATGGGCAATCTTTTTAAAACGCCTTGAAAAACGCCATTCAGATAGATTTCCTGACCACCCTGGGTTCCAATGACATATGATTTGAATAAACGCCATAAACGCCAAAATGTTAATACGATGAAACCATTAAACGCCATTAATTATTGAATTTGGTTAACGCCAAAAATCTTAAACCCCAAAAATTAAAACAATATTCGAAAAAGCGGAACTGGAAAAAAAAAGATTAAAGGACAAAAAAAGACCCTCCGCCCATCTCTATGCCGCGTGACACGTGTTGGGCCAGGATGCGTTCTCAACGTTCTCACACTTTTAAGCGTTTTCTTCTGATCTCGTTTCTGTATAATAATAAACAATATTATGAACTTCCCATTTGGATTTATAAAAAAACACTTAGCATTGATGGAAGTGTGGTGGTATATTTACATATTAACTTGGTTTTGGTTTTGAAGGTGAGTTTAAGATCATATTCTATGTAATGAGCATCAAAACGAAAAATTTTTAATCATGTAAAACTATAAACGAAGAATTATGTGCCTACACCCACATCGACCACCATAACCAAGCCCATGCAAGGCCATGCGGAATAGTATTCCGCCAACAATTGTGGCAATGTCTTTATGTTGAATAAGTCTTTTTTTAGTTGTTTTAGTAGTGATCATGTTTTGCAAATAAGGTGAACATGGGATGCCACGTTCCAGTAATAAATCCAATTAATTAGGAAGTAGTTTTAGAGTATTCTTGTAGTTTCTCGGTGTGAGGGGTATGGTTGGGTCACCAATCGACATGTAGGACCATTAATGGATTGCTACACAATCCCCTTGTCTCATCCACCATTTTTTTTTTTTTTTTTTTGAATGGCAAACAACTCTTCATTTCATAACCCAATATATACAAAACACATCTATAAGCAAGGTGCTCATAAGATGATATGTCCATAAATCGCCCCAACCCTTATTACATTTAACCCAATTACTAGATCTAATCCCAACCCATGTTACAGTTCGCCCTTTTCAGAATCCGCATACATTATTCAATCAAATGTCAAAGGAGCACCATTTTCCCCAATCTTTTGTGATTTCTTTAGCTCTATTTGTTATCCATAAGTGCGATTGTGCCTTGATTTCGCCTAGTAGTTCTTCCAAGTTAACTCTTTTCCCGTGAAAGATCTTGTCATTTCTGCCTTTCTAGATGATCCAACATGTTGTTAGTATGATTGCGTATAAAGCCTTTTTCTTTGATCTTTTGAGTCCATTTATCTTGCTGCTTTCCAAAAGTTCCCGGATGTTGAAAGCGAATATTGGGGAGATGTTGCACCATTCAGCCACCTTTTGCCATATGTTTGAAGCCACATAACAATGAATTAGTAGATGATCAGCGTTTTCAGGATAGTCTCCACAAAGGCTGCACAATGGAGAGGAGTTAACGATGTTTCTCTTGATAAGACCTTCCATTGTTGACAGCCTATCTTGTTCCGCTCGCCAAGCTAATATGTTTACTTTCTTTGGTACCCAAGATGACCACTTGAAAGGATGAAATAGAGCTGCATTTGCAGCCAACAGGTCACGGCATGAAGCTGTTGTAAAAGTTCCAGATGGGTCAGCCAGCCACTTCCAACTGTCGCTTGCTGAAGATAACATACACGTCCGAATCAAGTTGTTACAAGCTGCAAGTTCGTCTCGTTCCAGTACCTGCAATGGTTCTCATTTCCATGCCCAACCCCCACCCTGAAAATTACCCGGAGCAGATAAACGGGCTGCAACAGTGCAGCCCTTGTTAGATTCTAAGGCAAACAGATTTGGAAAGGTGTACCTCAGCGGTGTTTCCTCGAGCCAGTAATCGAGCCAGAACCGTGTATGCAAACCGTTACCAATAACCCCTTTGAATAAGTTCTCAATCATGATATTTACCTTCTCAAAGTCTTTCCCAACTTTGGTGATTGAGTTCCAAACCCCTGGTATAGAAGCTTTTATGGGCAAGAAAGTCCACGCTCTCTCATTGTGATTGATGTGTGTAAAATACAACATATAAATCACATCAATTAAGGCATAAAACTAACCCTTTTTAAGTACTAATGTTGGAAAAAGAGTGTTTTTGTCTTCCTTTTGTATTTTCAGGATGAAATGAGCTCAAATTCACAAAAGAAGCAAAAAGACAACTAATTCTAGCATAAATACAAAGAAAAGGAATAAAAGTAGACTGCCCGGACCCTCGACGGCATCCTCCAAAGCAAAAAAGAGAAAACAGAAGCCTGAACACGCCCCGTGCTCAGCCAGCACGGGGCCGTGCCCAAGAAGCAGCATAAAAGACAAACTTGTAGAAGCTTCTATTGCCCACCACGGGGCCGTGTCCAGTGAGCACGGGGGCGTGGTGAAAGTACAGCAGGCGCATTAATTGTAATTGCGAATTACAATTAATGAGGAGAGAGAGTGTCAGACGGGCACGGGGGCGTGTCCAGCGGACACGGGGCCGTGCCCAGCCTTCTGTTCAGCCTATAAATAGGGGTGCTTGGTTTCATTCCATCTCATCCCTTGGCACACCACCTCTCTCACACTTCATTCACCACCCACCACCACCATAACACCATCATCCACCACCATCATCCATTGTCCATCGTAGAGTGTGTGAGTCGTCTCGGGATCCAAGATTGATCGTATGAGTTCTTGACAATCAAGGCCATGTTTGCCTAAGTCTCTTACATCACTTGGTGAAGACAAGTGTTTAGTATAATACTTTTTTATTTTTAATCTTTTGCACTTTTTATTTGGTTTTGTATTAATGACTTTAATAACTAGTTGCTTATGTTGAAGGTGATCTTTCCTTATCGTTTGTCCGTGGTGTCTTGGCATTATTTTACTGTCTATATAAAATAAAAGATTTTCACCATTCATATCTCCACGGTCTATATGGAGGTATGTTGGCTACCTGGTCGGGGGTTAAGGGAACGGTTCGGTAAGGGTCTTGCCCTTGTTCAGCGTTTAGAGGTCCTGCTTGGGACCTGGGTCAAATTTAGTAGGATCTCCTTCAATGCCCATAGGTATTGGATGGCGGGGATCCAAACTCTTTGACCCCCTCATAAGTTAACTACTATTAATACTATAACCCGGCTATTTAGGACTGTATCCCTGCTGACTCAGACGACTTAGCCGGGGGTAACGTCACCGCCGAAAGCGGGGCCTACCATAATTTGCATTAATAACTTAATTCATTATCTTCCAATAATCCAACCCTTTAGGATTGTATCCTTGCTGACTCAAACTACTGGGTTGAGGGTAACGTCGCCTTCAAAAGAGGGGCCTACTACAATAACTAAAGATAATTTCTTAAACAAGTGCAAAAGTGCGAAATAATCAAAGGTTATACTAATACACGAGTCGGATCCAAGTGATTCATCTTGTCTATCTGTTTTTATTTTATTTTATTTTTCAGCATTTAGTTAGTTTTTATTTTCTTAGTTTAAAAATATTTTTCTCACTTTTTGATTTGATTAGACGTTGAGGATAAACCGGTATTAAAAGCTCTTGTGTCCTTGGACGACCTCGGTATCTTACCAACACTGTACTACGTCCACGATGGGTGCACTTGCCCATATGTGTGTTTAGTGTTAGTGAATATCGTGTTTTATAAATTTAAAACTTGGCTAAAAGGTGTAAAAAGGGCTTAATTATATATCTAAATTATATTACACTACACACGCATCAAGTTTTTGGCGCCGTTGCCGGGGACACAAGGATTTTAAGAAAGTTAGGAATCAACGGCCTAATCATATTTTTATTTTTTTTTTAATTTTTAGGATTTTTCTTAGTTTTTTTCAGCTTCTGCGGAGCTCAGCACGGGCCGTGCCTGGTCGGACACGGGCCGTGCCCAGCATCGTTACTGGCAGTTTTTAGTTTTCCAAGTTACAGAAGGCTAACCACGGGGCCGTGTCGGTGCAACACGGGGCCGTGTCCATCTTCCAGTAACTGGGGTCTGGAAAATATTAACTGTAACTCCGACCACGGGCCGTGTTCGCTGAACACGGGGCCGTGGTGAACCTTCTGACCAACATTCTTTTCTGTTTTTATTGCAGGACTTGGAACCCGACGCCAATCTTACATAGTGTATGAGCTCTAGTTCTAATAAGGACATAAAGGAACCTTTAGAAGAACCCGAATGCTTTCTCAGAAAAAGATTAAAAGCTAAAAACCAAGAGAAGGTTTCGGGTGATCCACCTCCCATGGCGGACCAACGTACCCTTATGGATTATCTACGACCCACCGTAGGTAATCTAGGCGCCGCTATCAATGCTCCGAATGTCGAAGCTAATAACTTTGAACTCCGGCCGCATTTGATACAAATGCTCCAAAACTCCGCAACCTTCCATGGGCTTGCGGACGAGGATCCCCATCTACATATCATTAATTTCTTAGAAATATGTGATACCTTTCGGATCAACGGAGCATCAAATGACGCCATCCGCCTCCGTATGTTTCCTTTCTCACTAAAAGACCGAGCGAAAGCTTGGCTCAACGCCCTCCCAGCTGGATCGGTAAACACCTGGGATGAACTAGCCCAAAAATTTCTATATAAGTATTTCCCTCCCGCCAAAACTGCTAAATTAATGACTGAAATTAATACATATTCACAAGAGGACGGGGAATCCTTATATGAAACTTGGGAAAGGTTCAAGGAGTTATTACGCAAGTGTCCACATCAGGCCTTGCGATATGGCAACAAGTATCCACTTTCTATAATGGATTGTTGCCACACACAAGGCAGACACTTGATTCTAGCTCCGGGGGACTTTTAGGTAATCGACGCCCACACGAAATATATAATCAAATTGAGGAAATTGCTCAAACCAATTTTCAATGGCACACCCCCCGGGGGAATAAATCTACTTCCCCGGGCGCCCATAAGGTCGATGAAAGCACTTCTTTACAAGCCCAAATCGAGGCCCTTTCTTCAAAAATAAAAAAAATTGGAAATGACAAAAACAGTCTCGGTTATGGCTTGTGAAGGGTGTGGTGGGTCACATGAAAATTGGAGTTGTATGAAAGAAACGGATGATCAACAAAGAAATGGTAAACTACATTGATAATAGACCTAGGCCGTCGGGTCCCCCAACGGGAACTTACAACCAAGGATGGCGAAACCACCCAAACCTTGGTTGGAGGGAACCCGGCAATAGTAGTAACCAACAAACCCAACGAACAAACTTTCAACAACCAAGAAATGAGTCACAAAATTTCACTCAACAACAAAGTGGACGAGAAAGGCTCGAAGATACTGTATCTCGCCTCATCTCCGACACTGAAAAGAAAAACTCGGAAAGATTTCTACAATTAGAATCAAATTTTAGAAATCAATAAGCTAGTATTCAAAATATAAAAAAACAATTAAATCAAATAGCTCAAAATTTTGCCGAGAGACCGCAAGGCGCATTACCTAGCAATACCGAAACAAACCCAAAAGCGCAAGTTCACCTCATCACGCTACGCAACCGCACCGTAGGGCTTGCAGAAGCACCGCCGCCAACAGAAGAAACAGTACCCACACCTCTGCAGGAGAAGAACTCCCCTCCGTCACCAGAGCCTACCAAAGCTCCTCGAGTTCCATACCCCGGTAGGTTAATTCGTCAAAAGACCAATGAGCAATTCGCAAAGTTCGAAAGTCTATTAAAGCAATTGCATGTCAATATTCCTTTTATCGAGGTCCTAACCCAAATGCCCAAATACTCTAAATTCATGCGGGACTTCCTTACACATAAAAAGAAAATTGAAAATTTGCAATTAGTCAATTTAGGCGAAGAATGCTCTGCCCTCGTACTCAATAAACTTCCCCAAAAGAAAATCGATCCCGGAAGCTTCACGATTCCCTGCTCAATAGGGGAATCCCCCGTTCGTAATGCCCTAGCCGACCTTGGGGCTAGCATTAACCTCATGCCCTCATCAATGTTTAAAAGGCTCGGCCTGGGAACCACGAGCCCTACAAAAATGAGCATACAAATCGCTGATCGATCCGTCAAATTTCCACAAGGTGTCATCGAAAATGTCTTGGTAAAGGTAAGCAGATTCGTCTATCCAGCCGACTTTGTCATACTCGATATGGAGGAAGACACCGAGGTCCCCCTCATACTAGGGAGACCCTTCCTTGCCACCGCCCAAGCAGTGGTAGATATGAATGACGGAACACTCACCTTGAGGTATGGGGATGATGAAGTAAAGTTCGGAGTTGGGAAGAGAATAGAGGACGACGACCCGGTCAATTACATGAAGGTTATTGATTCAAGCTTGGATGCTGCTCTCCGACGGTGTAACATGGGACGCCAAGCATCCCACTCAGAAAACATATAACCTCGCATTGGGTCTAGCCAAGGACCCTTATAAACGTGGCGCACCACGGAGGCATTCCGCGGAACTATCCTTAGTTTAGTTTAATCTTTTAGTTTTAATTTGCAGGAACAAAACACACTCATGATGGTAATGGATGAAAAAGGGAACGAGAAAAATGGCCCCATGCACAAAGAACAAAGCAACCCGACACAAATCTCCATCACAGAAGGCTCAACACGGGCCGTGCCCAACCAACACGGCCCCGTGCTGAGCCACCTGCAGAAAAACGCCCAGTTCAGGTAACTGGACACGGGCTGTGTTCACCGGACACGCCCCCGTGTCCAGGCTTCTGTCTTATTTCTTTAATTTCTATTACTGGCACCTGACCACGGGGCCGTGCCCGGTCACCACGGGGCCGTGTCCAGGCTGCCAGTAACATAAATCTTTGCTTTTTAACACCACACCACACATCCAATCAACCTAAAAATTTATTTTTGGGACACATTGAGGACAATGTGTAATTTAAGTGTGGGGGGGAAGCTAACACTTTGAAATTTTGCAAGTCCTAACAACAAGCCTTACACAAAACTCTATTGGAACCGCTAAACACCCCAAATTTTTTCAAAAATTCTTTCATTTTTACTTGTCTAAAGTTTAAGTTAGGAATTACAAGTTTAATAAGGTTATATTTTTATGAAATTTACAACCGAGAGCGTCGTGATAACAAAGAACCAACATAAGAAAATTACGAAACGACATAACAAGTCTAATTAAAATTCGATTATATGTACTTGATCACATTAAAAACCCATTCCCACAAAAGTGAGTTTTGAGCCTTTATTGAGCATACAAATCTACATCTTTAGACTAAATGCTCATTTTTCGTTTCTTGTGTGAATAGCCGCTTGGTTCTTACAACTCTAGAACTTGCCACGACGATACATTCCCGGTCCTTACCAACTTAAACCCAAGTAAGTAAATGATGGAGGCATTAGGACTAACCATTTTTCTTTCTACACCATTATTTTTCATTTTTTTACCACCTACCCAAAATTCCCCTAGTTAACCCCTTTGAGCCTAAGCCTTTCATTTCATTACCCTAAAACCCTTTTTACCCACCAAAAACCCTTTTTTATTTTTCACCCTTTATTTTAGTAACAAGCTTGGTTTTTCGCAAGCTCGCTATTTTATGTGACTAATGAAAAAAAAAGATGATGAAGTTGAAAACAAACAAAAGCTATACAAAAGCTTGTTTGGAGAAATACTTCAAAATAAAAAGTCACTAAAAACAAAGTGAGTTACGAAAACCAACGCTTTTTACGCTTTTCGCCCTTTTACTAACCACTAACCCAACCACCCACCTTTAACCCAAGCCTAACCCTTCACCCAAAAAGTCCTCTTGATATTTGCAAAGGTAAAAAGTTAAAAAGGAGGAGGATTGATTGCTTGGCAAGCCTATGGAAGGCGTAAGTTCCATGCCGCTCTCGAGTGATTCACTAATAATACACCTTCGGCCGAGTGTTGAGTGATTTATCCCGTGAGGTATGTGAACTTGTATATAAATGGAATTTTAAAACGGCATGTTATGCCCAAATAAGTAATTTATCCTATGAAACGTTCTCAATAAATCATAACGAATAGGATTGTAAATAAATAAAAATAAAACCTAAAAAGATCTTGGATTCCCGACACTCTATGACAAGCCAAAAACTTTCTCTTCTACCTATTCCATTTGGGAGTGTAAGCCACATTTTAAAGAGTTTTGCTTGAGGACAAGCAAAAGTACAAGTGTGGGGGTATTTGATGTGTGTAAAATACAACATATAAATCACATCAATTAAGGCATAAAACTAACCGTTTTTAAGTACTAATGTTGGAAAAAAGAGTGTTTTTGTCTTCCTTTTGTATTTTCAGGATGAAATGAGCTCAAATTCACAAAAGAAGCAAAAAGACAACTAATTCTAGCATAAATAAAAGGAAAGGAATAAAAGTAGACTGCCCGGACCCTCAACGGCATCCTCCAAAGCAAAAAAGAGAAAACAGAAGCCTGAACACGCCCCGTGCTCAGCCAGCACGGGGCCGTGCCCAAGAAGCAGCATAAAAGACAAACTTGTAGAAGCTTCTATTGCCCACCACGGGGCCGTGTCCAGTGAGCACGGGGGCGTGGTGAAGATACAGCAGGCGCATTAATTGTAATTGCGAATTACAATTAATGAGGAGAGAGAGTGTCAGACGGGCACGGGGGCGTGTCCAGCGGACACGGGGCCGTGCCCAGCCTTCTGTTCAGCCTATAAATAGGGGTGCTTGGTTTCATTCCATCTCATCCCTTGGCACACCACCTCTCTCACACTTCATCCACCACCCACCACCACCATAACACCATCATCCACCACCATCATCCATTGTCCATCGTAGAGTGTGTGAGTCGTCTCGGGATCCAAGATTGATCGTAAGAGTTCTTGACAATCAAGGCCATGTTTGCCTAAGTCTCTTACATCACTTGGTGAAGACAAGTGTTTAGTATAATACTTTTTATTTTTAATCTTTTGCACTTTTTATTTGGTTTTGTATTAATGACTTTAATAACTAGTTGCTTATGTTGAAGGTGATCTTTCCTTATCGTTTGTCCGTGGTGTCTTGGCATTATTTTACTGTCTATATAAAATAAAAGATTTTCACCATTCATATCTCCACGGTCTATATGGAGGTATGTTGGCTACCTGGTCGGGGGTTAAGGGAACGGTTCGGTAAGGGTCTTGCCCTTGTTCAGCGTTTAGAGGTCCTGCTTGGGACCTGGGTCAAATTTAGTAGGATCTCCTTCAATGCCCATAGGTATTGGATGGCGGGGATCCAAACTCTTTGACCCCCTCATAAGTTAACTACTATTAATACTATAACCCGGCTATTTAGGACTGTATCCCTGCTGACTCAGACTACTTAGCCGAGGGTAACGTCACCGCCGAAAGCGGGGCCTACCATAATTTGCATTAATAACTTAATTCATTATCTTCCAATAATCCAACCCTTTAGGATTGTATCCTTGCTGACTCAAACTACTGGGTTGAGGGTAACGTCGCCTTCAAAAGAGGGGCCTACTACAATAACTAAAGATAATTTCTTAAACAAGTGCAAAAGTGCGAAAATAATCAAAGGTTATACTAATACACGAGTCGGATCCAAGTGATTCATCTTGTCTATCTGTTTTTATTTTATTTTATTTTTCAGCATTTAGTTAGTTTTTATTTTCTTAGTTTAAAAATATTTTTCTCACTTTTTGATTTGATTAGACGTTGAGGATAAACCGGTATTAAAAGCTCTTGTGTCCTTGGACGACCTCGGTATCTTACCAACACTATACTACGTCCACGATGGGTGCACTTGCCCATATGTGTGTTTAGTGTTAGTGAATATCGTGTTTTATAAATTTAAAACTTAGCTAAAAGGTGTAAAAAGGGCTTAATTATATATCTAAATTATATTACACTACACAAGCATCAGTGATGAATTGATTCGATGACTTGTTTCCACAAACCTGAGCCTTCACATTTATAGCGCCACCACTACTTTAGAAGTAGGCTCATATTCATATGTTGGAGAGAACCGAGGCCTATACCACCTTTGTCTTTGGGGCCGATTACTCGTTCCCAAGAAACCCAAGACGTTTTATTTTTCTCATCCGAGCCTCCCCAAAAGAACCTCCTTCTCAGTTTCTCCAAATGGTCAATAACACAATCCGGGGCTCGGAAAAGAGAGAAGTGATAAATTGGGAGGCTATCCAAAACTGCTTTTAGCAACACCACTCGCCCACCAATTGAAAGGTTTTTGGCCTTCCATTTGGATAGTCTTGAGTTGCAAATGTCTATCACATACTTCCAATTTTTTGCCTGGTTCATGTTCGCCCCGATGGGGACCCCGAGATATTTGCAAGGGAGGTTTCCTTTATGCACGTTAATGTTGTCGGCCATCCCCTCAATTATTTCTTCGGCTATACCAATACCAAAAAGATCTGATTTGTGGAGATTTAATTTAAGTCCGGAAATTAGATGGAAGCATCTAAATAAACGGACCACGTTTTTAATCTTTGATTCCTCCCATTCGCCTAGTATGACAACATCGTCCGCATACATTAAATGTGAGATGGAGGGGCCCGAGTGCGGAAGTGTTACACCTTTGATGAGACTCAGTGACTCGGCTTTTTTCAAGAAGCAAGATAAAGCCTCCATGGCAATAATGAACAAGTAGGGTGAGAGAGGGTCGCCTTGTCTTACCCCGTGGTAGCACTGAAATTCCCAAGTTGGAGAGCCGCTAAGAAGCACTGAAGCCCTTGCGGAGCTTAAAATACCTTTAATCCATTGTCTCCATTTGTCCGGGAATCCCATTTGTGACAACACTTCCAAGATGAATCCCCAACTAATGCTATCGAAGGCCTTTTCCAGATCCACTTTGAGCATGAACATGGGTTTCTTATGTTTCTTGGCCCAACAAAGGATTTCATTAACCATTAGTGGGCCATCAAGGATGTTGCGACGAGAAAGAAAGCCGGATTGGTTCTCTAAATAATGCTTTTCAGAACAGGCCTTAAACGGTTCGCAAGGACTTTTGAGATGATCTTGGGAATGCTCCCAAGTAGACTAATCGGCCGGTATTCATTAAGTGAGACCGGGTCAACACATTTTGGGATTAGGACAAGGAATGAGGATGCGCAACTTTGGCTGATGTAACCAGTTTCATGGAAGTCTTGCATCACCTTGAGAATATCGCCTTTAAGAGTGTCCCAGAATTGTTTAAAGAAGCCAAAGTTGAACCCGTCCGGTCCGGGGGCTTTGTCGCTCTCACAGTCCCAAATTGCAGACTTGATTTCATCCAAAGTGAAAGGTTCAATTAATGTAGTGGAAACCGCCGAATCAATTTGGTTTATGTTGGGACATGAGAATGATGGTCGCACCAACAAAGGCTCACTGAATTTTTTGGCAAAAAATTTCCTTGCTTCCCACTTCAATTTGGTCGGATCAGAGCACCATTCACCATTAACCAGGAAGCCATTAGTACGTTTGCTGTTGTTATTGAAGTTGACCATGGCGTGAAAGAAACTGGAGTTCTCGTCACCGTCTAACGCCCATTTTGTTCTTGATTTTTGTTTAAGATCTTTTGCCTCCTCAATTTTTAAAGTCTCCCATTCCTTTTTTGTTTCACTCCACGAGTTCTTTTCCGAATCTGAAAGTACCATTTGCTCTGCCGTTTCATCAAAGAAGTTCAAGTTTTTCATACACTCCAATTGCTTTTGTTTTTTCTTGTCCCTTTCCACTACTAACCATTTTTTGATTGCTTCTTTGATTAGCTTTAGTTTTTTCCCCAGAATCTCATCACTTCTACCCGGGAGAGTTATGCCGCCAATTGCATTATTGACCAGATCATCAAATCCCGGGGCAGTGAGCCAAGAGTTGTAAAAATGAAAGGACGAGGGGCCAAATGATACCGCATCAGGGGAGAGTGTAAGTGGGCTGTGGTCGGAGTCTCTCCTAGGGTGTGCTACCAAGGCGGCATTCGGCCATTTATCCCAAAAGCTTTGCGAAACCAGAATTCTATCGATTTTGCTGAATTTTTCACCGCCACCTGAGACTCTTGTGAATTTACGGCCCCCATTGGGTATTCAATAAGTCCGTTATCCTCAATGAAACTATTAAGAGCCTCCACACAAGCAGGGTTAAAAACTGAATTCATTCGTTCATCCGGTTGTCGAATCGCATTATAATCACCCATTAATACCCAAAACCCGGGACAAGCATCAAGCTGGTCTGAAATTAATTTCCAGAGATCTTTTTTTTTGCATTTAAACCTTGGGGAGCATATATATTAGCAATATGAACAGGTATCCCTTATTGTGTGATTGTACCGGTGAGAATCAAAACATTTCGATGTTTAAAAGAATTAGAAGAATGGAAAAAACCTGGGTCCCAGACACTTAGAATTCCACCTGAGGTGCCTTCGGCATTTACCCAATCCGCTTGCATAGGTCTTCTTCCCCAAATTTTAGAAACCGGAATTCTTGATCCTTCACTACGCATTGTTTCCTGGATTGCGACGAAATTTGCCTTGTGTTCTCTGATCGTATCCCCAATGGAGAGCATTTTGTGGTCCTCTCCTACCCTACGGACATTATATGAAAGAAAAATCATTGGGGAACAGTGGATTCACCTTCTTCCCGGATGGTTTTTTCGAGTAGCTCTTTGAAACAGGCTGTTTGGATCCCAACGGCTTCTCCAACCTATGATGTTTCACGGGCTTCGGTTTGTACCAAGGACCCAGCGTTTGGTTCCGATAGGTTAGAGGATGGAACAGTGGCATCAGAGCCAGCAAAGAAGTTGAAAACATGGCTAAGGGTGGGGGGGGGGAAGGGGGGAAGGTAAGGGTAAGGGGGAAAGGTCAGAGGTAAGGGGAACAGGGGAGCAACGGGAGGAATGGGAAGAGCGTTTGGCTATCTTAGGGCTGCGAGAATGTGAGAGATGGGGAGAAGGAGGTGGATTGATTGGGGCCAAGGGTGGAATAGGATGTTGGGCTGATGAAAAAAGATTGGGCTCAAAAAAGTGGTCCGAAAAATCCCCAGAGTCCAAAGTGTTGGGAGAAGCTAATCTGGGCCTCTTCCTATGTGGTAAACCATTTGCCCTAGGTGGGGACACCCCAGCCGAAAAGATGGAAGTATCCAGCAGGGACCCACCCATGTTTGGGATATTATTCATGCAGCCATTAATGTTTTGGGGAGCAGTGCCCATGCCAGCCGAATTATGGGGTGTTTCTTCCAATGGGTTTGATGTTCCATCTTCCGAAGAGTGACTGTTGGATTGCTCCACCAAAATTGGCTGTTCCGACTCAATCATTGCTGGAGCATCATCCGCCGCTGCCGGAACGTCACCGATCACCTGATTATCCACGTTCATGTTGTTATCATTAGTCTCCTGATCTTCTACGTCGGTGTTTACCGAAATGAATTCACCTACTTCAACCTCTGGTTCCGACGTGTTAGGATCCCTGGAGGCGATTTTGGCGGTGTTCTCCTTTGATAAACAGAAGTCCGGTACGCACAATTCATCTACTTCCTGAATCCAGACCATGAAAGTTTGATCTTGACATCTGACCTGGAGTTCTCCTTTGATCATATTACCATGATGGATCAGAATTCCCACGTTATCATATGAAAGATTGCCATATCTTATTGACACTTGGGATTCATGGACAACTGAACCAAATTTTTCACCGATCATGTTCAACACTCGTTTATCCCAGAATTGTGTTGGCACACCCATAATTTTAATCCATGCAACTCTTTCGAATTCGATAGATTGTCCAGTTCAAATCTCTAGGGAAGAAAACCATAATTTGTATATCTCCACTTTTGAGGCAAGGAACTCTTTGACTTCGAAGGAGCTTTAGAAGGTCAAAAGAACATAGAGACCTCCCACATAACAGAGGGAAACTCTATCCGAATCTGCCATTGACAAGAATTGTTCCATGCACGATAGTTTGTTAAGGTCTAAGGCTTTACCGATAAGGGAGCATTTTTTCCATGAAAAAAGTACCGGGGGAGGACGTGTGGGGAGGTGAATCGTTAAAGTATCCAAGTTTTGGTCCGGGATACCAGTTGCTACGGCTCGAAACGACGGTCCATTATGGAGTGACCAGGATGTATGTATGGATCTGGGTGGGGGAGGGGGAGGGGGATGACGGTGAGTTGAAGCTGGGTGGGAGGGTGGAGGGGGAATGTAGGCAGACGATGGGTGTGGTGTTTTCTTGTCCTTCTTCCCAAACATAGCTAGGAAACATTTGTTGGTCTTCAAACATCTAGGAAACATTATTTGAGAATACCCCTGAATTTATCGAAGCTGTAGAATGAGATCCTCCACTGTTGGGTTATCATCTTTCAACCCCATTTTCCCTAAATTTATCGATTACGTTTTTCAACAGGGATGTAATGCAATGATTCCTCTCAATTGAATAGACCGACACTTGCTTCATAGGACTCACTTGAATCGTCTCAGATGTAATAATAGTACGTTTAGCATCCGTGCCTGTTTGAATTGCAGAAAGCAAAGGATAACGAAGATGAACATTGTATTTATCACGAAAGTACTGAACAACCGAGATAACAGCTCTGGTTTCATCAGCGGCATTTTGGAACAGGAGAGTTGAAAAATCTGCCATTCGAATTGATCTTGGAATAACATACTCTTGTTACCATATGACACATGATAAAAGCACTTCTCTAGACAAACTGGGATTATGTTCCGTAAATTGGGAAGCACATATTTGCTTCAAGATTTACGTCTGATGTCCATGTTTGATCACATTTGACTTCATCGAAGCTGTAGAATGAGATCCTCCACTGTTTGGTTATCATCTTTCAACCTCATTTTCCCTAAATTTATCGATTATGTTTTTCAACAGGGACGTAATGCAATGATTCCTATCGATTGAATTGACCGACACTTGCTTCATAGGACTCACTTGAATCGTCTCGGATGTAATAACAGTACATTTAGTATCCGTTCCTGCTTGAATTGCAGAAAGCAAAGGATAACGAAGATGAACATTGTATTTATCACGAAAGTACTGAACAACCGAGATAACAGCTTCGGTTTCATCAGCGGCATTTGGAACAGGAGAGTTGAAAAAACTGCAATTGGAATTGATCTTGGAACAACATACTATTGTTACCATATTCTTGGTTCAATACCAACTCATCTTTAGTAGTGTTTGTTTGAGAACCTGATTCAGATACACAACGGTTCTCCAATTCCAGATCAGCAAGCAAATACACAACGGTTCTCCAATTCCAGATCATCAAGCAAATACACAACGGTTGCGATTTGCACATTCAAAAACTGCAATTGGAATTGATCTTGGAACAACATACTCTTGTTACCATATTGTTCATCCACTAGAACTATTTGTGTATGCATTCTTTTGGTAGTTAACAGCGCTATAACAGGATGGATGTGACACACACAGATAGATAATATCTGATTGTTTTAGTTTTTTTTCCGACTGTTTCAGTTATGTTTCAATAAATTATATCTGATTAAGAAGCACTAAATTAACAACGGCTCTCCAATTCCAGATCAATAATGTAAGGAGAAGCGTTGAGATAACGGACATCCATCAAGCTCAAAAAGAAAACTTGTGTTTCCCATAGTCACAAACGATTGCGGTTTGTATTTCGCATAGCCACCGTTTCCGTAGTAAAAAACGGTTGTGGTTTGCACATTCAATCTTCAATACTTCATTAAAATACCACTTGTAGAAGAACCCGACACGTCTTCATGTTACGGAGAATGTTCTCGAAATTGAAGGAAAAGGAGTAAAAAAGATGAATTAAGGCGTGCATTGTTTAAATCTGAATCAGTTGTTAGGGTTTCGTTTCTTCATGCTCCAACTAAACCCTTGAATCCCAATGCTTCTCTAAAAATATTCATTGCACATTCAATATTCGCAGTTGCATTTGGAAGCACGCAACGAATTTGGCAACTGTTGCGGTTTGCAGATTCAACGGTTCTCCAATCTTTGTTGCGTACTGATTATTGAAAAGATTTGTTGAAATCGAAGAAAAGAGTAAAAAAGATGAATTGAGCGTACATTTGGAACAAGAAGTCCAACAATCCGTTCATTATCTGTTGTTGTCTAAAACAATATGAATGCATGCAACGAATTTGACAACTGTGAATAACAAACTGTAGAGAACTTGTTTGCGTTATCCTTCGACATAACAATTTTGAATGTATATAAGAGCGTGATCAACTACTTTGGGTATATTCGAAACCAACTAAAATACGTTAAAATACGTTAAAATATGCTAAATTACGCTAAATTACATTAAATGGCGCTAAAATATGCTAAAATACGCTAAAATTCGTTAGAATACGCTCAAATACGTCAAAAATACTATTAAATACGCAACAATATGTTAGAATACGTCAAAATACGCAAAAATACGTCAAATATGTGACTAACGATATTTACACACACGTATACATATAACATGGCACTATGGAGTCTAAGTGGATTTCTAACTAAACTGTACGTAATAATGGAATACGATATTCGCACGCAACCGAACGACACCAAAACGACTTATGTTGAAGGTATACATCATAAAACGACAAAATATGCAAAAGTTCGGCAAAAAACGAGACTTATACGCGTCGAACTGAGGGAAACACGATAAAACAAAATCTGAAATAATGGCATATACGATCGTATAGGCCTATGCAGTATCGTATATCACCTTAATACGAATCGTATAGGCCTATACGATTCGTATTAAACTTTGAATTTTCCCAAAAATACCCCAGAATTTATCAGAAAAACAGGGGTATTTCAGTAAATTCATTGATTAATACGCATCGTATAGGGCTATGCGATGCGTATTGAACTATAAATTTCTCAAAAATGTTTTTCAAATCAAGGGTTCCATCATTACAACCACTTGTTTTCAACGGGGATGTAATGCAATGATTCCTCTCAATTGAATAGATAGACACTTGCTTCATAGGACTCACTTGAATCGTCTCGGAAGTACTGAACTATAGAAATAGCAGCTTCAGTTTCACCAGCTGCATCGTTTACCATGGAATGCATCCGTATTTTTGTAAATCGCACAAACAAGCATGCCTTGAATGAGTCTAGAACACTTGTAATCCTCAACCGGCTTTGAAACCGGACGGAATCTATGAAGAAACTGTTCGATTTCACGGTGAGTGGAGAAATTAGTGACGGAGAAACTGTTCGACACAAACATGCATGAGGAAAGAAGCATATAATGATTCCTCTCAATTGAATAGTGTTATTATAAGCAACTATGTAAACATTTAACATCTCATTAACGCAAATGCAATACTTACAAAATTTGATAGGCACTAGTTGTCAATATAGAAACTTAACAAGAGAAGCAACTAAAAAAGCGGTGAACGGTATTTAACGTACACACCGCATTCGAAGATCCTTGCATTAGACAGAATTTGTTGGAATTTGTGGATTTCGGTTGGTTCAGATCTCTATTCGGTCATCTTTCCTCTCAATTGAATAGACAGACACTTGAACTATAGACAGACATTTGTGGATTAATACGCATTGTATAGGCCTATACAATGCGTATTGAACTATAAATTTCTCAAGAATGTTTTTCAAATCAAGGGTTCCATCATTACAACCACTTGTTTTCAATGGGGATGTAATGCAGTGATTCCTCTCAATTGAATAGATAGACACTTGCTTCATAGGACTCACTTGAATCGTCTCGGAAGTACTGAACAACAGAAATAACAGCTTTGGTTTCTTCAGCTGCATCGTTTACCGTGGAATGCATCCGTATTTTTGTAAATCGTACAAACAAGCATGCCTTGAATGAGTCTAGAACACTCGTAATCCTCAACCGGCTTTGAAACCGGACGGAATCTACGAAGAAACTGTTCGATTTCATGGTGAGTGGAGAAATTAGCAACGGAGAAACTGTTCGACACAGACATGCATTAGGAAAGAAGCATATAATGATTCCTCTCAATTGAATAGTGTTATTACAAGCAACTATGTAACATTTAACATCTCATTAATGCAAATGCAATACTTACAAAATTTGATAGGCACTAGTTGTCAATATAGAAACTTAATAAGAGAAGCAACTAAAAAAGCGGTGAACGGTATTTAACGCACACACCGAATTCGAAGATCCTTGAATTAGACACAATTTGTTGGAATTTGTGGATTTCGGTTGGTTCAGATCTCTATTCGGTCATCTTTCCTCTCAATTGAATCGACAAACACTTGCTTCATAGGATTCACTTGAATCGTCTCGGAAGTTGTTTGCGTTATCCTTCAACATAACAATTATGAATGTATATAAGAGCGTGATCAACTACTTTAGGTATATTCGAAACCAACTAAAATACGTTAAAAGCGGTGAACGGTATTTAACGTACACACTGCATTCGAAGATCCTTGCGTTAGACACAATTTGTTGGAATTTGTGGATTTCGGTTGGTTACAGATCTCTATTCGGTCATCTTTCCTCTCAATTGAATAGACAGACACTTGCTTCATAGGACTCACTTGAATCGTCTCGGAAGTACTGAACAACAGAAATAACAACTTCGGTTTCATCAACTGCATCGTTTACCGTGGAATGCATCCTTATTTTTGTAAATCGCATAAACAGGGATGCCTTGAAGTACTGAATCAACAGAAATAACTGAAATAACAGCTTCGGAATCTATTAACCCACAATTTGTTGGAATTTGTAGACAGACACTTGCTTCATAAGACTCACTTGAATCGTCTCGGAAGTACTGAACAACAGAAGAATGATATATCGGCAGTTAGCTCGAAGAAGTTTCTCTCAATCAGGTGTTCCAATAGATTCTCCCTTTTAACAATGCCATGTTAATTGTTTCAGATGACATGCTTGGTAACAAGAGGAACACTTTCTTCTGTTTTATTTTTTTCTACTTTTAGAAAGGTTTGACCAACTCACGATTGTAATAAAACGGAACATAATCCCAGATTGTCTAGAGAAGCACTTTGTCATGTGTCATACGTTACGAGATTATTCGAGAATTAGAAAAGGAGAAAATACGGAACGACAAGGGTAGTATGAGTCTGAGTCCATTGTGGTTCGTGTCAGGTTTGTATTTCCCATAGTCACCGTTTCTGTAGTAAAAAACGTTTGCGGTTTTGCACATTCAATCTTCATTGCTTCATTATAATTAATAATGTGGTCTCGATTGAAGATGTAATTGCAAAACTGTTTGTCGGGCTTCCAATGCTCACACAGGGTGATAAACAACGCTGATATTGAACGGATTATTGAACCAACTACTCGAAATCCCTTTCAGTGTGCCATGTTTATTACTTTATTTCAATACGCGTCGTATAGGCCTATACGATGCGTATTGAATTGAAAAAGTGTGCAGATAGACAGGGAGTGTGCCATTAGAAAATCCCTTAAAAATAGATGACATGATGCTGATGTGGAGGGTCATGATGATCATAAAAGTCATGACCACACCCTAAGGAAACCTTTTGTTTTTTATAGTATTATGAATAAAAAATATGAAACTCTAGTTTTCTCTCTAAAATTCTTTCTGGATTTCCTTTTTAATTTCTTTGGCCAACAATTGATTTTTGGAACCACATCACGAAGATGCTTGATGCTCACGAACCGATGAATATTGAGTAATGGGTACTTGACGAGAATAGTTGGATATGTGATGCAGTTTTCTAATCAAATATATGACTGTGATTAATAATCCACTTCTCATACGGGAAGGATCCACTAAAAAATGGATTTAGTCTAAGTAGACTAAGAAGGATTGTGATACATGTGATACTCATAATAAGTAAAATGAAGGGCATTTTGATCCTTATAAATATGAGTGAAAATAACATGTGGCACCCCTTTTGTTTTTTAAAAATACAACAAAAAAATATAGTAAAAAATCTAGTACAAAAAAATCTAATACAAAAAAATATAGCACGAAAAAATTCAGCAAAAAAATGGATTACAAAAAAAAATCTAACACAAAAAATTGAGAAAAAAAAATTTAAGACAAAAAAATTCAGCACAAAAAATTTAGCAAAAAAATATAGTACAAAAATCCAGCACAAAAAAATGTTATACAACATAGAAATACAACACATTTTAGTGGGTTTTTTTAGTCTTCATATTTTATATAGCAATATGGTACTCAAATTAAAGATAAAAAAAGCTCGATTTTACGGTGAAATTTTTATGAAAAAATAATGTCGTATAAAAAAGTTATGAACGTTTAAAAAATAAGGTGAAATATGCATGTGCCTTACATGTGGAGAGAGAAAATTCATAAATAAGATTTTCCCAAGATACCCTTGCACTCTTCCTTTCTCCTACACTTTAATCTTAACCATTGATTTGAAAAATAAAAGGTTACGATTCCTTCTCATCCTACTTAGGAAAAATAAACTTTTTATTTGATGTTACCATCTTCTCATAGATTCATACCCAACGGCTGAGTCCATACTAATTTAATTTATGTATTCACTAGGTTATCACCCGCGAACTTCGGGGGTAGGAAAATTTACTTTATATTAATCAAACTATGTCAGAAAGTTGTTTTATAATTGTTTTGAATTGAAAATTGTAGTCATTAGGGTTGCGAACAAACTTGTTTTTTAATTGTTTTGAATTGAAAGTTGTAGTCGTTAGGGTTGCGAGTAAGGTTAGAAACTTTGGGCAAGAACCGGAGGCAGAAATTTGCCTCACTGAATGACCCACGAAAAAAAAACTTTTATTTATTATAACAGATTATTAGAACTTTATTAATATTTTGTCCGTTCTTTATTATAACACTTAACATGTACAAAAAAATAAAAAAAAAACTATAATGAATTCTCCAAGCCTTTAACACCACCATTGTCACCAACCTTTGAAACACACAAACACAATATCTTTTGATATGCACAATCACATTGGTTGAGTACCACACATATAGGCCAAACAGGTTGAAAGTTGACTGTAGTGCAATCCAAATTTCAAATGCATAGTTTTCAAATGTATTTATTATTGTTATAATATTATTTACGTAACTATATTTGACCTATTAATTATTATTTACAAAACATACTAAAAGTGGTTTTTGAAACTTTAAAAGTTAAACATATGAGGTAAAATCTTACTTCATAATAATAGATTGTCAATTTGTAAACAAAATTATTAACTCAAAATTATAAAATAAATCTATCTATGGAGTATGCATTGGTAAACATACACGACATTCTCAAAATTACAGAGACAAATTTCAATAGTTTGTTTGATTTGCAAAATATTTTATAAATTGTTATTAACAAACGGGAAAAAATAAAGATAAAATATAAATTATTAATGTTTAGTTTATTAACAAATCGAAACCTTAAATTTTTACCTACTTTGATTTTAAAAATATAAGAAAGTACTCACGGTTACGTTATTGATGGTTTTAAATTCAATTTGTTTGTTTTTAAAAATAAATTAATTTGGAAATTCAAATTGTTTGTGTAAAAAAATATTCATGTATTGATCAAATAAAACGTTGTATCCAAATGACTTGTTTTTGTATAATAAAACATAAATGATATTAGTTTGTATTGATACAAAAATTTCCATGATCACAACATCAAACGGAATTTGATCCATTATATGAAACACCTAGTAAAATGGAAACGTATAATAAAACATAAATGATATTAGTTTGTATTGATACATGAAAAAGAGAACTGTGACAATAAAAATAAGGATTTTTTTATTAGTACTCAACAAATGATCGTTAAATAATTAATTAAAAGTGTAATACCATAGAACAAAACAAATATTATATTTATTTTGATAAAAAAATAAAATATCTACATCAAAATTATTTGTCATTCTATTGTAGTTTCCATTTTACTTAAAAATGATTGTCAATTAATAAAGAAACAAATTTATCTAAAATTAATTTGGATATGTTATTGCATTATAAATGAAAATATTAATTTACAAAACTTTGGAAATTACGAATAGACAAAATCGACCAAATAATTTAACATAAATAAATTATCATTGTTTTGTTAATTATTATAAATATTTATAAGTTTCCTAAAATAAATAATAAGTTAATAAAAATATAAGATATACATCTAGAAATAAGTCAACATACAAATTCAAACATCAACTTATTTGGTAATTTGACTGTTATGTTTTATCGTGTGTAAGATATACTCCCTCCGTCCCATTTTAAATGTCCAAATTTCCACTTTTGGTTGTCCCAATTTAATTGTCATTTCCAAAAATGTAAATATAATTTCCAGTTTTGCCCTTACCATTACAAACTTCCATTTTTTGTTGTCCCAATTTAATTGTCATTTCTAAGGACATTATTGTCATTTTACAACTCAAAAAATAAAATACTCAAATATTTCTTAAATTGTGTGAATGTGGGTCCCATGACATCTAAAATGGGACGGAGGGAGTATTCAATTGTTATATTTGTTAATAAAAATATATAAAACTAACATTCGTATTGAAAAAAATTATATATTCGTATTAAAATAAAATATGTAGAGGTTCGGATGTTTGCGTTGGATACTTGGATATTAAAAAAGTAATATGATTGGTTGTGCAAAGCTAATAATAAAATTGGAAAAAAGAGTAGTACCAAAATTATGTTCTAAATTAACACAAAAATTAACTTGTAAACTTTCTTACAAAAGAGGGCATGTTTAAGTACTAATTGTCCAAACAGAAAACATAACTGACATCCAACTTGGGCCATACGAAAATCAAGTAGAAATTATGCAAACAACTGTAAACCCACCATCAACTAATAACTACCAGTTCACGAAAACATATACAAAACCAACTAACAACCACAAATGCAAACAGTCACGGACGGCCTCTTTTCTTTGTCGTCATGTGTACAAATTTGGTCAAAATCAAAAGCTGCGAAGACTTGACATATTTAAAGAAAAGAGTAGCGCCATGTGTATTTGATTTGATTTCAAGAAAGCCGACCACTTGGAAAAACCATACCTGTAACCATCTCCATTCTTTTCCGCTATCGTCTTCATGTTTGTTACCTCACATCTAATGTTTTGGATTGAAACATCACGGAGGTTGTGAAAAGAAAGAGACAACTCATCGGAAATAGCAGACGGTAAACGCTGAATGTCACAAAACAAAAAATTGTCAAAGTAATCTAAAACATATGCTTATTACTTGAATAAAATATATAAATTTTAATAATACGAAAACACATACCATTCTGTTCTCGGCGACTTTGGTGAACTCAATGATTGAAATTGTTTTCGACCTTTTCAATGTAGAACGTTTACGGCTAACAGATGTGGTTTCAGCAGCCATAAACTTATCAACAATCACAAATTCATTTTTGTTTCTAAACTTTGAACGTGTACGATGAGCGATAAGAGACTCATCGGACACCAACATAACTGCTTTACATTTCTGAGTGGCCTAATAAGTTCAAATAAAATAATAATTAGTTCTTTTTTAAGAAATAAAATTAAAAGTAAAAAAGTTATATATGATACTATACCTTCCTCTTTATCGGCAAAACAATTTGACCAACATCAACTTTATATTTCGGAATGGTCTAAAACAGGTAAATAAATACATAAGTAACTATCATAATTCGAACAAAATATCGAATCAGAAATACTCACATCAGAAACAACTATGGAGGATAGACTCGGTTCAGAAATAAAAATATTTGTTTTTCGTGTAGGATCAACCTATAAAACAAAAGAGTATAAAAATTATTAATATAGAATGAATTAATACATTGAATTATATAATACTTAAGTAATCAGATATACATGGGAGTTATTCTTCGGTATCAAAAATTTGTTCAGGTCTATCTCAAAGTTGCTTTTGTCCTGAAAAAAGGTAAACGTATAAATAAATAAAAACGTAAAGTAATCAACTTAAATTCATAAAAATATAATTAAGTAACTGAACCAAAACCTTTAAACTTAGATTTTCATCAACAACAACATTTGTTTTCCCCTTCGGATCATCGTAAGAAACATAAAACATTAACGGTTTAAAATGAAAAAAATATAGGTAAAACAATTCAGTTAATTACAAACTCCTATAAATGAACACAAACTTTTAAACTTTGATTTTTATCACAAACAACACTTGCTTTGCATATCGGATCGGTTTTTTTATCTCAATCATCTTTGAACTACATATAAGGGAAAAGTGTTTAACAATATAATAAGAATAATAATTAAATTTAATAAAATACGAAAAAAAAAACAATGACAAAAAATTACCTTCTTCTTAAGGTCTTCCATTTCAAGTAGAGATGAGAAAAAGTTATCAAACTTCGAATCATCAATATCCTACACAATTAACAATAAACAAATGTATAAATACAAAAAAATATTTATGATAAGTTTTAATAAATTAGATTAAAATATAGGGGTTTACATTGAACACAGACTCAAAACTTGTCAACTGAAATTTGTCGTCTTCACATTCCACAACAACACTTTCCTGAAAGTCAGTTTCGGCAGTACTACACTTCTCCTTATGTTCGGACTACCAAAAAAGATAAAAAATAACAATGTGTGAAATTCAAGATCTACTTGTAAGCTCGCGTTAATAACTAAATAATAGTATAGATGTATAATTCTAACCGCAATAACCAAATCATCACCATCATCACCATAGATGGAGTCATCCAAAACAACTAACTCAACCTTGTTGTTCTGAATTTGAGTACTGGTTTGATGATTAAAGACTGAAAGCTCGAAAATTTTATTTCCAACCATTGAAAAGACAAAGATAGATCGGCTGTCTAAGGCAAGATCGTTTACCATCTTAGAACATCCATGAGTAAAAACACAGTTGTCAGTTAATCCGTCCATCTTAACGTTCCAAAATCTATCTCCTAAATAAAGAGTTGATTGACCACCTTTGAAATTTTTCCCATAAAATTGCCTCCAAAATTCATCAGCCATGACCTGCATAGGCAGTGATAATTAAAAATTAATTTAAAAACCAATATACAGAAAGAAAACATTATTCATCATACTGATTGTATAATATACTACTTACAATAACGTCTTTGTCAGGTGTGATTTTGGATATAAAGCAGTATTGATGAACAAATGATTTAAACACCATTAGAAAGAATGATGATTGTCCAAATGACTGAAACATAAGATAGTTATTTTTTCTTATACAACTATCCCGAACAACTTTGGTGAAGCCATCCGCAAGAACATGGCCAACATCAGTTTTTTTTTCAGTCTTACAAACCATAACTTGTTGCCATCAACAATCTTAACTGAATCTTTGTAAGGTGGTTGGTCTCCCCAAATCATTGAAGCAAAGTCATTAGGTATTTGCTATGAGTTTAAAAAAAATAAAAAAAAGACAAACATCAGTTTACTAAAAATATGATTAGTATTTAGAATACCAATAACCGTACCAAAAATATCTGGTCATCTTCCTGAATAAGCTTTAAAAATGAAGGACTGTTGTTCATTGGATCCATATCTGAAAATTAAATATGAAGGTTTTTTACAAAATTAAACGGTAAAGTATTTATAGAAACACAATCAATATTTCTCAATAAGCTTTAAAACTTATCTCAATAGTTTTGTTATTACTGATTCACCCACTATTGTTGGTAGGGTAGCCAATGCAAATGCAGCTTGTATTATTATCTTGAAAATAGAATAATTACTGAGCGAAGTAAAAGAATACAAAAAACTGAAGGAGCCCTATGCAGAGCAAAGTAAACACAAAATTCAAACACCTATTAGTTCATCAAAGCACTTATTCTGCAATCCAAATAAAAAAACTCGGTAAAATAAGTTTAAAATATACCTTCACATTATGTTTTATATCCAAGTCAAAACACAAAATAATACATTGAAAGAAATTATAAAGCAAGAGAATTCAAGTAATAGAAATATTGAATTTTGATGTTAATTACCTTAGCGCTATCCCCTGTAAGCGGAAGAGAATAATCAATTAACAAAGAAACCTTCTTATATCACTCCATTAATTCTGTCACATTAAAGATGAATTAAGTTAATTGAAAAAGGAATGGCTAAATGGATGAAACACATTAATGGTTTACTTCCAAATTTAAATTTAAAAAAATGATTGACTTCCATTTAAAATCAAACACATTAATGGCAAACTTCAAATTTAAATTTAAGATAATGATTGACTTCGAAATTAAAATTTTAAAATCACACACAATAATGGTTTAGTTCAAAATATAAATTTAAAATAATAATTGACTATCATTATACCGGATCAAAAAACACCAAAAAACGATAAAATTAAACTTACCTCTTGTGTTCGAAAAAGATTCAGACTCATGCAGTTGCATAAGTCATCATCAATAAGTTCAAGACATTGACCATATGGAACTTTTCCTTCCCACAATAAGCTTGCAAAATCATACGGTATTCCTATGAATCGAAACAAAAAACATATAAGCTTAAAATTTAATTTTAATGATGTAAAACTTATATGTAACAACCAATAAATATTTTTAATATGATTGTTGAATAATTTGAATCTAATTAGCTATATAGAAACCAATAATTGTTGATTAAAGTTTATTAAAAATTAGGATAATTAACAATTATACAAAATGAATATAGTCAACTTCTATTTTAGGTAACTTTATTTAAAAATAAGCCAAATATAATTTAAATTTAAAATTACTATAATATGTTGGAAGATTTAATCAAAATTATATATAGAATTTTAAATTTTAAACCACTAACATGTCTTTGTACATTGAACCCACTTAAAAAGGAAATCCAATTAATGTTATTAACTCCAAATCGTTTACTTCCATAATATCCTCCAAATCAAAATTTTGAATTTTAAATCAAGTTATTATCTATCATCTAAATAAGGAAATTATCAGCGAAATATACTAAAAACACATTTGTTGACATTTTTAAAAAATATTAATATATTCTTAAAACAGGCTTCTAATAATTAAAACGATATTAGAAAACATACAAATGTTAGCATCTTGAAGGACATAATCATCTAAAATACAGTGAAAGTTCAAAACTCAATTCCGTATCTATTATTTTAATGATTTAAAGCATATACGGTAAAAACCAATAAATTTTTTAATATGATTGTTGAATAATTTGAATCTAATTAGTTATATAGAAACCAATAATTGTCGATTAGAGGTTATTAAAAATTAGGATAATTAGCAATTATAAAAAATGAATGTAGTGAACTTCTATTTCAGGTAACTTTATTTAAAAATAAATCAAATATAATTTAAATTTAAAATTACTATAATATGTTGGAAGAATTTAATCAAAATTATATATAAAACTCTAAATTTTAAACCATTAACATGTCTAGCTACATTGAACTCACCTAAAAAGGAAATCCAATTAATGTTATTAACTCCAAATCGTTTACTTCCATATTATACTCCAAATAAAAAATTTGAATTTAAAATCAAGTTATGATATATCCTCTAAATAAGGAAATAAAAATTAACAATAATAATTTTGGAACAAACGAATGGATAGCACCGAACCGTTATCATGATCCGAAATTCAATTGTCAAACATCAAGGATCAAACCATTAAACTCCAAGAACACATATGATATTCAATCAAGCTTCAAACAAAACAATAGAAACGTGGAGCAAAGATTCTGACAAAACAATATTACAAACTTAAAAAAGAGAAAACAACTATAACATTCAACTAACCTCTGTTGCTTGTTGAATGATCGGAGTCCGGTTGTTATCCAAGATTTAGGGATTCACATGAAAATCAAAATAAACAAAAATCAGTAAGTTTGATAAATGTCCAATACATGAGTTTGATAAATGTGCAATACATGATTAACGTTCATAGACACTACATAAATCAGAGAATGTAGATGATGATAACAAAACCTCTGATCTTGATATTGTTTGCAAAAAAAATATAAATGTTCAATCGCTTAGATTAAAGATGCACAGTAGATAAACAACAAACTAAAACAACATACCTTCAATTTTATGATCGGATCTACAAAATTCAGAACAACATAACTTATTTTGGTAGACTAACAATCCGAGTCCGAATTTCAAAAAAGATTGAGGGTTCACCATGAGAAAATACAAACCATAAATCATTCAGAACATATATTAATAAGTAAAAAAATAATGAACAGAAAGGATATAAAATTACATATTACAAACTTAAAAAAGATAAAACAACTATAACAATTAAGTAACCTCTTTTGATTGACGAATTATCGGAGTCCGAAATCAGATCTACAGAAATCAGAACAAAGAAAAAGTTATTACAAATCAAAACAAAGATTATTAGAAATCCAAAGAAAGAAAAAGATAAAGTTTGATCGGATCTACTGAAATCAGAACAAAGAAAACGTTATTAGAAATCGAAAGAATCTTTATAAAATGAACTTTATATACAATTGAACAACATAAATAACAACATATCTTTAATTTCTTTAATCAGATCTACAGAAATCATAACAAAAATGGTTTTTAGCAATCAAAACAGTATTCATAAAAACAACTTTGTATAATACAATCGAATAACATAAATAACAACACACCCTTAATTTCTTTTATCGGATCTATAGAAATGAGAAAACAAATGGTTTTTAGCAATCGAAAAAATCTTTATAAAAACAACTTTGTATATACAATAACATAAACAACGCAGATCCGATAAAAGAAATTAAGTAGTGGTTATAACGTGTTCGGATATAATATTATTATTGTCTTAGTTCTCCAATAAAAATCTTGTGGGACTCGAACCCAAAACCTAATAATTCCTAAACCTTATCACGGAAATGATCAATTAAATCTAATAAGTAGTGGTTATAACGTGTTCGGATATAATATTATTATTGTCTTAGTTCTCCAATTGTTAATTAATTAAATAAATACACCCAAAAGTCAACTTTTTTTATTTTTTTTTTCATTAGTCAACTTTTTAAGTTTTCATAAACTAACAATGGACCCACAAGTCAAGTAATAATTTTTTTTCCATAAACTTCTTTTGATATCTTATAGTTATATTTTTTAGAGTAAACTTCTGTTTTGCTCCCTGTGGTTTGGTCATTTTAACGGTTTTGCTCCAATAGTTTAAAAATAGCCATTTTCCTCCCTGATTTTTCTAACTTATCTTCATTTTGCTCCCAGCCTCTAGCTCCATTAGGGAGGAAACTGGCAACAAACTCGAAAGATTAGGGAGCAAACTTGCGACAAACTCGAAAGATCAGGGAGAAAAATGGTTATTTTTAAACTATTTGAGCAAAACCGTTAAAATGACCAAACCACAGGGAACAAAACGGAAGTTTACTCTATTTTTTAACAAACCCTTTATTCAAATGTAGATTAAAAAATATATACATCGCAACCATGTATTCAAATTTTTTTAATACATTACTTTATACCTTAGTAAAATGAAATTATAAACAGTGTCAATTAAAAAAGAACAAGAGTAAACTGCCATTTTGGTCCCTGTGGTTTGGGCACTTTTGCCATTTTAGTCCAAATCTTAAACTTTTTACATCTGGGTCCCTGTGGTTTGTATTTTGTTGCCATTTTAGTCCAAATCTCAAATCAGGTCAGATTTCAAAAAAAAAAAACCTGGTTTTTGTCCTTTTCCTCAGGGGTATTTTGGTCTTTTTGGATTTTATTTAAAGATCTTCATCCCTCTCTTTCTCTCCATTTGCTCTCTCTCTCGACATCTGCTCTCTCTCTCCCTCTCTCTCTCTGAACTACGTACACCACACCACCACCACCACCCCCACATCATCTCCAACCTCCGCCACCGTCGCCGCCAACACCACCGATCTCCGGCCACCGCAACCACCATCACTCTCCACTCCTCCATCTCTTACACACACACACAGACACCCACATCCTCCCTCTTCGATTCAGCCGGCAACGACCCCACCAAACAACCTCCTTCGCCTCGTTTTTCCGGCGACTGGTTATCCGGTGAACCACCACACGCAACCACAACGATCAACCACTATCCCCTGCCCTTCGCCGTCTCCTCCCAATAAACAACGGCGGCAGCTCCACCACCACTTGGTGGTGGCGGACGGTTCGACATCAGCAGAGCCGCCATGAGCGGCGGAGAGAGAGAGAGAGAGATGCATGAGAGAGAGGGAGATCGAAGAGACGGAGCCGCGTATCAGCAGCGGCGGCGGCAACCCTGTTCCGTTCGGGTTGTTTCTATTTGGGGCAAGGTCAGTTCCGTTCGGGTTATGCGGTGGTGGGGGTGAATATACGGTGGTGGTTTGTTCTTGTTCGAATCTTTTGAGGGTTTTATGAAGATGGGTTGTTTGTTCTTGTTCTTGAATTTGTGGGTTTAGGTTTTGGGTTTGGTTTGGAGTGATTGGAAGTAAATGGGTTTTGATTTGTGGGGATTCTTGGTTTCGATTCTTGTTTGATCTGACATTTGATTGGAACGACGGATGGCGGTTTCTACTGCTGCGGCGGTGGATGAACGGAGAGGAGGTGGTGGTGGTGGTGGTGGTGGTGTTCTAGAGAGAGGAGAGAGAGAAGAGAGAGAGGGGTTGTCACACCCCCAAATTACCACCTAGGGTATGTCCCTATTGGAGGTGCAACGATCCAACAAAGAGCCACCAATCATATCAAACACGAGTCATAATGTATTAAAATACCCAATTGAAAGAAATGCATCGTTTGAAAAGTTAAACCAAAACCAAAGTATTAAGCGGAAGCATAAATGTATAAGTGTGTAAATGTATCAAAACCAAATCAATGTAATCGTTCATTATGACCATAACCACTCCAGCAGCATCAGACGGCAAGTTCCCAAGTTCCTTCAATAATTACCTACAAGCATGTAAACAAGTGTGTCAGACTACGCTGGTGAGTTCAAGGTTTGTGTTTGTTTACCAAGTTGTGTTACCGATCATGTGAGTAAAACAGTTTACAAGACGATATGTTGTTTGTGGTTATAATAGTTGATGTTTCGATGTTGTTATTACTCGATTACCGAATGGCCAGATGATATGTGATTGCCAACCCCAATGCCTCTATCAAAACATTGGTCATGTTTTAAGGTAATTAGTTCACGCCCGTTCTCCTCGAACGTCGTGAGGGTGCCAAACCTAATAGCGCTATCAACTAATAACCCCCGTTGCCCTACAAGCAACGTGCCGGTAGATGTAGTGGTCTTACAATGATAGAAAACTGAGTACAATAACCAACATCCCATTACCCATGCATTCCTCATCGGAACGTTACCCGTTATCCCTTCACTGGGATCCATGCTTGAGAAAGAGCAATGAACTCACCTTGATTTGCTCGGTAAGATTAAAGTATGTGTTCACAGTCTGATCAATCCAATCCTAGTATGGTTTCAATGCCAGTTAGCTACTTACACACATAAATCACATGTATTTATTATGCAAGTATGAATAAGCTTAGCACATATTATCACACATGTACCAGATAACATCATGTTTAATTCTGTTTTGATGACACACCCGACAATGCAACCCATACCCTAACAATTTGCGTTGGACCAGACTAGTGTGAACCAACAGTGCAACGGGCCCCAAGACCACACAAGGCCTGCCCAACCGCTGTGTAGCCCATTATGCTTCGTGGCCCATTTCCGAAAACACAAGATTTGTGTGTGACCCATAGTTGGTGTGTGGCCCAACCGTTATCCTCCCCAGCCCACTACAAGACACAAATATCTCGACACTTATTATCTCATACATCACCTATTCTGCTTTGATAATTGTAGTGCAGCCCGAGCACCAATAACAAACCCAATCAATTGTGTGACAATATTTTATTTACCCAAAAACCCAAAGCAAAATGTATGTTATTAGCCCAACTCATCTTTTATCCTGCTCAAACTACTCGATATTCAAATCAACTTGAATCCGTAATTACCATTAAGAATGATCATGAATAACTCTAGTTACCCATCATTAACTCTTTTCATCCCATCATTGCCGAATGATTACTACAATTTATTAACCCCTTTTAGTGCATTAGATGCTCATTATTCTTATTATCATGTTTAAAATTACAAAATCCAATCATCATTAAATCAAACAACCTGAACCCAGCCTCCTTTACTAACCCGAATTCAAAGTTGTTCTACCCAACACCCCATAGTTTATATAACAAGCACATGATCATCCAATTTACTACCAAGAATTACTACTTCACAAAAATTAACTAACACACATACCATCATGCACAAACGTAACCGATAATCATAACATGTGTCGATATTATACTATGCATGACAAGGAAATCTGATTCGAACATAAGTAAATTAAACTAACCCATCATCAAGTGCACATGGATGGCATCATGACATCACGTGGAGCATGGCTGACTTCATTTGGGAATTGATGTGAGGACAAGAACCAACAAAAACATCATCATTGCTTTCTTTTATTTCTAGGAAGTGATATGTTATAATATATTTATACTAAACGAATAATGGATGATGCTAAGCACTAGAGACTAGCTTCAAGAGGGTACAAACTTCAAAGAATGCAGGCTGCCGCCGAAGAGAAAGGTAGAGTGTATTAGGGTTTTTCTTTGTTAACTTATATACTTGAGAGAGATGCTTGAGGGTCACGCATGATTTACACACGAGTGGGCCGATCCCATACCAAGTTTCGTTACAGTTTTGGGCTCCAAAGAACTGGGCCGAGACCCACTTAACTACATGTATGTTCCTTTAAGCGGTGAGCGACTCGGTAAGATGTGCGACAAAATTTATGGGATCCTTAATTAACATAATATAACTTACATAGCATGAATAAATAACACCCTAAAAGGTCAGTCTACGATCAGCGTCACAGACACTCGATTATAACGTGTGATGAGACATGAAGTGCAAATATGCGAACCAGAGATCAAGGAAATCAAGTACCATTAACCTTGAAGGTTCGGGTTGTCACAGGGGTTGTTCAGAGAAGAGAGAGATAGAGAGAGCTGAAGTGTGGTGGGGATGAACTGCAGATCTTATGTGTGTATATTAATATATATATATATATATATATATTAATTTTTAAATTGAGAAAATGTTAAATGAAAAGCAAAATGACCAAAATGCCCCTGAACTAAAAGACAAAATAGGAGGTTGCAACAGTAAAAAAATAGGGTTTTTAAATTTTGGACCAAAATGGCAACAAAATGCAAACCACAGGGACCCAGATGTAAAAAGTTTGAGATTTGGACTAAAATGGCAAAAGTGCCCAAACCACAGAGACCAAAATGGCAGTTTACTCAAAGAACAAAATGTGTGTTAGATTTATAAAATATATATTTGTGATTTACTATTTATATATTACTAACCACAACTCGATTCTGAAAAAAAAAACAAAAAAAAAAAAAACCTTGTATTGATACGTAGATAAAATAAGTGAGCCTTAACTGTATACCTGTAATATTATAAAAAGCTCTAGATTACTATAATAGAAACACACAATATGCATAAAATTAGTTATAATAATATGATAAAAAAAGTTTGAAAGTTAAAAAAAACAATTGAAAAAAAAAATAAAACTACTATATTAGCAATCGGATGACCAGATAATTGACTTATTAATCATTTTGTTAAAATGCTTTTGTCACACCTCGATATTTCCACTTATTACCAGTGGGGAGTATCGTGACGTAGTTGATATCATCATAGTCAAATAATCACAGTTCAATGCACAACGGAAGTCCAAAGTAAATATATTACAAACCGATTCAAAAGTAACATCAAATATTACAAACGGATTGTAAGATGGATCCACAGGCGGATCTTAAAAAAGAAATATAAACATTGTTCAACAGACTTTAGACGTTTAGAACTTGCAAGATTCCTTATTAACGTCCTGAGCTCCCAACCAATTTACGTATAGCACCTGTCACTTAACCTTTTTGGAAAATACGTCAGTTTACACTGGTAAATACAATTAACTGACTCTTTTGAAAATCTTTATGAAAATTGATTTAAATGCACAAGGCACAAATTGTCACACCCCAACCGATGGCGGAAACATCGAGGCGTGGCACTGAGCGAAACAGATTGTCCAGAAGTTTCCATAAAAATTATATTTATCAATTACTTAAAACAACATGTCCCATAACATGTCATAAAAGATAGTACAATTATTACAGACAAAAATCTAGGCAAATAGTTCTGTTCCGACAACTCAGATTTCATTTGTACAGACAACTATTTGTTGGACTCTGGGACCTTATTCTAGCCTCGCTTTCCTAGCAGATAAGCATCCTAAACACCTGTCACGTACGTTAAAATAAAGTCAATACACATAGTGTAAAGGCGAGCTTACAAGTTTGATAATAGCATATATAGTTCGAAATAGTTTACGCATAACTAGCATGTACACAGAGGAAAACGAAGCATGTTTGTTATCGACATGAACATATCGATACCAATGACTGCGGGTTAACTGCCCAAGGCAGTTCGCAATACATGATCACCACTGTAATCCATGCAAGTAATTGTCCTTAACAACCCCCCGTGTGAACGGGTGCTGAGTCCAAACTATAGTACTATCATTGTTAAGGTAGGTAGACAGCATTCCATGTGTAAACATAACAACAAGCATTCATTAAGTCACGTATAACATGCGGTAATGGTTAGCGTTTAAAAGTATTGCGTAGTGTGTTCGATGTGATTTCGTATAAGTAACGTATGTAACACCCAAAAGTGTGTAAAGCAAAAAGGGATCGAGTATACTCACAGCGGTTGGACGGATTGAACGGAGCGCTGGAGAGTAGGGTTAGCCTGAATAGTTCGATAGCATAACGATAAGTGACGCGTAAAACGAAAACAAGTGTTGGTGGGTTGAACAGCTGGTCGATCGGTTGGTAGTCCGATCGGACAGCTGATCGTGTGGGTGACTGTCCGTTCGGACGACTGTCAGCGAGAACAAGTCCACAGGAGGTTGTCACTCGATCGGACAGCAGTTCGATCGTGTGGCATTTCTAGTGCATTGAACATGTTGAAAATTGTTTAAGTGTGGAAGCTTAGGTGTTTCATAGTACGGACGGTAGTTCGATCGGACGGCCGTCCGATCGGACAGCGATTCGTTCAACACCCAAACTCCATAGATTGGCAAAATGGTTAAGTGTGGGTCCCAAGATGCAAGCCGTTCGGCTGACCGGTCGTTCGGGTGTCTGTTCGTTCGGACAGCAGTCCGATCGGACGGCACCTCGTCCTGGTCGTCCTGTTCGTCTTACACTTGGTTGTTTGATTGTTTGTCATTTTATCGAGGCATTTTGATAACGAGTCAAACAACAGGAACTTTGTCAATACTTGGTTCTCCTGATCGGACAGGAATCACCCAAACCCGATTAGTGAAATGTTCGAGACGGTGGTTCACGTTTAACCCGAAATCGGTAAACCTCAAGGATAGAACCCAAATCTCGAGCCACACAACTACTAGAATGAGTAGTAGGTCGGCACAAGCTCCGTTTCTATCGGTTTTGAAGGCATTGAGTGTAAAAGAGTTGAAAGAAAGTTAGAAAAACTATCTTTCAATCCTTTTCATTGTGATTATGTTTAGATCTATGAAAGATCTTGATGGTTTATGTGGAAATCGGTTAATCCAAGTTGTTCTTGGTGAATTGAGGCCAAAACATGAAGTTCTTCAAGAACACATGATGACGTTATCCTAGAACACCTTGAATCTTGGTGATTTCGCGGTTAAAAGTCAAGATTCAAAAGATAGAAAGGTGTAGGAGTGCGTGTAGGTCAAGAAAGTACAAGATTTAGGACGAGATCTTACCGGAATCGAGAGAAATCTGAGAAAAGGTGAGGAGCATGAGCTGGTCGGTCAGAGAGTTTCCAAAAGTAGAAAGTATGAAGTGACAGGGGTATTTATAAGGTTCCAAAAGAGGAAAGGGCTGGCCGATCGGCCAGGCAACTCGATCGGACAGGCTGTCCGATCGGACGGCAGTCCGAACGGACGGCTGGTCAATCGGCTGGTTGCCTGATCGATCGGTCGCCTGGTTCGAGTGTTCAGTGCGACGAGTTTTGTTGTTTCGATTTCGATTGCGAGCGTTGCGATGCGATAGAGTTTCCTAGTCAAATTACTTTTAATCCCAACTACTCATATCTCGCATTATCTCTTCTCCACTAATTATCATACTATATCTACATACAATCATCCTTAGTTCGTATTCGTTTTGCGATTGCGATTGAATTCGATTGCGATTCGATTGATTACCACACATAACAAAAATAAACATGCACAAGTAACACATAAGGCACACACACACGTATAACAATCACCAAAATGCGTATTTCGAGTTGCGAGCGCGATCTTGATTAGATTAGATTGATTAGTGTTTAGTTGACTTTATCGCATTGTTACTTCCTATTATTCATAGTCGTAAAGCGATTAATAACGATAGATGTTAGTCGATTATTGCGATTATAATTAATTACTCCACATAATACAACTAACGTAAAACATAAGATAGGCTAACTATAGTCAAAGAAGTCAAAACAGGAATTGAGCAAGGAGAGACGGATTGCAATTAGCAATCTTTTCTTCCTTTGACTTCAATCTTGACTTTGACTTTCGAAACACGGGGTGTTACAGCCTCCCCTAGTTGAGGGAATTTCGTCCCGAAATTAGGCTGAAGTCGTAACAAACAACTGTGGATACTTTGTCTTCATGTCGCTTTCGAGTTCCCAAGTGAACTCTGCGCCTCGTTTGCCTTCCCATCGGACTTTCACAATAGGAATGCGCGAGCGTCTGAGCTGCTTGGTTTGGCGATCCATGATTTCGACAGGTTTCTCCACGAAGTGTAGTGTTTCGTTTATTTAGAGGTCATCGAGAGGTACAATTAAATCATGCTCAGCCAGGCACTTTCGGATGTTTAACACATGGAAAGTCGGGTGGACATTACTGAGTTCCTCCGGTAGTTCGAGTCTGTAGGCGACTTTTCCGATCCTTTCCAGAATCTTAAAAGGTCTAACATATCGAGGCGTGAGTTTCCCTTTCTTGCCGAATCTGACCACACCTGTGACAACCCGAACTTTTAAGGTTAATCTCGTTAACTTTGATTCCTCGTTATTTCCCTTTCACTTTCGCTACGACTAGTTAAGTCATGTGTAAAATTGTCACGCATATTGGGCCGATCCTCACTTCAACCAGTTAAGCCCAACTTTTAATCGGCCCGATGAACTAAGCATCATAGACTATCAATCGGCCCAACTTTAGGAATCATATGTTAATTCAGTAGCTAATATATAACCGGCCCAACCTTTTAATTAAGTTTAATATATATATAACCGGCCCACACCTTTGTTAATCGGCCCACACTTTTGTTAATCAAGCAAAACAGCCCAAACCCCCATACGTATTATGATAGGATTCAAATCCAGTTAGTTTATAAAACCATAACAAACTTCAAAACCCTCTTATCTCAAATCTTTACACGGCAGTAGGCAACCCCTTTTTGATACCTCGTCCTGTTCAATCAAGAATTCCGGTTAGTCAACTCGTATTTGTCAACTCGTATTTATGATAATTGTTCCCGTTCTTGCTTGATCTTGATTGAATAAACCGTGGGTTGTATTGATGTGTATATGTACGGTAAGATAACAAGATGTTGCCTGTAATCGATGTTGTTTATATATGTTAGTATGCGGTTATATATGTGTATATGTAATCGATGATGTTATATATGTTTATATAACAAGATGTTAGATGTTGATCTTGATAGGGTGATAAGTTGCCTGTAATCAATGTTGTCAAACCATAATCGGAATTAATCAGAATATGCCTAACAGGTTGTTAATGGGCTGGTTTAGTAAGGGAAGAGTGATTAATTAGATGGGCTTGATTAGATGACTAACCATATACATGATTAAATTGTAATAATTGTGGGTCGGCTGGGAATCAACAGTTGGCTAATTATTCATAAACGAAATATAAACTAAAGGTCGATAATGTTGTGATAGAGGGAGCCGATGATTAGCATACATGTTTGATTGAACCCGGGTCTGGGCTGGGCTTCGCGAATTAAATAGTGGGCCGATGGGATAACATAGTGTCGACTTGAAATAAGAATTATAGGTAATTAATGGGTTGGACTGTTTGATTAATGGTGCGCTAATACTATGACTAATGAACAAGATGTACACCGGGAACCATTGGGCTGCACATGTGGTTTAATCGGTGTGTGTATGGGCCGGGGGAAAAAGGCAGCTGGGCTGTGGGCTCGGCTAGAGCTACACAGGCCACGAATGGATTTGTTGGGCCGAGACTTAACAACTAACACTAATTTAATGTAATGTTTCATTGGGCTAAATGGAGTGGGCCGAACAGATTGATTAAATGGGTACCTCAATGCAAATGTTTTCATAAGTGATAGGAAGTAGGGAGATTAGGTTGATAATATTTATGAATCGGATCGGATGCATAGTGTAAAGGTAATCCGGTTAGGGATGGGTAACTGGATTGGGAATTGCTTTATGATTCGACCTTGTAACTTGCTTGAACTACTTGATATTGAGTGCTATTGAATAATCATGGCTCTTGAATTGTTGTTTGACTGTTATGCTTGCCATACGTGACACACGTTGATGTGGTTTATGTGTAATTGAACTGTAAAACTAACCACTATCAAACACGCATCTAGGTTGTGAGTATTGAACGTATTTAACAAGTAATTTGTCTAACCGAGCAAACCCAAGGTGAGTTCACTGCACTTTTCTCAAGCATGCGTCCCGGTGGTTTGGGACAACTGGTAAACATTTGGAAGGGAAACATTGGGTAAACAACTTAATCGGTTTTGGTTATTGCCTGGAGGGCAATGGAGGTATTTAGTTGATAGCGCTATAGGTACTAATTATCTGGGTTTCACTATGGTTGTTTAGAGGCACACTCCTCGGTTACGTAAGGGCGGTTCCCCTAGGGTAACTAACTGGACAACATAGTGGGTTGCTAAGAGGCACACTCCTCGGTTACGTAAGGGCGTAGTCCCTAGGGTAACTAACTTGAGCAACATCGTAACACAACATTGAATCGCATTAACATATATCTGGTAACACAACACGTAAGCAACACTTTGAACTCACCAGCGTAGTCTGACACACTTGTTTGCATGCTTGTAGGTCATTAACGTTTGGAACATGGACTTGCGATCTGGGGGTGCTGGAGTGGTCATGGATCGAGACTATTGGACGACTTATAAACGATACGTTGGTTTAGAGTATTAACATGAAACTATTACTAAGCGAATTAATACATGCTTCCGCTACACAACTTTTGGGAATTGATAACATGTTGACATTTTATATTAGTAGTTAATGTCATATCTATTATTGGTTCAATGTGATTGGTGGCTCGAACTCTGATGCGTAACACGCCTCGCGGGGTTTCCGCAGGTGGAATTTTGGGGGTGTTACAGTTGGTATCAGAGCCACTGGTTATAGTGAACTAGGTTTTAAAACGATTTGTAAAACCAGACTATAACCGAACAACTTCGAAAATCGATCATGACACTCAGCTCCAGATTGCAAGGTTCGTCTCTCTCTCACTTTATACGTTACTTGCTTAGCAGTCACACACTCACAGCGTACATGAACTGAAACATTTAACACCATAGTGACTCGATAGTGTGACACTACTCTTTGACTCATGTAAACCATAGAACTGTGATATCATCTGTTGTGTTGTTTGAACGGGGGAAACTTCGAGCGCAAGCTAAGAGGCACTGAGATAAGCATGCAAATTGCCTTATTATTATGGGTGCACACTTAATAATAACGCGGGGTGCATGCAAGTCCCAGTGAGGCTTATCGAGCGTGAGAAGGGTTCTGCCTTACTATATGCAAACATGGTAGTATATAGATATCTGTATGACACCGGACTTCCATCTCGTTTCGATTTCTAAATCGGTTTATTCCCAACTATAGAAACATGAGTGGACGAGGACACGGACGTGGCAACATCAACATGACTCAGGCTGAGTTGACTGACCTAATCAATACCCGCGTGGCTGAGGCTCTAGCAGCCTATCAAGCTGGTACGGAATGTACCAAGTACTCCTTATTCTTATACCACGTACACGTCTTTTCATTCCTATAATGTGTTTCCTCCCGTTATTTAGGTCAGCAAGCGCAACCCCAACCTAACCAGCCTGTGTGTACCTTCAAGATGTTTATGGACTGCAAGCCACAGACCTTCACCGGGACTGAAGGGGCTGTGGGACTCCTAAGATGGTTCGAAAAAGCAGAGTCCGTGTTTGCTATCTGTAACTGTCCCGCTGGGGACAGGGTGAAATATGCTGCGGGTACCTTAGCTGATGGTGCCCTAACATGGTGGAACGCTCAAGTGCAGTTGTTGGGCATTGAGGCAGCGAATGCCACAACTTGGGAAGATTTTAAAGAACTGATCAGGGAGGAGTACTGTCCTCGGGATGAAATCGAGAAACTGGAAAACGAGTATTACAACTTGAAGATGGTTGGGTCTGAAGTTGAAGCGTATGTGAAGCGACAATACGAACTGGCCGACATGTGCCCAAACTTGTCCCGGCCTGTGCCTAGGAGAATTGAGTTATTCATCAGAGGGTTACCTCCGCGTGTGAAGAGCTTGGTCACTGCAGCCCATCTCAATGATTTGACACAGATCGTTCGTCTGACTCACAAGATTGTGGATCAAGAGGTGGAGAGCGGATCGTTACCTCCGCGCATTTCAGCCACTGCTGCTGCGACACCCACTGCTACTGCATCTGCTAATGATAACAAACGAAAGTGGAGCGACTACGACAAAGCATCCAGTGCTGGTCAGACTCAGAAAAGGCCAAACAACAGCAACCGCAACGTCAGCCAGTCGTCTTCTGTCAATCAAGGCCAGGGAAGTGGCCACAGCCAGGGTTCGTATGCAGGGAGAAAGCCACGATGCAACGGGTGTGGCTATCATCATTGGGGGCCGTGTGGTCGGACGTGTAACAAATGTGGTAAGTCAGGCCATGAGGCCAGGGATTGTAGGGCCTCACAACCCAAACACCAGCAGCAACAGAACCAGCAAAACCAAGGACAACAGGGGCAACCACCCCAGCAGAACCAGGGCTTCAGGAAGGGGTGCTATCAGTGTGGTGATGAGGGTCACTTTAAACGGGATTGCCCTCAGTTAAACCAGAACGCCAACAACAACAACCGCCAGAATAACGACAATGTTGGAAACAACAGCAATGACAACGAGGCAAGAGGTCGAGCTTTCGTGTTAGGACAAGGGGGCGCGATGAACGATATTTGAACTTATAACTTATTTTGGGTTTTCATTATTATGTTTTCGCTACTCAGACAAAGTTTGGTTTGAACATCAATCGTATTGGGTTTTATGAATTATTTTAACTACTATACTTTATGTTTGACATGATGGATGGTTTGATATTATTGAACGCACCTACCGTATTTATGAACCTTATGAACAGGGTGTGCAAACCCTATCTTGACAAGTTCTTCATTGTCTTCATCGACGACATTCTGATCTACTCCAAGAGTCAGGAGGAGCATGAGCAGCATCTATGCCTTATTTTGGAGCTTCTTCGAAAGGAACAGCCGTACGCCAAGTTTTCGAAATGTGACTTCTGGCTTCGTGAAGTCCACTTCTTAGGCCACGTAGCGAACAAGGATGGGATTCATGTCGATCCATCCAAGGTAGACTCGATCAGGAACTGGCCTGCACCACGTACGCCAACGGAGATACGCCAATTCTTGGGTTTGGCAGGTTACTACGGACGGTATATCAAGGATTTCTCGAAGATTGCGCAGCCACTTACACTACTGGCACAGAAGGGTGTCACCTATCGTTAGGGAGAGCCCCAGGAGACTGCTTTTCAGCACCTGAAGGATAGGCTTTGCAGCGCACTTATTTTCCCTTTGCCAGAAGGCACAGATGATTTCATAGTATATCGTGACGCATCCATCCAAGGTCTCGGGTGTGTATTAATGCAGTGTGACAAGGTCATTGCTTACGCTCCGCGCCAACTTAAGAATCACGAACGGAACTACACGACACACGATTTAGAGCTGGGAGCTGCAGTTTTCGCGCTTAGGATATGGCGGCACTACCTGTACGGTACCCGGTGCACGATTTACACCGATCACAAAATTTGCCCCCAGGCGTTGTAAAGTATCTATAGATCGAGTTCGTCGGAACTCACTTCAAGCCATTGTTTTAGATCAATTTTCGGGACGAAAATTTTTTTCAAGTTGGGGATGATGTGACACCCCGCGAAAACGCTTAACAAAACTAGCTTCCTCAGTGACTGTTTGCTAAATTTCGGGACGAAATTTCCTTCAAGTTGGGGATGATGTGACAACCCGAACTTTTAAGGTTAATCTCGTTAACTTTGATTCCTCGTTATTTCCCTTTCACTTTCGCTACGACTAGTTAAGTCATGTGTAAAATTGTCACGCATATTGGGCCGATCCTCACTTCAACCAGTTAAGCCCAACTTTTAATCGGCCCGATGAACTAAGCATCATAGACTATCAATCGGCCCAACTTTAGGAATCATATGTTAATTCAGTAGCTAATATATAACCGGCCCAACCTTTTAATTAAGTTTAATATATATATAACCGGCCCACACCTTTGTTAATCGGCCCACACTTTTGTTAATCAAGCAAAACAGCCCAAACCCCCATACGTATTATGATAGGATTCAAATCCAGTTAGTTTATAAAACCATAACAAACTTCAAAACCCTCTTATCTCAAATCTTTACACGGCAGTAGGCAACCCCTTTTTGATACCTCGTCCTGTTCAATCAAGAATTCCGGTTAGTCAACTCGTATTTGTCAACTCGTATTTATGATAATTGTTCCCGTTCTTGCTTGATCTTGATTGAATAAACCGTGGGTTGTATTGATGTGTATATGTACGGTAAGATAACAAGATGTTGCCTGTAATCGATGTTGTTTATATATGTTAGTATGCGGTTATATATGTGTATATGTAATCGATGATGTTATATATGTTTATATAACAAGATGTTAGATGTTGATCTTGATAGGGTGATAAGTTGCCTGTAATCAATGTTGTCAAACCATAATCGGAATTAATCAGAATATGCCTAACAGGTTGTTAATGGGCTGGTTTAGTAAGGGAAGAGTGATTAATTAGATGGGCTTGATTAGATGACTAACCATATACATGATTAAATTGTAATAATTGTGGGTCGGCTGGGAATCAACAGTTGGCTAATTATTCATAAACGAAATATAAACTAAAGGTTGATAATGTTGTGATAGAGGGAGCCGATGATTAGCATACATGTTTGATTGAACCCGGGTCTGGGCTGGGCTTCGCGAATTAAATAGTGGGCCGATGGGATAACATAGTGTCGACTTGAAATAAGAATTATAGGTAATTAATGGGTTGGACTGTTTGATTAATGGTGCGCTAATACTATGACTAATGAACAAGATGTACACCGGGAACCATTGGGCTGCACATGTGGTTTAATCGGTGTGTGTATGGGCCGGGGGAAAAAGGCAGCTGGGCTGTGGGCTCGGCTAGAGCTACACAGGCCACGAATGGATTTGTTGGGCCGAGACTTAACAACTAACACTAATTTAATGTAATGTTTCATTGGGCTAAATGGAGTGGGCCGAACAGATTGATTAAATGGGTACCTCAATGCAAATGTTTTCATAAGTGATAGGAAGTAGGGAGATTAGGTTGATAATATTTATGAATCGGATCGGATGCATAGTGTAAAGGTAATCCGGTTAGGGATGGGTAACTGGATTGGGAATTGCTTTATGATTCGACCTTGTAACTTGCTTGAACTACTTGATATTGAGTGCTATTGAATAATCATGGCTCTTGAATTGTTGTTTGACTGTTATGCTTGCCATACGTGACACACGTTGATGTGGTTTATGTGTAATTGAACTGTAAAACTAACCACTATCAAACACGCATCTAGGTTGTGAGTATTGAACGTATTTAACAAGTAATTTGTCTAACCGAGCAAACCCAAGGTGAGTTCACTGCACTTTTCTCAAGCATGCGTCCCGGTGGTTTGGGACAACTGGTAAACATTTGGAAGGGAAACATTGGGTAAACAACTTAATCGGTTTTGGTTATTGCCTGGAGGGCAATGGAGGTATTTAGTTGATAGCGCTATAGGTACTAATTATCTGGGTTTCACTATGGTTGTTTAGAGGCACACTCCTCGGTTACGTAAGGGCGGTTCCCCTAGGGTAACTAACTGGACAACATAGTGGGTTGCTAAGAGGCACACTCCTCGGTTACGTAAGGGCGTAGTCCCTAGGGTAACTAACTTGAGCAACATCGTAACACAACATTGAATCGCATTAACATATATCTGGTAACACAACACGTAAGCAACACTTTGAACTCACCAGCGTAGTCTGACACACTTGTTTGCATGCTTGTAGGTCATTAACGTTTGGAACATGGACTTGCGATCTGGGGGTGCTGGAGTGGTCATGGATCGAGACTATTGGACGACTTATAAACGATACGTTGGTTTAGAGTATTAACATGAAACTATTACTAAGCGAATTAATACATGCTTCCGCTACACAACTTTTGGGAATTGATAACATGTTGACATTTTATATTAGTAGTTAATGTCATATCTATTATTGGTTCAATGTGATTGGTGGCTCGAACTCTGATGCGTAACACGCCTCGCGGGGTTTCCGCAGGTGGAATTTTGGGGGTGTTACAACACCCTTCCAAGGTGATACCTTTAGGAGTACGTAGTCGCCAACGTCAAATTCAAGGGGCTTGCGTCGTCTATTGGCGTAACTTTTCTGTCGACTTAGAGCTTTCAACAAGTTGTCTCGAATTTGGAGGACTTTGTCAGTCGTTTCTTGCAATAGCTCGGGGCCGGTTAGTTGCGAGTGACCGATCTCGTGCCATACAATAGGCGATCGACATCTTCTTCTGTATAAAGCCTCGAATGGTGCCATCTGGATGCTGGTATGATAACTGTTGTTTATGAGAATTCGACTAACGGTAGGTATTTGTCCCAATTACCACTGAAGTCTATAACACACGAACGGAGCTTGTCTACAAGAGTACGAATCGTTCTCTCAGTCTGACCATCGGTTTGAGGGTGGAATGTGGTACTTAAGTTAAGCGTCATACCGAGAGCAGCTTGAAACGTTTCCCACAGTCGCGAGGTAAACTGAGCGTCACGGTCAGAGATGATGTAACGAGGCGTCCCATGATTGCAAATGATCGCGTCGGTGTAGATTCAGGCTAATCGTTCCACCTTGTAGTCTTCCCGTATTGGCAAAAAGTGGGCTGATTTGTTCAAGCGATCAACAATAACCCATATGCTATCGTGACCTGATGACGTATGCGGGAGCTTTGTTATGAAGTCCATAGCTATACTCTCCCACTTCCACATGGGGATTGGGGGTTGTTCGAGTAAGCCAGAGGGCCTTTGATGTTCAACCTTGACCCTTGCACAAGTCAGGCACTTCCCAACGTAGAGAGCAATATCTCTTTTCATACCCGGCCACCAGTACTTGTAGCGAAGATCCTGGTACATTTTATCGTCACCGGGATGAATAGAATACCGGGATTTGTGGGCTTCGTCCATCAAAATCTTTCGCAGTTCGGTCCGTTTAGGAATCCAAATTCGGTCCAGGTAATGGAATATCCCATTTGATTTATTCACCAGTTGAGCTCCATCGTGATAGATTCGTTCCTTCTTCAGAGTGTGTTCATTAAAACAGGCATGTTGGGCTTCAAGAATGAGGGTTTCGAGATCGTATTAGGCTTGGGTATCACGAATGCTGAGCAAATAACCCCGTCTGCTGAGTGCGTCGACAACGACATTTGCTTTGCCTGGGTGGTAGCGAATCTCACAGTCGTAATCGTTGAGTAGTTCTACTCATCGGCGTTGACGCATATTAAGTTCCTTCTGATTAAAGATGTGTTGTAGGCTCCTATGATCGGTGAAGATCGTACACTTGGTACCATACAGGTAGTGTCGCCAAATCTTTAACGCAAAAACAACCGCGCCTAGCTCGAGATCATGGGTTGTATAGTTCTTCTCGTGGATTTTGAGCTGTCGAGATGCGTAAGCTATAACTTTGTCTCGTTACATGAGAACGCAACCAAGACCAAGGTTGGAAGCATCACAATAGACAATGAAACCGTCGTTTCCATCGGGCAATGTGAGAATAGGAGCATTGCAGAGCATGTGCTTGAGGGTTTGGAAAGCAAACTCTTGTCTGGTTCCCCAAACAAAAGGCTTGTCTTTATTCGTGAGAGCGGTAAGCGGCACAGCGATCTTAGAGAATCCTTTGATAAATCATCGATAATAGCCCGCTAGTCCGAGAAAAGAACGGACCTCAGACGGGTTCTTAGGTGTAATCCAACTCTTAACTGCTTCAATCTTCGCGGGATCGACGTGAATACCTTGACTATTTATGATGTGACCCAGAAACTAAACCTCCTCTAGCCAGAATTCACACTTGGAGAACTTGGCATAGAGTCGATTCCCTTGGAGTAGTTCGAGAACCAAACGTAGATGCTGCGCTTATTCGGCTCTTAACTTGGAATAGATCAAGACATCGTCGATGAATACGATGACGAAACGGTCGAGATAAGGTTTACACACGCGATTCATCAGATCCATAAAAACCGCAGGTGCGTTGGTTAAACCAAAAGGCATAACAACGAACTCATAGTGGCCGTAACGAGTGTGAAAAGCGGTTTTGGGTATATCCTCCTCTTGAATACGCAGCTGGTGATAGCCTGAACGGAGATCGATCTTCGAGAAACACGTAGCACCTTGTAGCAGATCAAACAAATTATCGATGCGAGGTAAGGGGTAACGGTTTTTGATGGTTAACTTATTCAATTCCCGATAGTCGATGCACATCCTAAACGACCCATCCTTCTTTTTGACAAAAAGGACTGGTGCGCCCCAAGTAGAGGTGCTCGGGCGAATGAAGCCTTTCTCAAGTAATTCCTGAAGCTGATTCGAGAGTTCCCGCATTTCGGACGGTGCGAGTCGGTAAGGAGCTTTGGCAACAGGGTTGGCTCTAGGAATGAGGTCGATGCGAAAGTCGATATCACGACTTGGTGGTAGTCCAGGAAGATCATCAGGGAAAACCTGAGGAAATTCACGGACCACAAGGACGTCTTTTACTTCTGTCTTCCCTTTCTTTTCCTTCTCCGCTACTACAATGTTAGCCAAGAAAGCTCTGTATTCCTTGCGAAGATACTTGCTAGCTTGGACACATGACATGAGTTTAAGACCCTTCGAAGCAGTTTCGCCATAAACACACAATAAATCACCATTCGCGAGCGAGAATCGAATCATTTTATCGAAGCACACAACTTCAGCATGGTTTTCGCGAAGAAAGTCCATGCCTACTATGACGTCAAAACTTCCGAGTTGCATCGGGATAAGGTTGATTGGGAATACGTGATTGTTGAGCTCAAGAGTACAATCACGAAGAACAGAGTTAACGGTGATAGTTCTTCCGGTGGCGACTTATACATCGAACGTAGAGGGGAGATGGGAGCGCTTACGACTAAGGAGCTTTTCGAATTCAAACGATACAAAGCAATTACCGGCTCCAGTATTAAACAAACACGATGCATATATACCATTCACAAGGAACGTACCATTAACCATGTTGTTGTCAGCCTGGGCTTGGCGTGCATTGATATTGAAGGTTCTGGCGCGTGTTGCTTGCTGTTGTTGCTGTGGCTGTTGCTGCTGATGAGGCTGCTGCTGCTGGGGCTCTTGCTTTACAACCCTGTTCGGACACATGTTCGCAAAGTGGTTGGGATCACCACATGCGAAGCAGACTCGGGCGTTGATTGCGGGTGCCTGAGCCGCGTGATGGCCTTGCGGGGCTGGGAGCAGTGCTTGATGAGCTGTGGCAGGAGCTGCGGTGTTGCGGGGACCAGTACCGCAGTTGACAGTAAAGTGGTCGTACATGTTACAGTGGGCGCAGAAGCGACAGGCAAGACCCACCGGATGATGATAAGAGCATGTTGGGCAAACCGGGTGGAGGCCTGTGTATGCACGCTTTGCAGGTGGTGCATAAGTGATTGGAGCTGGGCGTTGGTGAGACTGCTGCTGAGTCGGTATGGCTTGGAGAGGAGCAGCAGTGGTGGTGACAACACAGTTCTTGTTGCTGGAGCTGCTGTTGTTGTTCTTCTTCTTGCGGCGTGAGGACTTTGATGAGGGAGCAGCGGCGGTTTCAGCGGTTGATGCGGTGGTAGCTTGATTCAGAGACTTTGAAGGCTTATCCTAAAAACCAGCTTTTACCCGCTTGTCGTTGATTTCAGCGGCAAGCAGATAAGTTTCCTCGATCGTTGCTGTCTTTGCGGCATGAACAAAATCAGCAACATAGTCGGGTAGAGCCCGGATGTACTTCTTGATTGCCATATCAGACGTCTTCACTTGATCGGGACAGATGATGCTGAGCTGCTTAAAGCGAGCAGTCAGGGCAGTGTTGTCTCCATCCTTCTGCTTTATGTTCCAAAACTCGTCCTCCAGCTTTTGGCGTTCATGGGGAGGGCAGAATTCGTCCATCATGATGGCTTTTAGCTCTTCCCAGGTCAGCTCATAAGCTGCATCATTCCTGCGTTTTTTTCATTCGGCCGTCCACCAGTCTAGTGCGCGGGACTGGAAGACGCCAGTTGCGTTTAGGGTACGGAGATTTTCAGGACAGCCGCTTTGGCGCAGAGTGACTTTGACAGAATCGAACCATTGAAACATAGCCGTTGGGCCATCTTCTCCAGTGAATTCCTTTGGACCACAAGCCTTGAACTGCTTGAAGCTGAAAGCAGTCTTGGTAGCAACTTTAGGAGCTTCGGTTCTAGACTCCTCAGACGATTTGCTGACGTTCTCATAGATTTCGCTCACGATCTGGGGCACAACCTTGGGCACTTGTTTAGCGAGGATGGCAGCAAGGCGTTTGTCCTGTTGTTCTTGGCGAGTGAGTCGTGATTGACGAGGTCCAGATGATGGTCCAGTCGACATTGTCTGCAGCAGACATTGTCATAGGTCTCAGACACGTCGTAAATCGAATCTCACCTCACACGCTTATTACTTACTAAAACTCAGTAACACGCATATTCACATAAACACATAGGTATGAAACCACAGATTCACATAAACACCGTAGCACATAAGCACGTAATCACGTAGGGCACAGAAGCACAGAAGCACATATACATGTAATCACAGAGGCAGTCAGAACACGGGAACTTATCATTCAAAGTCCGCGATTGTCGAATCGTAGCGATCGCGTTTAGCATAGCGATTAGTATAGCGTAATCGTATAGTATAACGAGCTTCGTACAGTGGTTCCTTGTAGTAGTAAAGATTTGTTAACGTTTTGAGATGAATATGCAGTGCGAGTCGTGCGTGTCGATCGAAGTGAGAGCAAAAATCAATTAAGTTTCAAAATTTAAACACATAAACAGGCAGATACACATAAAAACACAAAAAATCAACGAATCATCAAAGTCAGCAGTTGCGGGCTCAGAATCGAAACACATAAAAATCAAGAAATAGATTGTCTGCGGCTATTAGACATTGACTATCCAAAGCGATTCGACTATTCTCAAGGACTTGTTGTACACATTTTGACTTTCAGGATTGGGCCTCTGCCTCGATTCTTGGGCATCCGGCGCACATCCCTCTAATCATACTGTGAGTTCAGGTCGTTGGAGTCCGTCGAGACTTTGGTGAGAGTTTTGTAAAACCATGAACAAGCCGTCAAGGTTAGGGTTTCACCCCTAGCTTGACAACTTCTTTCTGATTTTTAATAAAATAGGGACGAAAATACGCGCTAAAGTATGGATTTCACTCCTGGTTCAATGCGGATTCTCGCATTTTATAGATAAATACAGATCAAACAAGCAATTTAATCGAGAGTTTGCGGTTTTCACACCTAATCCTGACTTAATCTCTTATTCATAATTGGAAATTCGAGTGCAGTGATAGTGTAGCCTAGGCGAGAATGGCGAAGAATAGTAAGTAAGCTCCTACAAAATCCCTACTGGACATGCATGAGTCGGTCTATGGGTCCTAACTATAGACTAGGTCTCTAAGACATCGACCCGGACTAGGTCGAGTCTTGCCTAATTCCCTATAGTTATGGCTCTGATACCAATCTATCACACCCCAACCGATGGTGGTAACATCGAGGCATGGCACCGAGCGAAATAGATTGTCCAGAAGTTTCCATAACAATTATATTTATCAGTTACTTAAAACAACATGTCCCATACCATGTCATAAAAAATAGTACAATTATTACAGACAAAAATCTAGGAAAATAGTTCTGTTCCGACAACTCAGGTTTCATTTGTACAGACAACTATTTGTTGGCCTCTAGGACCTTATTCTAGCCTCGCTTTCCTAGCAGATAAGCATCCTAAACACCTGTCACATAGGTTAAAATAAAGTCAATACACATAGTGTAAAGGAGAGCTTACAAGTTTGATAATAACATATATAGTTCGAAATAGTTTACGCATAACCAGCACGTACACAGAGGAAAACAAAGAATGTTAGTTATCGACATGAACCTATCGATACCAATGACTGCGGGTTGACTGCCCAAGGCAGTTCGCAATACATGATCACCACTGTAATCCATGCAAGTAATTGTCCTTAACAACCCCCCGTGTGAACGGGTGCTGAGTCCAAACTATAGTACTATCATTGCTAAGGCAGGTAGACAGCATTCCATGTGTAAACATAACAACAAGCATTCATTAAGTCACGTATAACATGCGGTAATGGTTAGCGTTTAAAAGTATTGCGTAGTTTGTTCGATGTGATTTCGTATAAGTAATGTATGTAACACCCAAAAGTGTGTAAAGCAAAAAGGGATTGAGTATACTCACAGCGGTTGGACGGATTGAACGGAGCGCTTGAGAGTAGGGTTAGCCTGAATAGTTCGATAGCATAACGGTAAGTGACGCGTAAAACGAAAACAAGTGTTGGTGGGTCGAACAGATGGTCGATTGGTTGGTAGTCCGATCGGACAGCTGATCGTGCGGGTGACTGTCCGTTCGGACGACTGTCCGGTCGGACGGCCGTTTGAGTGGATTGGTTCTTCCTTTGGGAAGGATGTGTTTGTGTATGATGGTTTGACTTTTGAAGTTTTTGTTGTAGCATTTGAAAACATTGAAGTGTCTCTACCTTCCAGGTCGGTCGATCGGACGGTCGTTCGATCGGCCGGCAACCCGTTCGGCTGGGCACCTCAGCGAGAAAAAGTCCACAGCAGGTTGTCACTCGATCGGACAGCAGTTCGATCGGGTGGCATTCCAAGTGCATTAAACATGTTGAAAATTGTTTAAGTGTGGAAGCTTAAGTGTTTCATAATACGGACGGCAGTTCGATCGGACGGCCGTCCGATCGGACAGCGATTCGTTCAACACCCAAACTCCATAGATTGGCAAAATGGTTAAGTGTGGGTCCCAAGATGCAAGCCGTTCGGCTGACCGGTCGTTCGGGTGTCTGTTCGTTCGGACAGCAGTCCGATCGGACGGCACCTCGTCCTGGTCGTCCTGTTCGTCTTACACTTGGTTGTTTGATTGTTTGTCGTTTTATCGAGGCATTTTGATAACGAGTCAAACAACAGGAACTTTGTCAATACTTGGTTCTCCTGATCGGACAGGAATCACCCAAACCCGATTAGTGGACTGTTCGAGACGGTGGTTCACGTTTAACCCAAAATCGGTAAACCTCATGGATAGAGCCCGAATCTCGAGCCACACAACTACTAGAATGAGTAGTAGGTCAGCACAAGCTCCGTTTCTATCGGTTTTGAAGGCATTGAGTGTAAAAGAGTTGAAAGAAAGTTAGAAAAACTATCTTTCAATCCTTTTCTTTGTGATTATGTTTAGATCTATGAAAGATCTTGTTTGTTTATATGGTAATCGGTTAGATCCAAGTTGTTCTTGGTGAATTGAGGCCAAAACATGAAGTTCTTCAAGAACACATGATGACGTCATCCTAGAACAACTTGAATCTTGGTGATTTCACGGTTAAAAGTCAAGATTCAAAAGATAGAAAGGTGTAGGAGTGCGTGTAGGTCAAGAAAGTACAAGATTTAGGACGAGATCTTACCGGAATCGAGAGAAATCTGAGAAAAGGTGAGGAGCACGAGCTGGTCGGTCAGAGAGTTTCCATAAATAGAAAGTATGAAGTGACAGGGGTATTTATTAGGTTCCAAAAGAGGAAAGGGCTGGCCGATCGGCCAAGCAGCTCGATCGGATAGCCTATCCGATCGGACGGCAGTCCGAACGGGCGGCTGGTCGATCGGCTGGTTGCCTGATCGATCGGTCGCCTGGTTCGAGTGTTCGGTCCGACGAGTTTCGCTGTTTTGATTTCGATTGCGAGCGTTGCGATACGATAGAGTTTCCTTGTCAAATTACTTTTAATCCCAACTACTCATATCTCGCGTTGTCTCTTCTTCACTAATTATCATACTATATCTACATGCAATCATCCTTAGTTCGTATTCGTTTTGCGATTGCGATTGAATTCGATTGCGATTCGATTGATTACCACACATAACATAAATAAACATGCACAAGTAACACATAAGGCACACACACACGTATAACAATCACTAAAATGCGTATTTCGAGTTGCGAGCGCGATGTTGATTAGATTAGATTGATTAGTGTTTAGTTGACTTTGTCGCATTGTTACTTCCTATTATGCACAGTCGTAAAGCGATTAGTAACGATAGATGTTCGTCGATTACTGCGATTATAATTAATTACTCCACATAATACAACTAACGTAAAACATAAGATAGGCTAACTATAGTCAAAGAAGTCAAAAAAGGAATTGAGCAAGGAGAGACGGATTGCAATTAGCAATCTTTTCTTCCTTTGACTTCAATCTTGACTTTGACTTTGACTTTCGAAACACGGGGTGTTACACAAATATTCTTTTATATCTTGGGACAATTATATTAATAACAATCTTGTATCTGATTTACATGTTTGTCCAACATTTAGGGTCGGTGCTTATACAACCGATCAAGATTAATCGACACACCACAAATATAACTCACAAGAAGTTACCTCATGAGTGAATATATCTTTTACATACACAACAGGAGGTGTTATGCCTACACCTTGTGCTTAAGTTGTGGCCATTTTCACTTTTTAAATGAGCCAATGATATCCAGGACACGGTCATTAACCCCCAATGTTATTTGTTATCAAGCAATACTGATTAAAACGGGATTATGCAATTTAATCATCTCCGATTAAAAGGTTTCTACACCCGACCAAGCGGTATATTTATAATAGCGTATCCCAAGCCCGTATAACGGAAAATAACTCAAAAGTATTTACCTGAGCTAAAATGTAATTTTATTCTCAGCCGTATATTCAAATCAGCAAGCACAAGTACCTCTACTGGGGCTCTCAATCTGGAACGAAGGTTTTATTAACCTATTAGATTCCTAACGGGTCTTATTTAAGTTGTAACTTAGACCGGTTAGTTTTAAGGAAATGTTTACAGTTCAAAACGCAAGATTAAGCGAAGACCGGATTAGAATGTGAGTATGTCGTCGTTTGATAGCATTAAAGCCTTATCCAATCCATATTAGGCATTCTTGAAAGTATTATTAAACATCACGATGCTTCGAGTTCGTAGAAAGGTCATTCAGAGGTATAATTAAACATATTGACGCTTTTAAACCTTTAAACTTGCAAAGTTGCGCGTAACGTCGCTTAAAGGCATAAAAGCCTTAGATGGTCAATAATTGGCATTCCCGAGAGTATAATCAAATATCATGAAGCTCCCGGTTTGTTAAAAGGTCACTCAGAGGTAAGAATTAACATGTTGACGCTTTTAACCCTTCATTGCGCAATCTTTCAATTAATTATGCAAATGGCTACACTCGATCAACAAGTGGCTCGTTTGTGAATATAAATACCGTAAGAGGTTATTCAAAGACTTATTTTAAGCATGATAACACTTCCGGTCCTTTCATAATCAAAGTTATTGACTTTTCGAAAAAATAGTCCCTTAAATTCAACATTTGACTTTATTAGGGTTTATTACACGTGTCAATACATCATTGGACGTGACTTTACGAGGTGTTACGGCTTTGTTTTAATACTATTAATATTAATAATGTTTACACGTTTACTTTTTTTTATTAGAGACTCGTTATTTATTTATTTATGATGAACTTTTTTATTTTCATGTTTATAATAAAGTGTCTTGATTATTTATGTATTAATATTAATATTAATGCTAATAACAGTATAACAAAATATAAAAAAGTAATAAAGATATTATAAAATAAAATAACATAAAAAACATAATTATTACTTTTGACTTTAGAATAAAATAATGTATAATGAGAAGACAGACAGTTAACTATACATGGGTTATTCCGACAACGATCAGGTACCAATCATTAATAACTTATCCTTCTCTCTTTCAAACTTCGTTCATGTGTTGTTGATTGTTTCCGCTCATCTTCGTTTATTAATATTGATATTTCATACTAATAATAGTATAAAAAATATAAAAAAGTAACAAAAGTATTATAAAATAAAATAACATAAAAAACATAATTATTACCTTTTTACTTTAAACATAATTATTACTTGTAACTTTATAATAAAATAATATAATAAATTAATTAATCATTACTAAATTTGACATTTGGGTATATTAATCTTTAGACCATCCGGTATGGGGGTCGTCCCCGGATCGTCGTCGTCCCGGAGGCACGTCGCACACCACCCACCTGGGCACGTTGGCGGCACTTCCATCGGAATAGAGACGGAGAAGACGGGCCATGTGGGTTTTTTTTTGTTTTTTTTAAAGGGTGGTGGGCCATGTGGGTTTTTTATTATTTTTTTATTAAAGGGTGGTGGGCCATGTGGGTTTTTTATTATTTTTTCTCTCTCTCTCTCTCCTTGAATATATATTATTTTTTATTAAATGTGGTGGGCCATGTAACGGTAAACTTGCAACATTTAAAAAAAAAATTCACCCCACCACTACAAATTCAACACTTTTCACCCACTTTTTTACAAAACTACTCCCACTTTTCTCTCATTTTTATAAAAAAAAACCTCTCCCAATCTTAAAAAAAATTATGGATCTCTACAACCCAAATAATCCCAACTCAAGTTCACAACCGTTTTTGTCATCTGGTTACACACCCGTAATGTAACTTTTTAATTTTTATTTACTTTGTTTTCATTAATTAATTAAATCAAATAAATAATAATAATAAAAAAATGAAGGAGGAGCATCCCTACACCCTTGGATAGTTTCCAAAAGGAGGGTCCTTCTCCTTTGCCTATGTGGCGCTTATGTAGAGGATAGTACTTTGGAAACTATCCTCCCTCATACCCAACCTTTCATATTGATAATAATAATGTCATCATTGTATAAACTATTTGAAAGGAAAGTAAAACCAAAGGACATAAAGTCAACTTGGATGTCTATTTTAATGGCGGCTAAACTACGAGTCTTAAACGGCCGTTAGTTGCCGGTAACATGGGCAGTTTTTCTAAATTTGTCCACGTGCATGAGGTAGGTATCACGTGCTGAGACATGGAACACGACGTGGTTAATATTGGTTGACATCTTGGGTGAATAATGGCCATTCTAATTTTTCATGTATTGTCCCAATTTATCAAATGCTCTCAAAGGGTAAAGAAAGTAAGAAAACCAATCCTCATTCCTAAAATAATAATAATAGAAAAAACTCAAAAAATCACATAATGAATGATCAATTTGGTGCAATTTTAATCTTAGGCATTTTAATGAATGATCAATTTGGTGCATTTTTAATCTTAGGCATTTTAGTAAAGATAGGTAGGGCTTAGTAATTTATGGTATCGAACCGTCAGAATCAAGGAACAGAACCGGAACCGACAGACCCGAGCGAGTTCATTCGAGCCGAATTCCCGGTCCTCACCAGGGGCGGACCTACTTGAGCCCGTGGGTGGGCGGCCGCACCCCTTGAAAAAAAAAATTTAGTGTTATTTTTCGCGAAAAATCCCTACCGCACCTCTTGGAAAAATTCGACCGCACCCCTTGGAAAATTCTGACCGCACCCCTTAGAAAAAAAATGTTAGGAATTTATATAATAAAAAAATTGTGAACACGGATTTAAACCCGACCCAATTATGTAAACAAGTTACTCTTTAAATAAAACTTGTATTCCTATAACCCAACATCAAGCCCAATTGAATAAGTTTATGGTAAAACCCAACCCAAATAACAAAATCAATTAACAAAACATAACCCAATTACCCAAATAAACCCAATCGGCCAATCGATAAGGTTTTGATAAGGTTTTTGATAGGGTTGTTGAATGTTGATAAGGTTGCTGTTGTAAAGTTACGGCAAATGACAATTGTAGAAAATTAGGAAAATAGATTTATAGGGTTTATTTTATTATTAAATATTATAAAGAAGTTACTGGATTGTTGATTAAATATTAAAAAAGGTTGCTGTTGATTTATAGGTTCAACTTGATTTCATTATTAAATGTTAAATTTAATATTTAATAATAAAATGTTTATTTTGGATCATCTTCCGATTGTTGATTAAATATTAAATTGTTGATTAAATATTAAATTGTTTATTTTGTATGTGATAGGCACAACGAGTAAAGATGTTATGGCGCGATTTCTCAACAAGAGGAAAGCGGATGAAATTGGATCATCTTCTGATTTTGTTGATGTGAATGATCTTCCCTCGGATCCTCATGATCGCAAGGCGATAGCATCATACAACGTGAATCAACGAGATGATGTTAGAAGGGCATACCTACTAAGAGGACCATGTCAACCAACGGGTATTAAATATCCAACATCAACGTTTCAAGGTAAAGAGTTGAGAAAATTCAAACAAGAATGGTATGACCGAAAGGAATACAAGGGATGGTTAGAGTATAGTATAAAATCGGATCGTGTGTTTTGCTTATGTTGTTACTTGTTTAGGTCCGAATTTGGTGATCATAGAGACACATTTGTTTTGAACGGGTATAACAATTGGAAAAAAGTACATGAGGTACTTACAAAACATGTTGGGTTAGTTAATAGCGCCCACAACAAATGTTTCCAAAAGTGTGCCGATTTACTTAACGAAAAGCAAGCGGTAAACACACAATGGGACAAAAGGACCCCTAAGGAGAAACGTGATTACAAACTTAGATTAAGCGCTTCTACTTTGCTTGGAAAAAGGTTGTTGAATGGCGGTTTGGCGTTTCGTGGTCATGATGAGTCAAAAGATTCATTAAATAAAGGAAATTTCTTAGAGCTTTTAGAACTAATGGGTGAAATGAATGAAGAGCTTGGTAAGGTTATCTTAGAGAATGCACTGGCGAATAACCAAATGACTAGTCCTAAAAGTCAAGCGGACATTAAACATTGTTATGCTCAAGAGGTGCTTAAACAAATTTTTGAAGATCATGGTGATGATGTTTTTTATTTATTAGTTGATGAATCATGTGATGTTTCAGAAAAAGAACAAATGGCGGTTGTTATTCATTATGTTGATAAAGTTGGGATTGTTAAGGAGCGTTTTATTGGGCTTGTTCATGTCAAAGAGACAAGCGCATTAACACTTAAATCGGCTATTGATGATATGTTAGCACATTATGGGTTGAGTTTGAAAAGGATTAGAGGCCAAGGTTACGACGGGGCAAGTAACATGTCGGGTGAGTTTAACGGCTTAAGAGCTCTTATTTTAAAGGAAAATGTTTTGGCTTTCTATATTCATTGTTTTGCACACCAACTTCAATTAGTTGTTGTGGCGGTTGCACACAAACACACACCTATTTGGAGAGTATTTGAAACGATAACATGTTTAACAAATGCCGTTTGTGCATCTTCCAAGCGACAAGACATGCTTCGTGAAAGCCAAAGAAGACAATTGGAAAAAATGGAAGACGTGCTTTGTACCGGAAGTGGGTTGAATCAAGAAATGGCACTTTCAAGACCTGGAGATACACGTTGGAATTCCCACTATAAAACGCTTTCGCGTTTGATTACTTTATATCCAAACATTATGGAAGTTCTTGGATGTATAGTAGAAACGGGTCAAACTCTTCCTTGTAGTAGACAAGCGGACGGACTTCTAGAGGATATGAAAAAATACGACTTTGTATTTTACATACACTTGATGGAGCATATTCTAAACATCACACACACATTGTCCCAATGTCTACAAAGAAAAGAACAAGATTTGATGAATGCGGTTAAATTGGTTTCTTCCACAAAAAACCAACTTGAAAAGTTTAGGTTGGAAGGATTTAGTGAGTTCTTGGAGAAGGTTAACTCTTTTTGTGACATGTATAAACTTGAGGTGAAAAATTTAGATGAAGAATATATTAACCCAAGATGGCCAAGAAGAAAGACGAACATCTCAAATCGGCACTATTACGAGTATGATTGCTTCAATGCGGTTCTAGATTTGCAAATTCAAGAATTTGGGAACTGTTTTAACGAGGTAACATCGGAACTACTTCTTTGTATGAGTTGTTTGAGTCCGTGTGATAATTTTAGTGCGTTTGACATTCCATATATACTAAAGTTAGCCGGAAAGTATCCATATGATTTCGATGAAGCCGAAAAACGAAGGCTTCCGGTTCAACTCGGAAACTACATTGATTTTGTGAAAAAAGATAAACAATTCGCCAACTTGGATGGTTTGTCAAGTCTTGTAAGGTTAATGGTTTCAACAAATATTCACGTAACTTTTACATTGGTATATCGTTTATTGAAGCTTGTTCTCGTATTACCCGTCGCAACCGCAACCGTTGAAAGATGTTTTTCGGCAATGAAGAATGTGAAGACCGACTTGCGTAATCGGATTGGCGATGAGAATTTAAGTGATAGTTGTATATGTTATATAGAGAAAGACTTGCTTAAAAAAGTACCTCTAGATGATGTTTTGGATAGATTTCAAAAAATGAAAACCCGTAGGGCGACTTTTTAAATATGTTTGTAACAATATTTGACGTGTTTTTGATGATTATATAAATTGAAGTTTGATGTTCTTTTTTTACATGACCCGACCGGAACCGGTTTTTTTATGTATATATCTAGACGCCTAAAATTTTAAAAAAATTTCCGCACCCCCATGAAAAAATTTATGGGTCCGCCACTGGTCCTCACAGTAACCACCCTCCAGCTTGAGAATAAGTATTCGTTTTGAGGATAATAGTGTGTGTATTAAGTGAGAGAAGCAAGAGAGCGATTCTTAAACCTGGAGGTGAAGTTTACTATTTATAGCCGAGGTGGTTTGTGAAGAAGATGGGCTGATGGGCCTTGGCCTGTAGTCAACAACAAGGAGTATCCATTTTATCCCTCTGCCACGACCGTTGGTGCTTGCAGACGAGATGGTAGCTGGCGCACGCTGAATGGATCCATGTGTCCAGACCGTTGTCCTTTTTGCCTGGTCTGTCATCAGCAGCTTAGTGGAGATCGTGGAGCAGTGGTCGGCGCGCTCTGATGGGTGCCACGTGTGCGTCCTTGCGTACCTTTTTGTCCCCTATTCGATTGTCCATCGTGCAACATGATCGGATACAGCCTGTTGGACGCTCATTGGTCCACTACTCTGCCACTTGTACCTTTGGTATTTGTCCAAGGTTTACCTGCGCTTCCTATCTCTACGCGGCCAGGGGATATCCCGTGTAGACGGCGCAAGGTCCAGGAAGTCAGGGTATTTTATCGAAAGGGGTAAGTGTAAAATCTGATCCTGTTTTAACCCTGACCTCGCGCGCGACCTAAATTACATCTGATTAGCCGGCGCGAGGTTGGGAAAAGCTATCAAATTGGTATGATATGGGTATGGTCTTGGGCGCGACCTAGATTACATCTGGATAGGTGACGCAGAGTTTGGGACCATACTCATTCAATATATTTAAATTTAATTAATACGTATCTAAATTCAATTAATAGTTTGTGTTCATATTCTACTCATTTTCACAACGACCTGAGATGGGTATAATTTTATTTTATCTATATATTAAAAATAGAAGCTAATAAATAGTAATTTTATCTATATATTAAAAATAGAAGCTAATAAATAGTAATTTTAATATTATATTATATTATATTATATTATATTATATTATATTATATTATATTATATTATATTATATTATATATATATATATTAAAAATAGAAGCTAATGAATAGTAATTTTAATATTATAATAATATATAGTTTTTTAGTACTTTCTTACATTAATAAAAAAAATTATCTATATATTAAAAATAGAAGCTAATAAATATTTTATCTATATATTAAAATAGAAGCTAATGAATAGTAATTTTAATCTTATACTAATATATATTCTTTTAATACTTTCTTATATTAATATAAGAAAATTATCTATATATCTATATATTAAAAATAGAAGCTAATAAATAGTAATTTTAATATTATACTAATATATATTATACTAATGAATAGTAATTTTAATATTATACTAATATATATTATACTAATTTTAATATATACTAATATATTATACTAATATATATTATACTAATTTTAATAAATAGTAATTTTAATATTATACTAATATATAGTAATTTTAATATTATACTAATGAATAGTAATTTTAATATTATACTAATATATATTCTTTTAATACTTTCTTATATTAATATAAGAAAATTATCTATATATCTATATATTAAAAATAGAAGCTAATAAATAGTAATTTTAATATTATAATAATATATAGCTTTTTTAATACTTTCTTATATTAATTAAAGTTAAAACAAATGAGTCTTCAATACAAGTATTGTATAGATTATAACGGCTGGGAAAAAATCAAACTCATACGTGCTTACAAATGTCGAAACAAAATCCTCAGACACACTAGTTAAATTCTCAGGACTTTTCCAAACCTATTATTATATTTATATTTATATGTATTATAAAAATAGAAGCTAATGAATAGTAATTTTAATATTATAATAATATATAGTTTTTTTAGTACTTTCTTACATTAATAAAAAAAATTATCTATATATTAAAAATAGAAGCTAATAAATATTTTATCTATATATTAAAATAGAAGCTAATGAATAGTAATTTTAATATTATACTAATATATATTCTTTTAATACTTTCTTATATTAATATAAGAAAATTATCTATATATCTATATATTAAAAATAGAAGCTAATAAATAGTAATTTTAATATTATACTAATATATATTATACTAATGAATAGTAATTTTAATATTATACTAATATATATTATACTAATTTTAATATATACCAATATATTATACTAATATATATTATACTAATTTTAATAAATAGTAATTTTAATATTATACTAATATATAGTAATTTTAATATTATACTAATGAATAGTAATTTTAATATTATACTAATATATATTCTTTTAATACTTTCTTATATTAATATAAGAAAATTATCTATATATCTATATATTAAAAATAGAAGCTAATAAATAGTAATTTTAATATTATAATAATATATAGCTTTTTTAATACTTTCTTATATTAATTAAAGTTAAAACAAATGAGTCTTCAATACAAGTATTGTATAGATTATAACGGCTGGGAAAAAATCAAACTCATACGTGCTTACAAATGTCGAAACAAAATCCTCAGACACACTAGTTAAATTCTCAGGACTTTTCCAAACCTATTATTATATTTATATGTATTAATTTATTACAATTACAAGTTTGATGATTTCTCAACAAGGCTACAACTTGTGAATGTCTTGCGTTTGTTTTTTGTACTTGCTCTAGTGGTCTCCATTCTCCCATCAGGCTATTTCACCTTTTGGTAAATTAAACTTGTCTTAATTCATATTTACATTATTCGGTTATTACAGGTAAGAAAAAATAGTTTGAACTATAACAATGTTAAATGAGGGTGAATAAAGTGTCTTGAATATTTATTTATTAATATTGTTATTAATACTAATAGTTTGAACTATAAGTGATTAATTGTTTTAACTAGAGGGAACACTCGTTCGATGCACGACATGCATAATAGTTATTGTTTTTTCCTGGAACGACGACTGATATAGATAGTACGTGACACGGTACGAAAGTGCGAATATAGTATAGATTTTTAAAACAAAAACCGGTTTTTTTTAAAGTTAGCCGTTTGACCATGGTTATTTTGACCAAAGTCCACTCCTCGTTCGGCGCTTTGTGGTAGCACTACCAGTCAAAAAAAGGCCCAAAACGCCCGAGGGTACAGTGTTCCCCCGCGTTTTTAAGACGCTTTGAGAGAGGTTTGCGCCCCACCACATGTGGTCTCACAAAACTTCAATTCTATGGACGTGTGGTTTCTCAACCCTCTTCAAAAGACGTCACAGTTTTCAAATTTTTTTATTTTTATTTTTTCTTTTTCATTGTTTTAGATGGTGTAAAATAGATGTTAAATATATATATTATACTACATACACATATACATATAAATTCAGTTTTGACATCTAAAAGTCAAATTGCAGGTTTTGTTCCCTTTTATAGATAAGAAAGCAGTTTATTATTTATTACTAAAATGTTGTATTAACTTTATTCTGCAACATATTCTTTATAAACTATGCTTACCTTGACATAACCTAATAGCTATATTTCCTTATTAGAAGTCTCTTATAATTGAAAATTAGTACATATTATTACCTTGCTGGTAAACACATTTACTCTATGTTTAGGGAACAATTTGATTAAGTTGCTGATATTGAATTGAATATCACACCAAATTACAATAGCAGTTTATATTGCTACTATTCACCCAAATCAAGCACCTTAAATAAGTCAGTGTTTCTCTATATTCAAAAAACGAACTATAACTGACGATTATTAAATTGCAACAGTCAATTCAATCCAAATACTACAATAGAAACATAAAAACTACCACAATTCGTTGGTTAATCACGTATAGTTCTTAATCGATTAGAATCAGAAAAAAGGAAATTGACTCACCGTAACTTAAAATCAGGAAGAAGGCGAACAAAGGGGCGGAGTTTTTCGAAATCAATGACCCCTGTCTTTCATTGTTATTCCTTGAATGAGGTAAGCAAGACCCCATACTACACACTACATACACATACATAAAAATTGGGTTCTATATTATTTGTATAAACACCGATTAGAAAACCCTCACATTGCATTTGATGAAACCCTAATCAATATAAACACACACACTAACACTCACGAATCGAATCGAATTTATAAAAGGAAAAATTCGGGCTGTTTTTACCTCTTGCTGCTCCAAATCTTCATTACCATACATTATCTTCATCTTAGAGATATAGATATTGCACTTAAAGGTCTCAACCATCAAAATACGATCCAAGGGCTAAAAAGTGGTTCCTAATTATGCAATGGTTATCATTTGAACCTTATTCCATGAGACTTGAGGTAAGATGGAAAGAGCATTCTTTTGAGTTTTAAACCATCTGTAATTAAGTTCATTATTTAATCATTATTGTTGCAATTATTAGGTATTATAGATAATAATACCCCATGAAATTACCTTTTAGTAATTTTCGTTTCTAATTGGTTAGCATCTTTTAAGTTTTAAAACCATTTATAGTTATAATTAAATTCATAATAACGTTGATTAAGTTTTTTTATATTTAATTATTATTATTATTATTATTTATTTTTATTTTTATTTCATATGATGTTCATCAACTATCTGATATAATTGCAAAAAAGGTTGTAACCTTATTTGTATGATGTTTAGCAATTACTAAACCAAATAATAATGACTTAATTATAAAATTCAATCAAGTAATCGGTTACGGAGAACTTGAAATGGAAAAGCAATGTAAATATGAGGAAGGTGATGATGTTCAACTAAGTCAAATGATTTAATTCTTTATCAAGTATTTAACAATACTTAATTTATAAAGTTATCAATTTAATTGTATTTATCAATTTATACTCATGTAGAAAGACTAATTCCCTTTACTAACTTCATTGAGTTGTTGTACTATAAGCATAATATGTTGCAATTATTTAAATTTGGTTGGAACCCTTGTGAAATGCTTTATACGATAGTATAGATAAACGCAATCAATTTAAATCTTTTGCGCGGGTTGAAAACATCCGAGCCCTTAAAGTTTGCTGCCCAATCCTGTCAAACAATACCTCCTCAAATATTTCCTCTGCATCTATATTGCCTATATATAGTATCAATTAAATCACACAAAAGCATCATATGTTTAAAAAAAATAGTAAAGTAGAAATTAAAAAAGGAAATACCAATAGGCCAAATAAATGTCTATCTCCAAATGACTCTCGTACCCACCCTTTTACACCTCCATATACATGAAGCTGCAAAAAGGAAAAAGACTATAAATTTATGAACAATTAAACAATACATTGGTAAATGGTTCCAGATACTATAGTCATGCAAGGGTACCTTGATGAAGTATGAAGTGTCTGTCTTTTTGTATCCAATAACCTGTGTGTATACTTTATATGTAATATAAAATCATAATTTGAAAATGTCACACCCCCAAAATCCACCTGCGGATAACACCCGCTTCGGGGGCGTGACTGACCAGGATCCAGCCACCAATTATACCGAATACTTAAGTCGATAACAAAAGTAATACTTACTATTCATAAGCTTAGCAAACATTAAGTTCAGAGTTTAAAGTTTTAAGTTCAAAACAGTAATAAGTAGCGGAAGCATAAGTAAGGTAGTTTAAAACAAAGTTCATGATTCAAAATAAGGTAACACCCGACACAAGGGTGAACAGACACTACACGTTCCCAAGCTGCAAGCTCCTTCGTCACTGGTTACCTGCAAAGCATGCAGTAAGGAGGTCAACAATAATGCTGAGTGAGTTCACTAGTTGTCCAGTTTTAATTACCAAAAACTTTGTTTCACCGGTTAATTTATCCGTTTATACATGCCCTGGGGAGCTACCCCAAAAGTTAGCGACTAAACTGTTTTTCCAATACCGAACACTAGGTAACCGTTGCGTATCCGCAGGATGCCCCGATGTCAATGTTCTATCATCATTGACGGATTTCTGAGTACATTAGTTCACGACCGATCCCAAACCAGGGCACGGTGTGAGGCTGGTAAACACCTAAATAGCGCTATCAACTAATAACCCGTTCGCCTGATCCCGGCGACTAATCGGTATTTGTAGTAGGGACTTGAGTGATAGAGTTTCGTTTAGTGCCGTTAGTTGCAATCCGTATAAACAGTAATTAACCAAAAGGTTTCCCAATACCCGGGAAGGAAAAGTAAGTTTTGTTCCCAATAACTAGGGAAGGTATGTAAATGGTATCCCCTTTTACCAGGGGATAGAGTTGTTAGTCTCGTGTCCCAAACCACCGGGACGCATGCTTTTAAGTTGTGAACTCACCTTGGGTTGCTCGGTAGGTTTAGGTTACTTGTCAATCACGTTGGTCACCACGTCCTAACATGGTTACCGGTATAGGTCAGGTTCGGTGTACAAGCATTCACGTAAAACACATACAAGTACGTAACATGCATACAAGTAAATAGTCATGGGGTTATTGGGCCGGCCCTAACAGTAACACAGTCAAACAGAACACAGCAACACATAGCCCAGTTAACAGATAGTCCAAGTTAACACAGAATGGCCCAATAACCAAGATGGACAGCCCACTCGCAACCAGCTGGTCTCGAGTCGCAACCAGGAGGTTTCGGCTTGTCACGTTATGGTTGCGAGTCGCAACCGTGGTCTCGAGTTGTCACGTTGTGGTTGCGAGTCGCAACCGTCGTAGTCTCGAGTCGTAATCGTGTGGTTTCGACTTGTCATGCTATGGTTGCGAGTCGCAACTGCGTGGTCTCGAGTCGGAATGCTGTGGTTGCGAGTCGTAAACTGTCATTTTCATACACACGTGATGATGCAGATATGACAGTCCAAATTGTACATATGAAATCAGACCCAGATTTGGAAACTACCAATAAGGTTTCTACAAACACTTTTCCTAATCTGCCTATAATAAAATTTGGATCAAACTTTGCCATTTTAAATCTTCAAACCATCTTCAACTAGTTCATCAAATGTTCATAGTTTCTAGGGTTTTCATGCTTAAACAAAACCATACCTTTTGAACCGAAAATCACATATTACAACAAGATTGTCATGCAAGAACTAGAAACATGTATTTGTGGCCGAACATCTTATGTTTAAAATCATTATTTTTGCAAGAACAATAAAGCATAGATTGAACACTTTTTAACTATCATTTTCTAGCCATTTTAACATGTCAACACATATTTACAAACTTTACAAAACAACCTAATAATCATGCATAAACTACTAACCAAACATTTTTCTATTTCATAAACATATCATTCAAGCAAGCATATACAAGGCATTTATTACACACTAACCGGTTTGTGAAGAAGGAGCCGAAAACAAAGGAAGAAAGTGAGGGAAGATGAAGTGTCCGTATGGTGATCTTGTCCGAGATTCTTGATCGAGAGCCTTGCTTGAACCGAAAGTTAGAAGAAATGGGTTGTGTGTTTGGGGTTTCTTAGTTGAGAGAGAATAAGAAGTGTATGTGTTTGTGTGTAGTGCAAAATGAAAGAAATGAGGGAAAGGTTGGATATATACAAGGGGTGTTTTCGGGTTGGGCTTGGGATTTCGGCCCAAACCGGTTACGGCCCAAGGGCCACCCGAAACCAAGAGGCCCACTCGCAACCGCCCGGTTGCGAGTCATGGTCTCGACTCACATACATATATATATATATATAACATACATATCACACACATCATGTAAAAATCACGTTTCCATTTAATAATATTTATATACACACAAAATATTACAAGGTGATCGTTCGGAAAAACCTCGAGTGTCACATTATCCCCAAGTTTTAAGAACTTTCGTCCCGAAAGTTGAAGCAGCCACTGCCAAGCTAGCGTGTTTTAACGGGGTGTCACATCATCCCCTCGTTAGTTTGGAATTTCGTCCCGAAATTTGGTTGTAGCTTCAGTGCTGGGGTTTTCGTTTGGGAACAACTGGGGATACTTGGACTTCATCTGGTCCTCCCGCTCCCAGGTAAACTCTGGGCCGCGTCGTGAGTTCCAACGAACTCGCACAAGGGGTATCTGGCTACGTTTGAGGGTTTTGATTTCTCGATCCGTGATCTCAATCGGTTCCTCAGTAAAGTGTAGCTGTTCATCAATCGTCAGTTCCTTAAAAGGAATCACAAGTGTTTCATCCGTCAAACACTTCTTTAGGTTAGATACGTGAAAAACGTTGTGCACTGCACTCAGCTCTGCAGGCAGGTTCAATCTATAAGCTACCTTACCGATTTTCTCGGTAATTTCGAATGGTCCAACATACCGTGGATTCAGCTTGCCCCGTTTACCGAAACGGACCACACCCTTCCAGGGTGAGACTTTAAGTAGGACCCGGTCCCCGACCTGGAATTCTAACGGTTTCCTACGCTTATCAGCGTAGCTTTTCTGACGGTCACGAGCTGCCGCCATGCGTTGCCTGATCTGGGAAATCTTTTCCGTTGTATCCACCACCAGTTCTGGGCCTGTGAGTTGACTGTCACCTACTTCCGCCCAGCAAAGAGGTGATCGGCATTTACGACCGTACAATGCCTCAAAAGGTGCCGCCTGAATACTAGTGTGATAGCTGTTATTGTAGGAGAATTCCACCAGCGGCAGATGCTTCTCCCAGTTCTTGCCAAAATCGATCACACATGCTCTAAGCATGTCTTCCAGGGTTTGGATGGTGCGTTCAGACTGCCCATCCGTTTGCGGGTGATAAGCGGTGCTCATGTCCAAACGTGAGCCAAAGGATTTGTGCATAGCTTGCCACAATTCGGAAGTAAAACGAGCGTCTCGGTCGGAAATAATAGAAGTTGGCACCCCATGCCTGGAGACTACTTCCTTTAAATAGATTTCTGCTAAGGTTGAGAACTTGTCTGTTTCCTTAATGGCCAGAAAGTGTGCAGACTTAGTCAATCGATCTACTATCACCCAAATAGTGTCATTCCCGCGTTGAGATTTAGGTAGCCCTGTAACAAAATCCATGGAAATCTGCTCCCATTTCCACTTCGGGATTTCCGGTTGCTGCAGTAGACCTGCTGGTTTCTGATACTCGATCTTGACTCTTGCGCAGGTCAAACATTTGCCAACATAGGCTGCTATGTGGGCTTTCATGCCAGGCCACCAGTAAGTGGTCCTTAAGTCGTGGTACATCTTATCTGCACCAGGATGTACTGAATAACGGGACTTATGGGCTTCGTCCATCACAAGCTCTCGTAGATCTCCGTAAAGTGGGACCCAAATGCGTCCTGCCACATAGTAGGCGCCGTCTTCTTTCTGTTCTAGTCGCTGCCTCGACCCTCGCAGGGACTCTGCCCTGATGTTTTCTGGTTTCAGAGCTTCAATCTGAGCATTTCGAATCTGGGTAGGGAGGTTAGATTGGATGGTAAGTTGTAATGCTCGCACGCGCTTTGGTATAGTGTCCTTCCGGCTGAGGGCGTCTGCCACAACATTGGCCTTGCCCGGATGATACTTGATGGCGCATTCGTAATCGTTCAGAAGTTCGACCCATCGGCGTTGTCGCATGTTTAATTCCTTCTGCTTGAAGATATGCTCGAGACTCCTGTGATCGGTGTAAATGGTGCACTTGGTACCGTACAGGTAATGTCTCCATATCTTAAGCGCAAATATCACTGCTCCTAGTTCCAAGTCATGCGTAGTGTAGTTCCTTTCGTGTGTCTTGAGTTGTCGGGATGCATAGGCAATAACTTTCTCGCGTTGCATCAACACACAACCGAGTCCATGAATAGACGCATCATAGTAAACCACAAAGTCGTCCGTTCCTTCAGGTAACGAGAGAATAGGAGCACTGCAGAGGTTATCCTTAAGCCTCTGAAAAGCAGATTCCTGTGCTTCATTCCACTTGTAGGTGACGCCTTTCTGAGTGAGCGTAGTGAGGGGTTGTGCAATCTTTGAGAATCCCTGAATGAATCTGCGGTAGTAACCTGCCAATCCCAAGAATTGGCGAACTTCAGTGGGAGTCTTAGGGGTAGGCCAATTCTTTATAGAGTCGACTTTTGCAGGGTCGACGTGGATTCCGTCCTTGTTAACCACGTGCCCAAGGAAATGGACTTCTCGAAGCCAGAAGTCGCATTTCGAAAACTTGGCATACAGTTGCTCATTGCGAAGGAGTTCGAGGATAAGGCGTAGGTGCTGTTCATGCTCTTCCTGACTTTTCGAGTAGATCAAGATGTCGTCTATAAACACGATCACAAATTTGTCGAGGTAGGGTTTGCATACCCGGTTCATGAGATCCATGAACACTGCAGGGGCGTTGGTCATTCCGAAGGGCATAACGAGGAATTCATAATGACCATAACGAGTTCTGAATGCAGTTTTGGAGATGTCTTCATTACGGACCCTTAACTGATGGTAGCCTGATCGCAGGTCAATCTTAGAATAGTAGCTTGATCCTTGCAATTGATCGAATAGGTCGTCGATTCGAGGGAGAGGGTAACGATTCTTGATGGTAACCTTGTTCAGCTCACGATAGTCGATGCACATTCGGAACGTGCCATCCTTCTTCTTAACAAAGAGTACCGGTGCTCCCCAGGGTGATGAACTAGGACGGATAAATCCTTTATCCAATAGTTCTTGTAGTTGCGTCGAGAGTTCCTTCAATTCTGCGGGGGCTAGACGGTAAGGTGCACGAGCTATAGGCGCTGCTCCGGGAGCTAGCTCGATTTGGAATTCGACCTGACGATGGGGAGGGAGTCCAGGTAATTCCTCAGGAAATACCTCGAGGTAGTCACGCACTACTGGAAAGTCTTCAATCCTCTTCTCCTTTTCCTGCGTGTTGGTGACGAGTGCTAAGATAGCGGTGTGTCCTTTTCGTAGACACTTCTGGGCTTTCAAGAACGAGATAACGCCGGAGATTTCTCCACTTTTGCCACCTTGTACAATGAGGGGTTTGCCAGAACGGCGAGGAAAACGAACTGCTTTCTCTTGACAGAGGATCTCAGCGCGATGCTTGGATAACCAATCCATACCAATAACGACGTCGAAGCTTCCAAGAGTAACAGGGAAAAGGTCGATACTAAATGTCTGACCAGACAACTCTAGTTTGCAGCCCTTGACAACATGTGAGGCCTCGATGTTTCTACCATTAGCTAACTCGACGATGTGAGGAGAACTTAGTAACGAAAGCGGACGCTTAAGCTTCTTACTAATACGTAGGGATACATAACTAGCATCGGCACCGGAATCAAATAACACAGAAACATAACGATCATCGAGTAGGAACTTACCCGCCACGACATTGGGGTCATTCCTTGCTTCACCAGCTCCAATCACGAATGCCCTTCCTCTAGCACCATTCCCAGCATTGTTGTTCTGATTGTTGTTTCCAGCTCCCTGATTGTTGTTGCGATTCTGATTCTGTTCAGGGCAATCTTTCTTAAAGTGCCCCTCAGCTCCACACTTAAAACATGCCCGGTTGTTTCCCTGCTGCTGTTGCTGTTGGGATTGTTGCTGATTCTGTCTAGCTGGGAACTGACTTCTACAATCCTTGGCTTCGTGCCCCATCTTGTGGCATCGCTGACACTGGCCCTTGTTACACGCCCCATTATGGTGTCTGTTACACTTGTTGCACTTTGGGTAGCTTCCCCGGTAGCCACCCTGTTGCTGGGTGCCTTTGTTGTTTTCGGTTTTCCTTTGTTGTGCTGGGGCCTGAGTGGGGTTAGCATCCTTGCTTTGACTTCCTTCCCACTTACGCTTGCTGTCACTAGAAGTTCCGACAGTAGCACTGATCCTTTTGGGCAACCTGCCCTCCTCTACAGCCTGATCAGTAAGTTTGTGAGCAAGTCGAACAATCGGCTGAATGGTAGTGTGGTTGGCTGAAGTGACATGGCTTAAAATTTCTGGAGCCAAACCCTTGATGTACAGTTCGATTCTTCGATACATTGGTCGAGACATGTTTGGGCAAAGAGCAGCATAGTCATTAGACAGCTTGGTGTAAGTTTCAATTTCCGACCCAACCATCTTGAGCTCATAGTACTCATTCTCAAGCTTGTGGATGTCATCCCGGTGACAGTATTCCTCCTTAATCATATCCTTGAAATCCTCCCATGCCGTAGCATTTGCAGTTTCCAACCCAAACATCTGAATCTGCGCCTTCCACCAAGAAAGCGCGCTTCCTTCAAGCGTAGCAGTAGCAAATTTCACCCAATTTGCAGGGGGACACTCGCAAACAGCAAAAACAGCTTCAATTTTCTCAATCCAATGCAGAAGACCTATGGCACCCTCAGTGCCGTTGAAAGGGAGAGGCTTGCAATCCATGAAAGTTTTGAAAGTACACACTGGTGGTTGCGCAGGTGCATGCTGACCTGTTCGTGAGAAGCGAAGCGTATAGGTTTAGAGGCGAAAAGTCGATGTGGCGGTAGGATCTAAACATCCTAAAACAACGAGCTTACCTATAGGGTGAGCTGCGAAAGCTGCAGCCACGGTGTTGAGCAGGTTAGTGAACTGAGCCTGTGTCATGTTAATGTTTCCCCTTCCGCGTCCACTCATTGTCTTCATAACCAGAGAACACAGTATGAGTGTGATGTCGTAATGTAGCGAGAATGAGATAGAAGAGAGAGGTGTATCTATCTAGTTTAGGCACACTAGTACGTATAGCATAACAGGAAACATAAAGTAAGCAACAAGTAAACACTGGTCCGAGCTATGAGGTCAAATGTGTCGAGCCTTGCACTTGGAGTGTAGTGTCGTTGCGAGTCACGGGTTATAGTCTGGTTTTCTCCAAAAAGATTTTTCCCCTTTTTAAAACCAAGTTCACTATAACCAATGGCTCTGATACCAATCTGTCACACCCCCAAAATCCACCTGCGGATAACACCCGCTTCGGGGGCGTGACTGACCAGGATCCAGCCACCAATTATACCGAATACTTAAGTCGATAACAAAAGTAATACTTACTATTCATAAGCTTAGCAAACATTAAGTTCAGAGTTTAAAGTTTTAAGTTCAAAACAGTAATAAGTAGCGGAAGCATAAGTAAGGTAGTTTAAAACAAAGTTCATGATTCAAAATAAGGTAACACCCGACACAAGGGTGAACAGACACTACACGTTCCCAAGCTGCAAGCTCCTTCGTCACTGGTTACCTGCAAAGCATGCAGTAAGGGGGTCAACAATAATGCTGAGTGAGTTCACTAGTTGTCCAGTTTTAATTACCAAAAACTTTGTTTCACCGGTTAATTTATCCGTTTATACATGCCCTGGGGAGCTACCCCAAAAGTTAGCGACTAAACTGTTTTTCCAATACCGAACACTAGGTAACCGTTGCGTATCCGCAGGATGCCCCGATGTCAATGTTCTATCATCATTGACGGATTTCTGAGTACATTAGTTCACGACCGATCCCAAACCAGGGCACGGTGTGAGGCTGGTAAACACCTAAATAGCGCTATCAACTAATAACCCGTTCGCCTGATCCCGGCGACTAATCGGTATTTGTAGTAGGGACTTGAGTGATAGAGTTTCGTTTAGTGCCGTTAGTTGCAATCCGTATAAACAGTAATTAACCAAAAGGTTTCCCAATACCCGGGAAGGAAAAGTAAGTTTTGTTCCCAATAACTAGGGAAGGTATGTAAATGGTATCCCCTTTTACCAGGGGATAGAGTTGTTAGTCTCGTGTCCCAAACCACCGGGACGCATGCTTTTAAGTTGTGAACTCACCTTGGGTTGCTCGGTAGGTTTAGGTTACTTGTCAATCACGTTGGTCACCACGTCTTAACATGGTTACCGGTATAGGTCAGGTTCGGTGTACAAGCATTCACGTAAAACACATACAAGTACGTAACATGCATACAAGTAAATAATCATGGGGTTATTGGGCCGGCCCTAACAGTAACACAGTCAAACAGAACACAGCAACACATAGCCCAGTTAACAGATAGTCCAAGTTAACACAGAATGGCCCAATAACCAAGATGGACAGCCCACTCGCAACCAGCTGGTCTCGAGTCGCAACCAGGAGGTTTCGGCTTGTCACGTTATGGTTGCGAGTCGCAACCGTGGTCTCGAGTTGTCACGTTGTGGTTGCGAGTCGCAACCGTCGTAGTCTCGAGTCGTAATCGTGTGGTTTCGACTTGTCATGCTATGGTTGCGAGTCGCAACTGCGTGGTCTCGAGTCGGAATGCTGTGGTTGCGAGTCGTAAACTGTCATTTTCATACACACGTGATGATGCAGATATGACAGTCCAAATTGTACATATGAAATCAGACCCAGATTTGGAAACTACCAATAAGGTTTCTACAAACACTTTTCCTAATCTGCCTATAATAAAATTTGGATCAAACTTTGCCATTTTAAATCTTCAAACCATCTTCAACTAGTTCATCAAATGTTCATAGTTTCTAGGGTTTTCATGCTTAAACAAAACCATACCTTTTGAACCGAAAATCACATATTACAACAAGATTGTCATGCAAGAACTAGAAACATGTATTTGTGGCCGAACATCTTATGTTTAAAATCATTATTTTTGCAAGAACAATAAAGCATAGATTGAACACTTTTTAACTATCATTTTCTAGCCATTTTAACATGTCAACACATATTTACAAACTTTACAAAACAACCTAATAATCATGCATAAACTACTAACCAAACATTTTTCTATTTCATAAACATATCATTCAAGCAAGCATATACAAGGCATTTATTACACACTAACCGGTTTGTGAAGAAGGAGCCGAAAACAAAGGAAGAAAGTGAGGGAAGATGAAGTGTCCGTATGGTGATCTTGTCCGAGATTCTTGACCGAGAGCCTTGCTTGAACCGAAAGTTAGAAGAAATGGGTTGTGTGTTTGGGGTTTCTTAGTTGAGAGAGAATAAGAAGTGTATGTGTTTGTGTGTAGTGCAAAATGAAAGAAATGAGGGAAAGGTTGGATATATACAAGGGGTGTTTTCGGGTTGGGCTTGGGATTTCGGCCCAAACCGGTTACGGCCCAAGGGCCACCCGAAACCAAGAGGCCCACTCGCAACCGCCCGGTTGCGAGTCATGGTCTCGACTCACATACATATATATATATATATATATAACATACATATCACACACATCATGTAAAAATCACGTTTCCATTTAATAATATTTATATACACACAAAATATTACAAGGTGATCGTTCGGAAAAACCTCGAGTGTCACAGAAAAAAAAACCACTAAATCACCAAAAACATAATAAAACATCAATATAAACTCATAGATTATGTAAAAGAAAACTGTTATCCCATTTGAATATTTTAAGAAACAAACCAAAGTTTTTTCGAATAAATGTTGAAATGGGTATAAAAGAACACACATTTCCACCAAGATAAATAAATTTCATATCAACTTATCTCTTTCTTATCTCTTTCTTTTCGACTCTAACTCGCACAATAGTAGACAAAGGAGTTGATGTTGAGTGAAATGGTGAATTTATAGCAATGATAGGAGATTCCTTAATCGGTCAAATTTATTACATATTGATTGAAATTGGACCTTTGGAGTGCTTTTGCGGTTTATCCCAATAGGTTTCGTTTATTAATTGCATTTAAGAACCGAACTTATTATTGTATTATTATAATTAATTGTGATTATATTCTCATTTAATTATTTTTTTATTTTTTAATATTAATGTAGAAAGACCATTTCACCCCTTACTAACATCATTAAGTTGTTGTACCATAAGTATAAAAGATTGTAATTACTTAAATTTGGTTGGTATCCTTATGAAATGCTTTATAATATAGTATAGATAGATAGATATAGATATAGATAATTATTTTTTTTATTTTTTAATATTAATGTAAAAAGACCATTTCACCCCTTACTAACATCATTAAGTTGTTGTACCATAAGTATAAAAGATTGTAATTACTTAAATTTGGTTGGTATCCTTATGAAATGCTTTATAATATAGTATAGATTAGGTTTTAGCATTAATGTACTATACTATATATTAATATGGTGTTTCATGCATTGCTTTGTTGCAAATTGTGTTGTTTTATTTGTAAATTATTATTATTATTATTTATAATAATCTAATTAATTTAGCCAAAATCTTGTTAATAATATATTAGAATATATATATATATATATATATAGTTATTTTAATACTTTTATTATTTTAATATTATAATAATAATTCCTTTTTTTTACTATTTAACTTTAATTTAATGATTTTTTAGTATCACGGGGTGGGATAAGCTTGGTGTCAACCGGTACTGGTATCGAAAATACCGGTACGGTCTTGTTTGGTATCGGTACAAATAGTAATTTTAATATTTTAATAATATATATAGTTTTTTATATATTTTTATTATTTTAATATTATAATAATAATTCTTTTCTTTACTTTTTAACTTTAATTTAATGATATTTTTATGATAGTTATGATCTTTCGGTTTAAATTATATCTTAATCTATTAAATTCTGATACTAATATCATGGATAAGTTCTTGATATTTGATATCATTTGGATCCCTTTACCTATTTTTTTATTATATGTTTTCTTTGAAAATATATTGTTGTGTTTTTATTACGAATTATATTTGAGCTACTTTTAATATATTAGTTACTTCGAAATTTAAATTTATGGTTACCTTGTCAAAGATCATTTTATAGAATAATCATAAGTTTGGAATAATTATCTTTAAACCAATTATTAAAACAAATTAAGATCAAAGTTAACTTTAAACTAATCTACCTTTATCTATAATATATTATTTAGTATAATGTGTTATTGATGATATTAATTTTAATGATTATTGATATATAATTATTTTATTTTATTTTTTATCTTATCTCTTATTTATTTAATATAAATTAAATGCAATTAATAGGATTTTTATAGGATGATGCATTTAAAACAACCATAAATTTTGGTTTTAAAATAGAACATATAACTAAACTTTAGAATATATATAGATGTTTGCGCGTTTACTTTTTTATTAGATGAACTTTTATTTATTTATGATGAACTTTTTCACTTTCTTGTTTATAATAAAGTAACAAAAGTATTATAAAATAAAATAATATAAAAAACATAATTATTAATTCTGACTTTATAATAAAACATAATTATTACTTTTAACTTTATAATAAAATAATATAATAAAGTAGTTAATCATTACTAAATCATTACTAAATTTGACTTTTGAACCACTGGGTCTTGGCTCAGTGGCCACCGACACTCATTTAGTTTCTCTTGAGGCCTTCCATTACGTAGAGGTCGCGGGTTCGAATCTTGATTACTCCAGGCTCTTCAATCCAGTCAAGTTGGCAAGGGTATTTACCGCCAGTGATCGTTGTCGGGTCATGAACTGGGAAGGGAGATCCCTTCCGTGGCTAAGGATACCGTGCACCTATCCTTTTTAAATTTGACTTTTGGGTATATTATTAATCTTTATCTTGGGTATATTTATCACACCCCTTACTTATAGTTATTAGTTTAATTGGGTTGGGTCAATGCATAAATTATTAATTTTTAGGTATATAACATATTCACAAAACTAATTAGTGTTTACAATTTAATTACTAATATATTCACACAATTAATTACTGTTTACAAGTTTAATTACGATTGATTGTTCTCTTTATCGTTCGATAAAAATATTAAGAATTTTTATTTGGTAATTTGTTTAATAAGACACTATTAGCTCTTCCTTTTCCTTTTCGATATAAATTAATACATAAATAATAGGTATACAATAAATTGACGAACTCGTTGAATAAAAAGATGGAGAAACGTTATCGAAATTTAATGACATATTGGAAGCAGCAATAGTAAATGCGAATACCTTTTTTTTTTGAACGACAAATTTCTTTAACCTCTTTCGTCTGTGGCATTTGAACCTAAGATTTTCCACTTCCCAACTTAGGTGTTTTAAAAACTTTGCCTTTGCCAATGAACCACCACCCCATTGATAGTAAATGAGAATACTTACCATGGCTTGAATTATAAAGTGGTTTAAAAATAAAAATGGTAAGAAGTCAGTATAGAGTGACAAGTGTATAAGGAGGATTTTAGTGAGAATGATAATTTTGTCCAGTAAAATAAAAAGAATATGCAAGTCACATGTTATTTCTCCCTATTTTTAAACGTCCGTAACTTTCTTGTACGTCATTTCTTTTTCTTTTTTTAAATTATTCAAAAAAATAAAAACACAGTTGCATATTACACAATGAACATAACGTAAAACACAATAAATATCAAACTAAACACAATAGAAACTAAATCAAAACTATAATTGATGACAACAAATATAAAACACAATGGACAACATACTAAAACATAATGGGCATAACGTAAAACACAAAGAGTATCAAACTAAAAAAAAGAATGGCAAGTATACTAAAAACACAACTGATGACAGGAAGTAAAAAACACAATGGACAACAGATAAAAGACACAATTGATAGCAGACTAAAACATAACGGACAACAGCCAAAAAACACAATAAATAAAATACTAAAACACATTAGACAATAGGCTAAAAATACAATAAACAACATAATAAAACACAATAAACAACATATTAAAACACATTGGACAACAAAACAAAAACACAATAGACACCATATTAAAACACAATGGATAGCAGTAATAGCATTAGTCAATATTTGTATATATGGTCAATATCTCTATCTCGTATATTATGGAATGTAGTTGTAACTCTCCCAAAATAGAGGAGAATTGTATCTTTATATTGAATGGAGAATGGAGGGAGGATCCATCAATCCTATTGCATATGTCCTCTTACATGGTATCACGAGACCTACCCTAATCTTCCCTCCCCTCTCTAGCTTCTCCTTCTGCCGATCTCCCCTCTATTTCCGATCTCCCTGTCGCACCCAATCCCCTTAATGGAGCCCAAGATCCACCCCGCTGCAACCGTTACAAACATCAAGAGCCTGATTCCGGTTGTGCTCGAGATGGAATCCGGGCAATATGCCTCTTGGTCCGAACTATTTAAGATTCAATGTCGGGCTAACCTCGTCATCGATCATCTCTCCCCCAAACCTGCTGCATCCTCCTCATCCTCTGGAACATCCACAGACGCCGACAAAGCCAAAGAAAAAGAGCCTGATGAATCTTGGGATCGGTTGGATGCCATTGTGCTCCAATGGATTTATGCAACCATCTCGAATGACCTCTTGCACACAATCCTCAAGCCAAATACCACTGCGTATGATGCTTGGAAGACACTCGAAAGCCTTTTTCAAGATAACAAAAGTTCTCGAGCCATTCACCTCATGCACAATCCAACACACGCCTTGACGGATTCTCTAGCGTCTCGGCGTACTGTCAGCAACTGAAGGTATTAGCCGACCAACTGGCTAATGTTGGAAGTCCGGTTGATAATGAACGATTAGTGCTACAATTAATCGCAGGCCTCAATGAACAGTACGAAGGTATTGCCACCATTCTTCAGCAACAGGACCCTTTGCCATCGTTCTATGAAGCTCGGTCTAAAATCATGCTCGTTGAAACTCGCAAGGCCGAACAAGCTCTTCTCACAGCTCAAACCGCGGGCACCGCATTAAACGCAAACACGACCAAATCTCAGCCCCCGGCAAACAACACTGAATTCAGACCGGAACCGGATCGCTATCGTGGCAGGGGCCGCTCCCGTGGCCGTGGAAGGGGACGTGGTTCCTGGGGAAGGGGCCGCCACAACAACTACTCACAGCAGCCGACTACTTGGCCCACTCAACAAACAGCCTGGCCCAACTCCGCACCGCAACAACAGTGGGCCGGGTCCGGTTCACAGCAGCCTTTCTCCACCCCTGCTTGGACCGCCCAACAACCTTCATTCTGGACGCCTCCTCCCTGCCCATATCCAACAGCCCCTCGGCCCACTTCAGCAACTAATCATGGCGGTAACGGGCTTCTTGGTCCACGGCCCACTCAGGCTTAGAACGCCTATGCTCCTACTGACATAGAACAGGCACTTCATACCATGTCTCTCAATCAACCGGACCCTACTTTATACATGGACACGGGGGCCACAGGTAATATGTCAAACTCGTCAACTAATTTTCAATCTTATTTTAATAATAGCGTGAATCAAAACATCATGGTCGGTAATGGCTCAACCATACCGGTCATTGGACAAGGCACACAAACCCTCCCCCCACCTTTCCCCCCACCTTTCCCCCCACTTATCCTTAAAGACGTCCTATACGCACCTAAACTGATCAAAAACTTAATATCTGTTCGTCGGTTTACCACCGACAACTCTGTTTCTGTTGAATTTGACCCCTTTGGTTTTCTTGTGAAGGATTACAAGACCCGGATCCCTATCCTCCGGTGCAACAGCAGCGGTGATCTTTACCCTCTCACGTTTGGATCCGGGACAACCAGCACACCTTCCACCTTCGCAGCAATATCTTCCCATCTTTGGCACCAACGTCTCGGTCACCCAGGCCATCCGTCTTTACATTATTCGAAACAATCTAGTTTTATTGATTTTGCTAAACATAATAAAGACATTTGTGAATCTTGTGTGCTGGGTAAAAGCATTCGCTTACCTTTTGTTACTTCACAAACTCATGTTTTACAACCTTTTGATGTTATTCATAGTGACTTATGGACGTCACCAATTATTAGTTCACAAGGTCACCGTTACTATATCTTATTCCTTGATGACTTGACTGATTTTCTATGGACCTACCCTATATCCAAAAAATCCCAAGTATTTTCTGTGTTTTGTCAATTTCATAAACTTATTGGCACTCAATTTGAACGACCAATAAAAACGTTCCATGTGACAATGGCAAAGAATATGTCAATTCGGCCTTTCAACAATATTTTAATCAACATGGTATGGTATTCCGCTTATCATGTCCCCACACCTCTTCTTAAAACGGGAAAGCCGAACGAAAAATTAGAACCATCAACAATATGATCCGAACCCTTCTTACCCATGCGTCTTTACCCAATACCTTTTGGCATTATGCCTTGGCCACCGCCACATATCTCTTAAACATCCTTCCTACCAAACAACACAATAAAACCCCCACTGAACTTCTCTACTTCAGCACCCCTACATACCACCACCTTCGTGTTTTCGGTTGTTTGTGTTACCCTCTTACTCCCTCTACAACCATTCACAAACTACACCATCCACCCCTCTCCATCTTATGACTTCTTGCTAGACACCTTCCCACCACACCTATGGCCACTCGTTGGCACCTCCACTGCCAACCCATTGCCGAACAATAGTGGCCCAACCACTTCAGCCCACACCTCACCGGCCCACTCTCCACAACTCAACCAGCCATCACCTCACCCTCCCGTTTCGGCCCACAGCCCCTCGGCCCATTCTCCACAGCCTTCCCCTCATACTTCTCACACCAGCCCGCCTACTGCCCATCCCGTCCAATCCCCACCCAGCCCACTCCCGGCCCACCAGGACTCATCCCCTTCCCCACAAACGGCCAGCCCATTCAGCCCTTCTACTTCTTCTTCCCAACACCCTTCCCCCCTCTCCTCCCACCCCACCCGCTCGAATAATGCGGACTCGAGCCATGGATGGCATCTCTAAGCCCGTCCACAAACTTAACCTCCACGCTTCCACTATAATCCCCCTACCCAAACGACCCACCGATGCCTTGTCCATTCCCGAATGGTATGACGCCATGGAAACCGAATTTCACGCTCTTATTAAAAACGAGACTTGGGAATTAGTTCCGAGACATCCGGCCATGCACATTATTAGAAGTATGTGGCTCTTTAAACACAAGTTCAAATCGGATGGTACTTTGGAGCGATACAAAGCGCGGTTAGTATGTGACGGTCGTCTTCAACAAGTGGGCATTGACTGTGGCGATACATTCAGCCCGGTAGTAAAACCGGCTACCATACGTATTATTTTATCACTGGCCCTCTCCAACTCATGGTCCGTTCACCAGTTAGATGTCACAAACGCTTTTTTACACGGCAATCTTCATGAAACAGTATATATGCACCAGCCGATGGGCTTTCGACATCGTGATTTCCCGGACCACGTTTGTCGCCTTAAAAAGTCGTTATATGGGTTAAAGCAGGCTCCACGGGCATGGTACCAACGTTTTACCGATTATGTTCTTACAGTCGGATTTATTCAAAGTCGGTGTGACGCTTCTCTGTTTATATTTCATCATGGACACGACGTTGCTTTCTTGCTACTCTATGTTGATGACATAGTTCTAGTCACCTCGTCTGACCTTCTTCGGCAACGTCTGATGGCTAATCTTGCTGGTGAATTCGCCATGAAGGATCTTGGCCCGTTAAGTTTCTTTCTCGGCATATCGGTTTCGCGGATCCAAGACACCATGTTTTTATCCCAACATGCGTATGCACTCGATATCATTAAACGGGCAAACATGACTCAATGTAATCCAGTTGCTACTCCAGTCGATACCAATGCTAAACTTAGTGCCTCGTCTGGCGACGCCTTCTCTGACCCCACTCTTTACCGGAGTTTAGCGGGAGCTTTGCAATATCTAACGTTTACCCGTCCAGACATAAGCTATGCGGTACAGCAAGTTTGCATGCACATGGATGCCCCAAAAACAGGTCATTGGCTCGCTTTGAAAAGAATTATAAGGTACATTAAGGGTACAGCCTCTTTTGGTTTAACAATCGGCCCCACCACCTCCAACTCGCTAGTAGCCTACACCGACGCCGACTGGGCTGGCTGCCCCGACACTCGACGGTCGACTAGTGGCTATTGTGTCTACTACGGTGACAACCTTATCTCGTGGTCCTCCAAACGGCAACCAACTATTTCTCGGTCAAGCGCGGAAGCCGAATACCGGGCCGTTGCCAACGTTGTGTCAGAAATATGTTGGCTTTGAAATTTACTTTTGGAACTCCGTCGTCCACCGTCTCTTGCCACACTCGTCTACTGCGACAACATTAGTGCTATTTATTTGTCGGGGACAAGTTCAACGCGGCCAGGTTCGGGTCTTACATGTTCCCTCACGTTATCAAGTCGCTGAAATCTTTACAAAAGGCCTCCCTCGGATCCTCTTTGAAGACTTCAGATCCAGCCTCAGCATCCGGTCCCCTCCCGCTTCGACTGCGGGGGTGTAATAGCATTAGTCAATATTTGTATATATAGTCAATATCTCTATCTCGTATATTATGGAATGTAGTTGTAACTCTCCCAAAATAGAGGAGAATTGTATCTTTATATTGAATGGAGAATGGAGGGAGGATCCATCGATCCTATTGCATATGTCCTCTTACAAGCAGACTAAACACAACGACCAGATCTTATAACAGAATGTATAGAAAACTCTTTTTTGGGTAAAGGGTTACCCCGATGAATTTTATAAATGAATCAAATAGGTACAAGGGTGTGTCAAAATGACACACCAACTAGACTTGACATACCAAGCCTAGGACAGCAAGCAACACCAACCAAACCAAAACAACTAAACAAGAAAGACAACCACACTAACAACCAAGACCGACCAACAAGACACGAACAACCTAGCCCGGATCCGCTACATTGTCTTTGATATCTTCAATCTTCCAAATCTTGAAGATCCTCTCCTTAGCCGAAGCCACACGAAATCTGAACCCCATCAGACGCAAACGAACCGAACTTTTAATCATTTCAACAACTTGTGACACCTCCTCTTATTATTCTTGAAAAGCCTGTTCCTCTCTTGCCAGATGTAATAAGTAGAAGCAGCAATCAACAATTTGCAAACAACATGATCTACTTTCTTGGACCTAGAATGTTGTTCCACCCATATCAATAACGAAGGCCACGTATTATCCACATTCCCCAACTTTACCATGTTCTTAACGTTACCCCACACTTGAGCCGCAAAAGAACATTGGAAAAACAAGTGTTCACGACTATCATGATCAAAATTGCACAGTGGACAGCACATCAGATTCAGATTCATTTGACTCCCCACTTCCCAAACTGCCAATCTATCCTGAGTTTTTAATTTATTTCTAAATGCCAGCCACAAATGAAACGAATGCCTCGGAGGAAACCAAACCATGTTAGCCCACATCGCATGATGCTCCCTATTCCGAATTGTATTCCAAACTTGAGCCGATTGGAAATCACATATTTTCCCATCCAAGTCTTTCCAAACCAGACGATCCACAACATTAGGAACAAGAGAAGGTACCGAGATCGTGATTAACACCGGAAAAAGATCCAGCCAAGCTTGAGGCCACCTCCAGTTTCCACTCTGATCAATAACATCCGTAACCGTAGACTATAACGTAAAACCAACATTAGCAATGGACCTTGGAGTGATAAATGAACTAAGCGGACTTAGCGAGCACCACATATCGCTCCAGACATTAGTTTGAACACCACTTTTAAGAGAAGACCATATGTGAGGCCGAATGATATGACGAATAGACAAAATCTTTCGCCATCCCCAGCTCATACTCCCTCTGCACGGAACCTCCCAAAAGTTTCTACCTTTAAGCTTGTAATCGTGAATCCATCGCACCCAAATAGACTCCTGTTTAGTGATAATACTCCAAATATGGTTTGCCATAAGCGATTTATTAACATCAGAAATACTTCTAATGCCCAAACCACCTTCATGTTTAGGCAAACACACATCTTTCCAAGCAACCTTAGCACGGATCCTACCATCTGAACCTGCATTCCACAAAAAACCTACGAATTCGCTTCTCAAGCTCAATAATAACCCGAGCTGGGATAATGAAAACTGACGCCCAATATATGTGCATAGAGGAGAGAACTGAATTAATAAGCTGCAAATGACCAGCAAACGACAAAGACTTAGTCACCCAATTAACAATCTTTTTATCCATATGCTTAATGAGGATCCTACAATCTTTATATACAAGTCTCGAAGAGATAAGAGGAACCCCAAGATAACGGACCGGAAGAACACCCTCCTGAAACGACATAATATCAAGAATTTCCTGCCTGATCGAATGTGGAACATTGCAGAAAAAACCGTACTTTTTGCTGGACTTGGTATGAGACCAGAAATATTAGTAAAAATCTCCAGCGCCTCCTTGATCTTCTTAACAGAGACCACATCACCATGAACAAAGATAAATAAATCATCAAAAAATGACACATTAATTATTTTTTTCCTTAGCACAGTGAGCATGATAGTTATAGGAAATGCTAGCTGCTTGTCGAAGCAAAAGCGATAAGACCTCCATAACTAGCGTGAATAAGTAGGGCGACATTAGATCTCCTTGCCGTAACCCACGTTTGCCCCTGAAATAACCATGGAGATTACCATTAATACACAGAGAGTAAGATACTGTGGACACACAATCATGATCCACATCACCATTTTATGATGAAACCCAAAATGAATCAGAACATCCTCCAAAAACTCCCAATTGACTGTATCATAGGCTTTCTGAATGTCAATTTTGAACGCACACCTAGCCGGGCCCCTGTTAAGGTGATAATTATGCATCAATTCCTGAGTGAGCAGAATATTATCCGAAATCTTCCGTCCCAGCACAAAAGCTGATTGGTTAATGCTGACAGGAGAACCTAAACTACCTTTCAGACGATCAGTAATAATCTTGCTAATGCATTTATACAAAACATTGCAGCAGGAGATTGGCCTATAGTCCAACACTGAATCCGGAATGTCTTTTTTCGGAAGTAAAGCAAGAATAGTATGATTAATCTGATTTAGAATCTTACCGTTTTCAAAAAACTGTAAAACCGCATCAGTCACTTCATTACCGACAATATCCCAAGCTTGCTTGAAGAAAGCCGATGTGTACCCATCAGGCCCTGGGGCCTTGTCATCTCCAATACTAAACATGGCAGTCTTAACCTCCTCACGAGTAATCTGACGGATCATATGCTCCGCAACATCATTGCTAAGCACATTAGAAAACAAGTTTTCTAAGATAGTCGTTTCAACCGGAGCCTCCATACCCAAAAAATTCGAATAATGCGAGACCATAGCATCAGCAGCACCCTCACCTTCATGTCTAGACCCCATAAGATCCATAACACTATAAATTTTGGTTCTTGCATTTCGAGTTTTCACAGTGTTATGAAAGAATTTTGTGTTCGAATCCCCGGCACAAAGCCACTCTACCTTAGACTTCTGTTTAAGAAAACATTCCTCATCATAGGGAGCCGCTTGAAAATCTTTAAGACACTGAGCTTCCAATTGGCGCAGTTGACCATCCAACGGATTACGATCAACCTGAACCTGAAGCTCATCTAACTTCTTTCTCAGATTATTTACCTTCACATGCAAATTTCCCTGGTTGAATAAGATCTTCCTCAACTTAGGCTTTAAATTCCTCAGTTTCTTTACAACCGAAAGCATAGTGACTCCCTCAATTCTTTTCGTCCACTCGAGCTTAACAGTTTCCTTGAATTCAGGTTTTGTTGCAATAAAATTAGGAAATTTAAATGGTCTTGGCCGAAAACCATAGGAAATTTAAATGGTCTTGGCCGAAAACCATTGGTACCCAGAATTCTAAGAATACAAGGTGTGTGATCCGACACTCGAAACGGGTGAAACATCGCATAAGCAGTAGGAAATTGGTCCAAGAAAGCAACATTACCCATAATTCTATCGATCTTCTTCAAGAGGCCTACTCCACTCTTAGGCTTTTGGTTCCATGTATACTGCAAACCATGAGCATTGATATCCATCAATTGAAACACAATGTATAGAAAACCTAAATATAACTCCATCTTCATTGTGTTACAGGTTCTACTAACGCAATGCCCAGAACCCAAATTAACACTAAATTATAAGTTTTGATAATAATACAATATATAGAAACCGTAGTAAAAATGTAATGACCAAAATCAAGTTAAAAGACACAATGACCTGAACCTTTAACATAATGAAAAGAAAACCTAGTAAAAATGAAGATTTTTATTTTATTTTTATATAGCAATATCATAATCATATTAAAGATAAAAAACGCTTGTAAATATAGTGATTCTTTTTTTGAAAATAAATATCGTATGAAAAAGTTATGGACGTTTTAAATTGATGGGGGGAATTGACATATGCCTTACATGTAAATAGAGAAAGTCAATAAATATAAGATCTCTTTTATGTTCTACTATTTTTTCCCTAAGACCAAGCGGTATGGGTGCTGGCTTAGGCCCGGCGAGGCCCGGCGCCGGTCCCCCACACCGCCCCCCTTTCCGTCCCATCCTTTCCGGCTCCCCGTAGACGAACTCGACGGGCCCAATTTCAAAATAATAGCCGTTGGTAACGGCTAGATTTAATTAAAAAAATAACTTTTTCACTTTAAATATATACCATTTTCATCCATTTTTTATACCATTTCCTCAATATTTCCCCCATTCTTCTCCCATTCTCATCCATTTTTATAAAAAACACTCCCATTTTTTATACAATCATTAATCCATTCAACCCAAACAACCCCAACCCAAACAATCCCAACCCGAACCAACCTAATTTTTTTCGAGTCTCGCTTACACTCCGACTATGGATCCTTCGTGGGTGTCTCCACAATTTACGTTTTCGGGTTTCCAACAATCACCTAACGCCTTCTCCCAAATGTCCCAAGTTCAACAAATTCAACAATACCAAGCACTCCAACAATTCATGCAACACAACTCGGTTCAACTTGATCAATTCCAACCGCAACCGCCAACTTCCCAACCGCAACCCTGTGACAACCGGTACTTTACGCCCTAAATTACATGATTAACAGGTGATTAACGCGATAATAAATAGTGTTTACGATGCTAATTAACTTAACCAGGCCCTTGGAGTGCCCAGGAACGTTTATTCGACTATACAGTGCGCGTGTGGTGATTTACAGGAAATCTGCTGAATATTACGCGACAACGAACTGATACCGTACAAAATACTGAAAACGTCGACTAATATTAAATTTTTACGATATATTTTAGATTCGCAATTAAATTCCATGGTAATGTCACCTAACAACCGGTTATCACATGAAACCCCAGGTAAAGTCCTTAAATTTCTTTTATTGAAATTCCGACTTTTGCATCTATTGAGTAGATTTTCACATCCCTACTCCTCTTAATGGTCATTGTATCACGATCATTTCTTTCATTATAGCGAATACTCATTTGCTTCATTTCTTGAAAATTCATATGTTACGCATGCATCGTTTGTTACGCATGTGGTTTCGTTTCGAATAAGCGTTTCATCAAAGTTCAAATATTATTTCGCTAAATCTAATTATTGATTCGTGATTGGAATGACCCGCATTATTGTAATTATTGGCTTCTTTGTTATCAAGTCAACACATTTTCTTGAAATTTCTTTTCTTTTCAAGTTACATACATGGTTTTTCGTTGTGACCATGCCGAAAGTTTTCTTGACGATACATGTATTTATTGACGGCTTGCACCAAAACCAAGTTCAATTGTTTGAACTTGTTCATTACGCTTATTCAATTCGAGACACAATATGATGTATTGAAAGCATCATATTCGAATTCGTCTTAACAAGTGTTTCATTTGTTTCGAGTCGTAGTAGACTTGTTTGACCTACGACTCCATTAAGTCGTTTATTGATTTCGACACCTTGTGGTGGTATTTTCACTAATTTGAAGCTTGCGCTAAACTCGTTTACATATCTCATACACGGATTTAATTATTTGTTTATTGATATGAATTAAATCCGCTTCGATTTATCATATTAAAGCAATCTTAACACAATCGTGTGTTATGACAATGGTACACAAATTCATTGCATATTCCGATGTACCTACTAACGGTTCTTTCATTATCGATCGAATGTTTTGCGATAATCATTGTTTCTTCATCTTCGATCGAAAACAATATTTCTTTGATATTTCGTTTTCAATTGAAAATCCTATGATGTCGTTTGAAACAAATTTTTAGATTTGCTTCATTGCGCTTTCATTTGATTGCAAACGCGGTGAACTTGTTCGGTCACCGCTATTATTGAATTATTTTGATCACTACGACAACTTGTGGCGTCGGTACAACTTGCAGCTTGGGCTGATCATGATCAAGCGTTTCATACAAAACTATTTCATTGAACTTGTTGATTCTAAGTTCCATTTAGTTGATGTTATCGTTTCTAGAATCCACTTGCATATTGTGAATGTTCGTCTGGAATTATATTGCTCGAAATTCCTCTTTTATTGGACCTCTGTAACTTGGCCACACTGGTGACTGTATCAGTATGTCTCGTTTCTTTTGACATTATTCGTATTTTTCTACGCATAACATAACTCTAAGGAGTTAACATAGTCTAAATTTCGAGGACGAAATTTTATCAACAGGGGGAGAATGTGACAACCGGTAGTTTACGCCCTAAATTACGTGATTAACAGGTGATTAACGCGATAATAAATAGTGTTTACGACGCTAATTAACTTAACCAGGCCCTTGGAGTGCCCAGGAACGTTTATTCGACTATACAGTGCGCGTGTGGTGATTTACAGGAAATCTGATGAATATTACACGACAACGAACTGATACCGTACAAAATACTGACAACGCCGACTAATATTAAATTTTTACGATATATTTTTGATTCGCAATTAAATTCTAATAACAGTGGTCGAAACCGGATCAGAAAACGAAGTAAAACGGTGAACGACGTATTTTACGCGATTTACCGCAACCGACTAACGAGGGCGTCCAACATCGAATACCGACACTATTTTATATATTTCTAAATCAAAAATTATGTTTTATGATGTTACAAAGTGTTAGGGTTGCGAAAACGGGTCTTGTAGGAATTGCGGGCCACTCTCTCTTATCAAGAACCAAACTGTATATTTTGCATGAAAATCTTGCCAAGATCTTTACAAGATCTCTACAAGAGATCTTGTCTCAAAAAAATGAAACATCTACAATCTATAAGACCATTCTCACCTCCCCACTCTCTCTAAACTAAAAACACAGAGAACTTATATTCTCAAACACCACAACTCTCTCTCTATTCTCTCTCTCTAAAACTCAAAACCAGACATTCCCATCTTCTCCTCCATTCTTTATCATTCCTAACCCAAAATCACACAAACAAACTTCAGAGAACAACTCCAAGGGTCAGACCTCACAACACAGTCAAACATCATCACTCTCACACCCATTCCTTTCTCTCGATCTGCTGGAACCGACAACCGGAGCCGGAACCAGCGCTCTGGCGATTCTTCCGACCGGTAATTCGACAACATACAACCCTCACCTTACCTCACAGCCCCCCCGATGAACGTCTGACGGCGGCGACGGTGGTCTGGGTTAGATACACACTTGGTTGCTGTTATGTTGGAGACATAACGAGGAGAAGAGACTGAGACGGGAGAGAGAGCGTGACCGGAGCAAGAATGGAGGTGCCGACCACCACACGCGGTGGCAGCCGGCGGTGTCGGTGGCTGTGGTGGTTCTTTTGCTGCCTTTTCTGCTCGATCTCGGGTCCAACAGGTATGTGAGTCGATTTAGGCTTCAAGCTTGGTGATTCAGTCCGAGTTTTGGGTTCACAGGGTTCGTTTTTTTTGTTCGGGTCAGGTTTGTTTGACACCAGTTTCTGCTTGATGCAGTCTCGGTTCGGGTTTGGTTTGACCCAGTCAAATCAGCAACTTCGTGATGGGTTCGAGTCTCGACTCAGTTTAACTCGGTTCGACTCGGTACATTTCGGCTTGACCCGGTCAACTCAGTCAAGCCTAGTCAACACAGCGAGTTGACTCAGTCAACTCAGCCGGTCAACTCGGTCAACACACTCGGCGTTTCGACATGATGATTTGGTAAAGACATACAGCGCAATTATTTCAATATTTTTATAGTTTATGTCACGTGATAACGAGCTCGAACCGACTGATTATAGTTTACATTTGATATATATTTGACAAAATTACATATAGTTTAATTGAATCTTGATTGAATTTTGATAAAATAACGACAACTTGTGTTGTCGAGGGCGTCCAAAAAACAGAGGAAACTCTGCCCGTTTTTCAAAATAATCCGTAAACATAACGTGTTTTATTATAAAACAGAATCATCGGATTGAAATAATCTTTATAAAAACAAATACAAACATATAATTACTTTCGACGACGCTTTATCACATATGAAAACGACGATTCTTTTATTAAAAATAAATATAGTTTATATATTTATTTCAAACATCAAACGACTCGTATTCGTTTTATAAAATAAATATAGTTTACATATTTATTTCAAATACCATACAACGCGAAGTCTTTTATAAAATAAATATATTTTATAAATTTATTTCAAACGCCAAACAACTCGTATTCTTTTATAAAATAAATATAACTGTCATATTTATTTTAAACGACCTCAACAAGAAAACTCTAGTAAATAAATAGAAGTTTTTATATTTATTTCAAACGCCTAAACGGCATATACATATATTTTGATACTTATCATACAAGACACAACAGATAATACGAGTTTGTTGTATTATTTTCATACGATTACTCGATACATACACGTACAACATCTCGAGACGACTAACGCGCTTTTAACAATATATTTATGTATTTCTATATAAATATTTATATTATTTTAAATCCCTTGAGAACTAACTCTTTCCAAGACTTATCAATTGATACCGACATTAGACGAAACTTAACAAGTATAACTTAATCGTTACTATTAAGTTATTAACTTAGCGTTGAATCGTTCGGTTAACGATTCGGTAGAGCTCGATGGCACGTAGTTTAGTTACTGCTTTTATTTAGAAACTTATAAGATATTCCGTGTTAGGAATATTGTAGAATGCACGCTAGCGGGTCTCGTCTTGGAAACGACATCACGAAGTCGTAATTAACTAGCTTTGCACAAGGCAATCCAGGTGAGTTCATAACCCCACCTTTTACGGTTTTACATTTTTCTAAATGTTTTCGGGGTGGAAAGACATGCATATTTCGCAAAACATACAAGGTTTTCAATAAACATGAATTACATATTTCTAAACCATTTTACAAACAAGTTTCAACTGACATAAATGGTTTACGAAAAACTTATGTTCTACACCGGTTTTTCAAGCAAGAGTATTTTTCGAAATGTGCATACACATGTATTCTAGTTTCTAAAATTTGGAAAAATACAAGTACGAAGAGGTACATCAAACTAAGGAATGATACATAGATCACGTGACGACTAGGGTACCATAAGCACCATTAGTCAACGTATACATTTAGACCGCAGAACAGAAGGGTTAGATCTAATGGGTTTCAGGCAACCCCACTCTTGGCCTACTTCTCCCAATGAGTGCTTTTATGTCTCAGTCGAACTCGACAAAAATGCCTAGGTTTGGTGGCTTCCTATGTCGTTACATATGTTAGTAGCCTCGCGAACCATTAGCGATCTCATATTCCTTACATTTACAGAACTCAGTTTTAGATGCGTCTTTACAAATTACATATCATGTTTAATACAAATTCAAAGCATAGGATTATGCAGGCTTGATGTCAATGTCAGGGTGAACATTGACAATACACAGATTTTACAAACACAAGAGTTTACAAATGCAAGGTTTTTGCAAATACAATGCGTTACAAATACAGACTTATCATATAACATTACAAGAAAATGATTTTTAAATTCGTTTTCTTAGTAATATTTTACAAACCGGTTATTCAAAAGATTTATTTCGAATCTTTTATAAACAAACTATGAACTCACTCAACTTTATGTTGATTGTTCGCATGTTTCTTTCTTAGGTTGCATTTCAAAATTATGGCACGGTTTGAATAGGAGAACCATTGGAGATTCGAGTACTTAGTGGGCGTTCGTTTTCTAGAAGTCTTAGCTTATTTTGCTTCCGCTGTGCAGTGAAGATACCAGTCCAGTCACGCCAGCTCTGATAATTTCGGGGTGTGACAGATTGGTATCAGAGCTATAGGTTACAGCGAATTAGGTTTCTGTAGAGGTACCTAGGCTCTAACCTCACTTTCCTTTGGGGACATAGATTATTAAGACTTTAAATACATACAGAACGCCTAAGACTCGAATATGGTCTCCAACCGTTGCCGAAAAACAAACAGTCAAAATTTTGTTTTCAAACATACGCTATTTGGTGTTTTATACACGGTACACAAAACAGTCGCATACAGTGCACAAAACTTTGAGAGTTTAGAAAGCATGCATTTAGAACCTTTGGAAACTTATGTCGAAGTTCATTAAAGGTTATCGCGTAGCAAAGACGAATATAAACACTGGCGAACGCCGATATTATGCTGTCTATGCTATTTTAGTTAACCGAGCAGGTAACCTACGCAAAACAAAGCACGGGCGTGCAAGAGCTCACGAAACTCAATCTATATATAAACGGAGGTTGAAGTACGTCACATACGACTTTCGAGGCAAGGCCTTTGAAAAGGCAAGATGGCGCAATTCAACGACGACGCTAGATTCCTGCCAGCAGGAGAACTAACGACCAGGAAGCGGCAACTTGTCACGCGATCCTGCAACGACACGAGTCAAGCCAATGAGAAGCCATATGTCTTCGCATTCCCCCTATCGCATTAACGACGAATACGCTATGTTCGACATTCCATGGTAATGTCACCTAACAACCGGTTATCACATGAAACCCCAGGTAAAGTCCTTAAATTTCTTTTATTGAAATTCCGACTTGTGCATCTATTGAGTAGATTTTCACATCCCTACTCCTCTTAATGGTCATTGTATCACGATCATTTCTTTCATTATAGCGAATACTCATTTGCTTCATTTCTTGAAAATTCATATGTTACGCATGCATCGTTTGTTACGCATGTGGTTTCGTTTCGAATAAGCGTTTCATCAAAGTTCAAATATTATTTCGCTAAATCTAATTATTGATTCGTGATTGGAATGACCCGCATTATTGTAATTGTTGGCTTCTTTGTTATCAAGTCAACACATTTTCTTGAAATTTCTTTTCTTTTCAAGTTACATACATGGTTTTTCGTTGTGACCTTGCCGAAAGTTTTCTTGACGATACATGTATTTATTGACGGCTTGCACCAAAACCAAGTTCAATTGTTTGACCTTGTTCATTACGCTTATTTTGGAAACTGTAGAAACAGAAATATGTTATTTTTGGGAATATATTAACATATTTTTATTTGGAACAATACATCGAAATACGACGCCATTACTTGGCAGGATATATAGGTACATATATTATTTTAAGAATACGAGTATACAAGTATAAATTACCCCCATCCTTGGGAAGGAAATGCGCATATACAATACTTGAGAAGTATAACTCTAAAATAGTTGTCTAACTATTATTTCAAAACCTTAAAAACAGTTATAACTTGGAATAATACCAGAAACGTAACCCTAAAACACAAATACTAAGGCAAGGCACTACCCGTTCGTCTAATAGACAATAGACCATTGTAGGTAGTCGTGATTACCGTGGAGATTTGGGTTACGAGTACGAAGACGCAATACGGTGAGTTCATGTCCCCCTTTTCTCTTAACTGTTTTCAGTTTTATACTCCGGGGGTGAAATACATGGTACTATGATTACGAATACTTTTTACATGGTATGGTTAGCTTAAGGAGGGTTACTACTTAGATCATGTGAGTGGGTAGGCGGGAACTGGAGGCCATTAATCCTCATTGTAGGACCGAGGGTCATTAGCAGTAGATCTATCTGGGTGTAGCGAGCCCAACCCCTGAGTTCGCTGAATGAGCCAGGTGGTGACTTTGAGCCCGACGCAAAAATCTGCTAGGTTTGAGTCTTCCAACTGCACTTCACACATATCATTGGCTTTGTAACCCAATGGTGATCTCTTTTTCTTTAATTGCTACATACCAGGGATTTTCATACATACATACATTTTTACAAAGGTTTATACCTACTCACTTACACATGAACTCGCTCAACTTTATGTTGACTTTACAAACTACATGTATTTCAGGGAACTAATGGATCTGGCACGGTATGCACATATTTTCAAGCTGCGTTTGAATAAAGAAGTTATCCAGGGTTTAGAAGGTGTAACCTCTTCCTGGAAGGGTTACTTATCTCTAAACCTAGTATTGTTTAGAGTCTTTTGCTAAGTTTTTACGAACTCATCAAATCAAGTTAAGGTTTGTAACTTATTTTGTGATTGTTGAAAATGGGATATTTCTAAACTTTATTAATGGATGAATATCTCATGTTTTTATCATATAGCATGGTTATGATTGTTGCTATGGTATTAAGAAGTCACACCAAATAAACCCACGCTTCCGCAAAGCTAGGGTGTGACAGCTTGGTATCAGAGCTTCGGTCGTAGCGAACTAGGATTCTTTCTTGAGTCTAGACTACGATCATTAGGGCTCTCACAAAAATGTTTGATGGGATTTTAACATGTTTATCAAAGTAATTTCATCCATATGAAATAAAAACGCAGCGGAAATAATGTTTAAAATGTCACACCCCGAACACGTAAAACAACAAAACGTGGCGGAATCGTCGGGGAGTGTTGTAACAGAATCATTGTTTCATAACACATGGGAAATTGAAATGCTGTTTTATTGATTTAAGAGTTACAATGTCTTAACAAACAAAGAAGTAATACAAAATTTAACTAGTCTTGCATCTTTTAATGTCACTAAGGCCTCGTCCAATCCTATGTGAGCATGCGTCAAAATTATCATCAAATATAGTACCTGAAACACATGTGAAAATACATCAGCATAAAAATGCCGGCGAGTACATAGGTTTTATTGATTTAGGATTCATGACTTATAAGTTTAGAAAAAGTTGTTTAACAAAAGTCAGTCATGATCCTTGTAAAATGTTTTGTTTTATAAATCATTTGAAAAGCGATGATAGATGTGTATATTTAAAAGAATAATGTAAGGTTAAATGAATAACCCAGTAAAATGAATTTGTATAAATCAAACTATTTTGTAAAACAATGTCTTGTGAATAATATGTTATTTGTATAAAATGTATAAGTCCAAATTGAATGATTTAAATAACGCTACGACATGTAATATAATACAAGCACTTATATATAGGAAGTACCAGCGGTGTATCCACCATGCTTGTATCACATTACACACGTCTCGTTACTCAAATCACTTACCCAAACAAACCATCAATGTAAATTTCCCATGTCTAAACCATTTGTCAAATGTCATAGTAAAAACCATGTCAAAAATGTCTATGTCAAATGTAATCATGAAATGTGTAAACAAAAAGTCATGTATGGCAAGTGAAATATGTATCAACTAAACCATAGGTGAAAATGCACAAAACAAAGTATTGAAGTAAAACTCAGTTTAAATCAATGTTATGTTTTGTGGATGTGCATGCTATACTGATATAAACACTTATGCGGTATGTTAAACGCAATACATTCAAGCCTTGAGACAGCAGGATAACCTTAGAGTAAAGGTTATCAAAGTGAAAATGTTCACGGATTCAGTCATTCCTTACACCCAAACAAACCTAGGATGTCAGGAACGGGATTTGTCAAGTCCTATGGTACCATTACTTACTACCGAGCGGCGTAGCTAATGTTAATGAATGTAGTAAAAGAACCATTAAACAAACCAAATGTTTTACCGAATGTAAGCATGTGATGTGATGTGAATGTACTAAGTATGGACTAAATGAACATACGTAGCATGAAAAAGGTAAATGTAAATCAAATGTACTAAGTATGCTAAGTAAACATACATAGCAGAAAAAGTAGTGAAAACAATGTGCTAGCATGTTAAGTAAACATACATAGCAAAAGAAATGTGATGTAAAACAATGTGCTAGCATGTTAAGTAAACATACATAGCAAAACATAATGAAATCGTGTACTAATAGTGTACTAATGAAAATAGCAAGTATATGATATGAAAACATGAAAAGCATGAAAGTAACAAGTAGGCACATGTGTTTCACCCCAAAATGTTTGGAAAACAGTAAAAGAGGGGACTATGTACTCACCTGAGGGTGCTTAGAAGTCTTGAACAACAACCAAGCAAAGCTAGAGGGATCACGGAAATCAAACGGCACCCTATATAGATAACTACATAAATAACCGGACCTAAATCGGGGGATTGGATAGTATGAGGTTTCGTAAACCAAATGAGTATTGGAACTCATATGATATGGTTAATCAAAGCCCACATACTAGAATGAAACCTAACCTAAGTGCTTACGACCCATTACGACCTGTTTAGGTAGCTTATGCTACTTTAACGCGTCGTTCGCGTAAAACGCGTTCGGACCGCTTAACTAGTCCTATGACAAGTAAAATATGCCTTAACATGTCTAGTATAGTTACCTAATTAGTTTAGATGTCAAAATTTAGGTTACATATGCTTTAAATAAATTTTGGTGCAAAAAGGGCATTTTGGTAATTTACCTAAGGCATAAGAACTACTTATCATACAACTACTTAAACGACGTGACCATAAGGTATAACCTCGGAAGGTTATTCCTTATACAACTATGGTCTCCTAAAGTGTTTGGTCGGATCCTAATGATCGACCAAATGGGTCGGGTTCGAAAGTATAAGCGATTGATTAGATCGCTTACCTTTACGACCCTAAACAAGCACAAATCTAAAAGCGACGAGCTAAACATGCTAGAACATATTTAGTAAAGTTAGAAAACAGGTTTGGTATCAAAACAAACGGTTTTGATACCCTAGAGTAGTTTGATTACAAAATACGCAAGAAAACGCATTTTGGCCGAAACTACGACTCGTCACTGAGCCTAAATAACGTGGTAATCAGTAGGTGTAGTCACTAGGGACTATAACCATCGTGATTACGCTCACGTTATGAAGTTCAAACGAACTTCGCGTTGACCAAAAACTGGTCAAAGCAGAAAGTCAAACGCAGTTTGACTTTAACGCTAAAACGAACGAAAAACGCGAAAGAATACTTACAGAAGGTCCCCGCAAGATTGAATTCCAAGTATTTCTCATGTATGAAGTGATAACCACTCCAACTTAGAGAAAATCTTAGAATTCAAGTGAGTTGGGGGGTGAGAAGGGTGGGGGTATCTATAGGATTTCTAGCACCGTTAGGATCGTTTCTTGATTCCCGTGCTTTAATCTTGAGCGTACAAGTGGGCACAAGGTTTTGTGATACTAGGGGCATAGAAACCAGTCCATAGAATCAAAGAAACTAAGTGCAAAACCATGGGAGCAGCTGGGTTTTAATTAAATGAAGTATTCTGACCTGGGAGAGGCTTACGGACCGTAAGCAACTCCATACGGTCTGTAAGGACCTTATTTGCTGGCAGTAACTTTCAGCAATTGGCAGAACAGGCCCCTGCACCTTCAAACTTGGTTTTTGATGCGTTTTGACACGTTTAAGCCCCGTTAACCCCATTTTAAGGCTCTAAAATGAAGTTAAAGTATAGGGAACTTGAAACATGCTCAAAAATATGTCGGATGTCGGTTCGTTTGGCCGTACGGTTGCGATGTTTGGTTAATTACGACGGAAGTCGTAACGGATGCAAAAACGATCCAAATTGCGCGACGAATGGATTTTTGACAAGCCAATCACTAAAACATAATATTTTAATGATTACATAAATTTTTGGATGTCCGGATGTATTCAGAACGTAAGATATGCGCGAAAATGCAAACTTATGCACTTTTTTACGCTTTTAGTCCCTGAATGACCCAAAGGTTTATTTTAGCACACAGAACCCCTCAAAGCCTATTTATAAGCTATGTAAAGGATATTTAGGGTGTGTTTAACTTATGGGCATGTTCCAGAATGTTCGTTACAGTTCCAATCGGCATACTTTCGTAGTTTGTCAATTTTAGTCCCTGTAAGCGAATTAACTTGATTTCGGCATACCAAACCTTCCAAAATTTATTTCTAAGTTATGTAAAGGTTATTTAAGGTATGTTAAGCCTATGTCACTATTCCGGAGTGTTTGTTGCATTAAACTGGTTATATTTACGCATCAGTGTGCTTATAACCCTCCAGAAAGCGATCTAAAGCCCGAAATCGAACAAGAGTTGATATGTGCAAATGATACACATGTTTATACAAATCCCAAGTATGAAATACAATATTTCATTGGTTTGGTATTTGTTTGATGGTTGAAGTGACACAGGTGTCACATAAAACATGTTACTTTTATGATGTAAACTTCATTTATAAGTAAAATCCCAAAACCCGGATCCATATATGAAGATGCATACTATCATACACAACCATAGGGTGTTTAGAAAACTACCTTCTTGGAGTACAAGGATGATGAAACGGATGATGCTTCTTGAAATGGTTGTCCTCAAGAGTAGAAGACCTCAAGCTTGTATACCCCAAGCTTCCAACAAACACTTTGAGATTAGCTAGGATTTTAACACCAAAGATCAAAACCGAACACTTGAAAAACACCCTCTTATGACCGATTTTTAGAGAGCAAGAACACAAGTCTTTCATTTCTCATTTGGTCATCCAACTTATTTATAATCTAAGAGAGAATATTGCCACCACCAACTCCCAATCAAAATGCATGCAAGTATGACAACATGCATGCCATTCTATTGGACCAAACCACTTAGGGAAGACCCCCCAATTAGGATCTATACAAATGCATGAAATGTGAGTGGAACAAGATCATATCTTGGTAAGACAAAAGGGGGGCGGGGGTGGCGGCCCACTTTTTTTTTAAATTCTTTTATAAAATTGAAGTCTTGGTTTATGTATATTTATAACTTTTATAACACTACATAAATGCAAGACTTTATACAATCTTTTAAATGTTATTTAACCTATTAAATAACAAAACAAAATATTCTCTCAAAATAAATTATCCATATAATTTATTGGTTTCTCAAGTGTAATTATTTAGAACACCAATTTCTAAATCTTGTAAGTGTTAATATTTATTTGTTTGATCATATCACAAATAAATAATATAAGTGTTTGTCTAGCTTGTTATTGGGTATGACTCGACTTGGATCATAACGTACTAGCCACATCAATTTAATATGTGTCTTGGGCATACAGAGTCCAACAATCCCCCACTTGCACAAGATACATAGAAGGTTGATGCAAGTAGTAAATGACGCCTAACTACGGTTTACTACCCCCAATACGTATGACTATATTTGCCATTCAATAACATCATCCCTTTCAAGTCCCTTACTTGAACATGATTTAGGTGAATTTATCATTTATCATTTCGTTACAGATGTCATGTTAAATCCAGAGACATAGAGTGATCACTCTCTGTTGATTTAACTTTATCAGGCCTTAGACATCTTACTCTCAACGAATAAGAGGAACAAATCCCATCTTGACTACATACGTCTCTCACAATCACCTTATACCACACCTGAGCTTAGCCTTGTGTACTGCCATATTACTGACAACTAAGAACTAGGTGAAGGTATAATACTTGGTGAATATCAAGACCCAATATGTATCTCAGGTCGGAGGATACTATGATATTCGCCTTTTACTCAAATTTACTTATGATCAATCACAAATGATTCCATGCAGTAATATTTGAGAGCGAGTCAGTCCAATATTTGTATCCCACAAATATCTATGAACTTTGGTAGCAACACTTTGCTCTATATTCATTCTAAATGAATATCCACCAATCCAAGTTCATAATAGTCTTACATTCATATTTGTTCCCACAATTATGATCGACTACGGACATTTAGAATAATTAACTTATTCACGGATTTAAACATGCTAACATGAAGCGTAACTCAAAATACCATAAATGAGTTAAAATTAACAATTGTTTCAATATCCAAATACAAAATTAGATCAAATCCAATCACTAGAATATCGAAGTCCTAAGGAACATGTGTGACCCTCATGTTTTCCTCTGTCAAGGAGCTTCGTGAGTGGATCCGCAATGTTTGGATCGGTGTGAACTTGGCGGATACATATCTTTCCTTTTTCAACTTCATCCCTTATGTAGTTGAATCTCCGCTCGATATGTCTAGTCTTTTGGTGCGCACGAGGTTCCTTGATTTGAGCAATCGCACCCTTGTTGTCACAAAAGATCTCTAGGGGGTCTTAAATGGTAGGGACCACCCCTAGGTCGGCTATAAATTTCTTCAGCCATGCAGCTTCCTGGGCTGCCAATGAAGCGGCGATGTATTCTGATTCTGTAGTGGACAATGCTACCACATCTTGTTTTGAGCTCTTCCAGGAGACTGCTCCTCCATTTAAAATGAAGACATACCCCGATTGCGATCGAGAATCACTTTGATCGGTTTGGAAACTCGTGTCCGTGTAACCCTTTACAACGAGTTCCTCCTCACCAGATCCATATATTAAGAACATATCCTTAGTCCTCCTAAGATATTTCAATATGCTTTTAACAGCCATCCAATGACTGTTACCTGGATTTTGTTGGTATCTACTCGTCATGCTCAAGGCGCATGAGATGTCCGATCTGGTGCATATCATTGCATACATGATGGATCCTATAGCTGACGCATATGGGATTCTTTTCATTTTCTCTTGTTCATCCTTTGAGCTTGGACATTGAGATGTATTCAATATTGTCCCCTTTTGAATAGGTACAAAACCTCTCTTAGAGTTCTCCATGTGGAACCTATTCAAGACTTTGTCAATGTATGCACTTTGGTTTAAACCTATCAAGCGCCTTGATCTATCCCTATAGACCTTTATTCCCAGAATGTAGGCTACTTCACCAAGATCCTTAATGGAAAAACAACTTCCAAGCCAAGCTTTTACACCTTCCATGGTTGGAATGTCATTCCCAAATAGTAGAATGTCATCGACATACAGTACTAAGAAGGTGATGATGCTCCCACTAGCTTTCTTGTACACACAAGCTTCATCACCGTTTTTGATGAATCCAAAATTCTTAATTTCTTCATCAAAACGGTGATTCCAACTTCTAGATGCTTGTTTCAATCCATAGATTGATTTCTTTAACTTGCATACTTTGTCAGGATGTTTTGGATCGACAAAACCTTCAGGCTGAACCATATAGACATCTTCGTCAAGATATCCATTAAGAAAAGCCGTTTTGACATCCAATTGCCAGATCTCATAGTCATAATATGCAGCTATGGCAAATAATATCCTGATTGACTTTAGCATCGCCACAGGCGAGAAGGTCTCATCATAATCAATTCCTTGAGTTTGAGTGAAACCTTTTGCTACAAGTCTTGCTTTATAAGTATCCAAGTTACCATGCATATCTGTTTTCTTCTTGAAAACCCACTTACTTCCAACTACTTTAGAGTTAAGTGGTGGTACAACCAATTCCCAAACTTGGTTGTCATACATGGATTGCATCTCTATGTTCATGGCTTCAAGCCATTTTTGGCAATCGGATTTTGACATTGCATCATGGTATGTGGTTGGTTCATCTGAATCTACCACGTAGCATCCATCCATGAAAAATCCATATCTTTTAGGTGGATTGCTAATTCTACCAGATCTGCGAACATTTTGTGTGTTCTGATCAACCTCTTGATCGTTTTCAACAACCTCTTGTTGAGTGCTAGTATCAACCAAACGTGTATCGTCTTGTGGTTCTTGATCCTCCTCAAGTTCCACTGTTCTATCACTAGTTCCTTCCATAAGGAACTTAGCTTCTAAGAACTTACCCTTTCGAGCAACAAATACCTTTTGCTCGGTTGGGTCGTAGAAATAATATCCTACATCATCTTTAGGATATCCTACAAAGATACACTTAGTAGATCAGACTTCCAATTTATTTGGAGTGTATTGCTTAACATAAGCTTCATAACCCCAAACCCTTAAGAATGATAATGATGGAGGGTTTCCATGCCATATTTCAAAAGGTGTCTTTTCCACTTTCTTGGTTGGGGCCATATTTAATATACGGACTGCGGAGAGCAAAGCGTAACCCCAAAATGATAGAGGCAATGTGCTTCTAGCCATCATAGATCGAACCATATCTAATAGAGTTCGATTTCTCCTTTCGGACACACCATTGTGTTGTGGTGTTCCAGGTGGAGTAAGTTGTGAGATAATCCCACAACTCCTAAGATGATGTTGAAAAGCACCACTAAGGTATTCACCTCCTCTATCGGTACGAAGGACTTTAATTGTTTTCTTGAGTTGATTTTCTACTTCAATTTTGAAGTCTTTGAACATTTCAAATGCTTCATCCTTGTGTCTTAGTAAATACACATAACCATAACAACTATAGTCGTCGGTAAAGGTAATGAAGTATCTTTCACCATTCCTAGTCATTGGCTTTAAAGGACCACATACATCTGAATGTATGATACCTAATAAGTCCTTAGCCCTTTCAAATGTTCCACTAAAGGGCGTCTTGGTCATTTTGCCTTGTAAACAAGATTCGCATACATCAAATGAATTATCTTCATTTGTATTCAAAAGACCATTTTTCTGAAGTGTATGCATGCAATTCTTTCTTATATATCCAAGGCGACAATGCCAAAGATAGGAATCACTCAAATCCATTTTGAGTTTCTTGTTGGTTACTTGGTACATTGAGCTATCGTATGATCCGTTGTCATGATCTAATTCATAAATACCATTTAAAGACATAGCTTTAAAATAAAACACATCATTCATAGAAACATAAATGTCTTGGTTAACAAATTCAAATTTAAAACCACATTGTCTCAAAAGGGAAACAGAAATTATGTTCCTAGTCAAACTAGGAGCATATAAAACATTCTTCAAAATAACTTCCAAACCACTTGGAGGCTCTAAAACGTAGTCTCCTTGAGCTTCGACTTCAACTTTTGCTCCGTTGCCCATAAAGAGACTAGCGTCTCCCTTCTTGTAATGTTTATTTCTTTTGAACCCCTACAACGAATTGCAAATATGAGTTCCACATCCGGTATCTAGTACCCATGTGTTAGAAGAAATAACATTAAGCTCAACATGTATCATAAAGATAGTACCTGAGGTTTGCCCTGCATCCCTCTTGTTTTTCAACTCCTTGAGATAGGTTGGACAATTTCTCTTCCAATGTCCTATCTCACCACATTCAAAACATGGGTCATTCGTAGCAACCTTTTGCTTCTTCTCTTTTGGTTTGGCGGGTTCTGTTTTAGCTTTTCCTTTTCCCTTTCCCTTGACGTGTCCCTTTCTTTTAGCATAGGTTGCTTTAGAGTCGGGGTGGGGCCTCTTCTTGTTGCCTCCTTCATTGATCGCTAGGACGGGTAAAGCCTTTTTGCCCATTCCTGCTTCGGCCGTTTTGAGCATTGCTTGAAGCTCACCAATGCTCTTGTCCCATCCATTCATGTTGTAATTCATTACAAAGCTCTCGAATTTCTTTGTTAAAGAGTTGAGGATCAAATCCGTAGCCAACTCTTTGGAGCCGGGACAATTTAGCCGTTCGAGGCGATCAATGTGGCTTTTCATCTTAAGGACATAAGATGATACCGATTGGGTTTCCTCCATTCGACATGCATGAAGCGCCCGAACAGTTTCGAAGCGTTCTACCCTTGCTTGTTGTAGGAACATTTCCTTTAACTGGGTAATCATATCGTATGCCCCGTGATGTTCAAAATCCTTTTGAATTTCGGGAATCATAGTTCCCAACATGAGGCATGAGGCTTGCATGGAGTCCTCGGTATACTTAACCCAATCGTTGTAGGCTTCCACATCTTCCACGTTAGGTTCATCGGGAATAGGATCGTCCAACACATAGGATATCTTCTCTTGCTTGAGAACGATTCTCAAGTTTCGAAACCAATCCATGAAGTTGTTATAGTTGAGACGATCCTTTTTAAGGATGGTTCTTAGTGATAGGTTTCGGACGGTTTGGATAATCTGGTTTGCATTGTTAGCGGCCATCTACAAAATTTAACAAGTTCAATTTTAGTATTTTCGATATTATTATATTTTTAATCATTAATACCCTTTCGTGTCTTAAAGACAATTAATAATTAAAATCTAGAATCCAACGTTACATTTAAATATTGGTTAGGTGACCTTTATCCCTCTATTTAAATTAACAAGGTAGTCAACGTTTGACAATTACAACTCTTTGCAATTTCTAGCCATATGGGATCGGTTTAAACATCTTTATGTTTAGTTGGCATGTTTAATCCCATCAACACCTTTGTTCCCCATGCTTCGGTGACCCTAAGTTCATGGTTTCCAAATCAAGTCGTCCAACTTATACACACGTGTGAGTTTATACACATAAGTGGTTAGGTGACCTTTATCCCACAAACATGGTAAACCCACCTCGAACATACAAGTTCCCTCAAATGTGGTTAGGTGACCTTTATCCCACAATAAAAGTTCCCAAGTGTTTCGAGTGTTGTATAAAAGGATGGTGTTTGACTTGTTTTATAAAAGGGTTTTTTAATATTTCAAAATTCTAGTTTAGAAAATATTATGTACCATACATTTGCATGCATTCAAATCAATGGTACTTTAGTAAAAAACTAATTTTCAAGGTTCTTTTTAATAAAACTCATTTTATTATAAAATCATTAATTTTTAATAAAACCTTTTATTAACCATTTTAATGATTTTGTTAAGAACCAATTTTACGCTTGTTGTTGATTATTAGTTTGTTAAGTCATGCTTATCAACATATCATCTAAACAACAAAATAAGCAACCAAACAAGCACATCATTCATAATAATAGGTGCATAACCATACAACTATTTTGACAACACTTGTTAGCCGAAACAAGTGTGCCAAAAGGTCCTTCCTAAGGGGTGAAAAATGACACAAGCGATGTGTCGTTGAACTCCCACTTGATCCCGCATCCAAATGCTTCAAGTCTCCTTCTTGTGTTGTGATTTCTCCACCTTCTTTGGGCTTCCAAAAGTCTTTTATTATTCAGCTCCAAATTCCTTTGGACTTCAAAAAAATGTGTTTTGGTTATCGGGTTAAAATCCCGTTAAGAACCATGAAGTTCTTTGGACCGAATGTTATGGTCCAAACCAAAACCGCATTTTTTTATGTGCATCTTCTTTTACAAAATATATCCTAATACATTTTTTCTAGTAAAATAAAATGCACCTAATCTATTTATTTTACATACCAAATGAAAATAAATAAATTACATATCTTCTAATGGAAGAACAAAAATAACTATTACAACCCATTGAAATAATAAATAACAACACAATCATTCAACACAAGGTCATGGCTAGGTCATATGCACCAAAATATATATCCAAATATATATTTATTAATTTCAAGAAGCATAAAAAAATGGTTCCCTTTTGTAACCATTTTCGGTTATGAACAAAAAACCGAAAAGGTATTTTTTGACCAAACAAACAAATCATCCATATGAAATAATTTTTCGAGATTTCCTTATGCATGTAAGAAAATAATCTTGAAAAACAAAGGGATAACCATATTAAAATTTTCGGCCATGGGGTTTTATTCAAACCCGAAACCCGAAATTTTTAATCTATTGAAGCATGCACTCATATAAGCGGCTCTAGATGCCATTGATGGGATTTTAACATGTTTATCAAACTAATTTCATCCATATGAAATAAAAACGCAGCGGAAATAATGTTTAAAACATGTTACTTTTATGATGTAAACTTCATTTATAAGTAAAATCCCAAAACCCGGATCCACATATGAAGATGCATACTATCATACACAACCATAGGGTGTTTAGAAAACTACCTTCTTGGAGTACAAGGATGATGAAACGGATGATGCTTCTTGAAATGGTTGTCCTCAAGAGTAGAAGACCTCAAGCTTGTATACCCCAAGCTTCCAACAAACACTTTGAGATTAGCTAGGATTTTAACACCAAAGATCAAAACCGAACACTTGAAAAACACCCTCTTATGACCGATTTTTAGAGAGCAAGAACACAAGCCTTTCATTTCTCATTTGGTCATCCAACTTATTTATAATCTAAGAGAGAATATTGCCACCACCAACTCCCAATCAAAATGCATGCAAGTATGACAACATGCATGCCATTCTATTGGACCAAACCACTTAGGGAAGACCCCCCAATTAGGATCCATGCAAATGCATGAAATGTGAGTGGAACAAGATCATATCTTGGTAAGACAAAAGGGGGGCGGGGGTGGCGGCCCACTTTTTTTTTTTAAATTCTTTTATAAAATTTAAGTCTTGGTTTATGATATTTATAACTTTTATAACACTACGTAAATGCAAGACTTTATACAATCTTTTAATTGTTATTTAACCTATTAAATAACAAAACAAAATATTCTCTCAAAATAAATTATCCATATAATTTATTGGTTTCTCAAGTGTAATTATTTAGAACACCAATTTCTAAATCTTGTAAGTATTAATATTTATTTGTTTGATCATATCACAAATAAATAATATAAGTGTTTGTCTAGCTTGTTATTGGGTATGACTCGACTTGGATCATAACGTACTAGCCACATCAATTTAATATGTGTCTTGGGCATACAGAGTCCAACAGTTTTCACAACATGTTTTCATTGCATACACAAAACGTCCTGATCCAGGATACAAAACATTTTTACAAACAAAAGGTTTGAGCACTTTTTCCAAATTATGATCCAGTCTTATCGACTGGGAGGTTGGTCAGGGAGACCTGGGATTCAGTCTTATCGACTGGGAGGTTGGTCGGGGAAACCAGGGACTCAGTCGGGGAGACTGAGGGAGTTAGTCTGAGAGACTAGGAAATTCAGTCTGAGAGGCTGGGAGGTTAGTCTAGTGGGACTAGAGAGTTCAGTCTGGGAGGCTGGGAAGTTAGTCTAGTGGGACTAGAGAGTTCAGTCTGGGAGGCTGGGAGGTTAGTCTAGTGGGGCTAGAGAGTTCAGTCTAAGAGGCTGGGAAGGTAATCTAGTGGGACTAAGAGGTTCAGTCTGAGAGGCTGGGAGGTTAATCTAGTGGGACTAGCAGGTTCAGTTTGAGAGGCTGGAAGGTTAATCTAGTGAGACTAGGATGATTACTTGCTTGCATTAATTGAGATTTACATGCTTATTTGATTTAAGGTAGATGTACGTGCATATGTGATAGTTGTTCGCATACACTAATTGTTAGTAAATACTATGGATATACATGCTACGCACCGGCACACATGTCACTCTAATTGGGGAACGAGTTAACAGGCATTGATAATCCTACGACCACCGCCACAGATAGTGAGACTACATCTGCGCCAGAGACAATTACGTCAGATACTGAGAGTGATCCTGATATGCTAAGGACGAGGACGACTCCTAATAGTCCGTGCTACTAGATTTTGGTGATACTTCATCTTAGCTGATGGTTTCTCTGACAAGAATCTTTCTGTAACTCTTGTTTCAATCCATGACCACTCCATCACTGGTAATCCCGATGATGGACACACCATGGCTCCAAACCTCGATGATGCGCCTCCTGCGGACATTTCTACCGAGGGTTGGCTACTCGACAAAAAATATATGACTACGTTGGCATGCTTATCGATGGTCCTCCTGCCGACGCCCATAACGATAGAAAATTAGACGAGAACACTGTTACTAACTTCACTTCTTAAGACCCCTGTTAACAAGCCATCCTCTAATTCTAGCATGCATTCAGACTCCTTTGAGTCTGTGATACCTGCAACCTTACAAATAGCTGGAATACAACATTCTACTACTGACACAAGACGACGATGACATGGCTGCTGCTCTATCACCTGCTCGAGACACCACACCGGTACACGACCCAGAGACTGCTCTTGAGCTAGCTTCTACACCTTTGGGTCAGCTTTATGTTGCGCCTGCTGAACCTACACCTTTACGTGATCACGATCCTGTTTCTTTTCGGTCTGCCAGACATTGCACCCCTTATATCTACCTGCATCGGGCAATCTCCTCATTGTTGAGATGTTTGTTTTTACAGCCGCAACCGCCGACATTGCTCCTTTCCCCTATGAAGACCGACGTCCATTGCACCAAGGTGCCTATAGCTTTCTTACAGAATATACCCACATCTCGGGAAAGTACTTCAGGTCAGCACCCGCATAACGATTCATCTGCTACAACAACATTTTCCCAACTGCACAGGTCGCATCATTTGCTACATTCACCTCTACAACGCCGGACGAGCCATTTTGGTGGATCTTATAACACGCTATACTGATTTTAGACCCTTGCCATCCCTCTCATTATGGAGGCTATACACAGGATGAGTGCTCCTGTAACATCAACTACAGTTGAGAATACGAGTCGCGGAATGTTAGAGCTTGAGCTGACGCCACAACTGGCAACTTCAAATACAAAACATTACATAACCAAAAACATAAGTTAAGTGTCTACATTACAAGACAGCATATTGTCTAAAAAGTTTATGTAAAACACCACGTCCTCCACCCTGTCTATTGCCAGCATACCTGGATCTACCACATACCTCAAGATTCCTTTTGCGCACTTGACCGTTACTATTACATCGTTCCCAGGATGCTGATGCTCGTTTCTTTACTGTCAAACAACAGACTAGCTAGTTACTTCGACGTATATAAGCTCGAGGAGGGATTCAGGCATGTCGACAGTTTACTTTTCTTTTCTCCTTCACCTCAGTCACCAGTATAGTTGGTTTCTGGATCATGCGGATTGCATTACGCTTGGGTAAAGACACTAATGATAAGCCGGGAGTGTGGAGACTTTTGAGGACCACTTCTGATTACGTAATCTCGATGCACTAATATACTTGTTGGACAGGGGTAGGGTGACCCTGTGTCCCTTCTGATGTGATGCATTTTGTAAGACGCAGTGATTGTGGCCGGAGGATAATGAAAGCCCGATCATCTTTAAACATGCGACAATACTTATGACTAATGACTAACGAAAAACTCCGTCGCTATGTCCCCACTAAGCACACTGTGGATCTACATTTTTGTTATAACTATAATGCTACATGCTTACTTGCTACATTCCTATTTACAAGTTGTGCAATACATGTGATAATATGTGATTGAATGTTATAACAACTGCGTATATGCATATATGTGATACACCTCTGAGGTCTTATTCGTTGAATAAGATCCTTGTGTGCTCGCGTCCCTCACAAGACCTGACCTAACCGACTTTCTTCTAGGAAGATGTCGACTCAAGGGAACACCGATATCAACCACCCTCTACCTACAACAGAGGCGGAAATGCAAGAGCGCCTCTTACAGGCCATAGCATGATACGAGGCCCGTCGCTCCGCTTGCAGTGGAGGTACCTCGGGAAATAACCCCCCTAACGGTAATGTCTAGTCCTCTAGGACACGTTATAAGATGGTTAGACATTTCCACGAGCGCCTTGCTAAGGCCTTACGCGATTAATGTTGCTTACATCGCAGGATGCACCTACAAACAGTTCTTGGACCACAAACCTCGAGAGTACGACGACACTAGGGGTGCCTTAGCCTTCGTGCGCTGGGTTGAAAAGACGGATTCCGTATTACGATTGAGCAAATGTGACCCCGAACATCAAGTCACGTATATAGCTGGACTATTGGTGGATGAGGCTCTATCATGGTGGAACCATCAAGTTCGGACAATGGGCGAGACCGCTGCGTATGCTATGACGTGGGACGAACTGAAAGATCTGATGCGTAAGAGATATTGCTCGAGGGCAGAAGTCCAGAAATTGGAAACAGAATTGTGGAACTTGAAAATGGTGGGACCAGAGTTTAAGAGAATTGAACAGTTCATAAAGGGAGTGGCACCCCAGATTCTAAGCCTGGTAACAACATCTAAGCCTTCAACGATCACCGAGGCTATCGACATAAGTGTGGCGCTCACGGAAGAAGCAGTTAGACGAGGAGAATTTTCCACTACTGAGGAGAAAAAGGAGACTCCTGTAGAATCATCTGGGGATAACAAGAGAAAGCTCGCAAATTTCAAGGTGGTTACTCGGAGGAGTAATGAGAAGAAGGCCAAGAAGGGAAAAGACTACATGGGTATCCTACCTAAGTGCGACAATTGTTTACGTTATCATGTCGGGCGATGTAGATATGGAAAATGTGCTAACTGTGGAAAGAGGGGGCATCCTAAAGAAACTTGTTGGCAAGATACTGAACGTGGTAATGGGGGGCCAAGACGGTAATGAGAATCACGGAGGAGACAACGACAATGACAATTGTCAGGGCAGGACGAGTGACAAACAGAAACGTGCTCAAGGTTGTTTTAACTGTGGAAGCAAAAAGCATTTCAGAAAATATTGCCCTAAAAACAATCAGGCACAAGGATGAAGGCTTCCCACCGGAGCTAGGGAGACACGCCAGGGATTCAAGTAAGGATATCGGTACGTCCCGAATTACTTAATGTTATGCATCTGTATTGCCAAATACTGTTGCAAACTTTACGATTCGCACCTCTAGAGTTCGAGAGTATAATTGGTTTAAGTAGCGAGTAAGTAGATATTCCAGTACCCATTAGAACTAGCTTAGGGGAAGCTAGTGGAAGCCAACGCAGTAACTGGAATCGGCAAGATAGAACCCGGAGAGCGTAAGTTTACGCTAGATCTATTGCCAGTTGAGTTGGGAAGCTTCAATGTGGTAATTGGATGTATTAGTTGGCAAGCGGTCGAGCGGAGGTTGATATCCGCACCTCGATGACGAATAAAGGAACGATTGTGACTCACGAAGCAGGATACGCCACCACCAATCACGAATTGTTTGAAGGCACGAATGTTGTCGCGGGAAGGATGTGTTGTTTTCTGGCTCATGTCGGGGACAAGGGAGCCGAAGAACTAAAACTCGAAGATATCCCCGTGATCAGAGAATATCCTAGAGTCTTCCTCGAAGACTAGCCAGAATTATCTTCTCAACGGCAAGTCGAATTTTTGCATCAGGCGTCGCGCCTGTAGTCAATGCACCCTGAGCGACTTACACCTTCGGAAATGCAAGGATTGACAGTGAAGTTTTAGCAGTGGATAGAGAAGGAAGGTAACAGACCAAGATGTCCCTTTTGGGTAACCCCATTTCTACTCGTCAAAAAGTAGGATGATGATTTTCAAATAAACATCAACTACCAGGAGCCGAACGAGCTAACACACGAGAGTCGGTGACCCTTACTAAGGGTTAACGAACCTCTTACATAACTGACTATGAGGACCCAACTACTACTACACGACTGATCGACGATCGAGCGTCGTTAGCGGTGAAATTCAGGAAGAAAGTATACCAGGGCGAAATTGTAGGACAATGGCTTGTTCTTAGACATAGACAAAATGGTGCTTCCTACACAATGTACAAACCGGATCCACACGGGATACGAAATCTGGGGAATCTAGAAAACTTATATCTAGGACCTTTGGGAACCCAGGACCAAACTCGTAAGGGTTTTACTTAGGAACCATATCTGTCAACTCAATCAAACATCATTAACTTGACAAACTTGTCATTGCAGTTAACAAAACCGAAAGTACTTAAATTTTCTTCCGTTGAAGTCTTCACTTTTACTTCTAACGAGTAGATATTTGCATTTCTACTCCCCTCAAAGTAGTTGCATCACGTTGATTTCCTTCGCGAGAGCGAACACACGTTTGCTTCATATACTGGTCACTTCTCCCTGTTGGTAGAAACACATTGCTTCATATGTTATACATGCACCTTTTACTATGCATGCAGTTTCATTTCGAATAAACGCTTCACTAAAGTTCAAATGTTATGTTGCTAAATCTAATTACTGATTCGTGATTCGAATGACCTACATTATTGTTATTGCTGACTCTTTCGTTATCAACTCAACACACTCTCTTGAAACTTCTTTTATTACAAAGTACACTCATGGTTTATTTTGTTACCATGCCGATATTTCCTTTGTTGATATGTACGTTTATTGCCGGGCTACACTGAGATTAAGTTCAATTGCTTGAACTTATCCATTTCACATGTTTGATTTGAGACGCCATATGATGTATTGAGAGCATCATATTCTAATACTTTGGCAAAGATTATTTTGTTTCGAGTCGTAGTAGACTTGCTTGGTCTATGACTCCACTAAATCGTTGATTGATTTCGATACCTTATGGGTTACTTCCACAAAATTGAAGCTTGCGCTTATTTGGTTACTCACTTCGTACACGGATTTAATTGCCTATTTATTTGTTAACAACCCACTTTGATACCCAAGATCGAAGCAGTCTCAACACAATCGTGTGTTAAGACAATGGTACATATATTCATTGCATAAGCACCATGTACCTCCTAACGATTCTTTCATTGTCAATCAAATGCTACACGGTACTTAAAACTTTTTCATCTTCGATCAAAACAGTGGCACTTTGATGTTCCATATTCAACCGAAAAACTTTATGATATTGAATTCTCTAGGCTTGTCTCGGTACACTTTCATCTGATCTCAAACACGGTGAACTTGTTCAATCACCGCTATCATGGAATTATGTCATAGCGACACCTTGTGGTGTCATTACAAACTTGTAGCTTGTGCTAATCATGGTCAACCGTTTCACGCAAAAACACATAAACTTTTGTTGACTGGTCATATAAACATTCCTGATGCAACTACAAATCAAAGCAATGATACACCAGATTCGCTTGTGTTTACTCAGCGTATTCTTGCAATTCAAAATGTTCAACACACAGAACCTTACCATTCGTTTACTCGGGAGTTGACATATCATTTTACTATTTCATTTGAGTTGTTGATTTTTGAATTCATATAGCGGGTGCTATGTTTCGTGAAAACTCGCTTGCATACTGCGATCGATCGTTTGAGGATCTTATTAGTCAAAACTCCTCTTTTGTGGACCCCCCTGCTAGCTGGATTGCACTAGGCTATACGTCAAGTACGTCTTGTACCCTTGACATCAACTGCTATGAGCACGCACCTCTTAACCCTAGGATTCGGGTTGATATATATTCTTGGACTCACCAAATGTGAGTAAGGTTTGATTCGGTTTGATGATTATCTACCTCGGTATTATTTATATACATACACGTGTGATGAAACCATAAGGGGTTAAGGTAGTACAAATTTCGAGGACGAAATTTCTTTAACGGGGGGGGGGGGAGAATGTGACAACCCTCACCAAACTAGGTATCCGTACGAATTAATTAATATTTAATTAATGCTTAATTACTGTACTTGCTTACAATTGTGGTTAAACTGCTACTTGATTTCTGATACATACATATACATGCATCATACTTTATTACTGTCACTCCATTTATTACACAGAACTATAGTGACAAACTTGATGCACAAAAGCACAGTAGCACAATGAACGGATAACCCAAAAAACATGCTAACATAGCCAGCACTAGACAGACACTGTCTTTGAGGCCATTATGAGTCGGGAATAGATTACTACACCAGTAGGGAGTGTAGGAAGGTGAGGATTGTTAAACTGCGTCACTAGGTGATAGTTATAGTGACCGGATGTGCCTAAAACATGCTTTAGCTATAAAATTCTGCACTTTATTACAAAATTCAACATTTAAGTTAACTAGTAAAGTGCAAAAACATGGGAAAATAATACTAGACACTTTCCAAAGTGTCGGGAATTCATTGTGTCACTAAAAATAATATTAAAGACACTTTAAATGCTTATTTAGCACTTTAACGGATCAATATCCAACCGAACAACCGGACTTTACCCGGAACATAAAAATATTGTCAATAACATTGTTTATCCTTTTATGAGCTAGTTAGGGTCCCCGAACACCCTAACACCCGTTACATTACAAAACACACCATTACACTAATTTAGATACCTAACTAAATTAACTAAACACTAACTATACATTTGAAAACAAACTAAACACCCCCCCCCTAACCGAACGGTTCCCCAAGGGAACACCCACCACACAATTTTGATTATTTTATTTAAGGGTGTCTAGTATCTTGAAGAAACCTTACCTATTGGTTAAACATATAACATGGTCTATAAAAATGCTTAAGGGTTAAGCATTCCATTCACTTCAAAACACTTAACAAGAATTTGCTCTCATCTCTCTCCCTCTCCTTACAATCGGCCGAAACCATCATCACTACACACCCACCTTCAAGTCTCGATCAAGCTATTTTACTTACATACAAGTGTGCTAAAGATCATTCAAGCAAGCTTGGTGTGTTCGGAAGCTCAAGGACCTCTCTCGTTTTCTTTTAACCACCACATTTCTTCACTTGAACTCTCCTAGCCTTGTGCTAGTGGTAAGCACTTAGATCCTTGCATTTTACTTATTATTTAAGTGGTTAAAGATGTTTAGAGATCAACAACATAAGAACTCTAAAGAACTTGAACAAGTCTTGGAACATAAAAGATGAAGAATGGGTAAAGTAATGAAGTATTGTTAAGATAATATAGTAATAATGATAAATCTGAATAATACAAATAATAACCTGCTGTAAATAACCTATGTTATGAGAGAAATCGTACTAGAAAGGATGACGATCGTATGTGTGGGTTTTAGTAACATTTAACCTTGAAACAGCATGCTGATTTACAAATTCAGCCGACTTTAACTGGCTGTAAACAGGTCATAACTTAACGAAAAATGTGTTTTCTGAAGTCTGGGTTTATGTACTATGAAATACGGTTCTAATGGCACCGGAATCATAATTTTTGGACTTCGTTTACTATTTTTAAAGCATCGATTTGTAACAGCAGCTAAAGCTGCATTTTTACCGCAGTAAATGAGAGTCATATTTTCAGTCATAACTTGAATTCTGTGTAGAGTTATATCATAAAATTTATACTGTAGATGGTCACTGTTGTCGCCGTGATCCTCCAACTAGAATTTCGTAAATCGGACTCTCGATGAATTTTAAATAAAATATTCCGTGAACTGCAGTCAGAAAAAGGTAAATCTGAATGCAGTCCGAAAAATGAATTTCTACAAAATATTGGTGATGATTTGGACCACGATATTTTTACACAATAATATTTGGGTCATAACAGACATTCTGTAAAAAATTGGGAATTTTTGGAATAAGATAACTATTTTAATAAAATAACCGAAAACAGCTCAGTTTCGTATATTAAAACTGAAAGGATATAAGTGGTGTTTTGCATGTCCAAATGTCGGGTTGGTTATTGAGAACGATCTAACGTGTTATATGAAAAGAAAATGATACGCTAGTAAGCGTGGCCACCTCCAGTTACAGAGGAAACTCTGGCGAAATTTTTCCAGAAATATAACACTTAGAAATATTTTTGTGACAAGTGTTATAAATATATTTTTAACTTGTTTTCAAAATATAAATTTTGCCATAATTTTTATTACAAAATAACCAAGTGTCAGAGGTGGATTTTTATAAAGGAAACTTGTAAATATATATTGAGAATATATATATTTCGTAATAAGACGCTTGTGTGCTTACGTGTTTATCTTGGGAACTAGAGATATATTATTTTTAGGGTAAAAATAATATTACTTGATATCTATCATGAAAATACGACTCCAAAATAATACCAACGCCCTCACAAATAAATATTTAAGTTACATCGGTATTGTTTTTACAACGCGAACTCTATTTTCGGAAAATACTCTTAATGGTGTATTTTGACAAAGTATTATTTTGGGAAATTGTACAAAGTAAAATATAATATTTTTGGGAAAAATATGTATATTTTGGAATCAGAACATTTTAGACAAGTGATTTAAAATATATTTTCAAGTGAGACTTAAAAATATATTTTTCGGAATTTTAACGTATACATATATTTTGGTAAACTATTATTTTGGAAACTGTAGAAACAGAAATATGTTATTTTGGGGAATATATTAACATATTTTTATTTGGAACAATACATCGAAATACGACGCCATTACTTGGCAGGATATATAGGTAAATATATTATTTTAAGAATACGAGTATACAAGTATAAATTACCCCCATCCTTGGGAAGGAAATGCGCATATACAATACTTGAGAAGTATAACTCTAAAATAGTTGTCTAACTATTATTTCAAAACCTTAAAAACAGTTATAACTTGGAATAATACCAGAAACGTAACCCTAAAACACAAATACTAAGGCAAGGCACTATCCGTTCGTCTAATAGACAATATACCATTGTAGCTACTCGTGATTGCCGTGGAGATTTGGGTTACGAGTACGAAGACGCAATACGGTGAGTTCATGTCCCTCTTTTCTCTTAACTGTTTTCAGTTTTATACTCCTGGGGTGAAATACATGTTACTATGATTACGAATACTTTTTACATGGTATGGTTAGCTTAAGGAGGGTTACTACTTAGATTATGTGAGTGGGTAGGCGGGAACTGGAGGCCATTAATCCTCATTGTAGGACCGAGGGTCATTAGCGGTAGATCTATCCGGGTGTAGCGAGCCCAACCCCTGAGTTCGCTGAATGAGCCAGGTGGTGACTTTGAGCCCGACGCAAAATCTGCTAGCTTTGAGTCTTCCTACTGCACTTCACACATATCATTGGCTTTGCAACCCATTGGTGATCTCTTTTTCCTTAATTGCTACATACCAGGGATTTTCATATATACAGACATTTTTACAAAGGTTTATACCTACTCACTTACACATGAACTCGCTCAACTTTATGTTGACTTTTCAAACTACATGTATTTCAGGGAACTAATGGATCTGGCACGGTATGCACATATTTTCAAGCTGCGTTTGAATAAAGAAGTCATCCAGGGTTTAGAAAGTGTAACCTCTTCCTGGACGGGTTACTTATCTCTAAACCTAGTACTGTTTAGAGTCTTTTGCTAAGTTTTTACGAACTCATTAAATCAAGTTAAGGTTTGTAACTTATTTTGTGATTGTTGAAAATAGGATTTTTCTAAACTTTATTAATGGATGAATATCTCATGTTTTTATCATATAGCATAGTTATGATTGTTGCTATGGTATTAAGAAGTCACACCAAATAAACCCATGCTTCCGCAAAGCCAGGGTGAGACACCTCATAACACAGTCAAACATCATCACTCTCACACCCCTTCCTTTCTCTCGATCTGCTGGAACCGAAAACCGGAGCCGGAACCAGCGCTCTGGCGAGTCTTCCGACCGGTAATTCGACAACACACAACCCTCACCTCACCTCACAGCCCCCCCCCCCCCCCGATGAACGTCTGACGGCGGCGACGGTGGTGTGGGTTCGACACACACTTGGTTTTTGTTATGTTGGAGACAGAACGAGGAGAAGAGACTGAGACGGGAGAGAGAGCGTGACCGGAGCAAGAATGGAGGTGCCGACCACCACACGCGGTGGCTGCCGGCGGTGTTGGTGGCTGTGGTGGTTGTTTTGCTGCCTTTTCTGCTCGATCTCGGGTCCAACAGGTATGTGAGTCGATTTAGGCTTCAAGCTTGGTGATTCAGTCCGAGTTTTGGGTTCACAGGGTTCGTTTTTTTTTTTTTGGTTCGGGTCAGGTTTGTTTGACACCAGTTTCTGCTTGATGCAGTCTCGGTTCGGGTTCGGTTTGACCCAGTCAAATCAGCAGCTTCGTGATGGGTTCGGGTCTCGACTCAGTCTAACTCGGTTCGACTCGGTACATTTCGGCTTGATCCGGTCAACTCGGTCAAGCCTAGTCAACACAGCGAGTTGACTCAGTCAACTCAGCCGGTCAACTCGGTCAACACACTCGGCGTTTCGACATAATGATTTGGTAAAGACATACGGCGCGATTATTTCATTATTTTTATAGTTTATGTCACGTGATAACGAGCTCGAACCGACTGATTATAGTTTACATTTGATATATATTTGACAAAATTACATATGGTTTAATTGAATCTTGATTGAATTTTGATAAAATAACGACAACTTGTGTTGTCGGAGGCGTCCAAAAACAGAGGAAACTCTGCCCGTTTTTCAAAATAATCAGTAAACATAACATGTTTTATTATAAAACAGAATCATCGGATTGAAATAATCTTTATAAAAACAAATACAAACATATACTTACTTTCGACGACGCTTTATCACATACGAAAACGACGATTCTTTTATTAAAAATAAATTTAGTTTATATATTTATTTCAAACATCAAACGACTCGTATTCGTTTTATAAAATAAATATAGTTTACATATTTATTTCAAATACCATACAACGCGAATTCTTTTATAAAATAAATATATTTATTTCAAACGCCAAACAACTCGTATTCTTTTATAAAATAAATATAACTGTCATATTTATTTTAAACGACCTCAACACGAAAACTCTATTAAATAAATAGAAGTTTTTATATTTATTTCAAACGCCTAAACGGCATATACATATATTTTGATACTTATCATACGAGACACAACAGATAATACGAGTTTGTTATATATTATTTTCATACGATTACTCGATACATACACGTACGACATCTTGAGACGACTAACGCGCTTTTAACAATATATTTATGTATTTCGATATAAATATTTATATTATTTTAAATCCCTCGAGAACTAACTCTTTCCAAGACTTATCAATTGATACCGACATTAGACGAAACTTAACAAGTATAACTTAATCGTTACTATTAAGTTATTAACTTACCGTTGAATCATTCGGTTAACGATTCCGTAGAGCTCGATGACACGTAGTTTAGTTACTGCGTTTATTTAGAAACTTATAAGATATTCCGTGTTAGGAATATTCTAGAATGCATGCTAGCGAGTCTCGTCTTGGAAACGACATCACGAAGTCATAATTAGCTAGCTTTGCACAAGGCAATCCAGGTGAGTTCATAACCCCACCTTTTTACGGTTTTACATTTTTCTAAATGTTTTCGGGGTGGAAAGACATGCATATTTCGAAAACATAGAAGGTTTTCAATAAACATGAATTACATATTTCTAAACCATTTTACAAACAAGTTTCAACTGACATAAATGGTTTACGAAAAACTTATGTTCTATACCGGTTTTTCAAGCAAAAGTATTTTTCGAAATGTGCATACACATGTATTCTAGTTTCTAAAATTTGGAAAAATACAAGTACGAAGAAGTACATCAAACTAAGGAATGATACATAGATCACGTGACGAATAGGGTACCATAAGCACCATTAGTCAACGTATACATTTAGACCTCGGAACAGAAGGGTTAGATCTAATAGGTTTCAGGCAACCCCACTCTTGGCCTACTTCTACCAATGAGTGCTTTTGTGTCTCAGTCGAACTCGACAAAAATGCCTAGGTTTGGTGGCTTCCTATGTCGTTACATATGTTAGTGGCCTTGCGAACCATTAGCGATCTCGTATTCCTTACATTTACAGAACTCAGTTTTAGATACGTCTTTACAATTACATATCATGTTTCATATAAATTCAAAGCATAGGATTATGCGGGCTTGATGTCAATGTCAGGGTGAACATTGACAGTACACAAATTTTACAAACACAAGAGTTTACAAATGCAAGGTTTTTGCAAATACAATGCCTTACAAATACAGAGTTATCATATAACTTGACAAGAAAATGATTTTTAAATTCGTTTTCTCAATAATATTTCACAAACTGGTTATTCAAAAGATTTATTTCAAATCTTTTATAAACAAACTATGAACTCGCTTAACTTTATGTTGATTTTTCGCATGTTTCTTTCTCAGGTTGCATTTCAAAATTATGGCACGGTTGGAATAGGAGAACCATTGGAGATTCGAGTACTTAATGGGCGTTCGTTTTCTAGAAGTCTTAGCTTATTTTGCTTCCGCTGTGCAATGAAGATACCAGTCCAGTCACGCCAGCTCTGATAATTTCAGGGTGACAAATCCCCGGTTCAACTTGACGATGATGATGATGAGGTCGTCCCCAAATCGCCACCTAAAGAACCAAGCGCAATAAAAAAACACGGGGAAGGGGAAGGCGGTTGAAACCGAACCCGACACCGCAAAAAAGCGGTTCAAGAGCAAAGCCGAGACAATGGACAAAAATAGAGGAGGAGGCGCTAGCAATTGCGTATGTTAAGTCCTCAACTTGCCCGATTGTCGGTATGAACCAAAGTTTAATTTTTTTAATTAAAATTAAAATGATTTATTTTTTAGTTTTACTAATGCATTTTTTTTTAATTTTAGGGAACAATCAAACGGGTTCTAGTTTTTGGAAGGTGACAACGGATAGATTTAACGAGCTTATGGGGCAAGGTCCGATACGTGATATCGATTCCGTATCGGGCAAGTGGCGTAAAATGAACAAGAGTGTGAATGATTTTTACGGGTATTATAACGCAATTTACAACAATCCTCCTAGTGGGAGTAACGACGAGGACATTCTTAACCTTGCGATGGCTAAATGGGATTCAAAAAATTCGGCGCCTTTCCCGCACCTCCGAGCAAGGAACATTTTAAAGAAAGAACCAAAATGGGCGCCGGTTCCAAATGAGGTCGCAACCGCCAAACGAACTAAAACTTCCGAGTCTAGAAGTTATAGTGCGGGAGGCTCCCCCGCTCGTTGTCAAATCGACATAAACGATGACTCGATATATGACGAGGATGTGTTGCCCGTTCACGAGAACGAACGTCCCACCGGAAGGGACAAAGCAAAAAAAAAGAGGCGGCCGGAAAGCGCAAAGGGGCCGGCTCGAGTGGAGGGGGCGGCTCGGGTGGAGGGGGCGGCTCGAAGGCGTCTTCGAAAATGGACGAGTTGATAAATGAATTCCGTTCGTTCAAAGATTTCGCGGCCGAAAAATATAGTCACAAGAAAACCGTGTCGGCCGACTATGCTCGAGCGGGGGATTTTAGGATTATGAGATTGGATCTCGACTCGGTTCCGGAGGATGAACGCGAGGTTTATCGGAAGATGAAAGAGGAGGTGAAGAAAAAATAGACGTCGTAGGTTGTTTAGTTTTTTAGTCGTATCGTAATTTTTTTTTTCGTTTTTATGTTTTCCGTTTCTAGGATTAGTAATTTTTATTTTTAGGAAATGTAATTTTTTTTATGTTATGAAATGAATTTATTTATGATGTTTTATGTTGTATTTTTTTTTTATTTTTATGAACTTTTTAATAAGTTAACAAAAAAATAAGAAAATTATAAAATAACTAGGTGGGGTAGCCCCATCCTTCACCCCCCTCAAAAATGGAGGAGGGTCATCCTCCATAGGATCCTCCATAGGATGGTGATGTGACGCCTACGTGGCTGCCCATCCTTATGAGGATGAGCCTCCTCATACCCACTATTCTAATTAATACTAATCTCAACTAAAAATCAGAATTTTAATCAAAATACCTAGGTACATATGCGAGTCCATTAGCTCTTAAATGAGTCATGTATCAGTACGTTAAAGAAATTAAAGTATATTATTGTGTTCGTTTTAGAAATAACAAATTGACTTATAAGAAATTAGCACTGTACCAGTTTAACCCATTTTAATAGCTATGTTGATAGTAGTAAACTGTCACCTAGATTTATTATAAAGTCTTAATGTATAAATAATATTTTATTTTTTAAATGTGTCAAATTCTAAGCTCACCAACTCCCAACGATTAAGACATAATGAAACCCAACACGTAATTGTGATGTTGGATCTTCTTTTGACCATACATTTGGTGGAGCAAGTTATAATAGTTATTAGAGTAGCTTGAGATACACGGTTATGTCAATGATGGCGATTAATTTGTTGTAACACAAAACTTGATATCTATATCGTTAGTATAGTGTTAGAAAACGAAAAACGAAAAATGATAATTTGTTAAAATTAGTGATGTATAAATTATAAGAACGGTTCGCGTATTAAATAAAATAAAACATTTTATTATGTGATTACAATACATAAAATAAAGAAAGTAGGAAATTACAGTACAAATACAACTGAAATAAACAAAATACAAGAATAAAAGATGAAACAGAAAAGTAGAATGGCTGAGGGTTGTGTTTAACAGAAAAGTAGAATGGTTGAGGGTTGTGTTTAAAACAAATTCCGAGTCTCCAAAGAGAACTCATTTTGTTTGCCATGGTACAATAGCCGAAGCAGTGTGTACTGCCGGAGCTGGCTCGAGGACCCGAAGTCTACCTTGAAACAAGAAGCAAAAGAATCAGAAGATCGCAGAGAGAATTTTTCTTAAGTTGTTGGTGTAGCTGGTATCTTTCTGCCGGTAGGTATGATGGTGTATTTATACAACATCTGAGTTGAAACAGTCAAAAACGAATTAAATGAGAGTATTAAATTGTACTGAACGTATTCAATGCATTTTAATTCATCATTTAAATCTCAGTCAAAACCGTTGACTCGTTTGTTTCAAATGCTAAAATGAAATTGCTCTCTCATTAAAGTCTAGAAGCTTCTGTCGCGCGCGCCACTTTGGCTCATTTTCATGCGCCCCAAGTCTGCACTACTCTTAGGGCTGGCAATAGATATCTATATAAGAAACGATTAGACCTGTTTACTGAAAAAGTACACAACATGATTTTTTTACTTTTTAAAAAATAAATATAAGAGCAAACTTCCGTTTTGCTCCCTATGGTTTAGTCGTTTTAATGGTTTTGCTCCAAACCTTTAAAAATAGCCGTTTTGCTCCCTGTGGCAGTTCTGAGAGAAGGGAGGAGGGTCGAAGAGATAGGGAAGGATAAGAGAGATGACAACAATGGTTGTGGTGGTTGCTCTATGGTAGGGAAGTGAGGGTTGTGGTCGCTGACGGTGATGACGGCGGCTGGTTCAACGTGGTGGTCGGGTAGGGTTGGTGGTGGTGGTCCGGTGGAGCAGGTTCAAGGTGGGATTAGTGGTTTTAGAGAGGATTAGGGTTAGGATTTCAGTTAGTGAAGATGGAGTTGCAGGTGGGTTTGGAGGAGATGATGATGTGTTGTTCATCATCGCTGTCATTTGTTGGAGATTTGGGCCTTTGGGTAGTAGAATATTTAAATAGAAATTAAATACAAATTACCAAAATACCCTTACTTTTATCTTAAAATTACCAAAATGTCCTTTAAGTTAACAGACATTATGGATGAGTTAAGCCCGTGGAGCAAAATGGCGACAAAACCAAAACATCAGGGAGTAAAATGGCTATTTTTAAAGGATTGGGGCAAAAATGTTAAAACGACCAAACCACAGGGAGTAAAACGGAAGTTTACTCTAAACATAACTATGAGGTTAGGATCCATCATTTTGGTACATAAAATGTAAAACTGTGCTATAAACATGAGATATAAAGTAGTTAAAGGAGTTCTATTCATGTTTAATACTTGTGTTACACGCGTCGTTAGAGACCTGTTAAACCCGATAAAACACGATTTGCCAGCCCTAACTACTCAGCGCGCGTGCGCCACATCACCAGGGAACCTATACGAGCACGCCACACAGTCACGTCATATTGGATCATGTTGGTGCTCCACGCGCACACATTAGTGTTCATATGCCAGTGCGTGTAGACCAACGTCGTGTACCCGTGCGCCTGCCTGCCACGTCATCCACCAAGGTTTACCTGCCACCTGGTCCTTACAGCCCATGTGCTTCACCACGTGCGCGCGGTAAAAAAAAAAAAAAAACAAAGGCGGCTCTCAAGCGACTCGCGGCGTTGCATCCATCGCCCACGCCACGCACGCGTGCGAGTGCGAGTTAGGGTGCTCCGCACCCTTCGCGAGTACACTAGTGTGTGCTTTCATGAAACATAAAGGATGGAGTGTTCCCACTTAAACACCTCTTTAAGTTTCATCTCTCCTCCCATGTGGGACGAGATGCCACTTTCCCATTATTTCAGCATTCAATATTTCAAACACCAAACTTTGAGCATCGATATTTCATTCATCTTAGCTTCGTTTTGGACGCGATTTAGTTCGTTGCGAAGCTCTTCCAACATAGAACACAAACCCACAAATAAATACATGAAATCTAATTCGTTTCTTATATTTATTTCTAGTCCAAAAATAGGAAAAATACATTTCCTATATTTAAATTTCCAACATAAATCATCTCCTTGAAGTATGCAAAACATAAATTGATGGATTTAGAACTTAAAAGAGATTATTGCTACAACAAAAATAGGTTAAGATAAACTATGAAAGATATGAATTGAAGGAGTTAATCTCAATAAGATGAAATAATTAAAGGGTTGAAGGTGTGAATTAGTTTAAACTAGATGGTACCCCATGGGCGTTGTCGCGCGGGCCATCATGATTAACAACTTACACCGTCATGTGAATGTTTAGGACTAAATAAGCTTTCAATAATTATGTCTGGTTTTTTGGCTGCTCGCCTCACCTGTTTTATTGCGCCCAAATGATATGAGGTGCTCGCCTCTCCTCGCCCGCAAGCAGCTCACCTTGTGTGTGTTTGTAAGACCCATACTTAATATACACAAAGTATTTTATAAAAGCATGCATTTATACATTATTAATGCAAACTCATAAATTATACTCAAAATTAGAAATTAATTAAAACTTCATAAGTATTTAAAAACATTACTACGTGTTATCGTTGTTTTAATTCCTAATTCCTAAACGACTGATCATAATTCGGAAGCTTAAACTTTGATCGTGTTCGGCTCTGTGCCGTAGCTTACGGCACATATATTCAGTTTTGATCAGCAGTTTCCAGCCGTAAGCTATGGCTGTCCAACGTAGCTTACAGTGGGTTGCTGCTGCACTTCCAAATTTGCCTTTTTTGTAACGAAAACTTTCGTAACTTGGTCAATTCTCATCCGTTTCACTAGAAACTTGTTTCTAATTGTCCGTAAAACATTTCCTTACATTATTAACTCAAAATCCTTGCACGGATTCATAATTTTTTTTTTTATGAATAACGCAACAATTACCCGGTTTGTGTGCATATTCGTTTTGACCCGTTAAGGGATTTAAGCATTTAAGCTTAAATCTCGCTCCTTTTCTCGTTACCTCCTATTTCCACACTAAGATTTCTATTTATCTTCGACCATATCTCGAAATCAATCTACTAAATGTGTAAAAACCTACTGGCATATCATCAGTGAGACCGTTTATCACATTTTACTTTTCATTTCTTTAGCGTACTGTGATTGTCTATTAATGTACTATCATTTCCTCTTTTTACACAAAAACTCATTTTGAATTTTCTATTGTTTTTGGCTTTTTCAAATTTTCAAATGTTTTTGTATTTTCAAAATCTTTACTCCCCCTAAAATTCAAAACATTTAAAGAAAATTTTACAACTCGATGTTGATAGCTTCGTCTCGCCATCCATTTTCTGCTTCACATGCTCTGTTTTGCAGAAACTACCCCCAGGATTTACAACAAATTGATTTTTAACAATGTTAAAACCATTTAATCACTTGTGAAATAATCATGTTTGTTCAGCCGTGAGGGTTTCGGCATATTCAATCAACATTTTTTTCAAAAAAATTTTTTTTGACAAATTTAAAACACAAACATATTTTTTCATTTTTCAATTTTTAACAAAGTAAAAACATATTTTTGGATTTTAAATTTTTCAATTTTTAGGGTTTTTGAATTATGGTTTATTTATGTACAAAAATAAACAAACTCCCTGTTTTTCAGTTGCAGGGATCCGCTGCCGCCTCTCGTGCCAGGCTGCTCCTCTGCTCATTCTAACATTCGTCTGTCTGCTGGAGCACCCACACATTCAACGAATTCAATTACTTGAACAATGCAACCCAAGCCTGCTTTGACTCAGGTACCTGAACATATGTTTTCCCAGGTAGAACTGGAAAATTTCGTTCATTTTTCTCAAAAATATTCTCTTTATTTCGTTCATCAACAGAAACCTTTTGTTGTTTGACCACCCAGATTTGTACTTTTGAAACATTCCTTTGATAAAACTTTGAATCATTTTGAATGTTTTGATTTTGCACAACAACTTTTGGTTTCCAAAGCTGGTTTTGTTTTGTCATATCAACTGTTGTTTTCCAACTTTGTGTTGTTCTAAATCTGGGTGTCACCGGTTTCCAAGATTGTTGTGATTCAGCCCTTGATATTTTCGGCTTCCAAGTTTGTTTTGATTCAAACTTGGTTGATTTCTGATTCACAACATCAGGCTTCCTTTTCGCAACACCAACAGGTTTAAGATTTGGACACTTACGAATAAGATGTCCAATTTGATCACACTTAAAGCATGTTCTCTTTGAAACATCTTTGACCTGTTGTTGTTGTTGTTGTTTCTTCTGAGCATACAACTCTTCATTAGAATGTTGTCTAAATTGGAGTTCTTTCTCTTCTTCTGAACTTGTTCCGTGAACAAAGTTCATCTTTTTCTGATTATTTTGGTTTTCAGCCCTTTTCTTTTGATACTATTTCTTTTTATAACCCAACCCAGCCTTCATGTTCTTCTTTTTGTAACTAGGTTTGTTATAAAAAGTCTTCTTGCTCTTACCGGCAAATTTTTCAATTTCTATCAATTTGAAAACCTTGTTAATTTTATCCGAAATCACATTCAGAATCGGAATTTCAATATCTGAGAATAATTTGTCCAATCCAATCATGGTATAAGCCAATCATATCGAATCATCATTCACATTTTCCTCAGATTTTGAATTTTTAAGATAACTTTCATGAAAACTTCCCTCATTTTCATCCTGTGATTTGGACTTATCTGTTTTGATAGAATTATCTTGCAACACACTTTCAACGACCTTACCTACCACCTCTGAATCACCAATATCATCAGATTTGGAATAGGTCACATCAATATTTTCTGGCAATTGATCAACCATGTTGAAAGCTTTTCCACCTTCTCATCATCATAGAATGTAAACTTTTTCTCAAACGGTGGTGGAACCTTATGATATTCTGAGCCAATTCCTTTCTTGTTTTTCTCAGAATCTTTATCATCCGGTTTTATGTTGAAAATACATTCAAGAACATATGATGAATCGTGATAACTATGTAACTTGTTATTATCTTGTTCTAACTCAACCATTTTACGTTTAAGCTCAGCAACCTCTCCAATATACGAATTTACAACTTTTTGCTCTATTGAATATTGTCGTTTAAGCGTTTCTGATGTTTCAGAACATTGTGACAATCTAGATTGAATAAGTTTCATTTGGCTTTTCACTGCTTCATATGACTCTTTTGTAATATGATATGCAAGTTTTATTGAATCATACTCTTTTTTCATTTCTTGAACTGCATTTTCTTGTTGCAAACACTCTTCAGTCATTGCTGAACACTTTTGTTTCAAAATCTCATTTTCTTTTTCTAAAATCTTACATTTTTGTGTCAGCTTTTCATCGTTATCTTTTAAAGCCTTTTCATTTTCAAACATTTCTTTACATTTATCTTTGAAAACTCTTTCGATTTTAGAAAATTCCATGTCTCTTGTTCTGAATTTTTCATCTTTTTCAGTACAAGCACTGCACGTTTCCATGCATTTCTTGCACTGTTCAACAGTTTTATTTAACACATCAGAAGATTTAGTTTGAATAATTACCTCATGAGTTGACACCTTGGCTTCTTCTGCCGTCTGCTTCTGATCTTCTTCCTGCTCCTGTTGTTCCTCAGCAACAGCTTCACCAACCAACTTCTCATCAACTTTCTCCTATTTCTCTTCACCAGCTTCTTCTTCCTTTACCACTTCTTCTATCTCTTCACCTTCACTATCTTCTTTACTTGCTTTCTCTTTAAACTCATCCACCATCTTTTCAACACTCTTCTTCATTCTCTCTTTGTCTCTCTTCTTCAAGCTTACTGTCATTACATCCCTGATTATCTTATCCAACTTCTTGAGATAATCTTTATCTGATGCTTTCTGCGAATAATATTCTCCAGACAAAGGAATGACTGCAAGAACATCATTGTACACCACTTGGCTTCTATGAACAACCGAATCTCCTTTGCGATTGATATAACATTCTCGTTTCTTATCCCATCTTCCATAGCTTCTAGCTTCTTCGTACTCTTTTTGCATTTCTTCTATTCTGCAATATGCAAAATGTCTTTCTCTGTACATTTTCTCTTGCAGAATTTCTTCTTTAGAATTTGTTTTTTTATTTCAGCAACCAACGCTTTGAATGAATGTTGGTGCAGTCATCTGTCGTCTTCGTCTTATGTCGAGTCTTGGGTTCTTTGGAGGTCAGATTGGGCTAGAAATCAAGGAAAAACAAGCCTGGCCGTTTGAATGAAGCCTGACCGTTTGAAGAGGCTGGCCGTTTGAGTGTTGTCCGTTTAAAGGCTGCTCGTTTGAATGTTTGCTGACCGTTTGAGCATGTTCAAACGGTCAGACTATCTAGTATATATAGGCTCCAAACGGTTTTAGTTGTAACAGTTGTAATTTCCGACGGCGAAGCTCCGTCGAAGTGTCTCCGTGACTGTATTTGCTTTATAATCAATACAAGAGACAATTAATAGTGAATACAAGCTGAACGAAGACCAAATCAATGAATTCCGCCTCTGATTCGGTCTGAGCCCTCTTCTGATTGACTCAACAGGTCGATTCACGATCCTACAATTGGTATCAGAGCTCAGGAAGAAGAGTTCTTACCGTTTAGCTCGTTTTTACTAGCAAATTCTGTTTTCTACACCTTCTTTCATCAGTTCAGTGTGTTTGACCGGACAAAATTGGACCAAAAGTTCACAGACTGTGTGTTTTTAAACATAGACAAAGCCTTGAGAGTTTCAGATCAAAACTCGAAGTAAAAATAGTGAAAATTGACTGATTTTAGGTGACCGTTTGAACGTAACAGATGCTTTTTGTTTGAAATAGCTTCATATCATTTGAAAGGACTACCTATCGTTTGAAAATACATGACCGTTTGAACTGGTAGTTTGAAATTTGGGTCCCATCGTTTGAAAGTGTTGACCAACCGTTTGAATCAGGTTCCATCGTTTGAAACCAGTTACCATCGTTTGAAACTGGACTTCCGTTTGAACCTTCCGTTTGAAACAACTGCATACCGTTTGAAACGTGATCCGGTCGTTTGAAGGAAGACTTCCGCTTGAAAGTTGCCCGTTTGAAACTGATCTAGCAGTTTGAAATTAAAACTGTTCCGTTTGAAGGAGAATATAGTTTGAACTTGGTATTTCGTTTGAACAGATTGTGTTGGAAAAATGGTAATGAAGTTTGATGAGCAGGAAAACAATGATCTTAAAAGATTGAATGATTGGTATCGAGGATATTTTAGTAGTTCTTATCAGAAATTACCCAAAGATGTTTGGAGTAAACGTTTCGAATGTTTTCTGAGTAAGAAAGATGAGAAATTGGATGTTTTGGAGAAACGCTTTGATCGGTTGATTGACTATTTGAAGGAAAATCAAATAGCTATTACAGAAGCTGATAAGATATCAAAGTTTGCTAATGGATATCAGCTGAATGGGATGATTGTTTGAAAAATTTGAGAGAAAAGTATAATTTTTCACAAATATCCTTGAATGAATTCATTAGAAAACTTAAAGAACTTGATGATGGGAAGTATGAAAAGAAGAGAGAGATATTGGATAAGATAAAATTGAATTTGGAAGATTTGAGTTTAGATGTGATAAAAGAAATAAACAAAAGAATCAATGTTTGTTGGGTTGCAAAAAGAAATTTGATATATGATATGAAAAGAGGTTGTTATATTGATGATAATAGAAATCCTGTTGATTTTGTTACGATCCTTGATGCAGGTACATATAAGATAGAGAAAGATCAAGTGCCAAAGATTGAAGAATTTGTGAAGTATGAAACTTCAATTTCTGCTTCAGTGTGCTTCAAATGTGACAATTTCAAGACTGAGAATGACAAACTCTTGAAGGATGCGGAAAGTTTGACATCGAAAGTCAAGAAGTTGGAAGACGAGAAGCAAGCTGATATTAAACAGATTCTGAATTTGCAGGAAAATTGTGAGAAATTGAAAGCTGAAAATGACAAACTGTTGGATGGGTTGAACAGTTTGACATTTGAAAACAAAGGTTTGAAAGAAAATGTTAAGGTTTTTGAAACCAAACAGAAATCATCAGAAAATGACGATTTCTGGATAAAACTTTAGAACAAAAATCTGAAAGCTAATGAGACAAAATTTCAAGAACAGTTAAAAGTTTTGGAAAATGAAAAATCTGTTCTTGAAAACTTGAAAAATGAGAATGAAAATTCAATCAAGTCTCATCTTGAAAGAATATCTCAGTTTGAAAAAGAAGCTGAGAATTCCAGAAGCAAGATTGATGAACTTGAGAAGAAATTGATAGGTTTTGTGACTGCTTCAGATAGTTTGAAATTTCCCTGTCCAAAACAAATCAGTTCTGTTCCAATAAGTGACGATGTCACAAACTTTGACTATGTCAAAGTTGCAGATTGTGATGAAAAGTCTGATGATGAAAATGTTAAAATTGAAAAACAAAAATTGTTTTTAAATTTAAAAGAAAAATTTCAGAAAAATGTTCTACAATCAACTGAAAAAGGAGAATGTTCTAAACAGAAACCTTTGAAGAAGAAAGTCGAACAGAAACAAAAAGATAATAAAAGTTCATCAGATTGTTCATCCAATCAAAAGGAAAAATCACAAAAAGTAAAAAACAAAAACTCAAAAATTGCTGGTAATAAGTGGTGCAGGTCGGACCACAGTGCTCAAAAGCCAAATCCAGCAAACTTGAGGAAAGAATATCACCAAGCCAGACAATGCTATGATCTGAGTGTTTGGTGTGAAGGTGGTATACGACATGATAACAGAGTATGTTACTGATGCGGTTATCAAGGACATATTGTTGTTAACTGCCGGAATTGGAGTTATGAGACCAGAAGGTGCTTTAATTGCAACATCAAAGGTCACATTGCCAGAGATTGCCCAAGGAAATCGGATGACAGATTGAGGGTTAATTCTCAGAGATTGGCAAGAATTCCAGTCAAAGTCAAGCCCAAAGAACTGAAAGTTCAAGAACCAAAAGTTCAAGAGCAAAAAGTTCAAGAGATGAAAGTGAAGCTTTCACAAGGGCAGAAAGACCGACTGAGGAAGAAGAGAAAGAAAGCTCGAGAGTATTTGGAGAAGATTTTGTCCTTGGGTTCATCCGTTGGAAAAATAAGAGTTCTGATGAATCAACTTTCTCGGTTGCAAAGTCAAGCAAGATGTGTTCATCAGATACAAATCTGAGGACGAAAGAGGAGAAGAAGAAGAAGAAGATAATGGTCGGCGATGAATCTGACAGGTCAAAGTCAGACAAGCCACCTGCAGGCAATGATTCTGGTTCGTCGAAGCCAGAGGAGCCATTGGTTGAGGTAAAAAAGGAGAATTCAGATTTAACAATGGATGATGCAAATTTTCCACCATTGTTGAATATGAATTCGAAATCACCCAAGGACCGTCAGGCTTGGGTGAATCTGTTTAAATGAAAAACCTGACTTGCCGGAGTTCCCAGGTTGGTAAGCGTGGAACATGTATCGGCATCTTTCTTGAGAAATTTCACTTTGGTGATTTTTCGCCTTACATGTGGTAAATCAAGGACATTAAGTTGTACTTGATTTTCTACAAATGATGTTTGAGTTTTGAAACTGGAAATGATAAATCTTTAAAAATGTTTGAAGAAAACAATGTGATGAAGTAACCCCGAATCTACAAATGTGTGGTAAACAAACTTATTTTTCCGGAAAAACCATTCTGATTAAAACAAACTTAAGTGTTTTGAAATCATTATGGGAAAATAGTTTGTTGTGAGGGGGAGTTCTGATTGTTTATACCAGGTAGATGGAGCGATTCTCATCAAGTTGTCAAGTTTGTACAGTTTGTTTCAAATTTTCCCAGAAAATCAAAATTGAAACATATTTTGATTTTAGGGGGAGAAAAATTTTAAAAAATTAGAAAATTTGAAAATGTCAAAAACATTGAAAAATTTTAAAATGAGTTTTGCTGAAACAAGAGGAAGTGATATAAAATCAGTGGACTATCACAGCATGCTAAAGATATGAAATGTCAAATGTGATAAACGATCTCACTAAAGTTGTGACGATAGGCTCAGCTAGACTAGTAGATTTGCGATAACGATACAAACCTAAATGAAAAAGCCTAGTTCTAGTGGGAAACATGGTTGAAAGCATAGTACTTAGTTTTGTCCTTCTTGATTGTGTGCCTACTCAGTAATCGCTGATTGTCAAAAGACATAAAACTGGTTAAGTTTGTGAACTTTCACAACTTTGCTAAAAAGTCGTTGTGATTGTGCATTTCATTTTGCAAAGATTTAAACTTGTCTTATTTCTTTATTTTGTTTAAGCATCGGACATCCTCTGCGTATACGTGAGTATCGACCTGGATGTTGTTGGCTAAACGTTCTGCTTTATTTTCTTTGGTGTTTCGTTTAAGCTTTGGATCACCTTTGCGTATACGGGAGTATCGACCTGGTGGTTAAAGCCTAAACAACTTCAACTTGTTTTTATTTTCTTATTTTGTTTAAACATTGGACTTTCTCTGCGTATACGGAAGTATCGACCTGATTGTTAATGTTTAAACATTCTGCTTTGTTTTCGCACAATTCACAGTTGATGAAAGTTTAAAGGCATTACTTGAGTTAGTGTATTGCATGATGAGGGGATATGCTGAGATCGTGGGGTCCATAAGAATTTAGTGCAAAATTAATATATCTTAACGTATCGGTAAGCATTTCGAAAGTTTTTAGATTGAGTTTATGTGGACAACAATATCGTCAATCTACGTGAATCGTTTAGAACTTGAAACGATTAAAAGCTTAACGGTGCATGTGATGTGTCTAAAAACTGATATGATCCTCTTTCGCAAACTCACAAAAATATGTTTGTACATATTTCTTTTCTGCATTTAAGTTTTGCATTTATGTTTCAAAATTTTGAAAATCCAAAAAGATTTTTGACAACTGGTGATGAAGAGCTGATATTCAAAATTTCAAGTGCTGAACATGATGAACAGGTTTGGGAGTGTGAGTTTAACAGAAGAAATTTTTTTGAGAAAGAAAAGTTTGATTAGTTAATCAGAGTCATTAATTTGAACTTGGTGTAACTATTTCTAGTAAGTTTTTCTTATTAATTTGAGTAAAAACTTATGTTTCGGTGAGAAGTGTGCAGGAAATGAACTTAACAGAGATAAAGCTAGGATTTGATCTCCGGGTAATAGCAAATTCCAGATAGCGATCCCGTCATGATGAAAGGGGGAGTCTGACGAAGCTAGAGCCAAAGAGAAGAAGATCTTGGATAAAATGAAAAGACAGACAACGATCCTAAAGCTGATGATGCTGATGATCTGAAGAAATACCAGCATATCGCAAGGGGGAGTCTGAAGTTTTGAAAGAAAAGACGGAAAGTGAAACCTAGAGACTGATCAAGACTGAAGTTTATGAAGACTCGACACTTAAGACTCGTCAACATCTGAGGGGGAGTCTGTTGGTGCAGTCATCTGTCGTCTTCGTCTTATGTCGAGTCTTGGGTTCTTTGGAGGTCAGATTGGGCTAGAAATCAAGGAAAAACAAGCCTGGCCGTTTGAATGAAGCCTGACCGTTTGAAGAGGCTGGCCGTTTGAGTGTTGTCCGTTTGAAGGCTGCTCGTTTGAATGTTTGCTGACCGTTTGAGCATGTTCAAACGGTCAGACTATCTAGTATATATAGGCTCCAAACGGTTTTAGTTGTAACAGTTGTAATTTCCGACGGCGAAGCTCCGTCGAAGTGTCTCCGTGACTGTATTTGCTTTATAATCAATACAAGAGACAATTAATAGTGAATACAAGCTGAACGAAGAACAAATCAATGAATTCCGCCTCTGATTCGGTCTGAGCGCTCTTCTGATTGACTCAACAGGTCGATTCACGATCCTACAATGAAGTGTCATCATTAATGTATTTACCCCGGTTAAACCCTTCATCGTCATGAATTTTAACTAAAGCTCGTGATTTTTATTTTGATGAACCTTCAGTAATTTGCTTTAGATTTAGTTTTGATGAATGCTCACTGTTTTTATGGTAGATGGCCTTTTTGTAGTAGTCGTCATGGAATGGATTCCCATGATCAGCTACTTCCTGGTTAACACACTCTCTTTTAAAATGGTCCTTCTGTTTACACCGGAAACATGTGACCTTCGATTTATCAAACCCTAGCTTGGTGCTTATCAAACCTCCAAGATCCTTTCTGCCTGTTATCTCCATAAAGCGCTCTGCTCTTCGAATGCGACTAGCCAAACACCATCTAATATCAATGAGCTCCATCTCCTCTAGATCTATCTGTTCATAATCTTCTTTTGTCAATTTGGGATTTCTGATTCTCCCTGCTAGCAGACTCTCATACGATTCCAAAATCGATGCTAAGAAACTCATTTGTTGTTTAGCAGCATTGATACTCATTGTTGGAGAATTTTTCAAGTTCAAAGCAATGTTGCAATGGATCTCTTCAGGTTCTGCTGCATTTGATGCTGTTGAAGAAGAATGATAACCTGGATTGTAACTTGATGAAGTACCTTTCGATGAATCTTTTGACTTTTCAACACTAAAAGCAGTACCAATCTTTGGTGACTCATTGGTTGACGGTAAGCTTCCCTTGTAATAAAGACCCACATTTTGCTGATAAGTAGAACTGCTCATTTTGTTCTGTTTTTGCAATTCTAGTTCATGACTCTCAATCTTTTCAATCAATGTATCCAAGGTAATCTCATCAAACCATGAATCATTTTTCAAAATGAAGACAAATGTCTGCCAATGATCTGCACATGGCAACGCTTCAATAACTTTGTCAATGATTTCTTCGCGAGTTTTTGTTATCCCAAACCTGTCAAGTTTGATTTTAAGATGACAATATCTCTCAATCATTTATCTCACAGTTTCACCTTTTATACTATCAAATAGATCGAATTCTTTCTTAAGAAATGATATTTTGTTCTTTTTAATTTTCTTTCCTCCCTCAGCTTTCACTCGCAACGCTTCCCACACAGACTTTGAAGACCTATCATGATTAAGTAATGCAAAGATATCATCTCTTATCAATTGTTGAATTAACACTATCATCCTTTGTTCATGAGAAAATACTTTTCTGTCTTCAGTGTCTAAATCTCCAAGTTTAATTTCTTCATTTTTATCATTTCTTGTCTTTTTATACCCGAATTCCACACAAAACCAGCTTTCATGAGCATATGCTTTTACCCAGTTAAGAAACCTCTCTTTCCACCAAGTATAATCTTCAATGTTATCAAGTTTTGGTGGTTTAGAATGAGTTCCTTAAAAGTTTTCATGTTTTGTATTATTATTTATAGCTTTTGAAATACTTTTCAGTGCAACAGTTGTTGTTTCAGAGGACTCAGAAGCGAACGCGTTACAAAACTCGTTATAAAACTCTTCAACCATGATTCCTGCAAAACACAATCAAACACTTGATCAAACTTGAAAAACAAACAATGACTGTCTCGGTTCATATGAAGGTGGAATGTAGGATTCGTACGAAGTAACTAACAACAAACAACTCGGTTCGTATGAAGCTATGATATCGGGTTCGTACGAAGCTAGAATCTGAAAAAATCACAACCTTTTGAGTGGGTTCGTACGGAGCTGAACTTGTGACTTCATACGAAGCTAACCTGTGAAGAACAAGTCATGTTTTTCATGGTTTTTCACTAATTTGAGTATGATTTTGTTTGGATTTTGATTTGAAACTTTGTAGGATTGTTCAAAAATGTTTTTCACACAACATATTCAAAATTTAGCCAATTTTAACCTTGGAAACGTTGTAGATCTGAAGTTCAAAAGAAAGTGTAGATGATGAGTAGAAGAAGATGAAGAAATTTGTCTCTGAATCTGATGAAGTTGCTTGAATCTTCGTGTCTTCAATCCTTGCAAATAATCACCCGTTCTGATACCACTTGTGGATTCGCTCCGAGGATCGATTCCTTGACCGTTGAATGCGTACGAACACGTAAGTTGTGCGGAATCCAATCACGTGTGTGGATCAGACACAAAGATGTAATTAACACTGATTTCTATTGATACTTTGACAGTACAAAACCACGAAATCAGACGAGCAAAGCTTCGCCTCAAAGTTTGCTCAAAAGTTCTAAATGACAAGAATTAACACACACATATATATATAGTAGTGATGGGTTCGTACGGAGGACAATAAATCTCCCTTCGTACGAAGTGCCCTTTCGTACGAAGCTACTCAGGCTTCCCTTCGTACGAAGCTGTTACAACATATATGAACTTTATGTTATTTTCTGTTCAGCACTAGTCTTGTCTCATCTGTTTAAGCTACGATACGTGACCAACGGAACTGATAGACATTATGCACTCACACAATTCAAAACTTTGATTTAACCCAATAGAGGTTCCAAACATGTGTTTCCATCTATCTATTGACCAAAAGTTAAACAGATGTACCAACCACTGAGTTTTTCCATCCAAACATCTGTTGAGACTCATCAGGCGTTTTAAACAAATATTTTCAAAACAGGCCTTTTCTTTCATCACCAAAGGGTTTTGATAAACAGAGCATTGCCTTAACAAATGAGCGCCTGCCACGTCACTCAAAAAGGGTTGGCCACGTTATCACCACTGCTGAAAAACCCTATAAAACCTTAATCAAAGAAAGTTTATCCTTACCAGTGCAATAAACTCTTAAATCTCAAACTTTTCTCTATTTGAAACGATTAAAAGGATCATCTACTCAAATATTTTATAAAAGATTTTCACTCTTCAATAAAAAGATTATCTATTCAAAAGATTCTCAAAAGGTTTGACCTAATTTCACAATGGCTCTATACTTGAAACCACCCCATAACTATCTCCCATATTTTGTGAAATCTTCTACAAACACAGAGTTTCACTCAATCATCGATCTTATCACTTTATCAAAATATCATAACATCCTCATCGCTAATGTACCCATTCATCTGGAAAATCTTCAAGATTTTTGGGCAAATTCAGATGTCTTACTTCATGACAAAAAGCCATTCACGATCATTTAAAAAGTCAACGGTGTTTATCTCCATCTCACACAAGAGTTGATCTCAACTACCTTCGCCTTAAACGATGAGACGGGTAATGAAACTTTTTTCTAAAACTGATCTCCAAAATGAATTCATAGAACGGGTATGATGCAAAGATGGAAGGGGCAACAATTTTTAAACCAAACTTCCCACTCGCAATGAAAATTTTCTACCATACCCTACTCATATGTTTATCACCAAAAACCACTACTTACAATGAGATTCCTTTAAAAACACAGTATTTAGGATATACTATTTTGACAAATGCAAATTATAAGCTATCCAAAACTCTGTTTTTTGATATGGCTGCAAATGTAAAAGCCAAGAAAGAGGGCAAACCAAAAGCCTTTGTCTTGTACGCTAGACTTATAACTTGTATTTTACAAAGGGTCTTGGCACAAAACATTTATGCAAGGGGTGAAGCCCTTCAAATTAAAAGTATTTCAAACAAAACATTCACTCACATGATGACCAAGGGTCAAGAAAATGTAGGTGAAGAAAATGTTTTAGAAAACCCAACAGATGTTACAACATCTGTTTCTGAGCCCACTGTTGCTGGTGACCACAACGCCCAACCTAGTACTATGGAACACACACCAGCTAATCCCAAAAAAGACCACTTCCATACATAAGCCTAAATCTAAATGAAAAACACCCAAAATGGTAACTCTGGAGGATGAGGTGCCAGAGGAGCCTGCTGTATCACAAAAGTAGCAAACCTTTGTTGTTACTTCCTCACAATAAATGCAAACATCTTAACCCATTCAAACTCCTCACATATTCTCACAAAAGGATTGTGTTGTAAGCATAGGGGACCCACATCAAGAGGGAGATGACTCAATTGAGCATTTCTTCTCAACCCCTCTCCCAGGGTTGCTTCTCTTCTCACACCACCACCACCCACCACACTTGTACTATCACCCATACAACCATTATTTGATGCGGTTGATGAAACTGTCTTGCACAAACCTAGTTCCTCTCAATAACAAATCACATAGAGTTTACCTCATCAAGTGACTAGGGCAAGTTCAGGATTCATTTTTTTGGGTAAAGGGTTACCCCGGTGATTTTATTAAAACAATCCCAATAAAGTACAAGTAGTGATGGTGAGTTCCACACTAATTCATATACAGGACATGCCCCGTATATGTAAACAAACAAAACCAAAGTATCTAAGACAACCCATAAACTAGCCTACATTACATCATGAAAATAAAGTAGGCAAAAACCAAACACAAAACCAAAACGACTCAACCTCCATCATCAAAGATGAAATTGCCACAAACCGGCAAACCCTTGACTCGAATCACAATATGTCTAGCCATTGGAACCCTTTGTGGATGAGTTGCTTGCCCGAGCTCTAGACGAGGAAGGATGTGTTCCCGAAGTCATAAATTCACTAGTTTCATTGTAGACTTCCTCAACCTCATCCTCACCTGACTCTTGCTTGTCATTAACCTGCTTGGCCTTCTTCTCTATATGACCCACAGTACTACCTCCCTAACCACCATCATCATCCTTAAGGACATCAAATGGGTTTAACGTTAATACCTGATTGTTCATCGGCTTCTTCAAGGACGAAATTGGTTTAGGGTTTACAACTGGTCTGTACACTACCTTAGGCTTCTGATTCTTCATATGAAGACCTTGGTTAGTAGCTTTCTTCTTCTTTGCACCCACAACCTGAAAATCATCAATTATCTTTCCAGCATCCCCACTCGAAACAACCTGAGGGCTCTTTGGGCACGAGTTATCTTCATGACCAAACACGCAACAAGATGAGCACCTTAAAGGCTCCCAATCATAATCGATTTTAACCTCCACCATTGAGTGACCCTTACCCTCTAAAGACGGGATTGCAACAGTAACACTCCTCTTTAACTCAGCCCCGGCTTGAATTTCAATGAGAGCTCTAGCATAACTGCTTCTTCCTCATGACTCAGCACACATTGTAGCAGTGTACGAATCTAGCATCTTAGGAACCCCTATCTTAGAAGCGAGCAAACTAAGACCGTCTTCAGTATATGCTGCTAACGGCACTTGATGCATCTTAACCCAAACTTGGATAGCCTTTATATCTTCTTTTTCCAACTTGACAGAGGCCGACCACTCCTTCAAAATTATCGGAACATTTCTAATCATCCAAGGTCCATCCTCCACCAATTTATCGATCCCTTCCTTTGTTTTGAATTTAAAGAAAAAGAACCCGTTCGCATTCATCATTAGTCTAGAAAGACCATACTTAACCCATTTGTTCTTTGCAAAATAATCCACTACAGGAAAAGCCAGCCGTTTACCCAGAAAATATCCATACAACGTGTTAGCATACCTGTCTGTGACTTGTTTAATCGAAGACAATGGAATGACGACCTCAACTCCAGCAACCGACTCGCTAGATTCCATCATCCGAAAATTAACCTTTACATTCTCCTTTGCGGTGTTCACAAAGGAGAGGATGTGATATCTCTTGTGTCCCACAGGGCACTTAAAGATTTTTGAAGAGAGGCAGTTACTACAACTGTAGAAACAACAGTTTCATAGTTGGATAGTGGTTACATTCCTAAGACCCCCGTAAAGGCAACAATTGTTGAGTCTACAATAGTACACTCTATAACAATTGGAAGTCCGCAGTACCAAGAAAAAAGGGGTACCTGGTTCAAAACCAGGTACAACCACCTCTGGTGGGAATTAAGATAATAAATATTAGAGTTAATTGCCAAAATCGTCCCTGAGGTTTGGGCACGTTTGCCATTTTCGTCCAAAATGACACTTTTGTACCAAATTGGCCCCAAGGTTTGTAACTTTTTGCCATTTTCATCCAAACCACTAACTTAGTTTATTTTTTCAGTTAAGTTAAGGATATTTGGATGAAACTGGCAAATATAAAACCACAGGGACGATTTTGGCAATTTACTCAAACCCTTTTTAAATTCTTTTATTTAATTATTTTGGTTACGTATATAATAAAAAAGAATATATATGGAGTTTTTAGAAAAAAAATTAATAGTTTTGTCACATAATTTTTATAAATTTTCATCCAAATCACTAACTCGGTTTATTTAATCTGTTAAGGTGAATAATGTTTTAAATTTTATAAATTAAGACAGAAATTAATTTACAGCTTCTTTATATAAATCAATTTTATAAAGAGAAAACGTCATTGATGTGCAACACATAACAATCGATTACAACTTTTAGTATTTATCAGTTGTAGAGATAGAAAAAAATTGTAAAACATTACATATTTTTTAAATGTGTTGAGCACCTAGGAAATATGTTGGTAGAAATAAAATATTTATTTAATTAAGATTATGAGGGTAACTAACTAATACGTATTCTGAGTGGCTTGAGTAAATAAACTTTTGGTTCATAGCTTTAGAATTACAATTTGGTGGGTAATTTTAAGGTTTGGAAAGGATACGTTATTTGATTGGGGGGGGGGGGGCACTGGCTTCTGTTTTTCCTTAGGAGCGAATTTAATAGAGTAGAACATGAATTACAAACTTGGTACATATGATAAGATTTTTTTATTTGACCATTTTCAATAAGATCACCAGCATTTTAATTTTATAAAATTTAGAGGTTTAAGTAGATTTTATTTTTATAAAACTGATCTACATAAAAAATTAGAAATTAATTTCTGTCTTAGTTTATAAACATCCTTCGCCTTAATAGAAAAATTAACTTAGTTACTGGTTGGATGAAAATTTATAGAAATTATGTGACAAAGCTATTATTTTTTTCATATAAAAATTGCATGTATATTCTTTTTTATTATATATATAACAAAATTAATTAATTAAATAAAAGAAATTTAAAAGAGTTTGAGTAAATTGCCAAAATCGTCCCTGTGCTTTTATATTTTCCAGTTTCATCCAAATATCCTCAACTTAACAGAAAAAATAAACTAAGTTTGGATGAAAATGGCAAAAAGTTACAAATGTTGGGGGCAATTTGGTACAAATGTGTCATTTTGGACGAAAATGGCAAACCTGACCAAACCTCAGGGACGCTTTTGGCAATTAACTCTATTATTAATTTAGGTGATGAGTTAAGGTACAAACAACTGACGGATAGAGTAACCAAGTTAGAATCTTCTGTGACTGAGATAAAAGACATGATGAAGATATTGGTACAAAACTCTAAGCCTTCTCCAACAAATGAAGAACTTGAGAAAAAGTTTGGTTCCATGCCCAAGCTTATCTTCAACTAAAAAAACAATATGTAGATTGAAAGTTTTGGATCCGATGAGTTTAGACGGAAGTTTGGATAGGATAGAAATAATTCGATAGAAATCTTGTCAGAATAGACATAAGTCGAATGTCGCAGCCCCCGGCCCCCTGCCCGGGAGCGGGTGTCGCGAGCCAGTCAGATGGTATCGGTGCTTATTAATTTGGCAGCGGAAATGAGACATCAGGACCGTAGTTAGGAAATATTTTATCAGAGTTAAAACACCAAACTTTTTATAATAAATAAATGGATAAACCCAAGTTTCCATTACAATACAATTTATAGGGCAAAACCCTAGTTTATTGAAAACAAAACCCCTTTTTATTTAGGTAACTTTTATAGCCACTTTTCCAAGCCTTCAGTGCTCTCCAGCTGGCTTCTATTGGCTTTCACGTTCTGTTACCTGAAACGCGTTTTAAAAAGGTTTTATCAGCAAGAAATACTGGCGAGTGCATCCCAGTTTAATCAAAACAGTTTTACAACTTTACAGTATTGAGGGCATCCACAATTACATTTGTTTATATCTACTCAATTACTCATTCAATACTGTCAACACCTGACTTGTGGGTCATATTACTCATTGGCTAACTCTTTGTCCAATGGTAACGTCTTTCAGTAATGTATACAAAACCCCAACATACCGGCAATAATTGTAGAATCACAAATACTTAATTACTGTTAAGTGTTTACTTAAAACATTTGAGGTTTTGGTAAAACATTTTGACTCACAAAAAGATTTACAAAAAGAGAATGTACTCACATTGTTTTCTTAGGTAAAACTAAAGCTTCCTGGTGAATCTCCTGGTTATAATCTATTAAAATTAAACAATGCACACATGTTAGTAAAATAACCCAAATCACATTAACTGTACAACTCGAGACAGAACTCCAATGACTGAGTAAGGTAGAGCCTTGACATGCATTACGGAGTCCTAAATCAATCGCGTATAACATGAGACAGAACTCCAACGACTGAGTCAGGCAGAGCCTTGACATGCGTTACGAAGCCCTAGATCGATCGTGTAGGGTAACAAACAGGGTTATAATACTTACAACGAGGCAAAGCTTCGCTTTATAGGGGTATTAAATCCCGAGTATTTAGACTATTAGAGATTGAGAGAGATTTTAGAATTTTGAACGAGAATCAAATGAGCTCTGAGCCCCTATTTATAGGCCTGACGGACAGCGAGTCGCGGCCCGCGAAGCCTTTCTCAAACACTCTCGTAGCCCACGAGAGCACACGTGTCGATTATAGCTTGGTCGAGTCAAGGTGTAGGTTTGTTGAGTCATTGGACACGTGGCGCAATGCCTTATCCGTCAATCCAAGCCACTCACGGCCCGCGACATATGTGGCAAAGGGGGTTGCGCCCCGCGAGCGACTCCCAGATTTTGTTTTTCTTGATTTTTATAAATATTAAGGTATTAGGGTCCGTTTAACGCATATACGAGGTATGATAAGAACGTTTAGGGTCACGTTTAAGGGTTCTAGGAGGGTGGTTATATCCTTCCCACCTTGTTTTAGATCTCGTCCTCGAGGTCTACTGGAACAGGTATGGGTATTTCTTTTGCATCTCTGACTCGAGCTCCCAAGTATATATTCTGGTCCTCTCTTGGAATCCCATTTCACTTTGACCAGAACTAGTCTCTTGTTTTTGAGATTCTTGATCTTTCTATCTTCAATCTGAATGGGTTTCTCGATAAACTTAAGTTCTGATTTACCTCTATGTCCTTAAGAGAGAGGTATCACTAAAGATTTGTCTGCTAAGCATTTCTTGAGATTACATACATGAAACACATCATGTATTCCTGCCATTTCCTCTAGCAGTTGTAGCTGATAGGCTACGGGTCCTATTCTTCTAATAATCTCAAAAGGTCCAACATACCTGGGGCATAGCTTTCCTCTTTTAACGAATCTACCTATTCCTTTCCATGGAGAAACTTTTAACAATACTTTATCTCCTACTTGAATTCCAAGGGGTTTCGTTGATTATCTGCATAACTCTTTTAACGATCTCGTGCTGCTTTTAGTCTTTCCTTGACTTGAGTTATCTTGTCCATTGTTTCTTGTACTATCTCAGGTCCAGATAGTTGCTTTTTTTCCAATTTCTGCCCAACAGATGGGAGTTTGACACTTTCGTCCATAAAGTGCTTCAAATGGTGCAACATTAATGCTAGTATTATAACTGTTATTGTAGGAAAATTCTATTAATGGTAAGTGGTCGTCCCAATTTCCTCCGAAATCAATTACACAGGCTCTAAGCATGTCTTCCATTGTCTGAATTGTCCTTTCGCTTTGTCCGTCTGTTTGTGGATGATAAGCGGTGCTTAGATTTAACCTGGTTCCTATTGCTTTTTGGAAACTTGTCCAAAAATGAGAAGTAAAACGGCTATCTCTATCAGATACAATAGATAAAGGAATTCCATGTAATGAAACTATTTCATTTACATATAGCTTGGCTAACTGTTCCATACTGAAAATTTCCTTCATTGGTAAGAAATGAGTAGATTTAGTTAATCTGTTAACAATCACCCAGATTGTATCATTACCTTTTCGTGTCTTGGGTAATTTGGTAACAAAGTCCATTGTTATCAATTCCCATTTCCATATTGACATTTCTAATTGCTGTAATAGTCCTGAGAGTTTCTGATGTTCAGCTTTAATCTGTGAACAGGTCAGACATTTAGCAACATAGTTTGCTATATCCTTTTTCATTCCTATCCACCAGAAATTCCTTTTAGATCTTGATACATTATCACTTTCGGGATGTATCTTATATTTAGACTTATGAGTATCTTCTAGAATTCTGTTGCATAGGTTTCCTTGTTTAGGTATCCACATCCTTTTCTTATGGAACTTCCAAATTCCATCTGATCCTTGTTCTAATTCTTTAATCATTCCTTTTAAACCTTCAGCATCGTCCTTGAATGTTGTTTTCTGTACCTCTCTAATTTGCTCATTTAAATCTATCTGTAGATTTAATTTAAGCGTGCGTACTCGTTTCGGCTTTTCATGATACTTTCGACTTAAAGCATCAGCTACTACATTAGTTTTTCATGCATGATACTGGATATCACAATCGTAATCACTAAGAATTTCCATCCAGCATCTCTGTCTTATATTTAATTCTTTTTGCCCAAAAATATACCTTAAACTCTTATGATCTGTGAAGACAACAAATTTATTTCCATATAAATAGTGTCTCCAAATCTTAAGGGCAAAAACTATGGCTCCTAACTCAAGATCATGGGCTGTGTAATTCTCTTCATTTTTCTTAAGTTGTCTAGAGGCATACGTTATAACCTTTCGACGTTGCATCAACACACATCCATATCCTAACTTAGACGCATCACAATAGACTATAAAGTCTTCAGTTCCTTCTTGTGATGTGAGTATGGGTGCGTTGGCTAACCTTTGCTTAAGAATCTTAAAGGCTTCTTCCTGATTTGGTCCCCATTCAAACTTAACTGATTTGCAGGTTAGTTTGGTTAATGGAATGGCTAACCTAGAGAAATCTTGGATAAATAGTCTATAATATCCTGCCAGTCCTAGAAAACTTCTTACTTCTGTTGGTGACTCATGGACTTTCCATTTAGTAATCGCCTCGATCTTTGTGGGATCCACATGAATTCCTTCATGATTAACCAGATGTCCAAGGAATTGCACTTCTTGTAACCAGAATTCACATTTTGAGAATTTAGCATAAAGCTTCTCTTTTCTCAATAATGTCAGAAGTATATGCAGATGCGCTGCATGTTCCTCTTTACTCTTAGAGTAAACTAGAATATCATCTATAAAGACAATTATGAATTTATCCAGGTATGGTTTATATATCATGTTCATCATCTCCATAAATGCGGCTGGGGCATTGGTTAGACCAAATGGCATGACGGTAAATTCATAATGACCGTACCTTGTTCTGAAAGCATTTTTAGGAATGTCCTCTTCCTGTACTTTCAATTGATGATATCCCGAGCGTAGATCGATCTTTGAAAAGAATCGAGCTCTCTAAAGTTGATAGAACAGATCATCGATTCTCGGTAGTGGGTACCGATTTTTAATCGTAACCTTGTTCAATTCTCAGTAATCAATGCACATACGCATCGATCCGTCCTTCTTCATAACAACCAACACCGGTGCTCCCCACGGTGATGAACTTGGTTGTATAAAACCTTTGTCAAGAAGTTCATCTAATTGTTTCTTCAATTCCTTTCTATCAGGCGGTAATCCAGGTAACTCTTCTGGAAAAACGTCTGAGAATTTAGAATACTACATGAATATCTTTTAATTCTTTTCCTTTGGTATTAATGATTACGGAAATCATATATACTATTCCTCCTTTCCTTTCATAACTAGCAGCTTTCATCACAGAGATGAATTTTGTCGACCTGGTTGGCTTATCTCCTTTAATTGTGATCTTTTTACCACATGAGGTACTTACTTGCAGTGACTTTTGATCACATAAAATGCTGGCATGATTGGCTACCAGCTAATCCATTCCTAATACAACATCGAATCCAGCTAGATTCATTGGGTAAAGGTTAGCAAAGAAATGATGGTTCAGGATTTCTATTCTTGCTCCCTGTAAGATTTCACTAATCTTAATGGATTCTCTGTTTGCCGTTTCCACCAGACAGTCTTGTCGAAGTTTGGTTAAGGGTTGGTCGAGAAGTTTGTAGAAAGAAGTATTGATAAAACTTTGGTTTGCACCACAGTCAAATAATACTTTGGCAAAAATATCGTTAAATAAAAACATACCGGAAATCAAATCTGGAATCATCTTGGCTTCTTAGCTGTCAGAACGAATGCTCTGGCATTCTTCTTAGGTTCTTCAGCTGTCTTAGCTTTGATGGTTGCTGGTAGAGCTAGTTTTGGACAATTTGGTCTAATGTGCCCACTTTCTCCACAATTGAAGCATATCCTATTGCTAGGTTTCTGTCACACCCCGTTATTTCCACGTATTACCGGTGGGCCCGGTGGGAAGTATTGTGAATAGTTGATATCATCATAGTCAAACAACACAAATTATAAATGCACAGCGGAAGCAGAAAGATAGATTCATTTCAACCAAATAAATTGTAATATTAAGTATCACAAAGTAGTTGAAACAGATCAACAGGAGGATCGAATAAAAAGGAAAATTGTTCAACAGACTTTAACATCTAAAGCTTGCGAGACTTGAGTAATGATGCCTGGAGTAGCCAGCCTATTACGTATAGTACCTGCACTTAGCCTTTTTGGAAAATACGTCAGTTTACACTGGTAAATACAACTTAACTGACTCATTTTGAAAACGTTTTAAGAAAATTGATTTGAATGCACTTAGGCAAAAATATCTTTTATAACTTGGGACAATTATTTAAAAATAATCTTGTATACAGATTTACTTATTTGTCGTCCGTCAGAGCCGGTTTGTAGGGCCGGTCTAGATTAACTGACACGCCACAGGTATAATACCCACAAGGTTATTTCCTTTAAGTGGGCTACCAGTTTTTACATATGCATCTGTCAGGTGTACGCCTACACCCCGTGCTTAGGTCGTGGCCATTTCTTTGAATGATGCCAAGGATATCCGGGACATGGTCATTTAACCCCCAAAGGCCATACACCTAATAATACAGAATAAACAGGTTATGTAAATACATCAATCACAATACGATTTACATGACTACATACCCGACCAAGCGATATTATTATAATACCGTATCCCAAGCCCCTATAGGGAAAATAAGTTAAGAATATTTACCTGAGCAAAGTATAAATCAAATATAGCAAGTGCACGTAGCTTTTACTGGGCTCCTAATCTGGAACGAAGGTTTTTAATAACCTATTAGAATCCGAGCGGGTCTTTAATTAAGCTTAGACTTAGACCGGTTAGTTTTCAAAACGAAGACACGGTTCAAACGCATGATAAAGCGAAGACCGGTTTGGAATGTGGTTTTGACCCGGCAAGCTTGTATGCTTGTTTAATATGGGTAACTTAAACACATTCTGGATTTTGAGACAAAAATGATATGGTTTGACCCGTTTCGGCTAATATATGCAAACTAGCTACATAAGCCGATCCGAACGCAAAAAGTGCGTAACGAGTAACCATAAAAGTCATATACAAGTTTCCTAAGTTAATATGCCTTAAATATGTTGTGACATCAGTAAGATATCTTCTATTATGCCCCATATGAATTTAAACTCAAATTATGCCTCGTAAGGGCATTTTGGTCATTTAAAAGGTTATGAAAGAGTTTAAATATAATTCTGAGTTTCGGGTCCGATGTAATTAGTAAAAATACTTAATTTAATAAGTTATACTAGTAGGGTATTACCTATATGTGAAATTTATCATTTCTGACCATGCTATGCACCGAAGGGCATTTTGGTAATTTCACCTAAGGTTTAAAGGTCAATTCTGGAAATCTGAGTTTTAAACCTTTGTTTACTTCTAAAGTATAGAAATTCACTTAAAACATCAGTAGGTATCAAGTCTTATATATCTAAAATGGTTTTAATACATACTATGCGCTAAAAACGCGTAAAAAGGCGATTTTGAGTTATTTCTGGGTTTTATAAGAAAGGCTGATATTTTTTTATTATTCTAGAAGGCTTAAAATGTTCTATTTATCATATTAGATCAGTAGAAAAAGGTTTGGTATCAAAAGGTTTGGTAAAACTCATTTTATAGCCTAAAAGGGTAAAACCGACAACTACCGAATTAAGCTTAGAACTCTAGGTTATGTTTAGCCTAAAAATAAATAAAAATCTCCAAAAATCCCAAAATATTATTTTATATCAGTGGGTAAAAAGTTTGGTATCAAAATTTGGGTTTAGATAGGCTATATGCTAATTACGCCATTTAATTACTAAAAACTTTCTAATTACGCTATTGAGCGTAACTATTAATCTAGACCTCAAACTGATGTCAAATTTTAGGGACACGTTTATAAATCAGTAGTGAAGGTTTCTGTTCTTTCACTTTTTTAAAAATCACATTTTAAGGTCAAAAGGGCATAATAGTCAACATTTAAGCATTTAACGGAATCATGCATATGAATCGGATAACTAATGAACCAAGTTGTATAATCTCAGAGGGTTATACTTATAGGTAACTTGGTCCTAATAAGGCTCTAAGACATTTCTAAACTATGCTCAAACGGGTCAGAACTGAAAGTCAAAGCAGAAGTCAAACTATGCGACTTTCAGTCCCGAACCGAGCTTAATACTGAAAATTGTCGAGTTGAACATGTTTACACATGTTCTTACATTAATTACCAAGTTATATTAATGACAAAACAGGTTTCATAGCTTCTACATTGCTAATTATGCATTAATTTGAAAATAAGCTTCTTGTTGACTTTTGAAGATAAAATTTGACTCGACAATTGACCTATTTAGAGTGGGAATCAGAGGGTGCCCTTTTAAGGGTTTATTGCCCACATAATTACCAACTCATAGGTACATTCAATTTGAATTTTGACTGGAGAAATTAAGATTAATGACGAAGATAAATCGTAATTACGACGGTTCGACTTTAGGCTAATAAACTAAGCAAAACTGAATTAAGAAATGTTAAGGACACTTACCAAGGTCCTATGCACGACTAATGATCACTAGGAAGGGTGCTTGAGCTCCAGGAGTCCCCAGGAAGTGAGTTTGAATGATTTCAAGTGAGTGCCTATTGCAACATAGAAGTTCTTATATAGGGACTTTAATCCCACAAGATCATGCCAAACAAGCCTAAGGAATGATTCTAGATCATTACAAGTGTCCCTAGGTCTTAATAAACCATCAAACAAGCCCATAGAATCGAAAACAACCTTCATGAGTCGGTTAAACCGGCTGTACAGGCAGCTGTGCTTATTTTCAGCATCTGGGGGACTTAGGCGGCCCGCGTAAGGATTGGGCCTAGCCTTACGCGGCCCGTGTTGATGTCCAGTCCGGTCAACAAAGTTTCAAATATTGCATTTTTAGTCCCTGGTCCTTCTAAACTCGTTTTTAACATGGTTCCTTGCACTTTAAACCCCCAAACTTGACTTTTAAGGACCCCAAGTTATAAATCAACTTTGTTAAGTCCCCGGTTATTCATACGATCACCGAAGAGTCTTAAATTTCAACGTTGACGCTTTTAACCCCTCGTATACGAATATTGTCATAACTTTCTCATATGACAACGAAAATTTGTGAAATTTCACTTATTCTTGTGAGTATAATTAATCATTACAAAGCTTCAGGTTCGCTAAAAGGTTACTCAGAGGTATATTTTAAACATGTTGACACATTTAACCCCTGTAGTTTGTAATTCCTCACTTTCTTTCACAATTAGCTTCCTATGATCCATGATTTATTCGTTTATGGGTATAAACATCATGTAGGGTTATTGTAAAGTATATTTATCCATTGTTGACATTTTGAACCCTTATATTCACATACTTTCCTTGTTTGTCAACTTTAGTCCCTCTAAAGTAATCTTTTACACGTTTAAAGCTCATGACACGTGTCGATACATTATTCGACATGAATTTTCGAGGTGTTACAGTTTCTTTCTACAGTTTTCTTCCTTTATGTCCAGACATTTTGCAAAAGTTGCAGTATACGGAGCATCTTCCAGAGTGCTTTCTTTTGCAATACTTACAGTAGGGTGTAGAGGAAGAACCTGTACCTTTTCCGCGGTACTTAAATTCTTGGGTAAGCTTCTAAGCTAGGTTTTTTCTCTGGTTTTCTTCTTGTGTGCGTACCAATTCATCAGTCAGGGTGTTGGCTAGTTCTACCGCTTCTTCTATGGTTTGCGGCCTAGCTGCCTTGACTACGTGTCTAATCTCACCAATTAATCCCCAAACGTAACGGGAGATTAATACCGGCTTAGGTGAGGCTAAGGTTGGCACTATTCTAGCATATTCGAAGAATATGGTAGTGTAACCGTTGCAGTCTATTCCAGTCATTTTATGATTTAGGAAATTCTTGGCGATTTGTTCCTTTTCATGAGGAGGACATAATTTTCTTTCGACTATCTCTTTAAAGTTAGTCCATTCCATATTATAAACTCTGTCACTTCCCCTAGATTGGAGAATCGTATTCCACTATTCTAAGGCTGCTTTTTTGAAAAGATTAGAAGCAAACATAATATTATCTTCATCTACACATTTACTTATTTTTTATGGCTACTTCTGTCTTTTCTATCCAGCGCAAGGCTGAAATGGCTCCTTCATTGCCTGAGAATTCTATTGGTTTGCAGGCCAAGAATTCTTTATAAGAACAACCGTAAGAGATAGTTCTTCTTCTTTTAGGAATTGGAGCTTGGATTATAGGTCCGTTATCGTTTACACTGTGACTTGGTCACAGTGTGTTGGCGTTTACTTCCATTTGCAGATTTATTATTTTCAGCTTCTTTAACAGTCTTGATAATATAAGGCATAGCATCTATAATTCCTTGTGCTACTATGTGTTGGATGGCATTGTTATCTATATGGTTTTCGTTATTCTCATTATTCTGGTTTTCCAGATTTACTTCGTTGTCCATCTGAATTGTGAACATTTATCAGGTATTAATTATTACAGAATAAATTTAGTACAAATATTTATACACAATTACACAAACAAATTGATCAAAAACGTTGAAAATTGCGACTTTTACTCTTTTCATAGATACCAATGCATAACTCTAGCGTGTTTAGTCAGTTATAGTTTGTAATCGACGCATATATATATATATATATATATATATATAATGTAAGTATCTATAGAAAACCCACTTTAATTTAGAAAACCTGGGAAACTCAAAGCTCCCGATGTTTTTTTTTCTTGAAAAAATTTACACATGTTATATACATGTTTTTAAGGGTGGGCAAAAAAAATCAAAAAAGCGCCGAGTAGATATTTTTTAAAAAAATAAACAAGTTTTGGTGTAACACATGTTACAAATATGTCAGATGGATGTAACATGTGTTACACCAAAACTTGTTTATTTTTTTAAAAAATATCTACTTGGCGCTTTTTTGATTTTTTTGCCCAGAACCCTTAAAAACATGTATATAACATGTGTAAATTTTTTCAAGAAAAAAAAACATCGGGAGCTTTGAGTTTCCCGGGTTTTCTAAATTAAAGTGGGTTTTCTATACATCCTTACCCTATATATATATAGGGTAAGGTTCATGCGAGAACCACCTTTATTGCGAGAACCAATGTGTACACAACCTGAAATAGCTAAAAACCTAAAAAAACCTAACCCCCACCCCCCAAGCTAAATGCTAAAAACTAAAACCCCCAAAAAACCTAAAAAAAAAACCTCACCCCCCTCCCAAAAAAAAAAAAAAAAACTAAACCCCCAAAAAACCTAAAAAAATAAAAAAAAAACCAAAAAAAAATTAATATTTTTTAAGTTAAAATCACTACTTTTAGTAGCCAAAAAAATGTTTTTTTTTTAAATTTTATTAAAAACTTTTTTTTGCTACTAAAAGTAGCGATTTTTTTATAAAAAATATTAAAAAAATTGTGTGTTTTTTTAGCTATTTTGGGTATTTTTGGTTGTGTTCACATTGGTTCTCGCGGTCCTCGAAATAAAGGGTGGTTCCTAATGGATCCTTGTCCTATATATATATATATATATATATATATATATATATATATATATATATATATATATATATATATATATATATATATATATATATATATATATGTATGCGTCGATTACAAACTATAACTGATTAAACACGCTAGTAGTTATGCATCGGTATCTATTTTAGTCTATCTAGTTTAGTTTTTTTTTTATCAAAATATAAAATTACACATATATCTAGGCATTATTCTAGGTATCGTGTATCTAATCATGTATATCATGCTCGACATACTTCCACATGAGTTTTTCTCCTATTTGACGGATTCTATCTCCTTCTTCTACTAACTCATCGCCCCATTAGCGAAGTTCCTGCATATTTTCTTCACTCATGGGAGGTAATGGTGCGGGTACTGGGTCAGGGTATAGAGGTATGGGGTGTCCGTAATAGAGTATAGGTTTCTTATTACACTCTGCTTCCACCAATCGTTGTTCCAAAATGGGTCTAAAGGGTTAAGGTCGGTATACTGAGCTATGGGGTTTAGTGGGGGAATTCTGGGGATCTCAGAAGGGTCAACATCTGGGATTGGAAACTGGTTCTCCTAGTTGGATTCTAGCATTTGTTGGTCTGGGAATAATGGTAATAGTGGTGGTTCAGCTATTTGGTTTAGGTTAGAGTCTACTGCTGTAGTGGCTAGCATATGGAAATCTGCCAACTGTTTATCTAGTTCCTCTTCCCATGGTGGTCTATTGACTGCTTCCTGGGTTTGGGCATTCACTTCCCTATTAGCTCTGACTATCGCTCTTTGTTGTTGTAATTTCTTCATCCTCTTTCTTCTCTCATGTGCTCCTCTACTAAACCATCCTCCCTTTTTAGAAGTAAAGGGTTCCTCAGACTGTGCCTTAAAAACAAATATTCCTGCCTCAGTGTTAGCTGAGTAACCTGAGAGATTTGGTTGAGATGAGGTTCCTTCATCTTTTGGTGAACTAGCTAATTGACGATAAGCGTTTGACGTACCTTGCTCATTCATACTGTAAACTAACAAATAGTCAAATAACACAAAACAATAATACATATTTACACATAATCACATAAATTATTTCCTAACACAGAATTTAAGTGTCAGCAGAACACTTCATTGGCTTAAACCAGTGGCTGTAGCTCTGATACCGCCTTCTGTCGCAGCCCCCGACCGCCTGCCCGAAAGCGGGTGCCGCGAGCCAGGCAGATGGTATCGGTGTTTATTAATTTAGCAGCGGAAATGAGACATCAGGACCGTAGCTAGGAAATATTTTATCAGAGTTAAAAACCAAACTTTTTATAATAAATAATTAGGATAAACCCAAGTTTCCATTACAATACAATTTTTAGGGATAAACCCTAGTTTGTTGAAAACAAAACTCCTTTTTATTTAGGTAATTTTTATAGCCACTTTTCCAAGCCTTCAGTGCTCTCCAGCTGGCTTCTATTGGCTTTCACATTTTGTTACCTGAAACGCGTTTTAAAAAGGTTTTATCAGCAAGAAATACTGGCGAGTGCATCCCAATTTAATCAAAACAGTTTTACAACTTTACAGTATTGAGGGCATCCGCAATTACATTTGTTTATATCTACTCAATTACTCATTCAGTACTGTCAACACCTGACTTGTGGGTCATATTACTCATTGGCTAACTCTTTGTCTAATGGCAACGTCTTTCAGTAATGTATACAAAACCCCAACATACCGGCAGTAATTGTAGAATCATAAATACTCAACTATTGTTAAGTGTTTATTTAAAACATTTGAGGTTTTGGTAAAACATTTTGACTCACAAAAAAGATTTACAAAAAGTGAATGTACTCACATTGTTTACTTAGGTAAAACTAAAGCTTCCTGGTGAATCTCCTGGTTATTATCTATTAAAATTAAACAATGCACACGTGTTAGTAAAATAACCTAAATCACATTAACCGTACAACTCGAGATAGAAATCCAATGACTGAGTCAGGCAGAGCCTTGACATGCATTACGGAGTCCTAGATCAATCGGGTGTAACACGAGACAGAACTCCAACGACTGAGTCAGACAGAGCCTTGACATGCGTTACGGAGCCCTAGATCGATCGTCTAGGGTAACAAATAGGGTTATAATACTTACAATGAGGCAGAGCTTCGCTTTATAGGGTTATTATATCCCGAGTATTTAGACTATTAGAGATTGAGAGAGATTTCAGAATTTTGAACGAGAATCAAACGAGCTCTGAGCCCCTATTTATAGGCCTGACGGACAGCGAGTCGCGGCCCGCGAACCCTTTCTCGAACACTCTCGCGGCCTGCGAGAGCACACGTGTCGATTATAGCTTGGCCGAGTCAAGGTGTAGGTTTGTTGAGTCACCGGACATGTGGCGCAATGCCTTGTCCGTCAATCCAAGCCAGTCGCAGCCCGTGACATATGTGGCTAAGGGGGTCACGCCCCGCGAGCGACTCTCAGATTTTGTTTTTCTTGATTTTTAAAAATATTAAGGTATTAGGGTCCGTTTAATGCGTATACGAGGTATGATAGGAACATTTAGGGTCACGTTTAAGGGTTCTAGGAGGGTTGTTATATCGAAGGTTCCATTTCATATCGAAAGAGCATGCATCATTTACCAGCTGGAGAGAGCATCAACACATCTCTCCAGCATTTCCCCTCTAAAGTCCAAAACTTAACAACGAATACACGACACTATATAGACATGTTGTTTGGTAATGATATAAAGTTCGCACGAATGAGCTTTTCGGGTGACTCTTCGTCCTCACCAAAGTCTCATGTGTTCGAATCCAACTTTTAACTATACAATATTCAACACACGCTCTATCTAGCCTATGCGCACAATGGCGGATGTCACACCCCGACCCGCAGCGGAATGGTACGGGGAATGATGATTGCCCATAACTCTTGACAACTAATCATTGTGACAGTATTTAAAGTGTGTCCATTTAAATTGTCACATAACAGATAATAATCAAAATTTTTCATACATTGTTCAAGAACAAACATATCATAAGATTTCAATGTAATTTTAAGGCCCATGCTACGTGTCCTCATCACTTGTTTATCGACCTTGAAAACCTGCACCACGTTAGAAAAATATATTTTTGGGTCAACAAATATGTTGATGAGCAATGCCTTATTTTCTAGAAAATGGTTTAGTATTTATTTTAAAGAAAATTATATTTCAACATGCTCACAAGGTTAATATAAAGATTGTCACATGTCACTAATATAACTAACAATACACATATATCAACAAAGACACATAACAAGATAATAAATCATACCAATACCAAAATAGCACACAATGACAATAGAGTGCATTAGGCTCAAGCCCCGAAGAGCGAGTCTAATATTGTTGGTGATACTAGGCTACAACCGATGACCGTGAGAAACCTAGTCAGCCATGGATCCACTAGATTAAATAGCATGCAATAGACTGACATAGCATATAAGTTAAAAAGATAAAACACATGAACATCTAGATATCAACACTTTGATTTTAGCATGTTAAAAATAGAATAAATAATGGATTTAAATAACATGATGCACCCCAAAATTTGTAAAATTAACAAGGAGAATTTGAGAGAAATTATTCACATGTTGCGAAGAGTTAATCCATGAGAGACATCGCACGACAAAAACGAAACAATCTAAAACAAATAATATCAATAATAATCATCACCCTAAACGAAATACTAATCGAAAGGACATGCTATTGTTTTTAGAAAATTGGGTTCTTCTATTTGGAGCCTTAAAATTACATAAAATAATCATTAAAGAAAAATAACCAAAATAATAATTTAATAATTTTAGGATTTAATAATTTGGCAAAGTCTTAGGAAATTTAATAGATTTTAATATTTTTAATAGTGTCAGAAATTAATTTGGTTCAAAATTATCCAAAAATTATACATACTGAATTTAAATGATGATCCCAAAAACAACATTTCATGTTTGTTTAAACAATTCCACCAATAATATGGTTATAAAATAACTATTAGAAATTAGCGAAAATCTCCATAAATATTTTATAACCAATATGTAATCTGAAATATTTAATATAAAATTTGTTTAAGATAAACTTAAATTTTAGAGGGATATATATATATATATATATATATATATATATATATATATATATATATATATATATATATATATACCAGCCATTTACCCGCGCGATGCGGCGGGAGTGACGATTTACAATAGGATACTCGGCCGTTAGTTTATCAGTCGTCTCGTGATATATTGTATAGTACTTAAGTTAGTTTTTTTATTCGTGATATGTTGGCACTCGTTTTTCTTACAAGGCGGAAAAGACGATTTATAACGCGGTACTCATTTTCTTTTAGTTTATCAATCATTCCGATAAGCAACATTTGAGGTATATAATCCGTCTCGTCTAAGTCTTTGGAGGAGGCACTAATACCTTTGTACTTTTTTATCGTGATATCCATCTTGACCCACTTGTTGAAAAGTCTAATTTAAATCGACTTTATCAGTGATGAATAAAACATTCAAAGTTTGTTATAATAATAAAAATAATTAAAAAAGGGGTCAAATGCCACAATGAGGTTAAATGTGTGTGTCAAAATAGCCTTACTGAAATGCTTTCATGTCCTAAAAATTGTTTTTCAGAAATTACATTATCAATTTAAATATAACATATCTTAATTATAATATAATAACTATCTTCATAATTAAAAAATATCATAATAAAAGAAAGAAAGAAAGACAAAACGGTGTCAATAGGTTGGGCTTAACCCTACGTCACCCAAACCCATGTAGTTGGTTACCATCCCCGCTCAATGCGACAATTTACAATGCCAAACTCATTTTATGTTAATTTATCAATCCCCGTATGATATATTGTATAGTACTTCTGTGGCGGGGATATCGTACAAGTACATTTCAATATGAGCTGGTTTTGAATATGGAAAAGTAAATAAAAATACGCGTCACAACCTAAATGTAAGAAAATGTTACGTTGTAAAAAATGAGTGTTAAGGAACATCACGTTATGAATATCTTAAAGCTAACACCATGAACCTACTTTCCATTGACCCACTTGACAACCCGGATGGCAAGTCTTAAGCACACATATGAATATCTTTCTACTTTGGAGATTATTTTTTTCCTAGTTGTTTTTTTATTTGCATAATCCGATAAAAAAGGTTGTTTAAAAGACCAATGTTCAAAGAACCGGTGATATGGTCCACATAGTATGTTATTTATATCACCGCAACGGTATGGTGTTTGGATCTAAAGACAAGTCAAAAGATGATGTTTTTAACTTTCTATTAAATGCAATCAAGAATATGTTGATAGAAGTTTATATATTTTTTATTAATGTTGATTATTGTATTTTGTATCTTGCATAATACATCTAAGGGTCGGTTTGAGTGAGTTATAAAGTAGCAAACGTGGAAACCGGCCTGCTTTTTGCGACCTTTTCTTCTTTAGTCATTATACGACATCATGTCTGTTATCTACCAATGATATATTATCTTCTTTATAACAAAAATAAAAAAAAAACTATGATATCAGATTAATTGATCATCAAATTACATTGAATTATTCAAAGAAATAAATTTTGACGTCTTCTTGTTAGCATCCTCACTGTGAAACCCCAATCTAGTTTCCCATCAGGCGAACCCTATTCCGAATAAGTGGAAGATTGAGTCATTAACCGGAGACTCAGGTTGCCGACTCCACGGTCAATGAAACTCTGGCTACGTTGTTTTGCGAACAAACCAGACCTCGAGTTCATCACCGCTTGTGCCACTGCAGCCGATGAATCAAACCCGAAACTTGATCTAAGCAGGTTAGAGTTCTGCCGAATTTGTTGTTGAGAAGGTTCGAACCGTAAACATCATCCAGCTTAGTGGGCTTCATTTCCCCAAATCTGTTGTTGTAAAGATTAGTGGATAAATTATCAATCATTTGCTGCCTTTGTAGCAACTCAAGTTCCATCTCTAAATCTCTAGATCTTAAAGACGTCTTCAAACGTCTTCAATCGGCCCAATAGATCCCGCTTTAAAATCTCTAGATCTTAAAGACGTCTTCCTGTTGGCGTCTGTTAAATTCGGGTCCGCACAATCTTCAAGTAACAACTTCACCGTTTTGACGGACGAAGAAGACCTGCCAGCCGCAACACAGTGAAGCGCAGTTGCGCCATCAGAGTCAGATACTTTGTTCACATCGGCTTTTCCGAAACCGATTATATATTTCACGACATTTGTGCTTCCGTACACAACCGCAATCATTAACAGAGTTCGTTTTAACAATCCCATCTTCGTTTTACACCTGTTTTTTCTTCCGTACCACAAACCGACATCGTCTAACCTCGTACTAACGGTTTCTACCTTGTACTGGAGCCCAAAAACATCATCAATAGCTGCTAATTCTAGTAAGCTCGAGGAATTTAAGAAAGCCCCGATTTGTTTTTGTTGAAACTTTATTTCTCCCTCCATGATACCAAATTTACTTTTCGAAACCTTACACATCAAACCTGCAAATAACAAACAACAATGGTAGGATTATTATTATTCTTATTTGGGATAACAAGAACAGACAGAAATGAGTTGTGCATCAGATATTTTTATATATTTTGAGCATATATTTTTTTTAATTGTGTGATCTATAAATTAATAGTACATGAAAACAATATCAAAAAAATCAAAAAATTAAAGAGTATTCTCTTTTATTTTTATGCTTCCATTCTACACTAAAGATGAAAAAAATACCCACTCCTAACTATAAAAATACTTATTGTTGCCAAAAAAATGACATTTTGTGTCTGTATTATCATTTCATAGTTGTTAAAATCAAGTGATCAAGAATCACCAAAAAAAAAACTTTATATTTTCACAAGATAATCATACAACGCATAAATGTATACCAAAAGGGGGGAACTTGATCTGGGAGTAAAATGAACCTCGAAAATGATCGAGAAAACATCTGTAATGCAGCAGAATGGTGAGATTCATATATCGGGTAAAATATCGCCACAGATTCACAGATCGACGCTACTGCTAGTAGTACAACAATAATACCTAATTTTCTTGACAATGCCCCCTATTATAAACTAAAAATAATCAGAAACATTTAACAAGTATGATTTGATAAATCGAGAGTGAAACAGAATCTTACGAGTTTGATCGGCAGCTGAAGATCTTGAGATCATCATCTGGTAGTAAGCCAAGCATGTGAGAACCACAAATATAAAATGTGCAAAATAGGTAAAGAAAAAGTGACTTCCGTAATAGGTAAAGAAAACTTTACTGTAACGCGAATATATGCAAAATAGGTAAAGAAAAAGTGACTTCAGTAGCAAAAGTAAGAATATCATGCATGAATCTTTTCATACTTTCATTTTCATCCAAGTGCATAAAAGCATGTTTCATTTCATCGACACTCTATTTCTTTTGATTATCTTAAATAATGATAATGATGAGAATCATCAAAGCACTTCTTGCACAAGATTGCACAGCCTATCTTTTGGCTACTTATTAACCATTTTCATAGTGAAAATTTGATGTAATTAAATTTCTCCAGTAACACAGAAGCTCTAGTAATCCAATACATGCTAGACCATAGTGACCTAATTCACACAAAAGTTGTAAGTTGTAACCATAAAGAATGTGATGCATTTTCTATCATAACGAATTTAATATGACATGAAAACCATACAAAAGCTATGACTGCTTACAATGGATCCGTTCTTCAAGGCATGTCCCTTTGCTATTTTGCAAGCTTGTTTGACAGCAAAAGCATCCATACCATCAACCTATGCAGGGATATGAATTGAGACTGAATGTTCGATATAATTGTATAAATAAAGAAATTATATCCTTACATTTCTGAGTTACCAGTCCATCTCCTTCAGAATCTCGGAGATTATAACAGTTGGTATGGCTGCATGTGTTACATCAACAGCTGTCGTTAAACTCATGTGTTAAATTGTGCATTATATCAGATCATACTTATTTCTTGACCAAATGCCTAACACAGAGATAACTCGTCATCTTGACCAGATCATACTTATTTCTTGAAACATAAATAACATGGTTTTTTCAAAATATGATAATCGCTTACCATATAAAGTTGTTGCGGCTGCGCTGGCTGCATCCTCATCCACAGGATCATTCCTGTAAAAACACATTAGCACATTACATGTTTAAATTAACAACATACAAGAAGCATAATACCTGATGTGTAAACCAAATACAACATACAACATTCTACATTAAACGGTTTTCTCAATCTTGCTTCAGCTATTCACCCATCAAATGAAGCAATAACCTTCATTTTATCACTCCATTCACAATATCAGTTCACAAAACATTACAAAAACCCAGAACCAACACAGATCTGAAAATTTTATGCAGATCTAACATAAATACATCCAAAAACAGTAGCAAAACTGTTTAAAACAACTTATAACACATGAAATTTAACAGCGTATAAACATAAACTACACAAATACCAAACAAAAAGGTAGATCTGGTAAGGATAGTACCAATCTGGCCACCAACCAACGTCATCATCTTCCACCCACAGCCACCATCGTTGACGAACCCAGCGCATGTCTGAAATACTGCACAGATCCGGTGTCAGATAGAGAGATAATCACTGAGAAAGCCTAGATCTAAAAGCTCAGTTGCACAACCAACAACTTAAGCTTACCTGACGATTGTCGAGTGGTAGGAATGCTTGGGGTTTCTGAATCGCCGAGAGAGAGAGAGGGAGGCGGATAGGAATGAGATGAGAAATCTGAAACCCTAATGAGAGTGATACCGTGTTTTTTTTTAATGAGTAGTACATTATGCATCTGGTGTTGTACCCCGTGTGTTTTTTTTTGAGTGAAGGGCATAATTGGAATTGTAAATTATATTGTGCTTTAGAGGGTTGTATAGCATGCTTTAGGGGTGTTTTAAGGAAATTTTTATGACTTTAAGAAGTCCTCATACTTATTTCTTGACCAAATGCCTAACACAGAGATAACTCGTCATCTTGACCAGATCATACTTATTTCTTGAAACATAAATAACATGGTTTTTTCAAAATATGATAATCGCTTACCATATAAAGTTGTTGCGGCTGCGCTAGCTGCATCCTCATCCACAGGATCATTCCTGTAAAAACACATTAGCACATTACATGTTTAAATTAACAACATACAAGAAGCATAATACCTGATGTGTAAACCAAATACAACATACAACATTCTACATTAAACTCTTTTCTCAATCATGCTTCAGCTATTCACCCATCAAGTGAAGCAATAACCTTCATTTTATCACTCCATTCACAATATCAGTTCACAAAACATTACAAAAACCCAGAACCAACACAGATCTGAAAATTTTATGCAGATCTAACATAAATACATCCAAAAACAGTAGCAAAACTGTTTAAAACAACTTATAACACATGAAATTTAACAGCGTATAAACATAAACTACACAAATACCAAACAAAAAGGTAGATCTGGTAAGGATAGTACCAATCTGGCCACCAACCAACGTCATCATCTTCCACCCACAGCCACCATCGTTGACGAACCCAGCGCATGTCTGAAATACTACACAGATCCGGTGTCAGATAGAGAGATAATCACTGAGAAAGCCTAGATCTAAAAGCTCAGTTGCACAACCAACAACTTAAGCTTACCTGATGATTGTCGAGTGGTAGGAATGCTTGGGGTTTCTGAATCGCCGAGAGAGAGAGAGGGAGTCGGATAGGAATGAGATGAGAAATCTGAAACCCTAATGAGAGTGATACCGTGTTTTTTTTTAATGAGTAGTACATTATGCATCTGATGTTGTACCCCGTGTGTTTTTTTGGGTGAAGGGCATAATTGGAATTGTAAATTATATTGTGCTTTAGAGGGTTGTACAGCATGCTTTAGGGGTGTTTTAAGGAAATTTTTATGACTTTAAGAAGTCCTTTGGATATGCTTTATAAAGTAGTATAGATATATATATATATATATACACACATATAGTCTTAGGATCTTGTAAAAAGGACATGTTTCGTGAGAAGACATAAGAATTAACATGTAGGCATCATGTTTTGGACTTGGGCATAATGTTTTGGGTTGTTTTAGCAAGAAAAACACCAAACATAACAGTTTAAGACACGATGCAATGAATTCTAGGCTTAAAACTTCAAACACTATGCTAATAACGTTAAGTAGTGTGTTTTAAGTGTTAAGCAGTGTGTTTTAAATTTCACGCCCATAATACGTTACGTTGCGTTGTGTTTTAAATTGTTATGTTTGGTGTTTTTCTTGCCAAAACAAGCAAAAACATCATGCCTAAGTAGAAAACATGATGCACACATGTCAATTTCTATGCCTTCTCACACTTCTCAAGAAAAAGGTCCTTTTTACAGGAACCTCACCCCATATATATATATATATATATATAGGATCAAGATCATTTCAGAACCAAAAAAATTTTCGGAACTTACAGAACTTTTCTCAACCTTTAGATCATTTAATCAATGGTTCAAAACTATAATGGCATTCTTGTAAATAAATAAAAGATTAAGAAGATTAATTAAAAAAGAAAAGGGTAGAATAGAGATTTTATTTAATTTATTGTTTAACTTCTCCTATAATCACTCTTTTCATCTCTCAAATTACGAAAATCTCTCTCTTTATATATCTGCAACTAATTTTGCTATTCTCTCAAATCTGATAAAAGAATGATAGGTTTGCATCAATAATATCTCGCAAATGTTTTCTGGATTACTCGTTGTACCTAAGTCATTTAGAAATTCATATTAAATGATATCTTGCTTCTAGTGGAAATCCAAGTTAGTCGAGTGGATTCAACATTCAAGCTTTTATGTTGCTCTAACAAATTTTAGGTTTTATTTTTCTTTGTAAACGTTGTTATACTAATTCCATATACATAACTAGTTTACACTTACATAAAACAATTACATACATTTAAATAATTAAATTACATATATGTATATTAAAGAAGAAGGGATATATTATTTCAGCATTCATGATGGTTTTTGCATGATTTTGATCATTTAAGGTGTTTTTATTACATTAGAAACACACAAAAAAAGCCCAAAAGAAATAAACTAGGGAAAATGCATTAGTGTTCTACCTAACTGATGAATAGTTTAATTGTGCACATTTCTAAAATATATATTTTTTGTTATCTACGTATGTGTAAATATTGAAGCGGTTGTAAGTTGGATAATTAAAAAATTTCGATACATATGGATCAACAACCATTTAGATATGATGATTGGTATTAAGATTTGCATATATGTAAATATATGATAGTTTAAAGAATAAATCATTAGTATGAAGATTACATGTATTCCAATAAACGTTAATATTTAAGTGAATTGATTAAGAGTTTGAAAAGTTACATATGTGTAAATAATATAGTTACACATGTATAGAAGATTTACATATACGTAAATAAAAAATAGTTAATTAGTTTGATCCATAATCAGTTTTAAGAAATGAATGATTATATTCAAAATAGATTGATCCTTTAACATATATATATATATATATATATATATATATATATATATATATATGTAATATAAAAAAGCTGGAGGACGGAGAGAGAAAAGAGGGGAGAGAATTAGTTAATTATTCAAATGAATAGATATTTAATAAATTACTATAATACCTTTTTTAATTATTTTAAAATTTTTAAGTTTGAAAAAAAATGAGTGGTCTATATTGGTTCTGCAAGTACTTCTTAAATATAAAGTTCTGAAAAGAACCCAACCCTATATATATATATATATATATATATATATTAATGAATCCATTAAAAATACAAAATTATCCTAAATAAATTTACCAAGTATTTTTTACTGAATATTTAGGATCATATAAATCCTAAGGAATTTTTGAAGGACTTTTGCATAATTATTGGGAATTTGTAGGTTTAAATTGGGTTAATTACAGATTATATATATACTAACAGGATATAGAACAATACTCTATTTTCAATTTCATCAAAACACAAGTCTAAACCTAAAAGCCCCAAATTGTATGAACAGTTGGTTATGCATGCTCCTACCACCAAAGAGCGCGTTGCTCAGTTGGTGTGTTGTCCCTTTGTTGTGCTTGTGGTTCTAGGTTCAAATCCGGTCCTCGACACTTTTTTTTATATGAAGATGGAGTCAGATTGTGTTTTTCTATATGGAAATACGAGTTTACAACACAAATGGACTGGTGGTCTAGTGGTTGCACATGTTTAGATTCAACGTTTGGACCCGGGTTCTAGTCCCGCAGGTTCCGACTTTTTTTTTTGTTATTTGCAAATCAGTCCCTTAGGTTTAGATTGCTGCTAACTTGACTTAACTTGAATCACTAACCTAGTTAACTGATATCTTTATAACACTACAAACTAACTAACTCAGTTAACCTTATACAAAGCTAACTAACTAACTAACCTAGTTAATTAACAATATATTATAAACACTAACTAATTAACTAGGTCTTCTATCGTAGTTAGTTAACTTGTTTTTAATAAGTAGTTTCCATTAATTACAAGAGAAACCACTTAACTTATAACTTTAAATTAATTAACCAACCTAACTCGATTAATGTTACATGTTTCCAACCGATGTAACTGATTTGTTTTACGAAACTAACGTTTCAAGTCCCATTTTAACCAAAGTGATGCATGACAATTAAATAGTTAACAAACTATTACAAATAATAAATTTATTTATTATTATTATTTTTTTATTCGGAAGGGTTGGGTTTCGCGATATGGGTCGGATTTCGGAGGTCCCGATTTGACGGATGTTACAGCGGACACACAGAATATGCACCAACAATTTCCCCCTTGTACGTCACTGTCGAATCTTGATCTTCAAATATGAGAGTCGTGTTTGAATATTCTGAAACTTCAATCAAGCATTTGATATCTTCAAAAAATCCCCCCTTGATTGATGATTCAGGTTTGCACTATCTTCGATAAGTTCCCCTGAAATAAATCTTCAGGTCTTCGTTTTCACGGTTCCTGACCTCCTTTGATTTGCTTAACTTCAATATTCACGAATAATCACCAACTTGAAATTAATCAAGGCAGCATCTCTGTTTCAACGTTACTCACATCCGTGTTCGGTTTTTGATTTACCACTTTAGCTCAATCTCTTAATCTTTAAAAACCCAAATGGCAATTGATAGAAACTTCGAGTCACCACACCGGTAAACTTCAAGTCTACAAATACCCATGAAAATCTGAAATCCCGTTTTCCGTAATCACCTTTACGCACACTCCTAAAGGCAAGGTTGGAGAACTTGCTAGTCACCAGTCGGCCGGTGAGGTGGGGACTAGTGACTACTCGGGATTAATCGGATTGGGTTTTTTATATGTAATTTTCATGTTTATGTATACATATACACATTTTCATAGGTAAATATTTTAAGTAGGCAGGTTTTAACTCTTTCACAACATTAATTGTTGGAATTGACATGGTTCGGTTGGAAATTGGCTAATTTACAGGTTTTGGCCAGAATATACAGGTTTTTTGCCGGAATCTGGCCAAATCGCCGATATTTGACTGGCCGACTTGTGACAACTGGTATTTCAAACTTCTCTTGGTGCTCAGTATAACGCGTTTGAACCTTATGTGATTGTTTGAACCTTATGTGATTGTTTGAACCTTATATGATTGTGCGAACTTAAACGGTTACTTGAATGCTATATGGTTATGATTTAGTGACAATGTGTATCGAATATAAACAAACCGAACCTTAATCCGATTACACAAACCCATTCGGCCCACACATCTTGACTCGAGACCAAGGGCAGCCCATTAAGGGGGGATTCGGCCCACTCCCTTATACGAATACACATACCCATTATGGGGTTTTGATCCTCATAACTTGCAAACCACAAACACACACAAACCCTAGGAACTCTCTCCCTCTCTCTCGAACCCGACGGCAACACTTTCACCACCGAAGCCTATGGATCACGGCTCCCATCTCGGTTTGGTTAATTACATCATACTCCTGGTTTGTGTCTTATCCTTGTTTAGTTGTATGTTTTGTGATGTTATTTTGTTATAAGATTGGTTAGGGTTTTATGCTAGTGACTCTGTTAATGAGATTTTGCTTATGAAATCGGGACATGTGTTTAGTATGGTGATGATGCTATGATCGATGAATATATATATATATATATATATATATATATATATATATATTGCGTGATTTTGAGTTCGTAATCAACTGATAAATTGTTTGATCTAGCCTGATGATTCCGTGGGTAATTGCTTGGCCATGATGTAGGGTTGCATGTTAGTCTTTGAAATTGGTTAATCAGATGATCCGATTTCATGTCCATATGATGATTGGTAAATTGTTGTTGTTCTTGACTAGATGATAGTTAAGGTTGAGTGATTAGGCATGAACTGTTGAATTGAATGTTTGATTGATGTGATTTGAAACTGCCAAAAATTTTTAACTGATGTTACGGAATTGATGAGCTTGAATTAAGGAAGTCTGTTACATCACCTAGTCTCGACACAGATTGTGAGTCGAGAACTCACAGTCTCGACTCGAGACCGCACATCATCAGCACAACAGAACAACTCGAGACCACGGTTGCGGGTCCTGTTGCGACTCGAGACCGTCTAGTTTCAACTAGTACATGCAGGACTCGAGACCTTCTTAGTCTCGACTCGAGATCTTTAAGCCAACAACTCAAGACTGCCTAGTCTCGACTCGAGATCTCTAGTCTCGACTCGAGATCTCTAGTCTCGACTCGAGACCACGAACACATGCACACTGATTTGGACTTGCACACTATTACGGGCTTAGGTAATTGGGCCGTACTGTTGGGCTTTGTTTGCTACATGATTTTTACTGTTGAACTAGCACTGTTGTTGAACTGCCATGCTAGACGTGTATGCCATGATCGTTACTTGTGTACAATACGTGTAGAATATACGTGCACTACTTGAATATGAACCTGACTTGTATGGTAACCATGGTAGGACGTGGTTGACCACCATATAGCTTGATTGACTTTATGTGTATCTGCCGAGCAAACCAAGGTGAGTTCACACCCCTACCAGGCATGGGATTCCCGGGGTTGGGAATGGGATTGAAGGAATGGGATTGTACTTACACTGTTACTAGACTATCTACCATCGTCCTCGGATGCGAAGGATACATACGTAAAACCTACGTATACTTGTACTCATCACTGTCCTAAGGATGCGAAGGACACTTACGTAAAACTTACGTAAACTTATATTCACTACTGCCTCGGGTTGTGATAGGCACTTACGTAAAACCTACGTAAACCCTCGCGTACCACTGTCCTCGGGTTGAGAAGGACACTTACGTAAAACCTACGTAAACCTTGTACGTACTACTGTTCTCGGGTTAAGAAGAACACTTATGGTTACAAATAGTCTAGTGTATATACAAATATGGGAAGCCCCCACTAATAGAGCATATTATCGGCCTAGTAGAGCCACATGTTACGAAACGAACTTACTATTATGAACTTACTTACTGTGAACTCGCTCAACTAGTTGTTGACTCTCTGTTACATGCCTTGCAGGACCATAGGTACTCATGGAGCTTGCACGGGAGGCGCGATCGTTGTGGACACATGGACTGTTGAGTTCCATGTTAAACATTTACATTATGAGAACTTGATACTTATGTTGGATTTTTACATTAATGCTTCCGCTACACATTTGATTTATGTTTGGTTTTGAAAACACCTTTCGTATTGATGAATAACTTTTACCATTTACTGATATGTTCAATATGATTGGTGGCTTGATCCTGGTCATGTCACGCCTCCATGCGGTGGTACTCCGTGTGTGGATTTTGGGGGTGTGACACGACTAGGTCCGAATAGGCTCGACTAGGACGAACTAGAGCCGACTAGTGATTAATTGATTAACTAACAAAAAATTACTCAGTTACTGACCGACTAGCGATTAATCACTGACTAGTCACCGACTAATCGCAATTTTTACAACACTGCCTAAATGATTGATTAGTGTAAATGGTAATCTCCACAATTAGCAAATCTTCATCGGATAATAAATCATCTGGTAACACATAGAGATCTAAGAAACATTCTTCCACGATCAAACTTACATTCTTCCTCTTCAATCATGATAACAAATATATAGCCTTCTCTGTGTCACACCCTGACTTTTGCGGAAGCGTGATTTGGTGTCACTTGCTTAATATCAATGCATTCAACCATAACAAACGACTATATGATACAACCAAGGTGTTCATCCATAGATAGTTTCAAAATGTTACAAGCAACATTGTTTTAAAATCCCAAAACACAGACTTCAAGTTCAAAATACAACACCAGCTAGTTTTAGATCCATAAGGACTTCACAAAAGACACAAACAAACTAGGTTTCGGGCCATGTATCTTATCCGAGATAAAATACATAACCTAAACCCTTCGACTTCGAATGACACCTTTTATTAGAGACATGACTTGTAAACTTCAACGCCCGCCAGATCCATACTTAATTTCCTGAAATACATGTAGTTTGAAAACATCAACAAAAGTTGAGCGAGTTCATGCGTTTAGTATGTGTGCACGAATAAACCTTGGAAACATTTGTAAGTATGTTTGTATGTACTTTAAAACCGGTATGAAAGCAACAAGCAAACAGATCAATTAATGTGTAGCTAATACATTAATATTTGTGACGTGATGTAGGAAGACTCAAACCTAGCAGACTTTGTCTCCGGCAATAAGACATAGTCACCACATGGTCCACTCGGTGGACGCATGGGTGGGGCTCGCTAGACCCAAATAGATCTATCACTCATGTCCCTAGGTCCTACAACGAGGATTAATGGTCTTAAGCGTCATACCCACCACTCACATGATCTAGCAGTACCTTTCCTTAGCTAACCATACCACATATAAACGTTTGTAAACAGTTTGTAACATGTACTTCACCCCCGAAGTTATAAAACTGAAAACAGTTAAAAGAAAAGGGGGAACATGAACTCACTGGTTTGCGTTCTTCGAATCCGCCTGTAACTCAAAGTGTCCTCTGGTGTACACGACTACCTACAACATACTATGGTCTATTAGACGAGCGGGTCGTGCCTTAACTTAGTATTAATTAGTGTCTTTGAGTTATGTTTTAAAGTGTCTTCATCAATTTTATTTAAGAAAATACATTTTCTCTCAATATTAATGTATATCATGTTTGTTTGAGAAAATATATATTTCTTCCAAAAATAATATACCTTCCAATAATTCCAAGAAAATATATTTTTACTTGCCAACAATAATATATTTTCTTCTTGTCAAAAATATGATATAGTCTTGTAATAATTGTAAAAATCATATTTTTATTCCCTTGGTGTCCAAAATACTATTTACCAAATATATACTTATGAATAATATTTCTGGAATATTTTTGTGAGTTATATTCCTTTGTTCGGTTTTACCGGTATTTTGGGCATTCTTTGTATATTTATTCATTGGAATTTTGGTATTATTTTGAATTGTAATTTCTTGGTATTTTGATGATATATTATTTCATGTCCTAAAATAATATAACTAATACACAAAATATACAAATAATCACACACATGGTGTCATCTAAATATATATTTTCCTAAATACGTATTTAGTCACTTTTATTTATAAAAACCAACCTCCAATATTTATAATTTTTGTAACAAGAATTATGGCAAACTTTATGTGAAAATCCATGGTTTAAAATACACTTGTAAATATTTGTTTAAAAATATTTTTCTAAGTGTTTACTTTTTAGAAAAATTCTGCCAAAGTTTCCCCTTAAAAAGGAGGTTTCCATACCTTGAAGGTATATCATTTTTTTTTTGTAAATCAACACAATCAATCCACAATCAACAATAAACAATCTATACTTACCAATTTTGCCAAAAACAAGCATAGTCTACCACTTCATGAACTTGAAAATTTATAAAAAATTGTAGTAACTTACTAGTGTATTTAGTAAGTCTTGTTACCCTTTAAGGTGTGGTTGATTCTTTAAAAACATCATTTTTAAAGAATCTAGATCTTTACAACTTATAAGCATATTTTCTAAAAATGTTTCTTCTTGGATTTTTCTTGTTACATAAGTGTTTCTACACCTTATTAATCACCAAAAATAAGATTTATTTGTTTAAGAACCAAGTTTAAGTGAAACTTGTATTTTTAACTTGGTTTCTTGAAAAATCATCCATGAAATCTTAGATCTACAAGACTTACAACTCACTTTGTTCATCACTTAACAAGAAAACAATTTATTCATTCAAGTTCATGACTTTTGTGAGGATGATCTATGAATCTTTAACACTTTCATCCTCTCATCTTGCTAGATTATGTTTTTAATCATGATCTAGCAAGATCATATGATGATCTACATCATTTTCATAAGCAAAAAACAATCAACAAGTAAATCAACACATAAACAACCTAGTTTCTTCATGATTTAAGCTTATGTGCAAGTTTCATTCTCTTGATTCTTAGTGTTCTTCAAGTTAATCATCATGTTTCATCTTTTAACCACTTAGATAAGATGTAAAATGGAGTGTATGATGTTCTTACCACTAGCTCAAGGCTAGGGATGATCAAGAGAAGAAATGAAGTGGATAAAAGCAAATGAAGAAGGTCCTTGAACTTCCGAAAGCTCCTAGCTTCCTTATGCAACCTCTAACACCTTTATATGTATGTAAAATGAATGGAACTTGATTGAATATAGTGGTTGTATGGTGGTGATGTTTCGCCCGAGAGTAAGCAAGAGGGAGGGAGGAAGTATGTGTGTTTTGTGAGAATGATAAAATGAGAGTTCATGAACTTGGTATGCATACTTATAACCCATGTCTTGTGTTTTTCCTTTGTATAATATGTCTACTAAAGCATAAACAAGATCAAATATTTAATCAAGATAAAATCTTGATGGTGGGGCCCTTGTTGGCCGTCCATAGCTGGAGGGGGGGGGGTAGTAAGCTAGGTTAAAACTATATAGTTAGTATTTAGGTTAAAATCCAAGTACTAGTTAGATACTTAGTTACAAGATATTTATATGATGTGTTATGATGTTCGGGGACCATAACTAGCTTGCTAATGTTAAAACAGTGCTTCTAGTGAAAATTTGGTGTTTCGGGTAGTGTCCGGTTGTTCGGTTGGTTACCGGTTCGTTAAGATGCTAAACTATGCAGTTTAGTGTGCTTATGTACCCTTTTATGACAGTTTCGATTCCCGACATTTAGGAAAGCATTCAGGACCATTTAAGTATATTTCTGCATGATATAAATGTATTTAAATGCTGAATTTGCTGATTTTCTACAGAATTCTGCAGTTTATGTGAGTTTTAGGCACTTTCCGGCACTTAAACTATCAGTAGGAAGGCAGTTTTATGATCCTTACTTTCCTACACACTATATTAGTGTACTACTTCGTTTCTGGCTCATTCTGTGTCTCAATACAATGTCTGTCTATCTACTGAACTCTGTCAGAATTTTTCTGATTTGTCGGATAACTGTGCTAACTGTGTTTCGTGCATCATTTGAGTCAATAAAGTTCTCATGCAATAATGACATGACATTAAGCAATATAGGATGCACATGTATGTATATGGTAATAATCAGAAGTAATTCAAGTAATTAATTGTAATTTAGCACAGTCATTAAGCACTAATCATTATTTAATAATTGTACGGATGTATGCAAATTTGACAGTTGTCACATTCTCCCCCTGTTAAGAAAATTTCGTCCTCGAAATTTAAACTATATTAACTCCTTAGGTTTACCTTATGCGTGTATGGACATGAATAATACCAAAGTGATTAACACGAAACCAAAGCAAAACTTCTTCGAATTAGGTGAATCCAAGGACATATTATAACATTAAGAACCCAGCGGTTAAAAGGTATGTGTTTCAGAATTTGATGTCAAAGGATACGAGATGTATAGATGTATGACCTAGTGTAACTTAGTTAGCAGGGGTTCAACAAAAGAGGAGTTTTGACCGATAGAATTCCAAACGATCGTTTACAATACGCAAATGAGTTCTAGAAACAATAACATCCGCTAGATGAACTCAGAATCAGCAAGCTCAAATGTAGTAGTGAAATGAAAATGATCAGTCAATTTCCAAATAAATAAATGAATAAAATTAGTGTGTTGACATTATTGAATTGCAAGAATACACCGAATGAAATATAACCGAATCTGGTGTATCATTATCTTAATACATAGTTGCATTAAGAGTGTTTAATTGACAAGTCAAACAAAAGTATGTGTAGTTTTGTGTAAAACGGTTGACCATGATTAGCATAAGCTACAAGTTTACACTGACACCACAAGGTGTCGTAATGACATAATTCAATAATAGCGGTGACCGAACAAGTTCACTGTGTTTGAAATCATATGAAAGTGTAATGAAGCAATCCTGGAAATTTGATTCAAACGGCATTGTAGGATTTTTCAATTAAATATAGAACACCAAAGAACTATCGTTTCCGGTCGAAGATGAAAAAGTAACAAATACTACAAGGTATTCGATCGATAATGAAAGGACCGTTACGAGGTACATTGGGATATAAAATGAATTTATGTACCATCGTCTTAACGCACGATTGTGTTAAGACTGCTGTAATCGTGATAAAACAAAACGGATTTAGAGCAAGTCAATAAATAAACAACTAAATCCGTGTATGAGATGTGTATATGTGATTAGCGCAGGCTTCAAATTAACGAGACACCACCACAAGGTGTTGGAACCAACAGACGACTTACTGGAGCCGTAGACCAAACAAGTTTACTATGACTCGGGACAAAAGAAACATTTTCAAAAAAAATGAATTTTGAGTATGATGCTCTCAATACATCATATGGTGTCTTGAATTGAAGATGCGAAATAGACAAGTTCCAGCAATTGAACTTGGTTTTTGCGAAGTCTGACAATAGACGTAGGTATCAACAAGGGAATTTCGTCATGGTTACAAAGATAAACCATGAATGTAACTTAAAAGAAAAGAAGTTTCAAGAAAGTGTGTTGACTTGGTAGCAAAGGAGCCAACAATTACAATAATGTAGGTCATTCAAATCACAAATAAATAATTAGCGTTAGCAAATAATATTTGAACTTTGATGAAGCGCTTATTCGAAACGAAACCACATGCATAACAATGGTGCATGCGTAACATATGCATTTCCAAGAAATGAAACAATGAGTATTTGCTAAACTGAAGAAATGATCAAGTACCGAAGCAAATGAGTGTTCGCTCTAGTGACGAAAATTGATGCGATGCAACTACCATTAAGAGGAGTAGAGATGCAAACATCTACTCGCTAGAAGCAAAAGTGGAAATTTCAATAAAAGAAATTCGAGTACTTTACCCGTTCGGTTAACTAAAATAGCTTGCATGACAAAATAATAGTGTTTGTCCAAGTTAATAGACGTGGTTGTTTTTTTTTCGAGATAATCTCTAATGGACTTTGACATAAGTCCCCGAGAGTCCTAAATACGCATCTCCTAGATTCTCAAAGTTTTGTACTCTGTGTATAACTGTTTTGTGTATCGCGTATAAAACACAGTATTAGTGTACGTTTAAAACAAATTATTGACTCACTATTCCTCGGTATACTTTCTTCCTGAATTCTCAGCTACTGATACTCGGTCAACGATCAATCTTGGAATAGTAGTTGGATCCTTGCAGTTAGTTAAATAAATCGTTAAGCCTCAGCGGGGGATACCGGTTCTTAATGGTTGACTTGTTCAGCTCTTGGTAGTCGATGCTCATTCGAAAGTTACCACCCTTCTTTTCGGCGTGCAACACTGGAGCTCCCAAAGCGAGAAGCTTGGTCTTATAAATCCCTTATCTATCAATTCCTGACGCTGCTTTGACTACTCTTGCATCTCTGAAGGCGCAAGTCGATAAGGTGTCTTAGCTACAGGCGCGACGCCTGGAACCTAGTCAATGTGGAACTCGACTTGTCATTGAGAAGATAATCCTGGCAAGTCTTCGGGACTTCAGGATATTCCCTTACCACAGGGATATCTTCGAGCCTAGGTTCTTTGGCTTCCTTGTCCACGACACGAGCCAAGAAGGTAATACACCTTTTACGCAAAAACTTCCGTGCTAATAATTCGTAGAGGCGTACCCGACTTCTTCCCATGAATCACGATCGTCTCTTTACTCGCATCGGGCTGCGGAAAATCTTCTCATGGCAAACAATCTTCACGATTACTCAACAACCAATCCATCCCAACTACGATGTCGAAGCTTCCCAACTTCACTCGCAGAAGATCTGTCGAAACTCACACTCTCCAAGTTCTATCACACAGCCTCTAATTACTTCGTTGGCATTCCACTAGCTTCCCATTAGCTAATTCGAGTACTTTACCTGTTCGGTTAACTAAAATAGCATGCATGACAAAATAATAGTGAGTGTCCGAGTTAATAGACGTGGTTGTTTTTTTTTTTCGAGATAATCTCTAATGGACTTTGACATAAGTCCCCGAGAGTCCTAAATACGCGTCTCCTAGATTCTCAAAGTTTTGTACTCTGTATATAACTGTTTTGTGTATCGCGTGTAAAACACAGTATTAGTGTACGTTTAAAACAAATTATTGACTCACTATTCCTCGGTATACTTTCTTCCTGAATTCTCAACTAATAATACTCGATCAACGATCAATCTTGGAATAGTAGTTGGATCCTTGCAGTTAGTTAAATAAATCGTTAAACCTCAACGGGGGATACCAGTTCTTAATGGTTGACTTATTCAGCTCTTGGTAGTCAATGCTCATTTGAAAGTTACCACCCTTCTTTTCGGCGTGCAACACTGGAGCTCCCAAAGCGAGAAGCTTGGTCTTATAAGTCCCTTATCTATCAATTCCTAAAGCTGTGTTGACTACTCTTGCATCTCTGAAGGCACAAGTCGATAAGGTGTCTTAGCTACAGGCATGACACCTGGAACCTAGTCAATGTGGAACTCGACTTGTCATTGAGAAGATAATCCTGGCAAGTCTTCGGGGAAGACTTCAGGATATTCCCTTACCACAGGGATATCTTCGAGCCTAGGTTCTTTGGCTTCCTTGTCCACGACACGAGCCAAGAAGGTAATACACCTTTTACGCAAAAACTTCCATGCTAATAATTCGTAGAGGCGTACCCGGCTTCTTCCCATGAATCACGATCGTCTCTTTACTCGCATCGGGCTGCGGAAAATCTTCTCATGGCAAACAATCTCTGCACGATTACTCGACAACCAATCCATCCCAACTGCAACGTCGAAGCTTCCCAACTTCACTGGCAGAAGATATATCGAAGCTCACACTCTCCAAGTTCTATCACACAGCCTCTAATTACTTCGTTGGCATTCCACTAGCTTCCCATTAGCTAGTTCTATCGAGTACGGGATATCTAACTTACTTGCTACTAAACCAAGTATACTCTTAAACTCTAGAGATGCGAAGCTAAAATTTGCAACAGTATCAAGTAGCACAGATGCATAACGTTGACTAATATGGGGCGTACCGATGACCACATTTAGATCCTGGCGTGCTTCCCTAGCTCCGCTATTGAGCTTTCATCCACGTGCCTGATTGTTTTCAGGGCAATATTTTCTGAAATGCTTTTTGTCTTCACAGTTAAAACAACCTTGAGCACGTTTTTGATCGTCACTCTTCCTGCCTTGATAATCGCCGTTGTCGTTGTTTCCTCCATGATTCCCGCTACCATCTTGGCCTCCATTTCCACGTTCAGTACCTTGCCTACAAGTCTCCTTGACATGCCCCCTCTTGCCACAGTTATCACATTTTCCATATTTACATCGCCCGATACGATAACGTTGACAATTGTCGCACTTAGGTAGGATACCCATGTACTCTTTTCCCTTTTTGGCCTTCTTCTTGTTACTTGCCTGAGTACCCTTGTTGAAATTTGCGTAACTTCCTCTTGTTATCTCCAGATGTCTCCACGGGAGTCTCCTTTTTCTCCTCCGAGGTTGAAAATTTTCCTAGTCTAACCGCTTCTTCATTGAGCATCACACTTAAGTCGATAGCATCGGTAATTGTTGGAGGCTTCGATGTTGTCACCATGCTAATAATCTGAGGTGCCAATCCCCAGATGAAACGTTCGATCCTCTTAAATTCTGGTTCTACCATGTAAGGGACAACACGAGACAAATCATGGAATCTCTGCACATACTCAGCTATCTTTGAACCTTCCATCTTCAAGTTCCAGAACTCAGTTTCCAACTTCTGGATTTATGCTCTCGAACAGTACTTCTTATGCATTAGTTCTTTCAGTTCGTCCCATGTCAAAGCATACGCAGCAGCCTCGCCCGACGTCTGAACCTGGAGGTTCCACCCTGACAGAGCCCCATCTAGAAACAGTCCAGATATGTACGTGACCTGATGCTCTAGGGCGCATTTGCTTAATCGCAAAACAGAATCCGTCTTCTCAACCCAGCGCATGAAGGCTACGACACCCCTAGTGCCGTCAAAATCCAGGGGCTTGCAGCTCAAGAACTGCTTGTAGGTGCAGCCTGCGACATAAGCAACATCATTCACATGAGGCGTTAGCAAAGCACACTTGGAAATGTCCAAACGTTTTGTAATATGTCTTAAATGACTAAACATTACCGTTGGGTGGGTTATTTCCTGAGGTACCTCCGCTGTGTTTAGAGCGAAGGGCCTCGTGCGGTGCGATGGCCTGTGAGATGCGCTCTTGTAGTTCTGCCTCTGTCGTCGACAGAGGGTTGTTGGTATCTGTGTTTCTTCGAGGCGACATCTTCTAAGAAGAAGATCGGTATTAAGGACACATGCACATAAGCATCTACTTAACGAATAAGACCTAGGAGGTGTGTATACATATGCATATAAGCAATCGTCATAGCAAGCAATCACATATCATCACAATTATAGCACAAACATGTAGGTCAACAACGTGTTTAGTAAGAACATGACGACTGAGCTTTCATTATTTTCCGACCATAGTCATAGTGTCTACAAAGTGTATCACATCATAAGGGACACAGGGTCACACTACCCTTGTCCAATAAGTCTATCAATATACCAAAATCACGTGGTCAAAAGTGGTCTTCAAAAGTCTCCACAATCCCGGCTCATTAGTCGTGTCTTTACCTAAAAGTAATGCAATCGGCATAAAACCAAAAACCAACTATACTGATGACTGAGGTGGAGGAGGGAAGAAAAGCAAACTGCTAACATAAGCGAGCTCCTCCTCGAGCTCATTTACACGTCGAAGTAAGTAACTGATCTGCTGCTCGATAGTAAAGAAACGAGCATCAGACTCTGGAAAAGGTGTAAGAGCAGCAGGTGAGAGTGCAAAAGGAGACAGTGATGAATGTGGAGGATCAAAGTATACTGGCATAGACAGGGTGGAGGACGTGGTGTCAGCCCAAGCTCCAAAACTCTATGACTCGAAACCTCAAACTGTAGCTGAAGTAATAGGAGCAACTCATCCCGTGTGTAGCCTCCATAATGTGAGGGATGGTATGGGTCTGAAATCAGCATAGTGTATGGTAGGAACCATCGGAATGGCTCATCCAGCGGTGAAGAAATGAAAGGAGCAAACGGTGCAGCCTGAGGGATCTGTGGAAAAGCTGTTGAAGCAAAGGGATCATCGCGCGGGTGCTGACCAGAAGTACCTTCCCCTGGATGGGGTGCGGGTATATCCTGAAAGAAAACGATAGGCATGTCGGTGCGATGGACGTCGGTCTCCATAGGGGGAAAAGGAGCAACATCAGCGGGTGCATGCGGGGGAATAAATAGCTCAACAAAAGGAGGATCAACAGGTGCAGGAACTGGATCAGGTATAAGGGGTGCAAGGTCTGGTAAACAAAAAGGAACAAGGTCAGGATCAGGAATCGGCTCAAGATCAGCAGGTGCAAGATCAGGCTGATTAAAAGGAGCGAGAGCTTGCTCAGGAGCAGGCTCTGGGTCGTGTGGAGGTGTGGGATCTCGAGCAGGTGATAGTGCGGCAGACATAGCGGTGTTGCCATCTGAGTCAGTAGCAAAAGGCTGCAATCCAGTCGTCTGTAAAGCTGTAGATGTCACAGCCTCAAAAGAGTCTGAAACTGAGTGCAAACTCGTATCAGAGGATAACTCAATATCGGGAATCTCAAGAAGTGGAATAGCAACCTCCAATATTTATAAAATATATAAATAATCACAAAATATTTCATGTCCTAAAATAATATAACTAATACACAAAATATACAAATAATCACACACATGGTGTCATCTAAATATATATTTTCCTAAATACATATTTAGTCACTTTTATTTATAAAAACCAACCTCCAATATTTATAATTTTTGTAACAAGAATTATGGCAAACTTTATGTGAAAATCCATGGTTTAAAATACACTTGTAAATATTTGTTTAAAAATATTTTTCTAAGTGTTTACTTTTTAGAAAATTTTTGCCATAGTTTCCCCTAAAAATGGAGGTTTCCATACCTTGAAGGTATATCATTTTCTTTTGTAAATCAACACAATCAATCCACAATCAACAATAAACAATCTATACTTACCAATTTTGCCAAAAACAAGCATAGTCTACCACTTCATGAACTTGAGAATTTATAAAAATTTGTAGTAACTTACTAGTGTATTTAGTAAGTCTTGTTACCCATTAAGATGTGGTTGATTCTTTAAAAACATCATTTTTAAAGAATCTAGACCTTTACAACTTATAACCACATAAACATAAGTGTTTCTACACCTTATTAACCACCAAAGATAAGATTTATTTGTTTAAGAACCAAGTTTAAGTGAAACTTGTTTTTTTAACTTGGTTTCTGTGACAACCCTCACTAAATCAGGTATCTGTACGGTTTAATTAATAATTAATTACTGCTTAATTACTGTGCTTACGTGAAATTACTGATGAACTGCTACTTGATTTCTGATACTTGTATATTCCTGCATCATACTTTACATACCGTCACTACATTATTTACATACTGAACTCTAGTGACAAACGTGATGCACAAAAGCACAGTAGCACTATGAACGGATAACCTATTGGACATGCTGACAAAGCCAGCATCAGGCAGATATTGCCTCTAAGGCCTATATGAGCCAGAAATATTTTACTACACCCATAGTGAGTGTAGGGATACAAGGGTTTTAGAACTGCGTCTCTAGGAATAAGTCACAATGACTGGATGTGCCTAAAACGTACACTGAGCACAAAACACAGCACTTTAATGAACAATTCAGCTTCTAGCTGGCTAGTTAAGTGCCAAAACATGAGGAAAATATTACTAGACACTTTCCAAAGTGTCAGGAATAAGTTGTGTCACTAAAATGGCATTAACGACACTTAAAAGCTTTGTTAAGCGCTTTAACGGATTACTATCCAACCGAACAACCGACTTTACCCGGGACATGAAAATATTGTCATGAACATTGTTTATCTTTTTCTGAGCCAGTTAGGGTCCCTGAACACCCTAACACCCGCCATAAAACACTACACACAACTAACCGAGTTAACTACTTAACTAACCTACTTATCTTAACTAGTATCTAACCAATTCAGTTGCAAACGAACTAGAACCCCCCCCCCATTGAAATCGGCCCCAACTAGGGGAGACAAGCCTTGAATACTTTTGATTATTATAATCTAGATGTTTAATATCACAAAGACACAAGATCTCTTGGACGATAATCATCCCATTTGTCTATAAGTAGTAAGTAATGGCACATGAGATAATCACAACACATAATACAACACACAACTACTCTCTTGCTCTCTACACCTCTCGGCCGAAACCCCCCTCCCCCATACATCCATTTTCGAGTTTGATCTTCATATTCCAAGCATACACAAGCATCAAGGATCCCGTATTAGGAAGCTTGGTGCAAACGGAAGGCGAAGGACCTCTTTCTCTAGCTTTTATCCACCTCATTTGCGCGTAGATTCTTCCCTAGCCTCGAGCTAGTGGTATGTCACTTAAAACACTCTCTTGAACTAATCTAGAGTGGTTAATATGTTATGTAATGGTTAAAACTCGGAATCTTGCAATTTGAAGCTTTAAAGTCTACTAAAAAGCATGTAAAAGATGGTTAAAAGCTCATGAGTTGTGTAAATGTTGTAGTATCTGAATCTTGTGATTATTTGGACCAGATCTATGTTGTGGTAGCTCGGATCATCATTTAACCCGGGTTGGTCATGGTCATGAATCATGACATTAGGTTGTTTTGAATAAAACAAGGGTTAAAAGGTGAAACTCTACCACACGCGAATCATGAACTTGTGTAAAAAGTGTTTTACTTGTGAAATAGTATTTAAAACTAGCAGATCACGTATCTGCAGGTGGTATTTTCAAAGAACCACGTATCACAGAAATCATGTTTTCTAAAAACGGATCTTACACTCACAAGTATGATTTTTAGAACACACAAGTGTGTAAACACTTGTGTAACACAAAAGTTTCGATAAAATAACATTTTTTGTAAAAATGACTAGAAGTTGTAAAGACGGATTTTCTCTAAAAACGAGGTTTTTACAAGATCAAATTACTTTATATAAAGATCCGCTAAAAATGATGAGATTTACACTATAATTTTAGAAAAACTACAAGTTCATGTGATTTACGCGATTTACATACTTGTTAACTAGTTTGTTGTGATGAAAGTTGTTTTGATCAAATAAAGAAGTTGTGAATTGTTTTGTAAAAGAAAATGATACGCTTGAAAGCGTGACCACCTCCAGTTACAGAGGAAACTCTGGCGAAATTTTTCCAAAAACCTAACACTTAGAAATATTTTCACTATAAGTGTTAGAAATACTTTTTCACATGTTTTCGAAATATAAGTTTCGCCACGACTTTATTTACAAATATCGGAGGTGGGATTTTCACAAAATTAAACGTGATAAATATATATTTATTTAGTAAATATATTTTCTCACAACATTATTTGTCAATATTTTGTGAAGTGTATAAATATTATTTTTAGAGTAAAAATAATATTTACGAACGTTAACGAATCCAAAATAATACGAACTCTTTCACAATAAAAATATAAGTTACATCGGTAATTATTATTACCACTCGGTCGTTAAAACGTAACTTACGCATTATACGGAAATATTTATGAACGCGTAGTTTTGTCGACGTATTATTTTTGGGGAAAAATTATGTGAAATAAAAATATAATATTTTTGAGAAAAATATTTATATTTTGGAATTGGAAAATAAATATATATTAAGTAAGACTTAATAATATATTTCGAGCACACATGTATTAAATCCCCCATCCTTGGGAAGGAGATTAACTACCAAGTATATACGAAAAGTAAACACGAAATAGTTGTCTAACTATTTCCCAAAAACCTAAACCATAAAGCTAAGGCACGGCCGTCCGTCTAATAGAGTTAGTACATGTAGGTCGTTGCTCAGCTGCTTGATTTGGAGTATACCTGGTAGAGACGCACCGACTGTGAGTTCATGTCCCCCTTTTCTCTTAACTGTTTTCAGTTTACTAAACTGCGGGGGTGAAATACATGTTACTTTGATTATGAATACTTTATACATGGTATGGTTAGCATAAGGAGGTTTGTTACTTAGATCATGTGAATGGGTAGGCGGAAACTTGAGGTCATTAATCCTCAGGGTAGGACCGAGGGGCAGGAGCGATAGATCTATTTGGGTGTAGCGAGCCCAGTCCCAGGCCCAGCATAACGGGCCTCGGGATGACTTTGTACCCGACGCATAAATCTGCTAGGTTTGAGCCTTCCTACTTGCATTTCACACATATCAATGGCCTTGCAAACCATTGGTGATCTCTTTTTCCTTATTTGCTACATACCAGGATTTTGATAAATACAAAGGTTTATTTACTCACTTACACATGAACTCGCTCAACATTATTGTTGATTTTTCAACTTACATGTATTTCAGGGAATTAAAGGATCTGGCACGGTATGGCACGTTTTCCCGTTGCACTAGTACGGGGTGATCCGGGGTTTAGGGAATGTGACTCTTTCCTGGACAAGTCACAGTCCTTAAACTGTGTTTATAATGTGTTTGTGTTGTTGAACAATGTTAAGGTTGTTAGGGTGTTTTCCCGTTAAAACAATGTTATTGTATTTGGTTTTTAAAACTTAATGGATGATCTTGCATGTTTTTAATTCATATAGCTTGGTTATGATTAAGCTATGGTATTAAGAAGTCACACCAAATTAACCACGCTTCCGCAAAGCCAGGGTGTGACAGTTTCTTGAAAAAACATCCATGAAATCTTAGATCTACAAGACTTACAACTCACTTTGTTCATCACTTAACAAGAAAACAATTTATTCATTCAAGTTCATGACTTTTGTGAGGATGATCTATGAATCTTTAACACTTTCATCCTCTCATCTTGCTAGATTATGTTTTTAATCATGATCTAGCAAGATCATATGATGATCTACATCATTTTCATAAGCAAACAACAATGAACAAGTAAATCAACACATAAACAACCTAGTTTCTTCATGATTTAAGCTTATGTTCAAGTTTCATTCTCTTGATTCTTAGTGTTCTTCAAGTTAATCATCATGTTTCATCTTTTAACCACTTAGATAAGATGTAAAATGGAGTGTATGATGTTCTTACCACTAGCTCAAGGCTAGGGATGATCAAGAGAAGAAATGAAGTGGATAAAAGCAAATGAAGAAGGTCCTTGAACTTCCGAAAGCTCCTAGCTTCCTTATGTAACCTCTAACACCTTTGTATGTATGTAAAATGAATGGAACGTGTAGGATCGTTGTGCGACCGAATGAGTCTATCAGAAGAGTTCTAATCCATATCAAAGGCGGAAACAATGATTCAGACTTTGAAAGAGCTTGATTTACCTTTTAAATGTCTTGAATATTGATTTGACAACAATTATAATCAGTAGACACGTCGACAGTAGTTCGGTACCGGAAATCAGAATCGTTACAAATGTCAAGGCACATCACCTATTTATAGACTGGGTATTTCGTACGAAATGACCAGGAGTTCATTTCGTGCGAAATAGCCACTTGCTATTTCGTACGAAATGCAGCTTTGTCATTTCGTGCGAAATCACTTTCCAACACTTATCTCGATTTTCATGCCCTGATCAATCTATCCTATTACAAGACTCGATCAAGACGAAGTCGACAGGCGTATGCACCAACAGACTCCCCCTCGGATGTTGATGAAGTCTTCAGTGCCGAGTCTTCATAGTCTTCAGTCTTTATCAGTCTTCGTATTCTTCCAACGTATCTAAAAATGTATAGCATCCTCAATTTTCTTCACTCTTACTTCCAGAATATCAACCTGCCTCTATCTTCTCTTGATCAGATATCTTGATTCCTTAAATTCTTCAATCATCAGAAATCGAATCTGGCTTTTGCATCTTCATACTCCCCTTTTACTAGCAGACTCCCCCTTGAATTGAGCTGAGATCGTAGTCTGGCCTTCACAGGATCAGAATCGTGACCTGGCTCTATACTCAGAATCAGAATCCTGGCTAATCCTGCACATCTTCTACCCCAAAATAAGATTCACAAATTTAACAATTTGACAAATTTTATTCTTTGCTTACCACTTGTAGAAACAAATCCCATAAAGATTTAACATTTAAAGACTCTGATGACTACATGTAAGAAAACATCTTTTTCAAACAAACTCTTTCCAAACCTGTTCGTCATGTTCAGCACTTTGGAATTTTGAAAATCAGCTTTTCATTATCAGTTGTCAAAAATCATTTTGCATTTTTCAAAATTTATGCTAAAACACACTCAAAATCTTTTTGGGTTTTTTCTTTTATAACATAAATGCAATAAAGAAATATTTACAGTCAATATTTTTTTTGAGTTTGTGTAAAAGGATCATATCAGTTTATGAGACAAATCACTAACACCGTTAAGCTTTTAACATTTTAAGTTCTAAACGATTCACTTAGATTGTCAGTATACTGATCCACTTAAATTTTCACACAAAATTCAACTGTTTCGAGATACGAGATTAGTATTTTAAGAACTTAGACTTATTCGCGTGTACCACCTCAGAATATACTCCCGTATCCAGACTCCTATATTCAGTCTTACAGGTGAATGTACACTAATGATATTTGTAAACGGGTAATGCGAGACCATGATAGCTCAGGTTAGAACTTCCATTCAGACAAAGAGATGATGGCCCGTCTTTTGGTGTGTCCCGTTTGGGGATCTTTCTTCAACAGCACATGATTAGCATTTTTCAATGTTTCATCATTTTTTGTACTGAGGGTGAGCTTAATGATTTAAGCAATGCAAAGCATTATACGAGGACTAGGCTATTGCTTCCGCAAAATCAAAAGTCCAGGTATAATACCCCAGATATCATCACACACAAAGACCTAGTATGTCAGAAATAGAAAGCCCTTCAAACAAGATTTCAGGGGTTACCTATATATCCGAAAGATGTTCCCCACGAAATAAGCAAGTTTGATATTTAAGTTTATATCTCGAACACAATCTACTAAATGTATAAAAACCTACTGGCATATCCATAGTGAGATCGTTTATCACATTTTGACTTTCCAATTCTTTAGCGTGCTGTGATAGTCCACTGATGTACTATCATTTCCTCTTTCTACAACAAAACTCAATTTTTGATTTTATCATGTTTTTGGATTTTTCAAATTTTCTAATGTTTTGGATTTTCTGAAATTTCTTACTTCCCCTAAAATTCAAAATCTTTAAAAAATATTTGAAAACAAACTATACAGGAAAAGTGACAACTGTTGTGAATTGCTTCAATTCGCCATCCACTTGGCATAAACTATCAGAACTCCCCCTTATAACAAACTATTTTCCCATTATGATTTCAAAACACTTAAGTTTGTTTTAATCAAAATGGTTTTTCCGGAAAATAAGTTTTGTTTGAATTTACCACTTGTAAAATTGGGGTTCAAATCATCACATTGTTATATCAACTTCTTGAATGAGGATTAAATCAGGTTCAACTTAATGACCCTGGTAACCACTTGCAAATGAAAATCTCTTATCAACCATTTGTAGGTTCCCATAATAACCATACCACTTATAAGATGACAATTTTCAAGAATGAAAATACCATATGTAAGTCGAAATTTCAAAGATGTGAATTTCTCAAGAAATGTGCCGGTTCCTGCTCCACGATTACCGACTTGGGAGCTCCGGCAAGTCGGGAATTTAAGTAGTAAAAGCTGTCACCCAAGCTTGATCAGCCTTGGGTGATTGTAATTCATCTCCATCCCACCATCTTTTCGATTTATAAAATTCTTTGGCACCTTTAACCTTCCCATCAACCATCTTCCCAAAAATGTGTTTGACATTTCCATTAAACACTTTTTCAGCATCAAAATCTTTTTTACCAGTAAAGAATTGATCTGAAATCTCAATCTTACCAACTTTCAACTTCAAGTTTTCTTTTGACAATTGCGGAAAATTTTCATCGTTCATCTCAGGAACGGAATTTTCAACAATTTTCTTAACAGATGACTCCTCTGATTTTATGGAATCAGGTTCATTGTCAGAACTACTTTCTGATTTAATAACCCACTTCTGTTTGTTCAAATCGACTTTTCTTTTGGAAAAACGTTTTGAAACCTCACCAGTTTCGAAAGTCGAATTTTCAAACACCTTATATTTTTCAGTTGGTTGTTTCTTTTTATCAACATGTTTTTCTTTCAATTTTGAGTTAAACGAAACTCCCTGTTTTATGTTGTTGGACTGTTGGCAATTCCAAGCAATGTGTCCAATCTTGTCACATTTGAAACATTTTCTTCTTTCAACCTTTTGTTCAGATCTCATCATCATATTTTTTTTCTTCTCGGCGAGAAACTCTTGATTTGACTGTCTCCAGAAAGATTTCTTCTCTTCTTATACTGAACTTGTACCTGAAACAAATTTAGTTTTTGGTTTATAGTTTTTCTCATTTTTATAATTTTCTGGAGAAATAAAACCTAATGCCTTCTTTTTGTAATTACCGTTATGGTTTGGTTTCTTTTGAAAACCATAACCAGAACTGTAACCTTTTTTCTTGTTCAATCTCTGTTGAACTCTTGAAGTGTATCTTTTAGATTTTTCATGAAGATTTAAATCTTTTATTTCAGAAATATTGATTTCTGTCAATTTGAAAACCTGTTTAATCTGTTCAGTTTTGACACTTCTTATTGGGAATTCCTCATCAGAAAATAATTTGTCCGAATCATTCAAAGTATATGCTACTTTAAACGTTTCGTCATTCAAACTATTCTTAGATAACAAGAATTCTTTATTGTAAACCCGTTTGACTGGTGAACTCGGACTCTTGTCTGATGAACTCGAACTTTCAGATTTAGACTCTGACTTTGACTCTTCATCCCTATCTAACACCTGATCGACAATTTTATTTAATAACTCAGACTCATGATCAATGTCAGACGCTGTGAATGTGACATCAATGTTATCTGGTAACTCATCAATGGTTTCAGACTTTAACTTGATGTTGACTGCCTTTTTTAACCGTTCCTCATTAGGCTTTCTGGGAAAATAACTATTCCAAATCGGGGGCGGACACTTGTTATACTTGACATTTGGTTTCTTACCAGCATCCGTATCTTCTGTCTTTTTATCTTGAAAAGCTTCAAGACCTGCAACAGTAGGATAAACTCGGTCAATCAAATAATCACAAGTTGTATAACTCAACAACAATCTTTTGATTCTTTCACTTCAATATATTCATTGATGACCTTCTGCTTCGTCATTAATGTTGAACTCATCATTGTCATAGCAGCATCTACTTCTCGATTTGTTTTGTTCAAACCATCCACCGTTCTATTCAAAACATCATACGACTCTTTCACATATTTCACATCAAACAACAATTTTTCTTTCAACTCTTCAAGTTCACTAATCTTCTTGTCTTTTTCTTCACAATGTTTGCAAGATTCCAAACATTTTAGACAAGGTTTCACGACTTCAACAATCTTTTCGACTTCGACAATTTTCTCAACTTCAACAATCTTTTCGACTATTTTCTCTACCACCTTCTCAAATATCGGTTCTTCATCAAATTCTGTGGTTACTTCATGCTCTGCATCTTTGATCTTTTCTGTTGGATTTTCTTCAACCTTTGCTTGTTCAGCTACTATTTTAGCCTGTTCTTCAGCAATTCTTCTGGCTTCCAACTCTCTTTTTATTCTAGCAGCCTTCTTCTCGTTCAACATCTCAACCTTATCTGCAAAAAACAAATTAAAACTATCAGTGTCCAGACCTTTTCTAGCTTTATTAATATACTCTTCTTCATCATCTGTGTCTGTATCACTTCCTAATTCTGGAAAAATCGGTATTCTTTTTGGCTGAGATTTGACTGATTCTGCTTCCAAGATTTGAGCAATGAGAGCTGATTTCTTTAAAAATTCTTTATCTGGCACGTAGTTGTCCCAGCTAAAACCCTCTGCCAATTTTTCATCATCTTGATTTACAAGAAAAGCTTTCTTCTTTCCATCTTCAATCACACGTGATGACGATGGTTGTTGTTGATCTAGTTGATGAAAAATTGACTTTTGGTAATAATTGTTATTTCCAGATGAGTTTTGTCTTTCAGTTGCTTCTTTATTTTTGCATTCTCTTTTAAAATGTCCCTTTTCTTTGCAACGAAAACAGGTGACCTTTGATTTATCAAACCCTATCGGAGAGGCACTCATTTCTCGAAAATCATCTCTACCAGTGATTTGTTGGAATTTTCTGCTCTTCTTACGGCACTAGCTAAACACCACTTGATGTCCATTAATTCAAGTTCTACTGCATCAATCTAATCATAATCCTCTTTGGTGAGCATCGGATTTCCGATTCTTCCAGCAACCAAACTTTCATATGATTCTAACATAGTGACAAGTGATGCCATGTGTTGCTTAGCCATTTCTGGAGAGAGATTTTGACCATTTTGAATGTTCAACGTCACATTGCATTGCAGATTTGTTGAATTCTGTCGTTAGGACTTGGTGTTGTGAAATTTGGATCAAAACTTGAATATAATGATGAATATCCTCCACTCTGAGTTATTGTGCTTCCATTTGTTCCGGACGAACTATCAGCACTGAAAGCAGTTTTGATCTTTGGACTCGGAGTTGACTCAGATTTGCTTCCTCTATAGTATAAACTGACATCTTGTTGAGCATTTGGATTACTCATAATTGCTGTTTTCTGAATATCTAACTCATGTTCTTCAATCTTCTGAATGAACTTTGCCAAGTTCATACTTTCAGACTTTCTCATGTGTTTCAAAATCAACAAATAAGTTCCCCATTTATGTTGTGGTAGCGCATCGGCTAACTTATCAACCCACTCATCGTCGTCTTTCTTTATTTCCAATCTTCCCATTTCCAAAACAAGATGACAATATCTATCGATGGTTGTTTTAGTTGATTCTCCTTCAAAAGCTACAAACTTATCAAATGACTTCTTAAGTAAAGCTTGTTTATTCTTTATCATATCAGCACTTCCTTTAAACTTGTTAATTAACGCCAACCAAATTGATCTAGCAGTATTATTATGTTGAAGCAACATAAAAATATCTTCTTTTACGGATTGTTGGAGAAGACTAATCATCATTTTTTCACTGGTGTATTTTAACTTCTCACCATCTGAAAAATCACTGAAAGCTTTTTCAATCCCACGTTCATTTTTCGGTTTAGCATAATCTACATCTAGTGAACACCATGCGTCGAACTTATAAGCTTGCACCTAGTTTTCAAACTGACTTTGCCAACCTTTGAAATCTTCAATGTACATTAGCTTTGGTGGTTTTTGGTGAGTTCCTGACTCATTCTCACTGTAAATAGTTTCAGCAGTTGTAACTGGAGCAACTGGTGTCGCAAACGCATTGTAAAATTCCTCTTCCATGTTTCGGTAAACTTTTTCATAAAATCAAAACTTTCAAATGAGTTTGATGCGAAATAAACTGTTTCACACGAAAACAACTCCTCAAACGAAATGACTTCTGGTGCGGAATACCCCTTTGGTGCCAAATGACCACTTTCAAGCGAAATGAACTATTCAAGCGAAATGACTACTGGTTTCGTGCGAAATAAGGTGATTTCATACGAAATAAGTGATTTCGTGCGAAATGAGGTCCAAATTTTACTTTTCATGCGAAATGATGATGATTTCGTACGAAATATGTGATTTTGTGCGAAATGAGGTTCAAGCAGGTGATTTCGTGAGAAAACAAAGTCTATTCCGTACGAAATAGGGTTGACGTCACACAATCCGAGAACATATTCAAGCGAAATGACCAATTTTACCAAGTTTTAGATCAAATTTAGGTCCAATTTTTTCAAGGATTCGTTAAAACTATGTTTCGCTTGCTATGAGTGAAATTCAAGTCATTTTGACCGTTAATCTTGTTTAATTTTTTGAAAAGAAGGTGTAAAAGTAAGAAAATTTTATGAAATCAAGCTGATTTATCAAGAACTCTTCCTCCTGAGCTCTGATACCACTTGTAGGATCGTTGTGCGACCCGAATGAGTCTATCAGAAGAGTTCTAATCCGTATCAAAGGCAGAAACAATGATACAGACTTCGAAACAGCTTGATTTACCTTTTAAATGTCTTAAATATTGATTTGACAACAATTACAATCAGTAGACACGTCGGCAGCAGTTCGGTACCGGAAATCAGAATCGTTACAAATGACAAGGCACATCACCTATTTATAGACTGGGTATTTCGTACGAAATGACCAGGAGTTCATTTCGTGCGAAATAGCCACTTGCTATTTCGTACGAAATGACTCTTTGTCATTTCGTGCGAAATCACTTTCCAACACTTATCTCGATTTTCGTGCCCTGATCAATCTATCATATTTCAAGACTCGATACAAGACGAAGTCGACAGAAGTATGCACCAACAGAACTTGATTGAATATGGTGGTTGTATGGTGGTGATGTTTCGGCCGAGAGTAAGCAAGAGAGAGGGAGGAAGTATGTGTGTTTTGTGAGAATGATAAAATGAGAGTTCATGAACTTGGTATGCATACTTATAAACCATGTATTGTGTTTTTCCTTTGTATAATATGTCTACTAAAGCATAAACAAGATCAAATATTTAATCAAGATAAAATCTTGATGGTGGGGCCCTTCTTGGCCGTCCATAGGTGGGGGGGTGTAGCAGGCTAGGTTAAAACTATATAGTTAGTATTTAGGTGAAAATCCAAGTATTAGTTAGATACTTCGTTACAAGATATTTATATGATGTGTTATGATGTTCGGGGACCATAACTAGCTTGGTAATGTTAAAACAATGCTTCTAGTGAAAATTTGGTGTTTCGGGTAGTGTCCGGTTGTTCGGTTGGTTACCGGTTCGTTAAGGTGTAAACAATGCAGTTTAGTGTGCTTTATGTACCCTTTTATGACAGTTTGGATTCCTGACACTTAGGAAAGCATTCAGGACCATTTAAACATATTTTTGCATGATATAAATGTGTTTAAATGCTGAATTTGCTGATTTTCTGTAGAATTCTGCAGTTTATGTGAGTTTTAGGCACTTTCCGACACTTAAACTATCACTAGGAAGGCAGTTTTATGATCCTTACTTTCCTACACACTGTATTAGTGTACTACTTGGTTTCTGGCTCATTCTATGTCTCAATACAATGTCTGTCTATAAACTGAACTCTGTCAGCATTTTTCTGATTTGCCGGATAACTGTGCTAACTGTGTTTCGTGCTTCATTTGAGTCAATAAAGTTCTCATGCAATAGGGACATGACATTAAGCAATATATGATGCACATGTATTTTATATGGTAATAATCAGAAGCAATTCAAGTAATTTATTATAATTTAGCACAGTCATTAAGCACTAATCATTATTTAATAATTGTACGGATGTATACAACTTAATTGTGACACCTGTGTCACTTCTACCATCATACAAATACCAAACCATTGAAATATTGTATTTCATACTTGGAATTTGTATAAATATGTGCATCGTTTGCACATATCAATTCTTGTTCGATTTCGAGCTTTAAATCGCTTTCTGGAAGGTTATACGCGGACTGATGCGTAAATATAACCAGTTTAATGCAACAAACACTCCGGAACAGTGAGATAGTCTTAACATACCTTAAATAACCTTTACATAACTTAGAAATAAGTTTTGGATGGTTTGGTGCGTTGAAATCAAGTTTATTCGATTGCAGGGACTATTTGTGTCAAACTGCGAAAGTATGCCTATTCGTGTGGTAACGAACATTCCGAAACTTGATCATCAGTTAAACATACCATAAATATCCTTTACATAGATTAGAAATAGGCTTTGAGGGGTTCGGTGTGCTAAAATAAACTTTATTGATCAATAGGGACTAAAAGCGTCAAAAAGTGCATAAGTTTGCATTTTCGCGCATATCTTACGTTCTGAATATATATATCCGGACATCCAAAAATTTATGTAATCATTAAAATATTATATTTTAGTGATTGGCATGATAAAATTCCATTCGTCGCGTAATTTGGATCGTTTTTGCGTTCGTTACGATTTCCTTCGTAATTAACCGAACAACGCAACCGTACGACCAAACGAACCGACATCCAAGATATTTTTGAGCACATTTCAAGTTCCCTATACTTTAACTTGATCTTAGAGCCTTGAAATGGGGTTAACGGGGCTTAAAAGTGCCAAAAATCAAGTTTTACAAGTGCAGGGACCATTTTTGAAATTTCTGGCAGATACATTGAACTTGGTCCATCTTTGAGGTTTTGATGGTTTTAACCCAAGGTTTTGCACTCTATGGGCTGGAATTTGATGGTTGTAAGTATTCCCATGGTTTTGAAAACCATGTGCCCACTTGTAAGGTCAAGATCAACGCACGATTTGCGAGAAACGATCCTAACGGTTCTCCGAAATCTATAAATACCCAAGCTCTCATTCCATTTTCCTCACACCTTGATCTAATTTTATGCTCTAAGTTGAAGCTTTATGCTTCATACCTGAGTATTTAGATCAAGTTCTTCTAGTTTGGACCATATGTAAGTATTCTTTCGTGTTTTTATGCATTTTAAGCGTAAAAGTCAAACAGTGTTTGACTTTCTGCTTTGACAAGTCTATGGTCAACACGAAGTTCGTTTGAACTTCGTATAGTGAGCGTAATCACGATGGTTATAGTCTCTTGTGACTATACCTACTGATTACCATGTTGATTAGGTGTAGTGACGAGTCTAGTTTCGGTCAAAATGCGTATTCTTGCAACCAAACTATTCTTGGGTATCAAGACCCTTTGTCTTGATATCAAACTTGTTTTCCAACTTCGTTAAACATGTTTTAACATGTTTAGCTCATCACTTTAGGTTTAGTGCTTATATAGGGTCGTAAGATAAGCGATCTAAATAACCGCTTAGACTTTCGAACCTCACCCGTTTGGTCGATCATTATGATCCGACCAAGCATATTTTGTGACCATAGTTGTATAGGGAATAACCTTCCAGGTTATACCCTATGGTCACTTCGTTTAAGTAGTTGTATGATAAGTAGTTTATATGCCTTAGGTAAATGACCAAAATGCCCTTTTTACGCATAAATTCATTTTAAGCATATGTAACATAAATTTTGACATCTAAACTGATTAGGCAACATTATTAGACATGTTAAGGCATATATTACTTGTCATAGGACTAGTTAGGCAGTCCGAACGTGTTTTACGCGAACGACGCGTTAAAGTAGCGTAAGCTACCTAAACGGGTCATAATGGGTCGTAAGCACTTAGGATAGGTTTCGATTTAGGATGTAGGATTTGTTAAACCATATTACATGAGTTCCTATACTCATTTGGTTTACGAAACCTCGTTCTACCCGATCTTCCGATTTAGGTCCGGTTTATTTACTTAGTTACCTATATTAGGTGTCGTTTGATTCCGTGATCCCTCTAGCTTTTCTTGGTTGTTATTCAAGACTTCTAAGCATCCTCAAGTGAGTACATAGTCCCCTCTTTTACTGTTTTCAATGTTTTGGGGTGAAGCATGTGTACCTAATTGTTATGTTCATGATTTCAAAGTATAATTGATTATACATATTAGTACTTATCTTTTGACAAACTGAATGATTATTTATGGTTGAAACACTAGTTTTTCCAAAGATTATAAAATTAATTGTTGGATTGTACTTATTTTATTTGTTCACCAGACCGATTGGTAGTATGATATAGCGCTATAGGATTTGACACCCCATTCCTGTTGTATGGAATGTCAGAAACCGATATTTTATCCAAATAGGGATTGCCTTTGTGGTATTTCTATAGTCTCAAAGGTGTATTTTGATACACTAAGGTCTGAGTGAATTCTAAAATCACATTTTTATTGTATATTTTGTTATACTCTCAAAAGTATAGTTTGATATGCTCTCATGTGTGATATTGTACAAAACAACATATATTTTGTTAATTACTAAAAACATAGTTTGATATGTTATTTACAAAACCAAAGCATAGTTTAATATGTTATTTATAAAACCAAATTATACTTTTGATATACTATTGAAAACTATTATTTTGACGACTAAAGTATATTTAATAAACTATTTGTTTAACTATTTTGGAACTGAAATATATTTTAATATATTACTTATTCGACTTTCTTAAAACCAAAGTGTATTTTTATGTATACTAAAAACCTTTTTATTAAAACATTGTTTTCAAATGACATATTTTATACAAACTCATTTTACTTAGTTATTTATTTATGCATCTTTCTTTTGTATTAACTGATTTCTTATCACTTGTTATATAATTTATAAAAGAAAACATTTTTAAGTTCATGACTATTTTGTTAAACATTCTTTTAAAATTACAAGTCATGAATCATGCATTTATAAAACCTATGTATCTCACAGGCATTTTTATGCTGACGTACCTATTTTTACACATGTTTCAGGTGCTGCTATATGATGATTGTTGATATATGCTATACATAGGATGGACTCGTGCCTTAGCGACTTTAAAACTTGAAAGAAAATTATTGTATTTATTTGATTTGTAATAAAACAATGAGTTCAATGATTCAATAAAATGAAATTATTTAATCCATGGTTGTGAAACAATGATTCTGTTACAACACTCCCTGACGTCTCCGCCACGTTTTGTTGTTTTCCGTGGTCGGGGTGTGACAGAAAAGTTGGTATCAGAGCCAATGGTTATAGGGAATTAGGTTATTAGTAATGCTTTGACCTAGACTATAACCTTCCTAGGACCCTAACATTAGTTATCTTGTGTTTAGTTTTAAAACAATACAGTCGCCTATCTTTAGGTGACAACCACAATAAGAACACAAAATTTTGAATCCTCTTTGAAAACCAATCATCTGTTCTAGGATGATTAATTACTAGGTTTTGAACCCTCTAAATTTTTAAAATCTCGTCAAAGTTTGGTCTAAATATTGTGAACACGTGCAAACTGGAAGGGTGGGTGCCTGTACCCTGAGTCTTTTGTCTAAGGCTAGAGTGTTCGTACAAATCCGCAGTATCGGACCAGTCACTCTTACTTGGGAACTCTTGGGGTGAGTGTCCACTTATAGGCGAGCATGTCTTCGCGATACATTATATTGACCCATTTACTTTGATTAGTCACCGTCTCATTTGTTTGCCTTAGGTAACAAACAAATGATCGCAATTTCTATGCGTTGTGATTCTGTTTTGATTATCCAATATCATTTCACTTGTTTCCTCCCATATCTTTCATTATCTTCATGATGCCTCTTCATCGCAACAACAATGTCCGAACTAGGTGCTGCAATTTCCTAACAATTAGACGTCGTACTCCAGAGGACCGTTGATTTAGCTATCACCATGACTCGCCTCAGGGATGAAGCCATACAAGAGAACCGCTCCTTAAGCAATCAATGCAACCATCATCATCTGAATCAGGTACCCTGTTTCAAATGTACCCATGGTGGACGATGGGGGACATTTGGTTAACATGTGCCGCTTTGCTGTCTAAAGCAAAGCTGTTGCAAATCTTGCCGCTGCTCAACCTCCAAATTTTGCTTCATATGTCGCCTTGGCATATCTAGTACCTCAACCTCATGAACTTTCTACCTTGTGTATCGACTTAAGCACATTTAGTGCAAGGTTTCGAAAAAACTCTCGTTACACAAATTCCAAAATCCATATAGGATCTTCTTATCTTCACAATTAGATCATTGTGGATGATTATCGCTCAAATCGGAGCCCTTAATTGAATTATTCATATGCCTTAATACGTATATTACGATTCAATAAGGACAAAGCCGAATTCCTATTAAGATCTTCCTATCTTCATAGTTAGATTCTTATGTTTAAAAGTGCCAAATGAAATCCACGGATTGGATTCCTGGTGTGCTTTAAATACCCGTGTCCAAAGATAACAAATTAAAGATCAAGTTAAACAATTATGTGATTATGTGCTTATGTGTCTTCTTATATGTTTTGTGTTTTTGTGTGATCCGAATATTCATTATCCAAATCCTCGTAGAATCTTCCATATCTTCATATGAGGGATTCATAGTAAGATATCCAAAGGTACTACCTTAAATCCTAAATAGGCTTCTACGTTATAGTTAAGTCCCTTGGATTATAAAGTACTATTCTATAATTGGACCCCTTGAGTGGTCTAGTTAAACAGATTGATTCAAAAATCTGGTTAGGAATCTCATGTGATGATATAGCTGAAAAGATCCCTTAAGCAGTCTATTTAAGAGATCGCACGACGGTCTAGTTAAGGAGATCATGTGTTGATCTGGTTAAAAAGATCGTTCGTTGGTCTAGTTAAAAAGATCCTTTGGTGGTCTAGTCAAGTCACTTCATGTTTATTCAATTGATTTTTCCCCCTACGTATTATGAAATGAACTGTGCGGACTGTGCAAGGAATTACGTAATTATGGATGCATACATAATTATGGAATTCAGCGCATAGAAACCATAGCAAGTTTTGTCATGTGTTAAGACCTATAGTGATGAGAATAACGAAACGGGAACAACGTAGAAAGGGGCATGGTGGATACGCCGCTGGTACTTCCTATATATAAGTGTTCCTTATTACATTGAGAACGTAGCGTTATTTAAGTTACTAGAAGTCCTGGACCTTGACCAATGTCATTTTATCTTGCACTTTCCGACTCTGATTTCGAGCACACACAACTTTCCTATGACAGTCTTCATAAGAAACGTTCTTATGTCCGTAGTTCGAAACTCCATGTTTTGTTACTACAAGGACTTCACTTTGACAGTTGACAATTTCGCTAAGAATCCAAACATGGCCCAGAGTTTTACTTAGGGTTCGAGGGATTCCTTCGAAAGCGAAACCATCACAATTGTCTTCATAAGTTTCCTATAAAATTAAATTTCGGGACGAAATTTCCTAAGGGGAGACTGTGACACCTGTGTCACTTCTACCATCATACAAATACCAAACCAATGAAATATTGTATTTCATACTTGTAATTTGTATAAATATGTGCATCGTTTGCACATATCAATTCTTGTTCGATTTCGAGCTTTAAATCGCTTTATGGAAGGTTATACGCGAACTGATGCGTAAATATAACCAGTTTAATGCAACAAACACTCCGTAACAGTGACATAGGCTTAACATACCTTAAATAACCTTTACATAACTTAGAAATAAGTTTTGGATGGTTTGGTGTGTTGAAATCAAGTTTATTCGATTGCAGGGACTATTTGTGTCAAACTGCGAAAGTATGCCGATTCGTGTGGTAACGAACATTCCGGAACTTGATCATAAGTTAAACATACCATAAATATCCTTTACATAGCTTAGAAATAGGATTTGAGGGGTTCGGTGTGCTAAAATAGACTTTATTGATCAATAGGGACTAAAAGCGTCAAAAAGTGCATAAGTTTGCATTTTCGCGCATATCTTACGTTCTGAATATATATCCGGACATCCAAAAATTTATGTAATCATTAAAATATTTTATTTTAGTGATTGGCATGATATTCCATTCGTCGCGTAATTTTGATTGTTTTTGCGTTCGTTACGATTTCCGTCGTAATTAACCGAACAACGCAACCGTACGACCAAACGAACCGACATACGAGAGCACATTTTAAGTTCCCTATACTTTAGCTTTATTTTAGAGCCTTGAAATGGGTTAACGGGGCTTAAAAGTGCCAAAAAAATCAAGTTTTACAAGTGCAGGGACCATTTTTGAAATTTCTAGCAGATACATTTAATTTGGTCCATCTTTGAGGTTTTTATGGTTTTAACCCAAGGTTTTGCACTCTATGGGCTAGAATTTGATGGTTTTAAGTATTCCCATGGTTTTGAAAACCATGTGCCCACTTGTAAGGTCAAGATCAAAGCACGATTTGCGAGAAACGATCCTAACGGTTCTCTGAAATCTATAAATACCCAAGCTCTCATTCCATTTTCCTCACACCTTGATCTAATTTTATGCTCTAAGTTAAAGCTTTATGCTTCATACCTGTCACACCCCCAAAATCCACCTGCAGAGTATCACCGCTTGGGAGCGTGACTGACCAGGATCAAGCCATCAATCATATCAAACATAGCATTTAATAAGAAAAGTAATTAATGTAGTTCATCATGACATGATTGATGTTTCAAAACCAAACATTGTTTATGTAGCGGAAGCATAGTATTGTAATCTCAAAACAGTTTAAGTTCAGATATCGTTCATGATCCAAATCCCACAACGACCTGCTCCTCCCTGTGCAAGCTCCATAATGCACCTAAGGTCCTGCAAGGCATGCAGCAAATAATCAACAAACTAGTTGAGCGAGTTCACAGAAAGTAAGTTCATAACATAGTGCATAAGTATAACTAGTGGGGGCTTCCCATACTAGTGTGTACTAAAGGTGGGGGCTTCCCAAACCTTGTGTTATATTACCGGTGGGGGCTTCCCACGTTTATCCTTACTAATGAGGGCTTCTCATTAGGGGTACTTACTAGACTAACTTCCAACCATGTGTTCTTCTTTACCGAGAACAGGAATACGTACTGGGTCACGTAGGCTTTACGAGACGTGCCCTTCCCCGAGGACAGTGGTACGCTTGGGGGGCTACGTAGGCTTTACGCAGCGTGTCCTTCCGACCCGGAAGACAGTAGAAGGTATTGGGTTACGTAGGCTTTACGTAACGTGTCCTCCCGACCCGGGAGACAAATGGCAAATACTGGGTTACGTAGGCTTTACGTAACGTGTCCTGACTATTCTGAGGACGATGGTCTATAGTCTAGTGAATGCGTAAGTACGAGTGACTCTTCCAACATCAACATATCCAACCCAATTCCCAACCCGGGAATCCCATGCCTTGGCTGTGTGAACTCACCTTGGTTTGCTCGGCAAATACACAAAGAGTACAGGTAGCAAGTAAATGGTCAACCACGTCCTATCATGGTCATTATACAAGTCAGGTTTTGACTAAGGTAATACACGTGTGCATCACATATGTTAACACGTTACTATCACGTATGCATGTAAACAGGTAAGAGCATAGCATTAACATTCATGTGCGATCCAATGTCTAAGCCCGAAAGTCAATCAACCCAAATAACATTCAACCAATTCATATAACGGCCCAATCTAAACAGTCCAGATTCTCAATCGGCCCAAATAGTAAACGCATACTAGTCCAATAACAAACAGTCCACAAATCCAAATCATTTGGCCCAAACGATTGGGCCCGTGACAGTGCGTCCAAAATAATGTACGTGCATATTGGTCTCGAGTCGCAACGGGGGTTACGAGTCGCAACAGGAGATTACTAGTCGCAACGGGAGATTACTAGTCGCAACCGCTGGTTACGAGTCGCACTAGGTGGTCTCGGCTCGTCATGGTCTGGTTACGAGTCGCGATATGACTCGCAACCGTGGTTGCGGTTCGTGCTGTTGCTGGTGTGAGGTTTCGAGTCGCAATGTGGTGATACCGAGTCGCAACCGTGTGTGTAACTGGTTTCCATAATTCTACTCCGTGATTTCAGCTAACACCTTGGACAGTTTCTCAATTCCGATCAATCAACAGTTAATTCAGATTTCATGCATATTCATAACAATCCAAGAACATCGAACCAGCAAATAAATCAGTAATTGTGCATATGAACCATATCTTATAACATTCAATTAGATTAATCCTTGAAATATAACTACCCCGTAGCCTATCAATTCTAATACCCGAAACAATATATGATAGCCGATTACTAGATCATGCATTCAAGAACATATAAACATTAATAAACTTGCAAATCGGGGGTACAAGGGATCCATTTATCAAAACACTATCGACAAACCACGACCCGAATCATAGCACATAACCATGGATTAATCAGCATCATACAATTCCGGTTTCGTGACTATATAACCGATTAACAAGAGTATTATCATCACACATCATCAACAACTATCCGAATGAACATGAAATCACGTATAAACAACATGCTATCTAACAATACAAATCACAATCACACTAACCGGATTAGGGAAGGAGAAGAGGACGATCCGAATGGAGATGTTCTTGCCGTCGAGTTCCAAGCAAACGAGAGAGGTGTCTAGGGTTTGTGTGTGTGAGAATTGTAAAAAGTGGAGAATGGTTACAACTCTCCTAATTGTTATTCGGTTAGGAGAAGTGGGCCGAACCCACTTGGGCTTCCCTAATGATCCGCAAGCAAGTGTAAAGCCCAAAGGCTTGTGTGGACGAGTGGTGTTGTGCAATCGGGCCATTAGCATACATACACACATAATGCACATTCATAACATAGCATTCATTAAATCCCACATATAATTCAGTTCTCGTAAGCACGTAACGTTACATCAAAGTAAGTCTAAAGTTCGAGTTGTCACATTATCCCCAATAAATTGGAAATTTCGTCCCGAAATTTGGTATGCACTCACTGAGGAAGCTAGGTAAGTTATAGCGTTCACTGGTTTTCCTGGGGTGTCACATCCTCCCCCCGTTGATCTGGAATTTCGTCCCGAAATTCCGAAGTAGTAGCTTCATCCTCAGCAGTGGTTGCACTGGTTTCGAATAACTGGGGGTACTTTTCTGTCATCCTGTCTTCGCGTTCCCAGGTGTACTCTGGACCACGTTTGGAGTTCCAACATACTCGAACAAGAGGGATTCTCTTGTGTTTGAGGACCTTAACATCCCGGTCCGTGATTTCTACTGGTTCCTCGACGAACTGCAACCGCTCGTCGATAGTGAGTTCCTTAAAAGGAATGATGAGGGTTTCATCTGATAGGCACTTCTTTAGGTTTGACACATGAAAGACATTGTGAACTGCCCCGAGTTCAGCTGGTAGGTTTAGCTTGTATGCTACTTTGCCAATCTTTTCTATGATTTCGAACGGTCCGACGTACCGCGGATTTAGTTTGCCCCGTTTGCCAAAACGTACCACACCCTTCCAGGGTGAGACTTTTAATAATACCCGGTCCCCGACCTGAAATTCCAATGGCTTTCTACGCTTGTCGGCGTAGGCTTTCTGACGGTCGCGTGCTGCCGCCATGCGTTGTCGTATCTGTGCAATCTTTTCTGTGGCGTCCACAACAATCTCTGGACCCGTAATCTGACTATCCCCCACCTCCGCCCAACAGAGAGGTGACCGGCATTTACGCCCGTACAATGCCTCGAATGGAGCGGCTTGTATGCTGGTGTGATAACTATTATTATACGAGAATTCCACCAAAGGGAGGTGCTTTTCCCAGCCGTTGCCGAAGTCTATAACGCATGCCCTAAGCATGTCTTCAAGTGTTTGAATCGTTCGCTCAGACTGCCCATCCGTCTGAGGGTGATATGCTGTGCTCATGTCTAATCGTGAGCCGAAAGATTTATGCATCGCTTGCCAAAGCTCTGACGTGAATCGTGCATCGCGATCCGAAATGATGGATGTGGGCACCCCGTGCCTCGAAACAACTTCTTTAAGATAGACGTCTGCGAGAGTGGAGAACTTATCCGTTTCCTTTATAGGTAGGAAGTGTGCAGACTTGGTGAGTCGATCCACGATCACCCATATGGTATCATTTCCCCGCTGGGATCTGGGTAGGCCTATAACGAAATCCATGGAAATTTCTTCCCATTTCCATTGAGGTATCTTAGGCTGTTGAAGTAGGCCCGCTGGTTTCTGGTATTCAACCTTGACTCTCGCACATGTCAAGCATTTTCCAACGTACGTAGCGATGTGGGCCTTCATGCTAGGCCACCAATAAGTAGTGCTGATGTCGTGGTACATTTTATCCGACCCTGGATGTACCGAGTAGCGAGACTTGTGTGCTTCGTCCATCACAAGTTCGCGTAGACCGCCATAAAGTGGGACCCAAATACGCCCCGTTACATAGTAGGCGCCGTCTGCCTTCTGTTCCATTTGCTGCCGTGAGCCGCGTAAGGCTTCAGCCTTGACGTTTTCGGGCTTCAATGCTTCTATCTGAGCATTTCGTATCTGTGTAGGAAGGCTAGACTGTATCGTAAGCTGTAGCGCTCGCACGCGCCGTGGTAAAGTGTCTTTCCGACTGAGGGCGTCAGCCACAACATTGGCCTTGCCTGGATGGTACTTGATAGCGCATTCGTAATCGTTCAGTAGTTCGACCCATCGTCGTTGACGCATATTCAAATCCTTCTGCTTGAGGATATGCTCGAGACTCCTGTGATCGGTGTAAATCGTGCACCTGGTACCGTACAGGTAGTGTCGCCATATCTTAAGCGCGAAAACAACAGCTCCCAGCTCTAAATCGTGCGTCGTGTAGTTCCGTTCATGAATCTTTAGCTGACGAGAGGCGTAGGCAATCACTTTATCTCGCTGCATCAATACACAACCCAGACCCTGTATTGAGGCGTCACAATATACCACGAAGTCATCCGTGCCCTCTGGCAATGAGAGAATAGGTGCGCTGCAAAGCCTATCCTTTAAATACTGAAAAGCAGTTTCCTGCGTGTTGCCCCAACGGTAGGTGACACCCTTCTGTGTCAGTAGTGTAAGTGGTTGCGCGATCTTGGAGAAGTCTTTGATAAACCGTCTGTAGTAACCTGCCAAACCCAAGAATTGGCGTATTTCCGTTGGCGTTCGCGGTGCAGGCCAGTTTCTGATCGAGTCTACCTTGGATGGATCGACATGGATCCCATCCTTGTTCACCACATGGCCTAAGAAGTGGACTTCACGAAGCCAGAAGTCGCATTTAGAAAGCTTGGCGTACAGCTGTTCCTTCCGAAGGAGTTCCAAAATAAGACGAAGATGCTGCTCGTGTTCCTCCTGACTCTTGGAGTAAATCAGAATGTCGTCGATGAATACTATGACGAACTTGTCAAGATAGGGTTTGCACACCCTGTTCATAAGGTCCATAAATACAGCAGGCGCGTTCGTTAACCCGAACGGCATGACAAGAAACTCGTAGTGGCCGTAGCGAGTTCTGAATGCAGTTTTGGAGACGTCCCCATCCCGGACTCTCAGCTGATGGTACCCCGACCTCAAATCTATCTTCGAATAGTAACACGACCCTTGCAACTGGTCGAATAAGTCATCTATACGTGGAAGAGGATAACGGTTCTTCACCGTTACCTTGTTGAGTTCACGGTAGTCGATACACATCCTGAACGTACCGTCTTTCTTTTTCACGAAAAGTACTGGAGCTCCCCAAGGCGATGAGCTTGGACGAATGAAACCCTTTTCCAAGAGCTCTTGCAGCTGTTTTGACAATTCTTCCAATTCTGATGGAGCTAAGCGATATGGTGCGCGAGCTATGGGTGTTGCTCCTGGAGTGAGCTCGATTTGAAATTCGACCTGACGATGAGGCGGTAAGCCAGGTAAGTCTTCAGGAAACACCTGAGGGTAATCGCGTACAATTGGAATATCCTCCAATTTCTTTTCCTTTGCTGATGCGTCTGAAACAAGAGCCAAAATGGCTGTGTGACCCTTACGTAAGCATTTTTGAACCTTCAAGAAAGAGATGATGCCAACCACTGCACCACTCTTGTCGCCTTGAACTTCGAGAGGTTCTTGACCAGAACGTGGAATACGAATTATCTTCTCGCTGCATAAGATTTCTGCCTGGTGTTGGGATAACCAATCCATCCCAATCACGACGTCGAAACTACCCAAAGCTATAGGAATGAGATCAATAGAGAAGGCTTGGCCAGCTAGGATAAGATTACAACCCTGAACTACGTGCGTGGCTTCTAGACTTTTACCGTTAGCTAACTCTACTACATGTTTGGTGGGTAAAAGTGTTGGTGCACGTTTTAGCAGTTGACACATTTTCACAGACATATAGCTTGTATCCGCACCCGAATCAAACAAAACAGTAACATATATATTGTCGAGGAGAAACTTACCCATAACCACATTGGGATCGTTCACTGCGTCTCCTCTTCCCAAAACGAAAGCTCGACCTCTTGCCTCGTTGCCATTATTGTTGTTGTTCCCGCCGTTGTTGTTCCCGTTGCCCTGGTTGTTGTTGTTGCGATTCTGGTTCAACTGAGGGCAATCGCGTTTGAAATGACCTTCAGCCCCACACTGAAAACATCCCCGGTTTCCACGCTGTGGCTGCTGCTGCTGGTTCTGCGGATTCTGTGGAGCTGGCATTTGAGGTTGCTGATTCTGATTCGCAGGCCGTGGACTCCTACAGTCTTTGGCCTCGTGACCCATCTTAAGACATCTTTGACAACGACCCTTGTTACACGGGCCATTGTGATGTCTGTGGCAATTGTGGCACTTAGGTTGACTTCCCTGATATCTCCTCTGTCTGTGACCACCAGAGGATTGCTGACTGGGACTCTGATAGTGGTCAATCTTCTGCTGCTGAGCTTGTGGCTGAACAGTCGCTGAACCCCTGCTGGAATCTCCATCCCATTTTCTTTTGCTTTCGCTAGTAGTAGCAGGAGTAGCTGAAGGAGTGACTGTAGCAGTAGCGTTGACACGCTTAGGCAGTTTATTCTGATCCACTGCCTGGTCGGTGATGCGATGAGCGAGGCGCTGAATTTCCTGGATGTTTTCGAGATTAGTCGAAGTAACGTGGCTCTGGATTTCTGGTGCCAACCCCTTGAGATACATCTCGATGCGCTTGTATGGAGGGTCCACCATAGTTGGGCACAGTACGGCCAGCTCATTCGACCGTTTAGTATACGCTTCGATCTCTGACCCAACCATTTTCAGATTATACAGCTCGTCTTCCAACTTGTGAATATCTTCACGCGTGCAATACTCACGCTTGATGAGTTCCTTGAAATCGTTCCATGGGGTGGCGTTAGCAGCTGCCAACCCGAGAATCTGCACCTGCGCGTTCCACCAGGTTAGCGCGATTCCTTCCAAGGTGCCGGTGGCAAACTTGACCTTGCGAGCCTCAGGGCACTCGCACATTTTGAATACTGACTCTAGCTTTTCAAACCAGTGGAGGAGTCCCACTGCCCCCTCTGTGCCGCTGAAGGTACTTGGACGACAGTCCATGAAGTTCTTGAATGTGCAGACAGGCTGCTGCGCGTGTTGACCTATTGTGTACGAATAGGACGAAGTTAAATACGACAGTTAAGGTAGGATCTAAAGATCCTAGTGTGTGCCTATACTGCAGGATATACTACCTGCTTGAGCAGCTGCAACTGCCGCAGCAACTTGAGCTTGAACGAGAGCCTCTAGCTGGGCTTGTGTCATGTTGATTCGTCCAGACATGATCTTCATTGTAACAAGTAGCGTAGGTAAGAATGGTTCGCGAATAGGGCGATGACAGAAAAGAGTAAGCACGTAGGGATTCTCATGCTATAGTATCATGTGTATCTAAGCGTAATGCGAGCAAAGTTCTAAGCAATTCTAGCAAACAGGCAATAAGCATAAACCTCATTACCTAGGATGTCGAGTCTTGCACGTGGAGCGAAGCGTCGTTGTGGATCGTTGAGAGCACTGTTCTGGTTATAGTCTGGTTTTAATAAAAACGTTTTCCCATATTAAAACCAAGTTCTCTATAACCAATGGCTCTGATACCAATCTGTCACACCCCCAAAATCCACCTGCGGAGTATCACCGCTTGGGAGCGTGACTGACCAGGATCAAGCCATCAATCATATCAAACATAGCATTTAATAAGAAAAGTAATTAATGTAGTTCATCATGACATGATTGATGTTTCAAAACCAAACATTGTTTATGTAGCGGAAGCATAGTATTGTAATCTCAAAACAGTTTAAGTTCAGATATCGTTCATGATCCAAATCCCACAACGACCTGCTCCTCCCTGTGCAAGCTCCATAATGCACCTAAGGTCCTGCAAGGCATGCAGCAAATAATCAACAAACTAGTTGAGCGAGTTCACAGAAAGTAAGTTCATAACATAGTGCATAAGTATAACTAGTGGGGGCTTCCCATACTAGTGTGTACTAAAGGTGGGGGCTTCCCAAACCTTGTGTTATATTACCGGTGGGGGCTTCCCACGTTTATCCTTACTAATGAGGGCTTCTCATTAGGGGTACTTACTAGACTAACTTCCAACCATGTGTTCTTCTTTACCGAGAACAGGAATACGTACTGGGTCACGTAGGCTTTACGTGACGTGCCCTTCCCCGAGGACAGTGGTACGCGTGGGGGGGCTACGTAGGCTTTACGCAGCGTGTCCTTCCGACCCGGAAGACAGTAGAAGGTATTGGGTTAAGTAGGCTTTACGTAACGTGTCCTCCCAACCCGGGAGACAAATGGCAAATACTGGGTTACGTAGGCTTTACGTAACGTGTCCTGACTATTCTGAGGACGATGGTCTATAGTCTAGTGAATGCGTAAGTACGAGTAACTCTTCCAACATCAACATATCCAACCCAATTCCCAACCCGGGAATCCCATGCCTTGGCTGTGTGAACTCACCTTGGTTTGCTCGGCAGATACACAAAGAGTACAGGTAGCAAGTAAATGGTCAACCACGTCCTATCATGGTCATTATACAAGTCAGGTTTTGACTAAGGTAATACACGTGTGCATCACATATGTTAACACGTTACTATCACGTATGCATGTAAACAGGTAAGAGCATAGCATTAACATTCATGTGCGATCCAATGTCTAAGCCCGAAAGTCAATCAACCCAAATAACATTCAACCAATTCATATAACGGCCCAATCTAAACAGTCCAGATTCTCAATCGGCCCAAATAGTAAACGCATACTAGTCCAATAACAAACAGTCCACAAATCCAAATCATTTGGCCCAAACGATTGGGCCCGTGACAGTGCGTCCAAAATAATGTACGTGCATATTGGTCTCGAGTCGCAACGGGGGTTACGAGTCGCAACAGGAGATTACTAGTCGCAACGGGAGATTACTAGTCGCAACCGCTGGTTACGAGTCGCACTAGGTGGTCTCGGCTCGTCATGGTCTGGTTACGAGTCGCGATATGACTCGCAACCGTGGTTGCGGTTCGTGCTGTTGCTGGTGTGAGGTTTCGAGTCGCAATGTGGTGATACCGAGTCGCAACCGTGTGTGTAACTGGTTTCCATAATTCTACTCCGTGATTTCAGCTAACACCTTGGACAGTTTCACAATTCCGATCAATCAACAGTTAATTCAGATTTCATGCATATTCATAACAATCCAAGAACATCGAACCAGCAAATAAATCAGTAATTGTGCATATGAACCATATCTTATAACATTCAATTAGATTAATCCTTGAAATATAACTACCCCGTAGCCTATCAATTCTAATACCCGAAACAATATATGATAGCCGATTACTAGATCATGCATTCAAGAACATATAAACATTAATAAACTTGCAAATTGGGGGTACAAGGGATCCATTTATCAAAACACTATCGACAAACAACGACCCGAATCATAGCACATAACCATGGATTAATCAGCATCATACAATTCCGGTTTCGTGACTATATAACCGATTAACAAGAGTATTATCATCACACATCATCAACAACTATCCGAATGAACATGAAATCACGTATAAACAACATGCTATCTAACAATACAAATCACAATCACACTAACCGGATTAGGGAAGGAGAAGAGGACGATCCGAATGGAGATGTTCTTGCCGTCGAGTTCCAAGCAAACGAGAGAGGTGTCTAGGGTTTGTGTGTGTGAGAATTGTAAAAAGTGAAGAATGGTTACAACTCTCCTAATTGTTATTCGGTTAGGAGAAGTGGGCCGAACCCACTTGGGCTTCCCTAATGATCCGCAAGCAAGTGTAAAGCCCAAAGGCTTGTGTGGACGAGTGGTGTTGTGCAATCGGGCCATTAGCATACATACACACATAATGCACATTCATAACATAGCATTCACTAAATACCACATATAATTCAGTTCTCGTAAGCACGTAACGTTACATCAAAGTAAGTCTAAAGTTCGAGTTGTCACAATACCTGAGTATTTAGATCATGTTCTTCTAGCTTGGACCCTTTGTAAGTATTCTTTCGTGTTTTTATGCGTTTTAAGCGTAAAAGTCAAACAGTGTTTGACTTTCTGCTTTGACCAGTCTATGGTCAACACGAAGTTCGTTTGAACTTTGTAACGTGAGCGTAATCACGATGGTTATAGTCTCTTGTGACTATACGTACTGATTACCACGTTGATTAGGTGTAGTGACGAGTCATAGTTTCGGTCAAAATGCGTATTCTTGCAACCAAACTATTCTTGCAATCAAACTTGTTTTCTTTTAACATGTTTAGCTCGTCACTTTAGGTTTAGTGCTTATATAGGGTCGTAAGATAAGCGGTCTAAACAACCGCTTAGACTTTCGAACCTGACCCGTTTGGTCGATCATTAGGATCCGACCAAGCATATTTTGTGACCATAGTTGTATAGGGAATAACCTTCCGAGGTTATACCTTATGGTCACTTCGTTTAAGTAGTTGTATGATAGGTAGTTTATATGCCTTAGGTAAATGACCAAAATGCCCTTTTTACGCATAAATTCATTTTAAGCATATGTAACATAAATTTTGACATCTAAACTGATTAGGCAACATTATTAGACATGTTAAGGCATATATTACTTGTCATAGGACTAGTTAGGCGGTCCGAACGCGTTTTACGCGAACGACGCGTTAAAGTAGCGTAAGCTACCTAAACGGGTCATAATGGGTCGTAAGCACTTAGGATAGGTTTCTATTTAGGATGTAGGCATTGTTAAACCATATTACATGAGTTCCTATACTCATTTGGTTTACGAAACCTCGTTCTACCCGATCTTCCGATTTAGGTCCGGTTTATTTACTTAGTTACCTATATTAGGTGCCGTTTGATTCCGTGTTCCCTCTAGCTTTGCTTGGTTGTTATTCAATACTTCTAAGCATCCTCAAGTGAGTACATAGTCCCCTCTTTTACTGTTTTCAATGTTTTGGGGTGAAGCATGTGTACCTAATTGTTATGTTCATGATTTCAAAGTATAATTGATTATACATATTAGTACTTATCTTTTGACAAACTGAATGATTATTTATGGTTGAAACACTAGTTTTTCCAAAGATTATAAAATTAATTGTTGGATTGTACTTATTTTATTTGTTCACCAGACCGATTGGTAGTATGATATAGCGCTATAGGATTTGACTCCCAAATGTATAGTTTGATATGCTCTCATGTGTGATATTGTACAAAACAAGATATATTTTGTTAATTACTAAAAACATAGTTTGATATGTTATTTACAAAACCAAAGCATAGTTTAATATGTTATATATAAAACCAAAGTATACTTTTGATATACTATTGAAAACTATTATTTTGACGACTAAAGTATATTTAATAAACTATTTGTTTAACTATTTTGGAACTGAAATATATTTTAATATATTACTTATTCGACTTTCTTAAAACCAAAGTGCATATTTATGTATACTACAAACCTTTTTATTAAAACATTGTTTTCAAACGACATAGTTTATACAAACTCATTTTACTTAGTTATTTATTTATGCATCTTTCTTTTATATTAACTGATTTCTTATCACTTGTTATATAATTTATAAAAGAAAACATTTTTAAGTTCATGACTATTTTGTTAAACATTCTTTTAAAATTACAAGTCATAAATCATGCATTTATAAAACCTATGTATCTCACAGGCATTTTTATGCTGACGTACCTATTTTTACACATGTTTCAGGTGCTGCTATATGATGATTGTTGATATATGCTATACATAGGATGTACTCGTGCCTCAGCGACTTTAAAACTTGAAAGACAATTATTGTATTTATTTGATTTGTAATAAAACAATGAGTTCAATGATTCAGTAAAACGAAATTATTTAATCCATGGTTGTGAAACAATGATTCTGTTACAACACTCCCCGACGTTTTGTTGTTTTACGTGGTCGGGGTGTGACATTAATCTATGAACATCTTCATTCCCCGGCGGTTAGTCCAGAAAAAAATTCATATGCTCGAAGATTTATGAGTCTGACACTTTAGACTATCACAAACCTGTGATATCTTTTCAGTATCGACAATACTAATGTATCTCCTGACGCTAATCCTGTTATCCGGCCTTTACGAACACTCGGGACTTTAACCCTAAGACATCAATCTAGTCACGATCTGAAGAGTCTGAACTTCCTATGATCACGAACTAACGAATTCAAATCCTATGCATCCCTGGACAATCTGAAGTCGGAACCACCCGAATACTGTTGCTTTTCTCGTTTGAATTTCCAAAAAATGTCTAATATTTGTAAAATTTTATTCCCCCTCATTTTTGGCAAATTTTGACATCTATAAACTCTTCATTGAATTTCCCCCTCAAACTTGACAAATTCAGTCCTATCTTTTCTCTGAAAAACTCAAATATGACATTTCGCTCTACAAAAGTTAGTTTTTCATCAATGCGGATTTTTCTTGTTGGCCCATTAATAGTCACTATACCAAATGATAAACATTCTGCATAGGTATCAATGACTACCCCACTATCTTCAAAACTCTATGATCTCATCCTCATATCTATTCTCCGAAACCTCTAACAGCGTCCCCGAACAAGTCGTATTTGACATTCAAATCTCGAAAAAAAATCAATCACCAAATTTTTTTGGACACTCGTCTCGTCACCATGATCAGAAAATGCCTTTTTTAGGCATTTTGGACTCATTCGCGTGGATGAGAATACTCATTCGTGTGAATGTCTCCTTCATGCAGATGAGGTCTGGTTCGTACGGATGAATACTTTACCGTGGGGATGAAGGTTGATTCATGCGAATGAATTACTAGTTCGTGCGGATGAAATCCTTTATTCAAACGAATCAGGCTCATTCGTGCGAATGAATGACTCCTGCACACGAATGTGATACTCCTGTGCACGAAACTCTCTTGTCCATTCGAAAGGTCGTTGTTCACATTTTTCAATCTAAAATCTTTATTTCTTTGAATTTCATGATGATTCTTTCACAAACTAGGTCGAAATTCATTATTGATCAATACTATGGTTTCAATTTTACTTTTTGTCCATGAATTGACTGTTAATTTTATGTTTAACGTCTAAAAACCCATAAATCATGAGCATTGGTGATTCAATCAACTTTTAGAAAGATTGAATAGGTACCATAGCTCTAATACCAATTGAAAGTTCCGAATCCGGTGAGTTTAGACAGAAGTTTGGATAGGATAGAACTAATTCGGTAGAAATCTCGTCATAATAGTCATAATTCGAAGGTTCCATTTCATACCGAAAGAGCATACATCATTTACAAGCTGGAAAGAGCATCAACACATCTCTCCAACATTTCCCCTCTAAAGTCCAAAACTTAGCAACTAATGAACACACGACACTATATATAGACAAGTTCACACGAATGAGCTTGTCCGTACGGATGAGCTTCATATGTACGGACGCGTCTTCGTTCTCACCAAAGTCTCATGTGTTCGAATCTAACTTTCAACTATATAATATTCAACACACACTCTATCTAGCCTATTCGCACAGTGGTGGACACACAGAATATGAACTAACACAGATGCCACCCACAATATCCACATGGAAATAATCCGAAATATGGTTGAAGCCAGATTCAATGATACACAAGCAGAGAATCAAACAATAAAAGATCATCTTCTCCAAGCTCCTGGCACCACTCTAATTCCCAGGTATCCTGCAGATGATGCCAAAATGAGAGATAGCAGTGATAAACTCATGAAGCTTCCACCAGCAAACCCAACCAAAAAGGACAAAGTTTCACAAACCAGTGCTCAACCAACTCAAACCACTGCTCAACCATTCCAAACCACTACACCCCAAACATCAGTTGGCATTTCAAAATTATCAACAAATGTTACAACAACACCACTAACCACATCACTACCACCTATCCCTTAAACGAGAAAAAGAAAAATGATAACCTCACCAATCAAAACATCTTCCATCAAAACCATAACATCATCACTCCCAGCATTATTACCACCATCATCTCTTCCATCTGCAAACCTTCCAAGGCCATCCAGTGTCAATGAATATCTGGAACTCAAGAAAAGGCATGCTAAAAGAATTGTTTTGGAAAGAAACAAAGGAAAGATGACAAATTCTACAGATTCTAATAGAAGAATACAAAAGGTAGAAGCTTTACAAGGCTTTGCCACCATGATATGTAGAAACCTATCCCATGATCCCATAACCGATGCAGATCTTAAGGGCTGCTTAGGGAACATTACCTTAATCATATCATGGAAAAGAAACCATATGATGTTGATAAGGAACAATTCACAGGATGGCCAACTGAATCCTTGCTAGATGAAATAATGAGGATTAAAAAGTTGAAGCTATTACCTGACATTAATCCTTCACCCCCAAACTAGAAAGATGGAAAGAAACCAAATGATAAAAAGGCTCTGAAGATGAGAAGAATGAAGGAAGAACTAGTTGTTGCAAAATAGGCACCCTGAAATCAATGGCAAAATGGAATGGTTCAACAACCTTTGAAAGCTACAAAAAGTTGGAAATTAAAAAAGAAAGGGATCCCTCATTACCAAGAAAGCCAGAGTATGATCAATGAGACTTTCCTATAAAAACTTTGGTTGAACCTTTTGAGTTTCCATCTACAAGAAACATATTAAGACCTATAAGGGAATTTCTAAAATTAAAATTTGAAAAGAAGAACGAATCCAGAAAAGAAGATCTAATTGACACTATCATGGGAAGACCTATGTCCCTAAACTCATCTGCAATAACTCTGGTCCCAGCAAATCCCCCTGGCCTCAAAACTCTAAAATGGAAGTCAAACAAAGACACCTATGAATTGACTTTGCTTAGGGCCAATGGGGAGGTGCAAAAGATCTCAACAAAAAGTGTCTCAGGGCTAAAAATTGAAGATCTACAAGAGCTGATAAGTCTTCCACTGGAAAGGGATCTAGAAGACACTGTTTCTCTAGACTTTGTATTACAATTCAAAGGTCAGATAAGAGAACATTTGATGAGATATAAAAATTGATCAATAAACATCTGTTTTGGCATCATCTGTTCTAGGGGATGATAGTTGGACCTACAAAAGAACAGATGATTTTCAAAAGCCAAAACATGATAATGAGATCAAGAAATAAACAGTTGATGAAACATTTCTCCTCCCAAAGATAATGAATGTTGAACACCTAAATCAGAGCACCTGTTGAAGACAAGCAAACATTTGTTCAAAGCCTTGGAATCGTTGTTCATGAAGAAACAAGATCGGTTGAAGATCTAAGGTCTGTTGAAGCAAAGGTCTGATGAAGAAGATCAAACATCTGTCTGGCCAAACAAATGTTTGAATCAAAGCAATAGAGGATAGTCCAAACAGATGTTTCCCAATGTAACAGTACTTGCTTTTAACAGTGTTTAACAAGTTAGATCACTTGTTTGATTTGCACAGATGTTTGCAACATCTGTGGAATCTTTTATGTTAGGAATGTTAGATGTCGCTATCAGGGTGATGTCAGCCTATCATGAACAGGGCTTTAGTACTTAGTATAAAAAGATCTTACCTGTTAGAGATCTATTTCATCACTTCACACATTATCTTTTGTACAAATAGTTGTGTGAGTGATCAAATTGAGGGGGAGATTTTAGAATCATTCTGTAAAACTTTTGTAATCATTTGATTATCTATGAAAAACAATTGTTGATGATATCTTCCCGCTTGTGAATTTTATTGTTTTATTAGTATTTATTTACAAGTATCAAACTCAGATCCTAACACAATGACCGAAGAGGAGAATTTTTTTTACGAATCTGAGCAAAGAGCATATACGATAACCGTGGCTTTGCAACGTAAGATACTACATACATTTAGAGTTAAAGAGTGCCAAAAACTTATAGGGTTGCATGGAGGAACATTTTGAAGGGAAAGTTATTTTGAAAAGGAGAAGAGTTGAATTAAAATGCTTAACAAATAATTAGTTGTTTTTAAGGCATTGACAAATGAAACTTTTAAAGGAGTTGTTAGCATATTTTATCACCTATTGAACAAAATCGTTAAAAGTCAAATCACTTATTTTTTTTAACAGCAAAATCACTTTATATATAAATATAATCAAATCACTTATTACATAGAAATTGAAAAGGTTGAGAAGTTAGAGAGTTTACCTCGTAATTGGAATATTTGTTACTTTAATAAAACACAATAAAAGATTTAATGTGGTATATAAAGGAAGATTATGATTATATACATATTTTTCTAATGTATATACGTGTACTTACGTGTTTAAATTTGAATATATATATATATATACATGTGTATAATTCCAAAAATAAAAAACAAAAATAAAAACTTAGAAAGATGTATTCAGCAATAAAAATGTGTTTTAACTTGACTTGTAACTATTTTTTTAAACGTCTAAAAAGTCCATCCAGCCGGTACACTCATAGGCAAAAGGCCACTGACGCCCGTGATTGCGGACTATATTGGTGACCCTACCCTTCATCAATTTCAAAAGAAACCTAGCGTCCGAAGACGTACTGTAATAAAACCTTTGATTCGCACATTTTCAACATATACATTTACTATGACAGGGAATAGTGCTTCCCTGCCATTGGTCGAAATGGGCGGCCGCCCCTTTTCTATTAGACCAACCATTTTATTATTTTATATTCACTTTAAAATTACGGTTTTGCCACCGATTTAAAATTACGCTTTTCTCCCAACTAAAAAAAATATAATAACCCTTTTGCCAGCAGCTCAAAATTACGATTTTGTCATTGGTTAAAAATTTACGATTTTAGCCTCAACTTTTTTATTTTTTACCCGCTTTAAAATTACGGTTTTGCCCTCAGTTTAAAATTACGTCTTCGCCCCCAGTCTTAAATAAAATTATACTTTTGCCCCCAGCTCAAAATTACGAATTTTCCCTCGGTGCAAAATTACGATTTCACCCTCACTTTAAATTTACTTTTTTGCCCCCACCTAAAAATAAAATTATGGTTTTCCCCTACCTCACAAATTATGATTTTAACCCGGTTCAAAATTATGATTTCCCCCCGGTTCAAAATAAAAATATGACTTTATACTCAGCTAAACCGAAAATACATTTCGCCCTCGGTAAGAAAATTACGCTTTTACCCTCAGCCAAAATTACATTTTCGCCCCAGTTCAAAATTACGATTTTACACCAGTTTAAAATTATGTCTTTACCCCCAGTTCAAAACAAAATTATGCTTTTGCCCCCAGCTAAAATTTACGATTTTCCCCTCGGTTCAATATTACGATATCACCACCCTCAATTCAAACTTACGTTTTTTTGCCCCCGGTGCAAAATAAAAATATGGTTTTCCCCTAACTAAAAATTAGGATTTTACTCTCGGGAAAAAAAATTGATTTTCCTCCAAGTAAAAATAAAAATATGACTTTGCCCCTACCTAAAAATCGTGTCAAGGAGCTGCCTAACACTCCTTTTTGCTTTTTCTTTCTAGCAAAACTATGGTATTGTTTTTTTAATTGATTGAGAATTATTCAGCCATCGCCCCGCAACACGGGCGAGGCAACACCTAGTCATATATATTTCACAAATTGGACTCCGGCCGACGATGTCTCTAGACCGGATAACAATAGAGCCTTACCCTTTGATTTGATGTAGGGCTATATATAACAGAAGTTTTAAAAAATATATTTTAATACAATTAGAGATTGAAAAGTTATCCGTTGACATTTAGCGAGGGTGTGATATACAAAATAACCTTTTTTTTTACTTTTCCACCTTTTTATAAATAAATTATATAGAACGACCTTTTCTAGCACACGTAACGATACACCAACTTCAAACCATGGCGTAATGGCAAGGGTGTTGTTAAATATACCCAAAAAGTCAACCTTTCAAGAGAGAGAAAGGTGGGTAGAAGAGAGAAAATGGCTAGCGTTAATTACTCAAATCATTAATTACCTAACATTTCTATTTTATTTTTTAATTATTAATTACAATCATTAGTTTTTAGCTTTTATATTATTTTTTAAGTGAAGATAAAGTTTTTTTTATACAATCAAACTTTTATGTAATAAGTTTTCTTAATTTTTGTTATAACACTCAGACTTGACAAATGTTTTTTATTAAATTATTCAACTTTTAAACCAATCAATTATTCAACTTTTAAACCAATCAAGTTGAATAAAAATATTTTAACAATTTAATATTTTATTAACGTTCTTAGTACGAGAAAATAAAATTAAAAAACAAGTATTATGCATTGTATGATTGTATCTAAGGCTATATATATGTTATGATCATCCTCTTTCTTTTCATCCACTATCTGCATATCATCATCCCCTCCATCCCCAAACTTATATTATCATCAGCTACTACCCTCACTTTTCTTTTTTGTTTTTTATTTAACAATTAATTTATTTTAAATTTGTTAAACATTAGATAAATAGAATAAAACTTTTCAGTAATAATTTAAAAAAACACAATTAAAGGATAAAAACTACATAATTTAAAATCAAGCTAAACACCTCACTTTTTTTGCAGTATTTTCTTTCATCTTTGTCGGCGCTTCCTGTTCTTCGGACCCGCCATCTGTCTATCGTGTTCATCGGAACCGTCATTTGATCGGAAGGTTCATCGGATAAGCATAATAAAGTGTCTTGATTATTTATTTATTAATATTAATATTAATACTAATAATAGTATAAGAAAATATAAAAAAGTAACAAAAGTTTTATAAAATAAAATAACATAAAAAAACATAATTAGTTTAAACTAGTGGGACTCCATGCGCTACGCGGCGAAATTCAAACGTTAACAAATAGCTCAAATGTAATCGTCATCCCCGTAGCGTTCAATGATTTCGACACCATCTGACTCGTATTCAATCTCCTCGTCTACTTCATCCTCTTTCTCCGACTCAAATTCTTTGTCATATTAGGGTAAGGGATAAGGAAAATGGGCTAAAGCTGTAATCTTGGGCCTGTTTTGTAAGGATTTCAAATGGGCCGACCAGGGAGACTAAGGCCGACTAGCGATTTTTTGACTGATTAGTGAAAAATTACTCAGTACGAGGCCGACTAGCGACTAGTTGGCGATTTATCGTCGAGTAATCGCAATTTTTGCAACACTGACCGGTACCGATTCCGATAAAATACCAATACCGATATTGTTCAGTTGAAATCGATTCAGTTCGTTACGATTAACTTTTTCACGTTTACTGTTTTATTAGAGACTCGTTATTTATTTATGATTAACTTTTTCACTTTCGTATTTATAATAAAGTGTCTTGATTGTTTATTTATTAATATTGATATTAATACTAATAATAGTATAACAAAATATAAAAAAGTAACAAAAGTATTATAAAATAAAATAAGATAAAAACATAATTATTACTTTTGACTTTATAATAAAACATAATTATTACTTTTAACTTTATAATAAAATAATATAATAAAGTAGTTAATCATTACTAAATCATTACTAAATTTGACTTTTGGGTATATTAATCTTTAACTTGGGTGTAATTAGACATCTTATTTTGTATAATATTACATAAATCATTTCTCGATTTTAAAGATCAATTAATGACTTAGGGTTTTTTTTTTTTTTTTTTTTTTTTAAGGAGAAATTTGTTGTTTGTTTAGCTAATGAGTCTTTTAATGGTTCAGATATCTTACTGGTTTAGTACTTAATGGTTCAGACTGTTTGTTTCTTGAGCAGATATTTGAATGATTCAGACATTTGCCTCTGAATATTTAAGCATTATACTGAGTCTGAATGGTAAAGACCTATAATCTGAATTGGTCAGACATTTACGTCTCAACGGTTAAATTTATACTAGTTCTTAATGGTTCAGACCTCTTATTGATTCATCACTTAATGGTTACTGGTTCAGCACTTAATCATTCAGAAGTTGTCAAATAGCCCCTTTAAACCATTTGAATCACCTTCTTTTGGTTTTGAAACAAAATTCGAATATGATAGGAAAGTTGGAGCATTTGGGACTGATAATGGGTGTGTGACAATATATCATATTTTTTATACGGGTTCAGATAGATGGTGTAATATTAGTTGAAACCTGCATGAATACTTGCAACCGATCTCATATTCATTCACAGGTATGAAAACTTAATATATACAAACATAGAAAATATAATTTTAGTAAACCGAAGTTATTAAAAACTTACTAAAACATAGAGTTGCTAAAAGTGGAGTTGACTTTTTAAGATTTCAAATCAGTTTTTAGGATTTACTTTGGCAATGAGAATTTCGGTGGGTCACTTTTACCGCATAAGATTATACTAGTAATAAGAACCGCGCGTTTTGCGACGCGGGTACCTTGCAAAATCGAATGGATTAGTTCAAACGTTATGTGATGTGTTAACCATATGGAAACACACGTTTTAACGTATCCGATTGAACTCAATATATCCTATAGTTGCATTGTGATTGGATCAAAATGTAACGTAAATCCAATTTATATCGTACAATCATAACGTATTATACACGACCCGACTAACTCGAATTTATATCGTCAAGACAAAAACTCTCGAGGGGGTTAAAGTGACATTTACAAAATTAATAAAAATTTAAGTGGTTAAAAATTGCATTTTATAAACTTAGGGCTAAGAAAGGCTAAAGATAAAATTTGATAAAGTTTTGGGGTAAGAAGGAAACTATATCAAAGTTGAGGCTGAAAAGGAAATTACCACAAAGCTGGGGTGTCAAAAGCAAACTCTTTGTAAAATGGAGTAGTACTTTAGGGACTAAATTTGTCATTTTATGAAATTTTGAAGATACCAAAGTCAAGGGGCTAAAATTGAAACATCCATGAAAGTATGGGGGAGGAAGGCAAAGCCGGTGTCGTTAAGACAAAAACTCTTGAGGGGGTGAAAGTGTCATTTACAAAGTTTATAAAAAGTTAAATGGTTAAAGATTGGATTTTATAAACCTAAGGGCTAAGAAAGGGTAAAGATAAAATTTGATAAAGTTTTGGGGTAAGAAGGAAACTATAACAAAGTTGGGGCTAAAAAGAAAACTACCACAAAATTGAGGTGACAAAAGCAAACTATTTGTAAAATGAAGTTGTAATTTAGGGATTAAATTTGCTACTTTATAAAACTTTAAAAATACCAATGGTCAAGGGTCTAAAAGTGCAATATCCATAAAAGTAAAGGGGGAGGAAGACAAAGTCGGTAGCACCGACTTTGTCTTTTAAGATGTTGTATAATATATTATACACCTTGGAAATTCACGAACATATACGCAATGAGTAAGGGCAGTGGGGGTGGATCGTTATACTCCGTGATATTCCAAATATAACGCATGGAACAAGCTTGCACACCGCCTCCACCACAAAACATCACGCGTGAATAATTTAACGCGTTGAAAACATCACGCGTGGAATATGAATATTACCATTTGCTTTTTTGACCGTTTGGCACAATATGAACGTTGGGTTGTTTTTTTTTTAAGGTTTTTATATAAATCCACGAGTAAACTGCCATTTTGGTCCTTATGGTTTGGTCACTTTTGGCACTTTAGTCCAAAACTCAAACTTTTTGCATCCGGGTCCCTGTGGTTTCAGTTTTATTGCCATTTTGGTCAAAAAATGAAATCAGTTCATATTTGTCTTCTAAAATCCTTCTATTTTGTCCTTTTCTGCAGGGGCAAAATGATCATTTCTTTTTTTATAAATAAATACCATATTTTATAAGACAAATATGAACTGATTTGCCCCTGAGGAAAATGACAAAATTGCAGGATTTTATAAAATAAATATGACCTGATTTCATTTTTGGACCAAAATAGCAATAAAACTGAAACCACAGGGACCCAGATGCAAAAGGTTTGAGTTTTGGACTAAAGTGGCAAAAGTGATCAAAGATCAGGGACCAAAATGGCAGTTTACAAACTATTCCCCCACTTAATCAAAAAAATCAAAAAACTCTCCAATTCAACTAAAAAATTCTCCAATTCAACTCAAAAAATTTACAACAAACATGGAAGGTTCAAGCAAGAGAGGTGGGGGTTCGAAAAAAACAAACCTGGAAGGTTCAAGCAAGAGAGGTGGGGTTCGAAAAATAGATGTTCGGGTACGAAGAAAAATCCCGTAAAAGTTGAACGCGAGCACGCGTACATGGGTCACTTGAAAACGGTAGAAAGACAAAATGTTGTAAAAATCTTGTGTGAGCCGCACGCCCATCTCGACGAACCGTTTAAGTCGGTTGTAATTCAACAAAAGCGCGAGATTTGCGAAAGGTGGGGTTAGGATATTCCACCCGTTTAATTTAAGGTTTTTTTTTTCCAATGTTTAGTTGTTTTTTATTTTGCTATGTAATTTATTTTTTAATTTTAATGAAATTTATAATTTAGTGTTTTATTGTTAATTTCTAATTTAAAAAATAAAAAAAAAAGTTGTGAGTGATGGAATTCCATCACTGATGATGACCACCGTCACTAAAAAAAGGCTTGTGAGTGATATAATAGTGTTTGATGACATGGCGGAACTTGATTGGATGTTTGTGAGTGATGGAATTCTATCACTAGTGACCATCCCCACTCCTCTAACAAGTACTCAACAAATATAAGCATGTGCTAAAGTTGGATATGAGACTATAATTACCAAAACTAATCCTATATCGAAACCAACGTAATACTTGCTCAAAGTAGGGTATGCAAACCTCAGTTCGGTTCGCTTTTGACCAATGCACCAAAATCAAGTGGATAACATATGGCACCCTCTTACCAATCGGTTAAAAGTGTTCACCTATTGAAAAAAAACTACAAACAATTTATATTTATATTTATATTTATATTTATATTTATATTTATAGGGAGCGGTTAACGTACATTACGAGTAATCGTACTTAACGTACGGCACAATCCTGACCGTCAGATCAACTTATCACGCATGGATAATTAATCACGCATGTATCAACTTATCACGCATGGGCACTTATCACGCATTGATAATTAATCACGCACGTTATAATCTCGAAAAACCAACATGCGTGACTTTTCCTTATACCATGCGTGATTACCATCATCATTATCATCTTCAAAACTCCAACCTGGTTTCAGCAATGGACATGAACGTCGAACTATCCGCATTCGATTTCATCAGGCAACCCCTATTCGATGAAATCGAAACCACGTCTCCTCCACCTCTATTTCCAAATTCGACTTTCGAACAGAGTATGCAGAAACATCGTTATATTTTGATCATCGTTTCGTAGAACAGAGTACGATTATATATAACAGAGTAAAAAAATTCAAAATTCATCGTTGATTTTGATCATATTTGAGTTTATAAACGTGCGTAATTTTCAAATGAACGTGCGTAATTTGGTCGCGTACGTGATGTACGTTAAGGCGTAATGTACATTACACTTTCTCTATATTTATATTTATATTTACTACAAATACCATAGAGGAGAATAGTGTGAGACAACTGTCTAGCACTTCCTCACTAATCAAGCTAAATTACGATTTTGTACTGTTTACATTTACAGCTTTATCATTGATTTTGTTTTTTGTTTCTCTCAGCCAAATTACGATTTTGTCCTCGGTTCTTATTTATAGTTTTGCCATCGTTTTTTCCCTGTCAAATTACGACTTTGCTCCCAGTGTAAAATTACAGTAATATCATCGTTTTTTTTACAAAACTATGATACTGTTTTGTTTTAATTGTTTGACTCGGTGTAATTTTTTTTCTCCCAGCTAAATTACTATTTTCCCTTGGTTAAAATTTACAGTTTTACCAGTGTTTTTGTTATTTTCCCTGTCAAATTACGATTTTGACCCCAGTGTAAAATTACAGTTATGTCATTGTTTTTGTGTAATTTTTGTTCATGCCAAGTGGCTGCCTAACACACCCTCATTTGTCTTGAAAAATTACAGTTTTGCCCCCAATTTAAAGTGATAGTCTTTCCATCGTTTTACTTTTTTTATAGCAAAAGTATGGCAGTGTTTTGTTTTAATTAGTTGACTCGATGTAATATTTTTTGAGATCGTGTTATGAGTAGTATGTATAAGTAACCAAAACACAGACCTATAGGTTATGAGAAAGAAATATTCGGCTTAATGCCCCGAAACGCGGGTGAGGCAAAAACTAATATAGAAACATAAATACTCCAATTAATAATAGTACGGAAACTTTTAGATATACACAGAAAGAGTACATTGTCGTTTTAGTCTCTGAGGTTTGTCCCAAATTAACACTTTAGTCCAAATAGTTTTTTTTTCTCCCCCAAATCCCTGAGTTTTCTTTTCTTTTTTTTTTTTGCCATTTTAATCACATTGTCCAACTCAATCTAAAACCTGGTTATAACTAGAGTTTTTTGGCATAAAGAAAAAAAGTTTCTAAATTGCCATTTTCATCCACAACCACCCCTTTTTAAATATATGCCTTTTTCTTTTAATAATCTATTATATATTTATATATATATATATACACATAATAATAATAAGAGTTAATTACATAGTTAATCCCTGTGGTTTGCACAAAGTAACATACTTAGGTACTAATAGTTTCAAATCACATTCTAGGGTATTAACTTTTCATTTTGTAACGTTTGGAAGTATTAACGTTATTTGTAGGTTTAAAATCACATTCTCTTAGTACTTAAATATGTTATTTTGTGCAAACCACATGGACTAACTATGTTAATACCCTAAAAGTTAATACCTCCAAACGTTACAAAATGAAAAGTTAATACCCTAGAAGGTGATTTTAAACAATTAGTACCTAAGTATTTTATTTTGTGCAAACCACATGGACTAACTATATAATTAACTCTAATAATAATAATAATAATAATAATAATAATAATAATAATAATTACTAATATGGTTTAATACTTATAGATATATACATACAATAAACACACAAGTGCTCCAAACTCTCAATACACACACCCCATCTCACAGCATAACAGCCCATCCACCCAGCTTATCTTCGGCAACTATCACCACCATCAAACACCAACCCACAACTAGTTGTGCACCACTACTTCCATCGCCATCAATCACCACCGCCATCTCCGGCAACCACCCCCACCACTAACCGTACACCACCACTGCCATCGTCATCAATCACCCCCGCCATCAATCACCACTGCCATCAAACACCACCCCACCACTAGCTGCCACCTCCGCCATCACCAACACTAAGAACGGTTACAACAACCGCTATTTCAGCGACTCTTAACGATGATGGTGACACGATTTCTAGGTTTCCGATTACAACAACCGCTATTCCGGCGACACCCAATGTAACACCCTCAAAATCCACTTACGGGGTTTTACCGCCAGGCGCGTGACAAACTAGGATCTAAGACACCAGTCATATCGAATGACCTCTATATGAGAAAAATGTTTTAAACCAAACAACCAACAAATTAAAAGATGGGTCACATTCACTTCAGGAAGATAAATTGTTTGGTTCAAAACAACTTAGTTCGAGGCGTTCCAAGGCATTCATTCTCAACATGACAATTGCTTGTCGTGCAAACTAGGAAAGCAAGTGAAGAAGTCACAAAAACCAAAAAAGATCATCACTCCACTAAAACTGCTGCATATGGATTTTTTTGGACCTGTCAACGTTGAGAGCATTGATAGTAAATCTTACTGTCTTGTTCCAGGTGGAGATGAATCTCTTGTTCCTAAAGCCATTCTGCCACATTATTTACAAGTTGTTGATGTTATCGCTCTAGGCAATTCAAGTGCTAGTGATGTAATTTCCTTTTCGACTCAAATAACCTATCGAGCTAACTGTCAAAATATGCACCAACAAAGAATTAAAGATCTTTCTAATCTTTTAGACCGGTTACCTCCCCGAAGTTACACTCCTTTGTTCCTCTCTGGTGTTCAAAAGTAATCCACACCCCCCCCCCCCGCGCGCGAATGGTTCAATCGGTAAAAAAGCACAGAATACTTGTAAATCTAGAAGTTTCTCCAAATGAACCTTATAAAATTTCAGAACTTTCATGAGAAATCTTGTAAAAGGGGTAAGAGGGATGTGATAGTTTGCAAAAGTACACATTCGTGTGTAAAATGAAAACTTCCTAAAGGAAAGGGATAGATCAGAGTATCCTAATCGGGAAAAACAGGATTTAGGTCCGTAGGGATGCAAAAATTTTACACAAACTCCTCTAGCCACATAATATTGTAACTGGTTTTCATATTATACTTGTTTGCCATGATGAATGAAGAGAAACACATGTTTTTAGCGTAGAAAGGAATAAGGATGGAAATACAATGAAGAGTAAATGGGGAGAAGTAAAAGAAAAGGTAAAGCTAAAAAATGAAGACTGAAAGCATGTATGTGCGTGCGTGTACACGGTTGCAGATAACCAATCACCCGCTGCATGTCCCATCAAACGACGCCATGTCATGATAGATTGAAAAAGCAACCATCATATCTCTCCGAAAGGATTATAGTCACTTAATTGTCATCACATCAGCCTCTGCCTTAACTAAATGACATTTTGAAAACGCTTCAAGGGATCTTATTTAGGGCAAAGACTTCAAGTTTGACTGATCATAAAAATGACTTGACAGACTTAGGGGTACTTTAAATCATAACAACCTCCAAATGAGCCATGTACCACGGCCTCCCAAAATACATCGTGATTGATTGCTAAAGAATATGCTCCGGTATGGTAGTACCCATCAACATCAAGTGACCCACTCTAATAGCGGCAAGTTTGGTGGGGACCACTAGTCTACGTCATCAATGCCCAAGGGTATAAAAATATTGGTTTTCATGTATCGTAACTATAATTAAAAAAAAAAAAAAAAAAAAGAACTAAAGCGATGCAAATTCAAGTTCCCCTTGGGTTCTCAAGTCAGTTTTCTGAATCGTAACATTTTTTGTTGAGAGAAACAAAGTATCAACAAAAGTATTTAAATGCCGTTCAAAAAAAAAAAAAAAAAAAAAAGTATTTAAATATTGCACTAATTCATGCAGAGATTCCTTAAAACTTAATAGAGAAGGGTTTTGTATCATTTGTGAATTTATGATAGTTGGAACTCTACCTTTTGGGTCCCACAAATTTCATATGATTTGGGTTTGAGATTGGAGGATTTGACTTTAATTCCTTGGTTGACTTTCCTTTGTGATTGTTTGTAAATCCAAAATAAAAAAAAAAAATTCAATCGTAGATCTGTAATTGTATATGTACAGTGCTAAGTATTTAAATTGAAATAGCTTAATGGTTAACAACAAAAGCGCCTGTAGCTCAGTGGATAGAGCGTCTGTTTCCTAAGCAGAAGGTCGTAGGTTCGACCCCTACCTGGCGCGTCTGCTTTTTTTTGGGATATTTCTAATACAAAAATGCTTGATACTTTCGTAATTTTGTATTACAAATTGCTGATGTTTTTATTTTTTATTTTTTTTGAACGGTGACTTTCTTTTTGAGTGACCCAATGTCACACCACCTAATCGGCGGCCCTAGCCAAGCCTGCCCAGACTTACGTTGTCTTAACCAGGCCCGTGCTGGGTTGGCCAGACTTGGTTACGGCGTTCCCTCAGAAACCGTACTGCCTCCACACGAGTTGCCTCGCTGAAGTAACAGCCGGATGAAAACCGGGGTGCGGCTCAAGATCGAAACCCCCTCGGTGGGTTTGTCACCATCATTGCCCAATATCCACCCCAATATGATACAAGTGATAATTGAACTTGAGTATCTATTGGAAAATCCAAGTCTTCTACCACTAGAACACAAATTGCTGATATTTTTAATTAAAGATCACTTTTTTAATTAAAGATCACTAGACCACAAATGAAAATTGAACTTGAGTATCTTTCGGTTTTTTTTAATTAAAGATCACTTTTTTATTGTTTATCGGATTAAAAAAGATCACTTTTTTTAATCATATTTCAAATACAAAATTGCTTGATAATTTCGTATTACAAATTGCTGATATTTTTAATCATTCTTTTGATTTTTTTTTTAATTAAAGATCACTTTTTTAATTGTTTATCGGATTAAAGTTAAATCACGCTACGAAAGAGAGAATACCATCACTTGGTCAGTAAACAAATATACCTTTTTTGAAGTTTATGCGATGCATTTTAATTTGTTGGTCGGCCGGATTATAGAACAGAGAATTCAAATATAATATTTGACGAGTTATGACCCGAATCGGCTAACCCGACCCGGTCATTAACTATTATTTTATTGGCGCCATCCGTAGGATCTTTCGGTAACAATCAGACAGGAACCCTATGGCAAGCGATCAGAACGTAGCAGTCACACCAAGCCAGGCGATGGTAACTAGCAATCCATTGCGAGAGACAAGCCCGGTTACCACCATGCCAGCCTCACCGGCCGTAACCAGGTCACTCGACTTGGAATTTGAAGCAGAAGGACCTCCACCGGGTTTTACAGGCACTACCGCTGTTTCTTCTGGGACGACGGCGGCCGACCTGTTTTCCTATACCTCTCTGCAGTTCCAGTCGGTGGAACCAATTTCAACAGGCACTAACGTTTTCACCCCGGCGGCAGTCACTAATGGACAGACGATACGTCACAGCACTATGCCAATAATAACATCAGCAAGCCCAAGTACTGTTATACCAAAGGCGAGCATGTCTCAGTACTATCAACCTTCAGTCACCTACGCCATGCCACCCTTGTATTCGGCAGCACTAACGGCGATGTTATCTACACTACCCCATCAACCAGTGGTCATGCCAGCGGGAATCATGAACATCCCGGTTATGCCGGGAAATCAGGCTTACTTCCCCGGGTACTATTATGCACCCCCTTATGGGTATTTACCTCCATACAACACCCCAGCTAACATTCCTCAAGGGACGGCACAAGGCCATACTCAACAGTCGCCGTATGCGGCTTATATGTCTCCCTGGTGGACTTTTCCAACATCTCAGCCGGTCTATGGTCAGACCCCGCCAACAGCGGAACTTGTTTATGACAGAGGAAATGCGTCTAGGCCTCGATTCTCTCCAGGTGGAGGTCCCAGTTCCACGCTAAACATCACCCCGGCTCAATTCCCTGTCACCCAGGGTACCAGCCAAAGTGGGGTCATCCCTCCAGTACAACCCATTAATATAGAAGAAGATGAACTCACCAGACCTTACAAGCCAGTGGATGCAACTATCAAATCCAAGTTCACCAGAAGAATAGCGGAAGCTCCCATCAAGGAAAAGCCAAAGATGCCTCAAACTGTAGGCAAATATGATTGTCTAGGAGACCCTGATGATCATCTAAATTTATTCAAAAGCGCAGGAGAAGTAGCCTGTTGGCCTATGTCCCCCTGGTGTAAAATGTTTGTACAAACTCTGGTAGGCGCGACTCGGGTATGGTGGGACAGCCTGCCAATTGGGGAGATTGACAGCTTCGAGGATCTAGAGTCCAAGTTCATCCTGCAATTCAGCCAACAGCGCAGGCACACTAAAGACCGAAACGAGCTCCTCCACATTCGCCGGCGAGACAATGAAATGGTGGAAAATTTCATCGTTAGATTCAATAAAGAAAGCCTGGCAATCCCGGGTGTTACAAACGATTTAGCGTGTGGAGCTTTCCTAGAAGGAGTAAATGATGACGAGCTATTAAGAACACTTCACGGAAGAGACGAGGTGCCTCCCACCATCGACGAAATCTTGAGAATTGCTAAGGTTTATGTTGTGACACCCCAGGAAAACCATGAAACTTAACTAGCTTCCTCAGTGAGTACGTACCAAATTTCGGGACGAAATTTCTTTCAACTTGGGGATAATGTGACAACTCGTAATCCGAACCTATCTTTGTGTTAATGTAACGTGTATCGACCCTATGTGATTATGTGAACTTTGATGATTAATGAGATGTTATGTTGTTATGATATGTGCATGTATGTATGTAATTGGATTACACAAAACGAATC